>NC_090444.1:884253911-884873643 GCF_031143425.1 Pleurodeles waltl | reverse complement strand
GCACACCAGTGCTGGATGTGGGAGCTGGCAGCTTCCACCTCCCTCCTCACTCAATGCACACCTCAAGTTGGGGAGTGTGTGACAGTGCCCCCCTTGCTCTCTTCGAGGGTCCTGACGTGGGGTTCTCGGATCACTTACACTGCAGTCTCCAGGGAGATTGGGAACCCTGGGGGCAGAAAACATTATGGGGAGGGGGCCCATGCATGCCCTAAGGTAACTATAACCAGCGCTTCTGCCTTGCACAGTTTTCTCATAAATAATTTCATTTGCAAATGTTGCAGTGATATATCAATGATGACACAGAAGATGTCAAGAGTGATGTAATATGTGGGGTAATTAGGAGTGCATGGTGAGGGCACGAGTTATAGCTCCCTTATGGTATGCGTTATAGTTTCTAGAAGTACCTATAACTGGTGAATTCCAGTGGTATTGTACATTTAAAATGTTACGTTGTCAATTAAATTCTCATATAACTATAACGTCCTTTTAACCTTTGTTTTTTTCTGTGAATTTCTAAGGTTTTTTAATGCAAAGTTAGATACTACTATCATACCTAACTACAACATCACGTTAACCTTTAGTTTTTCAATGAAGTTCTCAGTTTTGTTTAAAAAAAAAAAAGTAATATTTTATTACCATACGTAAAGCCAAACCTCCACTGAGGCGGGTTGGCCACAGGGCCTGGCATGGGGCCAGGCCCTGTATCCAACCCCCCAGTTGACAGCCAACCCTGCCACCCACAGCCAGCCCTTTAGACATAAAGCAGATCTGTCATCTTGCTCTAAAAATCACCAATAACTTTAATCAAATGTATATATAAATAATACACAGAAATCAATGTTTATTTAGATAGATTACTTAAAAACACAGGTAATAGAGTTCTGTTAAAACACATGCCTGTGAGCTTTTCTTGCTGCATATTTTTTATCATTACATTTTACGGTTAAAAAATGCAAAAATAAATAGTCAAAGATTTATTTATTTTTTAAAAAGGTTTCTAAATCTTTCTTTTACTGTTGTTTAACCCAAAATAATCCAATCATGGTGTTGGGCACCTTGGGGGAACCCCAGGGCCCTGGTGGCCCTATCGGCTCCCAGCTGTACCAGGAGCTGGCCACATGTTTTTTTTTCAATAAAGTGACATGCTGGGGGTGCCCCCTGGGGCATGCACCAGCTTCTCCCCCATTGGGGGCTGCAGGAGGGAGGCCCAGGGAAGCCCTCTGGCTCACTTAATACCAAGGTAGAACAGTCTGAAATAAATGACATGGACTACCTAAGTTATCCCTCATACATTACTATAAGGACCAGAACGGCCAATATTTGCAAGAAACCAGCGGGCGTATTTACAAGTCCCTTGCGCCAGTGGTGTGTCACTTTTTCCCATACAAAAAGTGACACACCGGCAGCGCAAGAGGCTTGTAAATAAGTCCCAAGGTGTTTATGGATGGAAAGGCCTCACCCACATATTTGTGGCTTACTTCATCCTCGGCCAGTCTGCCCTACCGAGTTAGGGCAGTGCTAACCCGATGGTCTAAACCTTAACCCGAAATGAACATAGGGGTTCAGATATTCCTACATAAAACAACTTCTGTGTGGTTCCATGATTACCTCCTGTATTAGTAGGGTACAAGGTAGGGTTAAAAAAGGAAGAAGTTCTACTCTCCAAAGAGGGTGTATTCGAGTGGCAATGAAGTTGTCCCTTGGTGCACAAACAAAAATTCTGTCTGCCACACAGGAACCCATGCACCATGGGGCAAGGGTGCCTGCATTGGTGCTGGGCTGTACTGTGTGCACTAGTGCAGGGAGAAAACTGGAATGCACCATATCGTAGTAGATTTGGCACGTTCATGCACTACCCATGTGACGAATCGCATTAAATTGTCTTGCTGTGTTGCGCTGTGCCACATCTTTGTAAATGTGGTGCTCAATCTCATCAAAAAACTTCAGTTCTCTGTTACGAGTAGAAGCAAGGCCTAAACAAATCCAAAAGATGGGTTTTGACTGTCCATGCAAACTAGCCGAGCTCAGTTGGTCACATGAATCAAGACCAATTTACTTCCATGCTGGACGGCATCATCAGCCTGAAGCTATACAACTTCTTTTTAAAAAAGAATTCTTCTGACATCTCTTTATACACTTCTTTCATTTACGCGTTTTCAAACTTTGTAATGTAAAAACATGCTGAGCAACAGCAATGTAATTGTCAGCTACAAACGAAATGTCCATGTTTGAATTCCACGTAGAAAAAATAACATAATAATATTCACTTGATAAATTTGGATGCCTCACTTCTCTTAATGTTATATGTATTCTTTGGAAAATTGCCAGTGACTGTATGTCTGACTGCAGACATGAAACTGATTACTCTTTTGAGATAACAGGCCCAAGAAACCAAAGCAACACTTGTGAAGTATTTTCTTTTGGGTCTCTTTCTGATACCACAGTAGTTTGCACTGTAACAAGAGTGGACTTTTTCTGTTGAAATAAAGAGTTTTGCAGCCAACAACTTGTTCTTTCTAGTTATTTTTAGAGCCTGATTTAGATCTTGGTGGTAACAGGTTCACCTTCACTTTTTCAACAGAAAACCTATCCACCAGCTTGGTGGTCCGCCCGCCCAATTTAGATGTTGGCAGTCACATAGACAAAAGCCTGCCCAAGTCCCACCAACTTTGTCAAGGATTCCCATCCGCGTTGACGGCGCTATTATTAATAGTGGCTGGCAGGGGAACTCCAGAGCCACTACCACCGTGCAGACATGGATATGCCTTACTGCCAAGCCTACTGTGTCAGTCCAACATCCACACCTGGATTGGAGGGAAATGAGGTAACAACTCACCTTTTTTCCCAAATCCACTTTTGTTTTAAAACAAACAAGCTATTCATATCCGGTGGTTGATGTTCAAGGCGTCGCACATCCAATATAAGTAAAAAATACAAAGAAAAATAGTCATGTGGAGGGTGCCGGCCTGGTACGTGAACCCAACCACCACGGGTTTCAGGGTGCACAAAAACAAAAAGTGGTCCTAAGAGGGCCACCTATGTCCTGCGCTGTACTAGACAAAGTGAATAGGTAGAAAGCGACCAGGGCACTCCAAAATTCATAGAACCGAGATATGTAGAATGACAAAAAGATTTATTGGTAAACCTTCATGGTAAAACCTTCCATGAACTTAAGGTCAATACATGAAATATTCAGGTAACAGCCTGTTCATATAATACAATTAATGTCCATAGAAAGTGACCAATACATGTATATTCGGTAACAGCCAACACGTGTTTCGTCCTCAATGGACTTCTTCAAGGCTCATGGACTAAGATGTATACGGGAATCACGATGTTAATGTTAGGGTTCCAAGTGGACATTCAGGGAGATCGAAGGGTTCTCCATCTCAGTAAACAAAGTCCATTTATAGTCCCGAGACGGATGTTGTTAATATGCGAATAGTGCGTATGCAGAAAGACAGCTGTCGGACAGGACACGGCAGCGTTAACACGTGCTGCCTGCTACGCGCACACTTACCGGTTGTGCTTTTCTTCCCGGATTTGGGGAAACACTGACTGCTCTCACCAAAAAAAAACACAATTAGAGTGTTCCTCTTATCGGAGATACACTCTTTCTGCATACGCACTATTCGCATATATGAACAGGCTGTTACCTGAATATTTCATGTATTGACCTTAAGTTCATGGAAGGTTTTACCATGAAGGTTTACCAATAAATCTTTTTGTCATTCTACATATCTCGGTTCTATGAATTTTGGAGTGCCCTGGTCGCTTTCTACCTATCCACTTTTGTTTTTGACTGGACACCACTTGACAAGACCTGCTGCCACTGGGCCATGGAAAAAACATGACAACCCCGTCACCAGACTCGAAGGTAGGGAACCCGCATTGCCTGCGTACGGTGTGTGGTCACTGTACGTGAGCTCCGGACCACTGCAGACGTATACATGTCGCAGTAATTGTTTTGAATTACAGTGACATGCCTATGTTGGGTACACATTTGTGTGGGGCATGGATGGGGACACACTTTCACATCACACATATCGCACACATACACAGATGTCTTTTTGGTGTCAGTATTCATTCCCTAATGAATACTGGCACCAGAGTGATGTTACATTCACACTGATCAACTATGTCCATGTGTGCACATTTCAATGGGCCCTGTATCTATGATGTTGTGCTTTCAGTTGTGTATGTGAGTCAGTACATGTATTTGTGTGAGCGATGTATTTGGCTGTTTGAGGTGGAGAGAGCATGAGTGGGTGATGTGGTTGTGTCTGTATGTGTATGACTTGCATATTGTCTGATGTTGTGAATGTGGGATGGTGTGTTGTGTTGCTCTGTGTAACATTCAAGTGAGTGTTGTTGTTGTGTGGTGGTCGTTGTCATGATGTGTGTAGTTGTGGTTGTGCATGTGTGTGTTTGTGTAGATGAGTATGTAGTTGTGTTGGTTGTTGTGGTTGTGTTGTGTGTGGGTGCAGTGTCAATAGTGTGTGTATGTTGTGTCATGGCTGTATGGCAATGTATGTTGTTGGCATGTACATGTTGTGTTGTGGTGGAATGACATGGATAATAGTGTGCATGTGGTGTGCTGTGTAGTGTGTTGTGCAGGGGAACAATTGGCCAAGGTACAGTAGTGTGTGTAACTTATGTCTATTCCATTGCCACTGCTAGTGCCCGAGGTCCAATAGGTCCAGCGACAGCCTCCCTTGATCAGCAACCCACCAGCAGTACACTGCCTGCAGGACTGTCACATCTAAATATGCTCAAAAGGAACCCCTCAGCCTGATGGCTAGGAAGAGCACTCCGTCGTGGCGACTGCAGCTCAGCCACAATACAGCTAAATACGGCATGCAGAGCACTGTCAACTTGATGGTCTTTTCGGGTCTGCCACAGCAGTGGATTTGCAATCATACCGCCAAGATCTAAATCACGCTCTTAATGATTTTTATTTGAATGTAGTTCAGAACATTACATATACGCTTCTTATATGTTTGTTATTATTTTTTTTTCTCTTCTGTTCCTCTTTTCTTCCCCTTAACCTTCAGCTTGGCTGGGACCCTCGACCCTCAGAAGGAAAAGAAACAAGCAACAGATAAGTTCCCTTTCAAGCTTTCCCCTACTATGCTGTCCCTGTTCTTGTCTGATCCTTTCTTCTTTAGCTTTTAACACTTCATTTTTTTTATTTAGTCTTTTCCTCTCTGATACTTGTTTCACTGTTGTGCTACTTCAGCTCCTCACCAACTTTATCTCCAGTAACACAAATGTAAAAAGGAAAAAATAAAACAACCTCAAAATCAAACAACAAATCTCTGTAGGGCTCTTTTTCGTCTCTCTCCTCATAAATGAAAAAAGGCTCAATGAATCCACACCCCAAACACAAAACAATGGGCCCAAATTACTCTTGAGTACATTTACGCAACTAGACCCATAAAGCTTATATAAACATGGTTCTCTTGTTCAACACATTTCAACACAACCATTCATGTCAGTTTTCTACCTGCCTCCCCCTTACAGTCAGGCTTCTTCCTCCACTTGCAAATGTGAGTACTAACTGCATGAGCCACACTTCTGTGTGCGTGTGGCTGGAGCCGGGAGCCTCTCTGGTCATTCTGCTCTCTGGGAGGCACGGTAGCGGAAAAGCTTGCCTTCCAGTGACTGTAGTTCTTTGCCTGCTACAACTGAACTTTTCCTCCACTTTTTCAACCATGGACCACCACTCCATGTCTCTCCTCTGGTCTTGGGAAGTACCTCTCTCCTCATCTCATCCTTTTTCTATATTTACCCCTCCATTGCCTTATTGGAGTCCTCTATTAACCTCCTCTTCCATTTCTGTCCCCTGTAAAGAGAGTAGAACCCCTTTTTGTTTCCATTTTCCATTTCCCCTTTGTTCTGTTAGTTCTCTTTCTAACATTTTCTCTGTCTTCTGCCCTAGGTAGTGTGCATGGAGACCAGATCGGCAGAGCCAATGGAGAAACAGATGAAGACTTTACATCATCCTCCTTGTTCTCCTCTCCTGCTCAAATGTGGGTCTGAGATCACAACACTTGCTGCCTAAGGGTTCTGTTCTCAGTTTCATTGTGAATTTTACATGTTATATACTGCACAATGAATGACAGTACTGATTAATTAGTATCCTTTCCAAATGTTAGCACATTTTTTACTCTAACAAGATATGTGTTTTGTTGACGTCATATGAGCTACTAAGCACAAACTAGAAAACTAGTTAACTGTCGAAAATACCTTAATCAATAGTTTAAACATGCCCTGTATTAAATTATGTAGGAGTGCGTTGACTTACTTATCAGTCAAGTAGTGCACAAGGATTGCATAAGAGAAATTGATAACAGCATGCCTGTTTGAGGTATGCACAATAAATTAGAAATGTTTCCAATCCCTCCTGAACTACAAGAGTTCAAAGTGTATAACAGTATTCTGATACAAACAGTACACCTTCTTCAAGCAATAATGAGCATGCAGACATAAACTGCAAAATCACCTACAAGTGAATTAGTAAAAGGCCCTAAAGGAAACTCTTGGTGTAAACTGAGAAATAGAGGAACTACTAGTGGTTTTAGTAAATGGTGTGCTAACAAAAATAAAAGAAAAATAAAAGAAAACATGTTCTATAAAGATGTAGCTGTAGATCAGCATGTAACTTCACAAAGGCACACCCACTTTGTTTCTTCTGATAGTTGACATTTTGAAAGAGTAGATTCTGCAAAAGCAGAAGAAATATATAAACACTGCAGTATTCATCCTATTCACTCAAAATTGCAGGCTTTTAAACTATTCTCACACACACTAGTGGGTTAACCTTTTTCTTGTTTTATTTTATATAATCCTGATGCATCACTCATTAAATACCTAGAGTGCATGGATGAATACTGCAGTGTTCAGCAGATGTTGCACTAAATTCTCTTATTTCTTTGCTGAAGGTGTCTAACTTAATACTTGTACTCTCTCTCTCAATCGTAGGTTGTACTACTACTTCCTTTACTTTAGTGTGACTTTCAGGTCCAAAGTAAGTTAATTAAATATAGGTATATAAAAGGATTTGCTTCTGTAGATGGAGGAGAGATAGACATTATTTAAACTGCTGGTTTGGCTCATCACTTAAATTATCAGCACAACTTATCTGCAAAGGCACGGCCAAAATTGAACAGGTCCAGATCCAGGTCCACAGCGGTATTCTTATGCCTCACAAACCCATATTGACTAAAGATTCTACTACTGTCCTGAAATAGTAAAGATTCAGCCGTTCAGATATCCAAAGTATTTTTAGACCCTTCAGGGTCAATTTAAGCTTCCCCATCTACTCACCAACTTTAGCCCATTTATTTCCACCAGCTTTTTTATATTTTTAATGTAATTTGTAGAGCAGTCTATTCTCCGAAGTCTCCTGGCACTTATTAGTAAATGCGGCATCAGAGCAAATGTTAGATATAAGATTATCAAAGAGCAGTTTTTCAAGCATTTTCTACAGCTGGAGTGGTTGGTGCACATTTGGAGTTCCACAGGGAGATTGTTTGGAAGCTTTGGGGTGCACACTGAGAAGGTGCAACTCTTAAGAGCTTTAGCAGAATAATATCTCAACCAGTGCTTGGAAATTAAATCTGGAGTTTTGCTATTGAGTGTACAATGAACGACGCAGAGACTTTTGAAGATAATGCGCTGTTGAATGAAACAGCCAGTGTAAAGAATACCTAATTGGAGTAGTAGAATAAAAGTGAGGGGCCTCAACAAGAAGTCTTGCTTCCTGGTTTTGCATGGACTGGAGAAGGCTGCACATTTGGGACTTACCATTTTCCCTTGATTCAGTTATTTTTCTGTATTGATGGCCTTAATGGTAGTAATTTATGCACCTGCAGTCTAGTTATTCTGAATTGTACCTTTGAAATCCTTTAATATTTTCATTCCGCCTTGAAACTCATTTCTTGAAATGTCCCTCCTTATTTGACTGTATATTTGACAAGTTAGCTTGTACTTAATCCTGGGACACACTGCCTCATAAAATTTAGGTTTAACACTTTCCCCAATCCACACACCCATTGGCGTGCTTTTGAGGTGTCTTTTGTGGTGTAAAGGTACCTCCTCACTCACAAAATTTGTAGTAGCAGAGGATGGTTACTAAATAAGAGGGTGTCTAATCGTTTTTGCCCTGTCCTGAAAGTGGTTTCTGTTTGCATTTATGAATCCACAGTAGATTTTCTAGAGATTTTTCCTTGTGGATCATTTTCTGAGCTCCTGACGCTGCAGTGCTGTTCCTGAGCAAAAAGGGTAGTGAGTATTACTAGTGTAGAATGATTGCTGAGTCTGAGAGTTTTTCAGTGTGCTAATGATGTGTTGTGCATTGTGTAACTGAGAGTGTAGTTCATGGTTCGCATTGAGTGATGGGCTGTTACACTGCATGTGAGAAGCATTTTTGGTTATGCGTTGTTGATTCTTGGTTCCATTGGTGGTTTTGATTACTGTGATCTTGATGTACTTGTCTTATTTGTGATTTGCATTGAAGGTTTTGATTTTGGTTGATTAAGTAATAGGATACGTCACAATCCAAGATATCGTGATGTTGTTGTTGAACTTGTCTGCAAAGGTAGTGAGATTTCCGTGGTGCTGCATTCCCAGAGGGTGATTTATTTCTGAATTAATGTGGTTTTTGCAGTGTTTTTATGGCTCAGTAAGGTTGGTGTTATGTGATCCCTGATGCACAGGAGTAAGTACACTAGCCAGAGGTGGATTGCTGCTGGATGGGGGTCTGCTTTAGTGTGAATTGAGCTTGGTAAGTGCCATGGAGGTATTAGTCTTGTTTTTACTGTTTGCAACATTCTTTCTATTCTAACTTGCTGATTTTCCTCTATTTTAGGTTAAGCAGACAAGATTATTTTTTTTTGTGTGCGTTGATTGAGAAGAAGCTGTGTCTTGTTCTTCCATTCATAGGAAAGCCATGCTGTGATTGGTTAGCCAGCTGAGGAGCCAAGCTGCAATTGATGAGACATCACGAAAGGGTTGCGCCGTTATTGGTATGTTGCCACTGCAGTTGCGATCTCATTGGTTGATCTTTGGCATAGCCGCACTGTGATTAGTTGTTGTTTGTTCACTTGTTTGTGTGTTTTTTAAACTATTTTGAATGAGGATAAGTGGTGCTGTGTTGACAAAGTCTAAAGTTCCTGGCATTACAGTTTCAGACGCTCATAAGTTTCTATGGAGGGCTCACCTGCACAAAAAATGTTGATGGACGTTGGGCTTCATACATGTACCTTGATTTGAGAATGAGTATACCTCTGATTATAAAGACTTGCAATTTTCTTTTGAGAGTACCTTCAATATTAGTGAGCTAGATTTCTTAAGACAGACAATGAATGAGCTGTATTCACTGCCTAGACATACACAGTTGAAGCAATGAATAAATGGGATTGAATGGCTACAGAGAGAAAAAAGTAAGATACAGTACAAGGATTCACTGAAGTGGTTGTTAGAAACCAAGTGGGATAGTCAGGAGAGATGTTGGAGGGAGGATATGATAGAATTATTAAGAATATTTTCTGCAATAATAAATGAAACACCATGTAGAAAGAAAGCTGATGTGGGTAGCAGAGAGACAAACAAAAAGATTTAGATGAGGAGGATGACTTTTTAAATGATCGTTTTACGCAAATTCGGCGCAAACCTAACTCCATATTCATATTTTGATGTTAGACATGTGTAACGTCAAAATTTATGAGTTTGCACCATTTTTTGGATGAGTGCACCTGCCTTGCATCAATGAGATCTAAGATAAGTGTTCCCATCCAAAAATTGGTGCTATCCCCATAGCCTCATATTTATCCCTCTGTACTAAAATGATGCACGGGAGGAGAGGCTAAATAATGGTGCTAAGTGGCAAGCAGGGATGCACTGGAGCTCTCAAGTGGAAAAGCCTATCTATGAGGCGAGGGGCTGTCCCCGGAAATATGAGGCGATCTGGGGGAAATGGAGAGTACACTGTGGACTGAACGACTAAACAATGCATTTTCCCTGGACCAGGGTGGGGGGTATTTGTCTCCCAACTGCACATCATGTATAGACCCACTCAATGTACTTGTACTCTACTGTACTCACTGTATTGTTGTTATCTTTTGTTCTCTAACTCAAAAAGAAATAAACTTGGATATAAAAAAATAATGGTGCTAAACTTGCTTAGCACCATTATTGAACGCCTGGGTTAGACCAGGCGTTAGGGGACCTGTGGACCAATTTCCATGGATAAACACCATCGAATGGGTCCACAGGTGCCCTCCCCAAGCCCCAGGAACACCCCCACCCCCACCAGAGGGACACCGGAGGATGGGGGACCCCATCCCAGTAAAGTCCAGGTATTTTTTTCTATATATTTTGCTATTGGGGGCCCTATCTTGGGGTCCCCTGCATGGCACACGGTGCAATGGCCAAGCCAAGGGGACACTTGCCCCATGTGCTGCCGATTGGGGTGGTGGACATGACTCCTATCTTTCCTAAGACAGGAGTCATGTTTTTGGTGGTTGTGCGGCAGGAAATGGTGCTAGTCTGGTTAGAGGCATATTTTTTGGCCTCTAACCAGGCTAGCGTCATTTTCTGACGCACAACCCCCTCCTTCCCTACCGCCACCCACACCCGGCTACTCTCTTTTTTTAAGACGCTAGCCCAAGTTTAGAGCTGGCTTGCACCATTCAATAAATACAGCGCCAGGCTGGCATTGTGAAATGACACAAGGCGGCGCTAAACTTTTTGCCACAAATCTGCGCAAAAAGTATAAATATGGGCCATTGAGTCTTGATAAGGGTGCAGCGGGAGGACTGAGAATGAGTGCACACGGACTGGTGGTGCTCGCAGTAACAAATATGAACACAGTTGGCACAACTGTGAGTGCCGGTTCTCCGTCTGAGAGTAGTGAGCAAAACTTTCTTATGACCAGTGATATTTTTGCTGCCACTTTAAACACTGAACTTACTGCTGGTTCTGATGCTGTAACTGTCGTTGCATCTACCGATGCTTCTGTGCTGCCTATTAAACTTCCAAAAGAGAGATACAATAATATTAAACATGGGGAAATATTGCAGGGAGCAGTTGACTTAAATAGTCTAGTCTCATATAGCGTAGATAAAATAAGATATGTGATTAAAGAAGCAGCAAGGTAAATAAAGCACACAATACACTTGAGAAAGTAGCTGAGGAATATGAGGTTGAAATAAGCAGGACGTGAAATTTACAGAAAAGTTATAAAATAGATTTGAGTGAACACAAGATAAAGGAAATAGGCCTGGTGAACGTTACAAGCTCACATTAAAGGTTTAGCTGAGAAAACTGGGTTCTGGAGAGATTAAAAGAAATTCAAAGAGACGTTTGCCAAAGAAAGCTACTACTGAAAAGAAAAACAGAGTCAGCAAAGAAAGCAACAGTGGTGGTGGTTAAAACAAAATCAGAAACGGTGTTGGAGTTTCCATTAAGGGAAATATATGGAGGCAATTAAGTGTATGTGCCTTGGTCTAGAGGTGATCTCTATGCCTTTATGATGAATTTTCGAAAATTGAGAAAGGACCTGAGAAATGGTACAAAGTGGTTCATAGATTTGTGACTAGTGATTTGTGGACAGAGTCTAAGGCTGTTGTTGCTTGAATGACTGAAGAGCCACATAGAGTTCCACCTAACAATGCACCAGCTGTGGTGATTGCTGACCAATACAGAGCATTGATACAGCATCTGAAAAATAAAGCGCCATTTAAGGAGGTGAACTGGTCAAAGATGATGAGAGCTACACAAGAACAGAAAGAGCCATGAGACGGAAGGTTTATGCAGATCATAGCTACACAGTAGAGTTAGAGAGCCCGAGAAAGCAGGCATAGCAGATTAGTATTGGCTTTCGTTTTGGATTTGTGTTTGGAGCTTCGTCTCATGTTTAGCCTAATGTGATATGCTGGCAGGTGAAGAATATCAAAGAAATCTTAAAATATGCCAAATATTGTTGTGACAGGTTTTATGCGAAGCAGGAAAGGGTTCAGGAGAAATTGATGGTTGCATAGACAAAACAGATTCAGAGGAACAACAGAAATCAGACAATGGATTTTGATTCAGATTTCATGCAGCCTGATATTTCTGGAATTAATGGGATGCAAGGCATGCAAGGCGCCAGAATGGGAAATGAGATAGTGAAATTAAATTAAATGAAAAATAAATTGTAAATCCTGCTAATACCCTCAGGGGTCTTGCCGCTAAAACCACAGCATCTAGAAAAAGGCACAACAGAAGTAAGATGAGTAAGGAAAAGACAAAAATTAGGCTACAGTCAGCCATGCTTTGAGTGCTTCTCCATTTGTAAAACTTGCTCTGTGTGTGTTGCCACTCCATCATTTGAATCAGAAACACACTGTTCCAACTGGGCCAGGCGCTCGTCGTGTTTGTCAAGGCAATTGCCAATACGGCCAAGCCGGCTGGTCAGCATGTCAGTCTTGGAGTCAATGCTTTTGAGGCTGTTAAGCACCTCTGCAAGCAAATCTTGAATTACTGGGCACTGGGTGAGTCAGCTGAGGTCCTAACGGGTTGTGGGCTCACTGGAGGCAGTTTCTTCTGCAGTTCGTGGGGTGTGCTGCTTATCAAAGACCAGCTTGGCCTAAGGCTTGTCTAGCTTCTCCATCATCAAGCCAGTGAGAAGCACAGAGGCCAAGGGAGTTGTGCAGGCAGGGAAATGGAAGTACTATGTCTCCGAGCCTCCCAACAGTGTTTAGCAGGCAGTCTGTGCACTTTCTCCTGGGAGGATTCGCTGTCCCACAGTGTTCAACTAGGTCACAAAGATATGTAGAACTGGAAATAGTTAGTTCAGGGTCACCAGACACCAGGTCTAGTGAGCTGTGCAGATGTCCCTGCCTCGCCCTGGGTCATCTAAGAGGCATGGTCAGCCCTGGGCACAGTAAGCAACAGTGGGCCCCCTCACTGGGCCTCCTCTGCAGGCAACTGCTCTGAAGAAGGCCATCAGGATCAGTCAGTGGCATCCATGTGTGCGGAACACTTCAGTGACCAGTGCAGCTCTGGTGGCAGTCCCGCCTCGCACCTGGCTCCTCAAGGGGCAGAAGCAGGCATAAGCCAATCGGATGGCAATGGGCCTCGCTGCCAGGCTCCTTTATAGCAGTGACGTGAGCGGCACTGCACAGCGAGATGTAAGTAGGTGCCACAATCACCTCACCAATAGATGACAATGACTCTCCCTCGCCTCTGAACCTGCAGCAATGGGAGAGCAGGAATCAAAAGGCCCACTCTTCGAGGGAGTAGCGATGGTGCTTCTCCAGCACCTCTGTGGCTGTGCAGGTCCTTACCTCTATGGTGGCTCCAATGACAGTAGTCAGCCGTGAGTCTGCACCCAGCCAATCAGCTGTGTATGCCACAGGACAGAGAACAAATCTGCCATTACCAGAGGGAGCGCTCCCAGGCGGCCACTGTGTCTGGCACCTACAGGCCTCCTGTCCAAGGCCACTTTGTGAGGCCTGGCTCCAATTGGTCAGCTGCTTCATCACCATATACCGGGCTGTCCAGCACCTCAATCCTGGTGTGAATGTCTACTGAGGCAGGATGCAGCGCTGGAGGGCATGGATGCCAGCCACTCCAAGGGGGGAATGTTACATTAGTCTCTAGGCTGACAGAGCCTCACTCGTGGTGGCCATCTTGTGGCCCGGCTCTTTGGCGTCCCTGGGCCAAGATTTAATGGGCTAAATTAGATTGCTGTACACATATTAAGTTAAATGGCAAACTTTGTCTGCCTAATTTCATTGGTAGGGGACAATGACATGTTGGGCTCGAGAGATCCACAAACCAAGAGAATGGTTCTGCCATATTGGGAGTTGGCAGAATAGTGCATTTAAGCTAGCTAGATGTCACACTTCAATGGAAGTCATCATCAGGCAGAAGGTGACCTAGTAGCCCATTAGCTAGTTAGTTGCCACATCCCCCTTGGCTTGTAATGAGCATGTCTGTACTGGAGAGAGGACTGAAGACTGCCCTGCTGTTCCCTGTACTCAGCATGGAGGGGCTGCACCAAGTCTTGACTGCACCTGCATCCCTATGGACTAGCAAATAGAGAGTTGTGTCTGTGCTGTCCAACCTGTGGAAAAGCTGCCCATGGGTGCCAGACAGAGAAGTGTCTCCAAGACTGACTGAGGAATTTCTGATGTATCAGTCTGTGCCCCAGTGTAAACAAAATGTATTTAGTTTGGGCAAGAGAATTGCCACTGAGAATCTCTGAGAGGAATGCCCAAGGCCTCTTCCTATTCCTGCCTCAATTTAGTGTCATTCTTGCTCTTTTGGTTTGAGAATAATCAACAAGGGCTCGAGCTGGAGAGTATTTGTGATAATGTTAACAGTTGATGTAGTGCCATCTGGAATGACAGCTGTATAGCGTGCAATGCAGCACAGTATAAAATACCGAAATAGTGCCATTGTCCCTACATTGTTTGTGAGATCCCCGTTGAATATGAAGTGGCCATCTGTAAACACATGACCCCGGCAGTGTAAACTCAGTTTTCTAAAACTGTGTAATAGCCTTGGGTTTCAGTAGAATGACTGTGTTAGATGTTTCCTTAAGACATGGAGCATAATGGATATGATTTCTTGTCATTGTGTCCAGCATATGCCATGCCCAGTTGATACATGTCAAGAAGATCAATCAGGTTGTGAGGTTACTAAGCTTTGCACATAACATGGATGATAGTGGTAATGAATTAGTATCCCTCACCAGTACTGTTTGCTGCAGGGATGAATGAGGGTAAAAACCTGTGATGTGCATTATGTGCCTGGACTGTATAATAATGAAACTCAAAATCTGGGGCAGCAAACAAGGATAACTTTATATGGTCATGTTAGGGTTTCCCATTGACTTGAGGATTTTGCCGTTCCAAACCATTGTAATCATGAGGGTTTTGAGAAGGGTAAAGAAATTAGATTAAGTGGAATCAAGTTATTTAAAAATAGAAGAAGAGGGGGCATGACCTGGCATGCCATCATGGCTGTGTGAACATGATCTACTAGGGCTCCGATGTATTGTCGTTAAAATCAGGGCAACTGGCACCAATTCCCCATGAGTGGCCTCTCCATGGCATGTCTGGACAGTGAAGATACTGGGAACACAGCAAGGGCTGCCTTTTACTCACAGCTGTTTATGAGTGAGCGGAGGTGCCGGTGTTTGCATAGAGAGGCAGTGGGACATGTGACTCCCCAAATCGCAAAACCGTCAGCTCACCACATGGGCGCTTAGAATAATGCGGCCTTCAGGCTGACACCACACCCCTGCTGGCCGGCCATATGGGGAGAAGGAGATGGACCTGGGGCTGGGGATGGTGGACCAATGGTCCAGCGATGAGACCTGTGCCTGAGTATAGGATGGCGGCCGTCTCCTGAAATAGGAATGCTAATGGGTAAATTGAGCCCTTCATTGTGACACACCTGTGGGGGGAGGCTGCTACTATGGAGGAATGCTTTGGCTGACCTGTGCACACCCTCCCGCAGAGTAGACGGGGATCAGGGCCTTCAGAGACCAGGTGAGAGCTGTTAGCACTGCCATATATGACTCCCTTCTCAAAGGGCCCGCTGCACACTATGTTGTTGCTGCTGAGACTGTTCCAGAATGCTGGGCATCAGAGGCATAGAGCTTTTTCTGCAGCCAGGGGGATAGCAACATGTAGAGCCGAAAGTTGCTTCCTCACGGATCTAAATGCTCATTTAAGACTTTCATTAGCACAAACCCCTGCCAACTGGCGGCCATCTAAGATAGAGATGAAAAGTTGTTAAGGAGGGTCCCCTGACCACTTTAAGACTGAGACCTGCCCTACGGGCTACAACCACCAATGACTACCTAACATATTAAACACCTTATAACCGTGGGAAGGAGCAATGACCTATTCTCTCCCACTTGGCTTATGAAGAGGCGTCCTTTGCCACTCAGACTTTAGGGCTCCTTACTTCACACCATCTACAACCTCTATGTCTCCGAAAAAAAGCACAAACCAAGATTGTGTGTTGAGCTATTTTACCCCAGCAGACACAAGAGACTCATGCCCCACTGCCACCACGGACGTGACTATGGCTTTGACCAAGGAAGACCTCCTCTCCTCCCTCCAAGACTTTAAGAGAGAGCTGAGAAAAGAACTGAAGGGCGATTTCGCCATCTCCTTTGAAGGTCTCAAGTCTGATATTAACTTCAAGCTGACTTCCCTATAGCAAGATGTTGATGTGATGGGGAACCCGAACCCTAGACCTCAATTCTAAGTTCCAGGGATGGAACAACATGTTGGTCAAAAGGAGGATTCCTCGGAACAACTACAGCTTTAATTACACACCACCCTCTTAAAATGTGAAGACCTGGAAAATTGCTCACAGCAAGACAATATCAGAATTTGTAATCTGGAAGAGGGGGTAGAAGATCCGGATTTAGAAGCCTTTGTGGTGGGCATGTTTTCTGAGCTTCTGGGAGAAGAAGACCGTACCAACATTTGACTGGATCAGGTTAACAGATACACAGAGTTGGCCCAATGGCTCCTGGTGGGCGGAAGACGCCCCTGTGAAGTGTTGGCAAATTTCCACTCCTTCAAAGTGAATGACTCAATACTACAAGCCACCAAAATAACAGCTACAGTCTTGTTCTACGGTGCGAAGTGCTCACTATTCGAGGACATTGCCCCCACCACCACACTAGCCTGCTGATTAAGGTTTAAGCCAGTCATGGATAAACTCCACAGAGAACACATAAAATATAGATTAATTTATCCCTTTGGTCTCTCCTTTGACTACCAGAACAAATCTCATCAGTTTGCGGATCTGAATGAAGCTTCAGCATTATTGGAGGTATCAGTTCTTGAGCATCGGGGGCCTGATGGGGATCTGAAGGAGACTTCCACAAGATCTGCAAGCAGTACTGACACAGGACAGTGGCATTTGGAAAGCCGCTTGAAGCGTCAAGGGAAACGATGGGCCTAGAGCTGAGACACAATCATCAGAGGCTCACTCCACAATCTAAAAACTTAGTAAGAACAAACTACCTCAGACGATTACCATTTTTCTTGTTTTCCTGCCTCTCAATAGCAGTGTGCCTGCAGCTACCTGCAGCTGTTACATGTCTTTTTGCCAGGCCAGTCCGAGACCTAAGGAGTTGGATTTGGGGGTGATTTTTTGGTCCTTGAGCAGACACGATGGGAGTGAGATTATACTATAACCCACGTCAGGTCTGTGGTTGTTGCGTACAACAGGTAATGTATTGAATCTATGGTTTCAACTACCCTGTTATGAATGTTGCAGACCTGAATTCTCTGGCTAACCTACATAAACTCTGGAAATACCTACTTGACCGGAGATACGATATAGTAGCACTACATGAAACACACCTTAAATGTAGTGATGAGCGCAGACTTCGACACAAAGCATATCCCGAGATGTACAAATCCTCAGAAACCACTAAACACAATAGAGTAACTCTACACTTCCATTCTTCTTTAAAGTTCCAACTGGTGGGCAGTAAGACTGACAAGGGGGGTAAAATTATGATAGTCTAGGGAACCCGTAGAAGGTGGATGTGTACAATAGGTTTGATATATGCACCCAGTATAGGTCAAGCCAAATGTGTCCACTCGCTTATATCCCCACAGGGGAATTTGCAGATGGAGAGATTATCCTGATGGGAGATTTTAATTTTACATGGGACCCTGCCTTGGATAGTTCTCACTAACATTCAGAATTTCTCTAAATCCCTGAAACAAGCAATTCTACAGATAGGTTTGATAGACGCCTGGTGAGCATCTCATCCTACAGCTTGGGACTATACCTTTTTCTCTCACTCCCACCGCACATATTCTCAACTTGATTGTGCTTTCATAAATCAGTCTCTGCTACACTCGACTATAGAGGCCAGATTCCACCCTATTACTCTTTCAGACCAAGCTCCTGTAGAGATTACATTACAGTAGGACGCCCAAAAAAACAAATTTAGACAATGATTTTTTCCTGGGCCCCTCACAAGGGATTGACTCTTCCGAGGTAAACTCCCTAAAAACATTAGGGAAGCTTTCAAATTGAATGACTCTCGAGGTACTGATCCTTTCATCACCTGGGACACCTTTAAAGTGGGAATCAGGGGGAAATGTATTTCATTAATGTCTACTCTGATACAGTAGAAGACATAGGATAGATTTGCGCTCGAGGCTCAACTCCAGCTAGCAGAGGAAGCCCACAAAGATTCTCCACCCTTGTTTATGAAGTTAAACACAATTTATATGAATAGAGTGGAGTTGACACCATTGGCCCTTAACAAAACAACCTATTATCAAGGGAATAAGATTGGCTCACACCTAGTGCAGCAACTTCGAGCCAACATGAGAAAGAATACATTGGGACACTTCACCTGGAATCTGGAGGGCCTGCTACTGCAGAGGAGGAGAAGGCACAAGACTATCTAGCTGATGTGATGCTTCTCAAGGTAACGGCTGACCAAAACGAGGTCTTGGAGAATCAAATTAGGGAAGACGATGTCTAGGCAGCCATTAATGCTCTTAAGCGCCACAAATCACCTGGGACGGATAGGTTTATGGCCCAATTCTAAAACACTTTTATCTCCGATCTGGTACCTCATTTGACTGCCCTATTTACCTACATAGCCAATACCCACCAGTGACACTATGGGCAAAGCCTTGATTTCGATTATACTGAAAGCCGGAGAAGGTCCTCATTTTTGTGCTTCTTATCTTCCCATTGTGTTATTGAATCTGGATGTCAAAATATATACAACTATATTGGCCACTAGGTTAGAAGACATCTTAACGGACCTGATCTACCCGTATCAGTCCGGTTTCATTAAAGGCTGCCAAACCCAGGATAACCTGTGGAGGTTGGCCACCTGGTCAAAAAACCTACTAAGAAATGCATCCCAGCTGTGCTTTTGGCACTTGATGCTGAAAAAGTCTTTTATCGGGTGGACTGGGTTTTCCCCTTCCATACACTTTGAAGATTTGGCTGTGGGGAACAGTTTATAGCCATGGTTTAGGCCAATTACGCTCACCCATAGTCATGAGTGATGGTGAATGGGACTTGCTCTGACCTTTTTAGTTTAGAGCAAGGCAGGGGTGTCCATTATCAGCTCTTTTATTTGACCTCAGTTTTGAACCTTTGGCAGTCAGAGTGAGAGCCGCAGAATTGATCCAAGACCTTCCATTTGACTCTATGGAACATAAAATATCCAAGTTCGCAGACATTATTTTGCTATCCCTCACATCCCCTCAAACGTCACTGATTGCCCTGCAAACTGAAATAAAAAGCTATGACAATGTGGCATGTTTAGGAATTAATCTACTCAAATCATTCCTCCTGAACTTGACTCTTGCCACCAGCAAAATGGAAGCAATAGCCGAGTCCACTCCTTTTCATTGGGCTAAAAAAGATCTTACCTACCTGGGAATAAACATCACTCCAAGGCCCATATTTATACTTTTTTGCGTTGCATTTGCTTCATTTTTTTACGCAAAAACCACACAAACTTACAACATATAATTGTACTTTGCAAGTTTGTGCCGCTTTTGTGTCAATAAATGATGCAAATGCAATGCAAAAAAGGTATAAATATGGGCCCAACAGCGATCGATCTTTATTGAGCAAATTATCCTCCACTCATGCAACAACTTAAAGCAGATCTTAAGCGTTGGGCACCCATGTACATATCATGGCCTGATTGCATCAACGCAATTAAGATGACTGTCATATCAAGGCATTTATACCTTTTTCAAGGGTGCCCCATCGAGATACAGCCCAACTTATTCCCTGCCCTCTGCTCCGGAGTAACTTGATTTATCTGGCAAGATCACGGAGTCTGACTCCTGTATAAATTATTGAAGCTACCGAGAGATGCTGGCCATTTGGCCTTACCTGACTTCATACTATACTGTAAAGCAGTGCAGTTGAGTGTGATTTCTGAATGGTTGCTAAGGGAGCCAGACAAGCACTGTTTACACTAGGGGACACTATCTTGTTGAAACTGTGTGTTACACACTAAGGGGGTGATTCTAACTTTGGCGGGCGGCGGAGGCCGCCCGCCAAAGTTCCCCCAACAGAATACCGCTACGCGGTCAGAAGACCGCCGCGGTTATTCTGTGTTTCCCGCTGGGCTGGCGGGCGACCGCCAGAAGGCCGCCCGCCAGCCCAGCGGGAAACTCCTTCCCACGAGGAAGCCGGCTCCGAATGGAGCCGGCGGAGTGGGAAGGGAGCGACGGGTGCAGTAACACCCGTCGTGATTTTCAGTGTCTGCATGGCAGACACTGAAAATCTTTTAGGGGCCCCACGACACCCGTCACTGCCATCCTGAACAGGATGGCGGTGAGGGGGTCGGTATCCCCATGGCGGCGCAGCAAGCTGCACCACCATGGAGGATTCCTCAGGGCAGCGGAAAACCGGCGGGAGACCGCCGGTTTTCCGTTTCTGACCACGGCCATACCGCCGCGGTCAGAATGCCCTTGGGAGCACTGCCAGCCTGTTGGCGGTGCTCCCGCGGTCGTTGACCCTGGCGGTCAATGACCGCCAGGGTCAGAATGACCCCCTAAGTCTTGCATATATGGAACTAAGCGCCGAGCTAGGATGCTTGTGAAGATCTTCACATCCATGTTCGGGAAAGATGTGCAGGCCGATGGGTCTTTACCTGGTTTGAGTATGACTGCAATCACCACCGCTTGCATGGTGGGAGTAGGTGTTGCAGTAGCGGCAAAAGAGTTATATACCTTTGTCAATATAGGGGCCAATTGTGGATAGAAAGTCTTTAAAAAGGCGGAGGTAAACCTATCGCCGCCAGGTGCTTTCCCAATTCGCTAATTGGATATGTTTGTTATTACTTCCTGCAAAAAGATATTGTTCTCTCGTGTCTCTGATTGTTCTGGTGTAAGGGGTGGAAATTGTATTCAGACCAAATAGCTCTGGCTCGTGCTAATGGGGGACTGGTCGGCAGTGTACAATGTACTGTAGTAAAGTCCGAATGCCTCCTTTATCCCTTTTGAGGTGCTTGTTGAGTTTCTTGTGGAAGTAGTTATGGAAGTCATGGTATCTCTCTGCTGTTTAGCCCAGAGTTTGGATGCCAGCTGTTTGCCTGCCTTGTCCCCCAGTATAGTAGCTCCCAGCCTCCCAGTCTATTGCTTTAAGCTGTTGCAAGCAGGCACCAGATTTTATGGGAGCCTGTGCACTTGTGTTGGCTCTCGAGGTCACGAACCCTGCCCTCAAGGTCTCAGCATTTCCCCCTCCTTTCTGCATTAAGTTTACCAGCACTAGCTATAATCTCCCCACAGATATTTGCCTTAAGAGCACCCTGGAGTGTTGCCATCTGGAAGAATGACCTTCGGTTGTCCGCCAGGTAATTGGTGATAAAAGTGCATATGGATTCTGCAGCATCTTAAAGTTTAAGGAGATTATGGTTGAGTTACCAATGTCTCTGTTGGGTGGATTGTGAGAGTCTCACAGTGTACAGGGGTGTGGTCTGGGAGGAGATGACATCAGTGCTTACATGTTCTATCTTTGCTGTGAGGTGGGATGTACTAATGTAGTAGTCAAGTCTGGCATACGTCTGATATGACGCTGTGAAATATGTGTAATCTCTCTCTGTGGGAAGATGTGCGGTTCATATACCCACTAGCCCTAGGTCTTGAAGCCACATTTTGACTGCATTCAACATCTCCTCATTCTGTCCCACTCTTTGTGTTGTCAAGATTAGTGTCCATTACCATGTTAAAGTCCCCTCCTATGAGTACCGCGGCATCGGAGTCTCTCTGAGTCAATGAGATTGCCTTGCGGAGGAAGCCCTGTTGGGGTGTAGCTGTAACAGAGAGTAAAGGTGTATGTTGGATGCAATATTTGTATCGCAAAAATCCTACCTGGCATTTCGCAAACCCAAGATATTATTTTACCCTTAAACCTATTACAGAGTAGAATCACCCTCGACCCTTCCTGTCAGGACCTGTGGAGAGAATATGTTGTGTAAATCAACGTGCAAGTAAGTAGCCCCAGTCCTGTCAGGTTAGGTGGGTCTCCTGTAACAGGCATATGTCACAGACTGAGTCCTTAAGTAGGCAGAGGACAGAGCTCTGTTTTGATAAGGCGTTTAGGCCCTGTGCATTCAGGCTAATAATACACAGAGGTGTGCAGGTGTCACTCTGCTGATGGACCTGGGCTGTGAGTTTGGTGCGCAGTTAGGATCCCTGTTACATATGGAATACTGGCAGTTGTTCTGTGAGAGCAATGTCAAATATTGGTGTGGTCACCCCGTCCCCCACAACAAGAACATAGGTATTAACATTAACAAATCATCAACGCCCCCCCCGCCCCACCAATGGAATATCGTGAGTCCGCACTGGATATAATTGGTACCCATCGGGTCCATGATCCATCTTGTTAATGCACAGTACTTTCCTCAGATGCTCTCCAGCCAGGCGCCACAGTGTCGAGCAGCCTTATGGTTGCTGCCCCATTCCTTTTTTGCGGGGGCTACAAGTGAGCCTCCTTATTGTCATGATTCAGTCCCGGCCTCTTCTGTCTGAAGCTTGTCCAATAGCTCTTGGCTCTCTCCTTGTATTTTGTCCACCGTGGGTTTCCCCATGGGTTTTTTCCGTGCCATACTGGTCTATTTCCCAGGGCGCTGTGTAGATCGCTCTTACAAAAGGGAGGGATCTGGGCATGTCACCTCGGCCTTTAGGTCAGAGATCCCCAAATTTGTAGTCACCTACTTTGGGGTGCGGGCGACATGTGATTCTACATTCCACATGAATAATAATCAAAATGGGTGTGCCCAACAGTATTCCACTGCTTTTTTTCTAGAAAGGTGATAATCAGCTTCATCTGACTGCAGGGTTGAATGTGTTTAAAACTAAGTGCTGGTATAGGCACAACATGGCCCCTTCAAACTGTTTTTTATGTATTTGGTGTGCCACCTCCATGATTAAATCTTTCCACTGTAGTTTTGGAGGCAAGCCATTATATCAGGGATGTCTATCCCGAACCCACAGCTTTGTTGACTCTGTGTGCACCAAGTCTGTTATGACTAAGGCCCTCATTATGACATTGGTGGTAAATCTCACTTACCGCCATGCTGACTGCTGCCAACATACCGCCGGCGCGGTGGTTTACCGCTGCCCATATTATGACATTCTCATAGCAATCCGTCACTATAGAGCCACACACACAAGTCCGCCAGCCCAAAGGTCAGTGATAAACTGGCAGTAGCAAAACGCACTCCGTTACGCCAACAGAACTACGCCCACAGCATTATGACCCACGAATCACCGCTGCGGACATTCAACTGTGGTAAACCATTGGCGGTAAATACCGCCGCGCTCAAAATACACACAACCTAACAAAACAACACTGCATTGGACAATTCAAACTACACACACCTGACAAACATACCCACACCACACCCATACACCCATACCAATATAAAACACACATCCACATTACCCACAACCCTTTACGACTAGAAAGAATTGCCACCAGAGAGCGAGAGACACCAAGAGCACCCACAGAACCAGAGCCACAAAACACCATCACCCATACACTATCCACGCACCTTACAGCACACACCCCAACACATCACCCCACACACCCTCACACACAACTAGCCACTCTACACCCGTGGCACCACAAAGATCCACAGCTATTCGGATCACAGGTGCAGCAGACATCCATTGTTAGGAAGATGGAGCTATGGCAGAGGATCGTGAACAGGGTCAACGCCGTGGGACAGCACCCAAGAACCCGGGATGACATCAGGAAGAGGTGGAATGACCTACAGGGGAAGGTGCGTTCCACAGCAGCAAGGCACCAGAAAGCAGTACAGAGGACTGGCAGTGGACCCCCGCCTCCTCCCCCACAACTTACAACATGGGAGGAGCAAGTCTTGGCAATCATGCATTCTGAGGGCCTGGCAGGAGTAGCAGGAGGACTGGACTCTGGTAAGTCAACTCTTTACTACTTTCACCTCCCCTACCTGCATGCCATCACATACCCCCACCCCAACCTTCACCCCCATCACTCCACCACCTCACATACACCCCACCATCACAACCCACCCATCCCAATACCAAGCCCTGCATGCACTACCAATGCATGGACATCACTCACAGCCCTGCATGGACACCCATCACTAAATCATGCACATTAGAGAGAATCACCTAACCCACAAAATTACTACTCACACAAGGCAAAGCTGACAGAGCAATCACAACCATAGAGGGCAACACAGGCATGCACAAGATGTCACACGCAGAAACAATGACACTGCATTTACATCCCCACAGGTCCCCAACACAACGTCACCAGAGAGGAGGTGCCAGCAACATCCAGTCCCCCCACAAAGAGGCCCACAGTGATGACAGCAGCTCTGCACGCCTGGATCACGATGACCAACCTGGCCCATCAGGGATCTACGGACAGTTGGTTACCCAGGCACAGTCCCATGCCACCACAGAGCTTCCCTCCTCAGGAAACACCAGCACAGCACCCACCCAGCGGGCCCATACCTCTGTCCCCAGGACACATCAATCAGCAGTGTGTCCACCACTACAGGAACCCCAGGGCACACCACAAACACAGGACCTTCAGGGACCTGGGGTCAATGTCAGTGGGCACACGGTACAGGAGACAGAGGCACAGGACAGCAGGGAAGCTGGGAGGACTGCTGTCCGACAGGGGGAGGACAGACCCAAGGAACCAACTCTCCAAGAGGTACTCACCAATATTGTGGGAGCTTACCACCATTCCCAGGAGACGATGGGCCAGATACTGGACAAGTTGCAGGAGACCCAACGGCTGCAGGAGGGACAGTATCGGGGGATCAGGGAGGACCTGAAGGACATTGACACCACCCTGGTCACCATTGCAGGGGTGCTGGCAGACATGGCCAACACCATGAGGGAGGAAGTGGCACACCAGCGGGCCCCTGACACTAGCCACACCGATGAACAGCCCTCCACCTCTGCTGCCGCTAGTGGACAGGAGGCCCCTTCACAGTAACAACAGGCCACCAGCACCCATCCCCCTGCAGAAGGAGAACCACCCCGCAACCGGTCCCTGCGATCCAGGCAGAAGCCAGAGAACATTGCCAAGACCCACACCAGGACATAAGACTCTCCTGATTGTCACCCTTGTATCCCACTCTTTCAACCACCCTGTCCACCTTGAACTGCCATTGCTCCCCTTCCTATGCCCCCTTGGACAATGCACCTGTGATATAAATAGACTGGACTCCATCCTGGACTTTCCTCCACCATCAACCCAGCCCATTCCACTATCCCCTCTACTTCTTAGCACTTAAATAAACACCATTTAAAAAATACAAGTATGGAGTCTGTCAAATGATTGAAAAAATATTCGTTTAACAAGCTTTAAAAACTGGAATACAACTGTACAGGAATAAATACATAGGAATGACCTGTAGTAGGCTGCAGTCAACACACCAGGTGCCAGAGTGGGGCACAGATATCTGAAAATAGAGATGCCAAAGGGTACAGTAAGTGGCCATAGAATTGGGAGAATCTGCCTGCCATGTACAATGTCAAACACAAAACTGTCAGTGTAAAGTGAAGTTACAGTGTCTTACCTGTGTGTCACTGGAAGTACTGTTGTATAATTGCTGTTCTGTTGTCCTCATCCTCATCCTCTGCCTTCTCATCTTCACTGTCCACAGGGTCTACTGCTCCCACACGCCCATCTCCAGCCTCATCCTCCTGCAGAAGAGGCACCTGGCGTCTCAAGGCAAGGTTATGCAACATGCGGCATGCCACGATTATCTGGCAGTCCTTCTTGGGTGAGTAGTACAGGGATGCACCAGTTAGATGGAGGCAACAAAACCTGGCCTTCAGGAGCCCGAATGTCCTTTCTATTATTCTTCTTGTTCGCCCATATGCCTCATTGTAACATTCCTCTGTCCTTGTCCTGGGATTCCTCACAGGGGTCAGTAGCCATGAAAGGTTGGGGTAACCAGAGTCACCTGCAAATATCGAGGGATACCTGTTAGCCACACACTAACCCTTATGCCCAACACCATACCCATACACCAACATCCGCTGGGTGGGAACAAGGGCTCACGTATTAGCCAACCCCGGTGCCTCTAGAGTTGAGCCATCACATATGGGATGCTGCTATTCCTCAGGATAAAGGCATTATGCACAGACCCAGGAAACTTTGCATTGACGTGGGAGATGTACTGGTCCGCCAGGCACACTATCTGCACATTCATGGAGTAAAAGCTCTTTCGATTTCTGAACACCTGTTCATTTCTCCGGGGGGGGCAAATGCAATATGTGTACCATTGATTGCCCCAATGATGTTGGGGATATGTCCCATTGCATAGAAGTCAGCTTTCACTGTGGCCAAATCCTCCACCTGGGGGAAAAAATTTAGCTGCAAATGTGTTTAATCAGGGCAGACAACACTCTGGTCAGTACTGTTGAGAACGTTGGCCCTCATTATGAACATGGCAGTCCATTCCACGCCGCTGGCGGTGGAGGTAGAAACTGCCAACAGAGGAGCGGGCCGGACCACCAAATAATGAACCAAACGAAACACAGGCATACCCCGAACTGCCAGGAGAGGAGTGCCGCCGCCGATGGCAGGGTCCGCCCACAGGCCATTGGAAAGGCCCAACCCGCCCATCAAATTATGAACCAACCTTCCGCTGCCAGTTCCGGGGCGGGAACCCCCGCCACACAAAGCCAGGCAGAAATGAACCAAATATAAGGAACCGTGCACCGGAGTCACACAGAACGCGCTGCGGCAGCCATGGATAGAGGGCTGCAGATCACGTCAGCCCTGCTCCTTGCCATATACCTCCACGACCGAGACCGCCGACGAAGATGACAACAGTAAGTACCGCAACCTACGAAACAAGGGAGGAAAGGGCACAGTTACATACCCACCCACGCCACCCACCCTGCAACACCCCCCAACCCTTCACAGCAGCACAAGTCATACACCCCACAGCAAGAGGTACCTACCCGACACAAGGCCAATCCAACATGACCATAGTACATACAACTGCCCCACACCCATAACAAATGAAACAAAAGACCAGGGTTCAAGGGCGTACAGCCCAAACACAGGCCACACAGAATGGATTTTCGAGGGGGGTGGGCCTTAGACTTTCGTTTGGAAGGTGGAGAGGGGGTGGGTTTGTCCTTTGAAGTGGGTCTGTGCTGTTTGGAATGGGTGGAGCCAGATGGCCTAGGCTCAATCCGGGTCTTTTTACTATCTTGGGAAGGGGCACAGGAATGTGAAGGGCCGACTGGGGTGGGCTGTGAGGTGGAAGGAGCGGAAAGGGCAAGGAGGTGGGCACATTTGGGGACAAGACGGGGTGGGCCAGTAGGTTGGAAGAGGTCATCACGGGAGAGGAATAGTTTTTTGGGAGCAATTGGGGTGGGCGTGGATGAGGGTGTGTGAGTGTAGGCAGAGGGAGTGGATGCATGTGGTGTAGGAGTGCGTGTAGTGGGTGCAGGTGACTGCTCAATATGCTGTTGTGTGGTGGATGTCTGTTGGGTGGGTGTCTTGGTGCGTTTGTGTGTTTTTGGATGAGGGGGGTGGACACAGTGGGAGAAGACAGACAGCTAGTGTGGATGTATGTTGTGTGGGTGTCTGCAAGCCTGGTGAGTGTGCTGCATTTGTCGACTACAGTAGTTGTGGTGAGTGCAGGTGTGGTGTATGGGATGCATGTATGGCTGTCTGCTATTGCGGTGAGTGCAGGAAGAGGAGCAGCAACAGTGAGTGAAGGTGCAGTGCATGAGGGTGTGCATGTAGAGGGGACAGACAGGGAAGAGGTGGGCACACTGGGGGAAGTGGACGTTGTTGTGTGTGCAGGTGTCTGTTGACTGTGTGAATGCTTGTGGTGGGAGGTGTGGTGCCTGTGTTTTGAAGTGAGCTTCTTGTTTGTTGATGTGCTTGACTGGGTGTCTGAATGCGTGCCTTGGACGGGTGAAGGGAGTGGGGTGCTGGAAGGGGTCGGGGAGGTTGAAGGGGGGACGGAATGGCCAGGGAAACTGGCTGCCGTCCGAGAGGAGGCCAGAGCCTGAAAAGATCTCTGTAGGGCTAACACGGCACCGTGGATGCCATCCAGATAGGCATTGACGATGGTAGTCTGCCCTACAGAGATGATTCTCAGGAGGTCAATAGCCTCCTCTGTGAGGGCTGCAGGGCTGACTGGGACAGGGGAGGAGATGTCTGGGGCGAAGGAGACGCCCACCTTTCTGGGTGGGTGGGCATGGGCAACTAGGTGGGGAGCAGAACGGGCGGCGGTGATGGAATGGGGGGTGGCCAAAGATGTCACGGTAGTGGTGTGTGCACTAGGGTCCGCCACCACTGAGGAGTCCCCATCGGAGGAGGTATCGGAGTCACTACCTCCTGTGGTAGTAGCCTCCCCCGTGGAACTCCCCTCGCCCTCCCACCCATTGCTCCCCTGGGCGTCCGTTGTTTCTGCCTCGGAGGATTCGTGGGCCGCTGCCTCCCCACTTGCCGGTGCCTCAGCTCCCTCGTCTGATGTTGAAGCTGTACCAAATCAACACAAGAGAACAGGAATGGGGAGACAAAACAGGAGAGACACTTGTAAATATCTGAATGCAGGTACATAATGGCCAGACTTACATCCACCCAGAAGACACACCCAACAGGCAGCACCGCTCACTATGCCCATGACCATGCCCCTCACCACTGACCAGAATACTGCTCTACACCAATCCCCTGGACTACCTAAGGAGGTGACGTATGGGAGACCTGACAAAGACACCCCTACACCCCTTGGGGAGCATAATGTAGGTGGACACCAGTGAAAGTCCCTGCCTCTAAGCAGAATGAACCCTAATGCACACCCAGACATCCTTCCAGACTGAAGTATGTGAAATGAGTACTCACCCCCTTATGACTGCTGTGCAGCCTTCAGGTCTGGGTACGCCACCACCAGGATCTGTCGCATGAGGGGGGTCAGTGCCCGACGGGCACCCCTTCCACGTTGGGAGGACTTCCCCAGTTGGGCTTCACTGATCTTTCGTGCCCAGCACCGCAGGTCCTCCAACCTCTTTCTACATTTGGTGCTACACCAGTTGTAGACCCCCAATGTCTGCACCTCCTTGGCGATGGCATGCCAATGTGCCCTCTTCTGGTGAATGCTGACCTAAAAGGGCGACACAGAAATGGAACACAGAGGTCAGGCACTTGCACGATAGGAACAGCTGGCTAATCGTCCACTATGGGACGGACAGTACTCTCAGACTTACAGGACAGTCGCACGCAGCATGCCATGCACCATGGACCATGCAGGCTCAGAGGTGCACACATATGTCCAATCAACACCATCCATTACACACACACAGTGCCCCCCCAACCCAGACTCACCTGTACCTCTGTCCGTCTTTACAGTTTTGCGTACAGGGGCAGGACCCCGTCAACTAGCTTCTCCAGTTCCTCCTGGGTGAAGGCCAGGGCCCTTTCCCCTGCAACACGAGGCACATCGATAGCCAGAGGCAATCCACAGCAGTACATAGAGTGGAGTACCTGTCCGCACGAGATCAGGGAGTCAAGTGATCAAACGATGATGAAAACACGTACTTTCCGAGTCGGTATGCACCGTCACTGCCGGCGGCAATCATGATACTGCAGGATTCCCCATTGGCATCCATGTTAGCCAATGAGGATGCGAACAGCGGTAAACACCGCCTTACGCTGTGACGTCAACTGCTAGCGGTATGAGGTCACTTCCACAACTAAAGGGCCGATCTACAGTAAGCAGACATTTTGCCATCACCTACGCATCTAGAATTAATTACTACTTACAATGCAGGCCCTACTAGCCACATGAAGCACCTAGGCCTCAGTCCATTCAGTATAGTAGCACACATGAATTCCGTTGTTCCCTCCTTGTGATGTACATCTATATCTGTCGGGTAGCAGTTATTGTTGAGACACTACAATGAACAATGCAGTGCACAAATAATGACAAGTGTGCCTATGTATATGTGTTCATCACTCCTTTTTGTAACCCCTCGTAGGTGCTGACCCTTGTGGCGAGGAAGGGCACCATTGGTGTACAGACCACTTGTGGATACGGGGACCATGGTGGAGCGTCAGATCATAATCACTTACAGACTCACACGTGCAACTATTCAGGACCTTTGTGCATTACTGGATCCTGCACTAACTCCGGGAAATCGTAATCAGCATGCCATTCCAACTGAAATGCAGGTGCTCTCCGCACTCCATTTCCTGGCCACAGGCTTATTTCAAGTGACAATGGGCATGGGTGCTGGTTTTTCACAGCCAATGTTCAGCATGGTACTAACAAGATTTCTCAATGCATTTGTCTGACATCTGCAGTCCTATGTGAGGTTTCCCCAAAGTGCTGACCTACCTGCCATCAAGTCTGAATTCTATGCCTTTGCCAACATACCCCATGTGACAGGTGCCATAGATGGCACCCACATACCGATCATCCCCCCAAGAGTGAGTGAACAGGTGTACAGAAACAGGAAGAACTTTCACTCCATGAACATCCAATTGGTATGTACTGCAGACCAGTACATTTCACATGTGAATGCCATGTTCCCAGGCTCAGTCCATGATTCCTTTGTGTTGAGGAACAGTAGTGTGCCACAGAAGATGGAACAACTACAAGAGGACAGAGGGTGGATCATAGGTAAGTGTGCCTGTCAGTAACTGACACATTGTAGAAAAATAGCCTGTCTGAATAAGGGTCATACCAATGACTACTCTGTATTGCACCATTTTCTAGGTGATTCTGGCTATCCAAACTTGCGTTGGCTCCTGACACCAGTGAGGAATCCCAGGACGGATGGAGAGAGGAATTACAATGAGACCCATGGATGTACTAGGAGGATAATAGAGCGAACTATAGGTCTCCTGAAGGCTAGATTCAGGTGTCTACATATCTCTGGGGGTTCACTGGCCTATGGGCCTGATAAGGTGTGTAGAATAGTGGTGGCCTGCTGCATGCTGCACAACGTGGCAGTGAGACATTCTATCCCCCTCCTGGAGGTGGAGGTTGCTGTAGGTCCTGATCAGCTACCTCAGAGAGGTGAGGAGAGTGATGGTGATGATGAGGAAGGGGAAGATGTCAATTTTAGGAACCAACTGATACAACTCTACTTCCAGTAACTGTGTGGGACTTAGGCCTGTCATTGGAGTTAGTGACTACTACTGTCAGTGTGATCAGTCATATAGGAGGGGTTGGTAATGATAGGCGAAACATGGCCAACTTCTGCATGGTACTGACTGAAAATACACGCATACCCTCCTTGCCACCATATGAGCACACAGGACTCCCATCATGCACAGATTCGACAGTAAAGTTGTTCTCTGCCAGTTGCATCCATACTCCACTTGATTCACAATTTAACACAGGTGACAGTGTTACAGGTGTGAAACGTGTTTTGTTGGTTGAGGTGAGTGAATTGTGCTATTTACAGTGATGTGAAGTCATAAGGGTGGGGTGTCCTCAAGACCAACATGGTGGCAGCCTTGTTGGTAGTATTGAAGGGTCCATCTTGTCTAACAGTATTTCATCTTGCCTCTCAGCAATATGTGGTTGGTGATTGAGTGGGATGGTTGCTTTGCAGTTGTTGCAGAGTTAATTGTTGGAGGGGGCCTTGCTCTTAGCTGGGGTTCCATTGCCATAACGTGGCCTGAGGTTCCATTTGGGCGCCTGTTGTTGAGCTTCATGGGATGACATGGTGGGACCTTGTGTTTCCTGTGTGGGTAGTTCCTGGGATGTTGCTGCTGCTGGGGTGATCTGATGCTTGTTGTCCGGTGCTGTTGTGGGGGCATCTTGTCCTGTGTGGGTGTCAGACTGGTTTTTGACCAGCTGCAGCAGTGCTTCTGCTATGGTGGCCATTGTGGCATTGTGCTCTTTCCATTGCTCCATCGCCTGTTGGTGTTGTTACTGCTGCATCCTCTGACTGTGCTCCAGGGTGGACACAATCTGTGGCAACCTGTCATGGGTATGTTGGTAGGCCCCCATTACCTCAGAGATCATGTCCTGGGCTGCTGCATCCATCCTGTGGCCTCCCCCCTGGCCCACTGCGACCCTTGCACTTGCCCTGGCCCCCTGTGCCTGTGTCCCCTGCACAGGTCTGGCAGTACCACTTGTACTGGGACCCTCGTCTTCCTGCATGTTGGTAGTGGGAGACTGTGGCCTCTGTATCTGTGTTCCACCAGTCTGTGCCCTGGGTAAACTGGTGTGGGTACGCTTGGCCTGGGATGCTGGTCTTGACTGGGTGGTAGGGGTGACAGTGGTTTTCTGGGTGGGGCTGCTGCATGGTGAGAGTCCAGGACTGTGTATTGTGGTGGGGGGTGTCGTTCCATTGTGGGTACGTGCAGGGGTGGGTGACTGTGCACAGGGGGAGGGATGTGGGCCTGTTAGTGGGTTTGTGGTCATGCAAGGGGCTAGATGTAGTGGGCTAGATGTAGTGGCTAATGCCTGGGTGGGGTGTAGGTCCTGGTGGGTGTGGGTGGGGTGGTGCATGCATTACAGGTGTGGTGGATATGGGGTAATTGTAGATCACTTACCCAAGTACATTCCTCCAGTGAGTCCAGTGAGTCCCTTTGGGTGCAGGATGGCCAGTACCCTTTCCTCCCACTCGGTGTAGTGGGTTGGTGTTGGTGGCGGTCCTCCCCCAGTCTTCTGCACTGCAATGTGGTGCCTTAATGCCATGCCCGGACCTTCCTCAGCAGGTCATTTCATCTCTTCCGGATGTCGTCCCTGGTGCGTGGATGGTGTCCCACTGCATTGACCTTGTTCACAATGGTCTGCCACAGCCAGTGCTTTAAATGGAAAAATAGAAGTGCAGGTACTCTGTGATAGAGTACCTGCTTGTTTCCGAGAAGTGCCGGTACTTTCCAATTAAAAGTATTACGTTTATCTTGAGATATGCCGGTACTCTCCCTCTCAAAATAAAAAAGTGCCGGTACTCAGTACCGGAGAGTACCGGCCCATTTAAAGCACTGGCCACAGCTCCATTTTCCTTGCAATGGGTGTGTGCTGCACCTCGGCCCGAATATTTGTGGCTCCACCTTCAAGATCTTGTCCACCATGGTCCTTAACTCCCTTTTGGTGAAGTGTGAATGTTTGGGGGGGGCATGGTGAGTGTGGAAAATGGTGTCCGCCCTGGGAAGGAAGTAGGGGTGCTCTTCTGTGGGTCGGTGTGCGTGTCCTGTATGCTGGCGTTCGCTGTCTGGCTCTGGTGCTCTCCATCGTCTTTCATCCTGCTTTCGTTACAAGGGATTGTGGGGTGTGTCTGGGGGTGTCTTATGGGGTTCTGGATGTGTGTCAGGTGTGTGGGTCATACGCCTATCCAATGTCTGCACTTCTTGCTATTGAGTCCACTTGCCGACCGTGGCGGTCGCAGCCGCCAATGGTCGCCCGGCCTCCACTGTCCGCCGAGGTGATTTGTGCATCATTATTTGGAGGGTGGGATATGGGTGTGCTTGGTGGTGGCGGGGTGGGGAGGTCCGGGATTCCTGCCAAGTCATGGCGTGGAGTGGTGGACTGATGATTTTTGGCGGGGTTGGGTTTTAGGTTCATTACATGGCGGGTTTCCATTCACTGCCAATGTCGGGATTCTGTTCACCGCCGACGCGGCGGGTGGCGGTCTTTCCCGCCGTGTTCATAATGTCCACCATTGGCTGTGATATTCCTGCTGCCAAGCCCACTGTCACTTGGAAGGAGCCAGTTGCCAAGAAATGGAGCACAGATAGGACTTGCACAAAAAGCGGGATCCCAGTGGGGTGACGGATAGCAGATATCAGGTCAGGCTCCAATTGGGCACACAGCTGTGATTGTGGCCCTGTCCAGTCTATAGGTGAGGATAATGTGCCTGTCCTCCATTGTTGCCAAGTCCACTAGGGGTCTGTACTTAGAGGGATGTCTCCATCTCCTATTCATCCGCAGCGGTTGTAATCTATGGGGCAAAACGGGGAGCAGCTGGTCAGTATTCCACATTTCCAAACACTACGCTGCATTGCATGTTGTGACTGTAGCAGTATTTTGTTGGATAGGCCCAAATGGTGTCCATGTCTACTGTGACGCAGTTAGGTGCCATGGCCTGCCCCCCCACTGAAATGGTGTCTGCCTGTCCTGTGTGGATGGATATGTGGAAATGAGGTAATGCTGCTGACGTTGTGCGCCATTGCAGGAGGCGGTCGAGTAGCGCCGTGCAACTCCTCATTGGTTGTCATTGGGCCCTATGGGTTACAGTGGCCAATGGTGATGTATGTCAGCGGTGATGGTACGCACCGCCGCGGACGTGACCACCATTTTCTATCTGATCACTCACGTGCTACCTGACCTTCAACAGGAGAGGACCTACACTGCAAGTGCTGCTGTGACCTGTGTCTGGAACTGACCATGGCTCGTGTCACTGGGGAAAGGGCACCTGCCTTCACCGCTGTGGAGTTGGAGAGACTGGTGGATGGGGTCCTACCCCAGTACCGAATGGTGTATGGGCCTCCAGACCAACAGGTGAGTACACTGTGAGCACGATGCAAGGGGCATGAATGCATGGAGTGCTGTGTGTGAGGGCCTCATGTGGGGGGATTGGTGGAACGGTTATGGGCAGCATGATGTATGTATGGTGGGCAATGTCTGTTGGTAAGGGGATGTGAGGGCTATGATGGGCCATGAGTGTAACAAGCCGGACGGTCTGACTGATACCTTTTTCTATGTTTATTTTTCTGCAGGTCTGCGCCCACCAGAAAAAGTGTATATGGCGTGCCATCGCCAAGATCGGCGGACCCTGGGGGTCTATGGCAGGTGGAGCACCCACTGTGGCAAACGGTGGGAGGACCTGAGACACTTGGCAAGGAAGATGGCAGAGGCCCAGCTGGGGATGGCCTCTCAACGAGGAAGGGGTGCCCGTCGAACCCTGACCCCCCTGATGGCCCGCATACTGGCAGTGGCCTATCCGGAGCTGGATGGGCACTTGAGGGCATCACAGCAGCCACAAGGGGGTGAGTACAGTTTCCCTACATACCACTTGCGTGTGGTGGGGTGGATTTCGGGTGGGAGATGTGGGCCTGTGGGTGCCCCTAGGCCAGGCCGGACATTGCAGGGTATGTCCCATGTTGGGCAGGGGCTGATGAACGCCACCTCAGTAGGCATCCACTACTGGGCAGCGGTCTGTGGGTGCCAGGTATGCTGCTATTGGCGTTAGGTATTCCTGTCCATGGCCTGGTGACTAGCATTGTGACTGGTAGTGCATTGCCTAGTGCGTAGGGCTGTTCCCTGTGCGTGTCGTGCACGCCAACGGTGGTGTTGGATCAGCCATTTACCAAGTGTATCCTTTGTCTCTTCCCCCCCTTTTTGTTTTGTCACCCTGTCCTTATTTGCATTAGCATCATCTGGTGGAGGAGCAAAGGCACCGGCGACGGAGGGAGCTGCATCCTACAGGGCCCATGTGGCCGAATCCACTGACGGTGAGGGCACCAGTGGGAAGGAGGGCGAGGGGAGCACCACGTCGGAGACAGGAGGGGACAGTTCTGACAGTGATACCTCCTCCGATGGAACCTCCCTGGTGGTGGTGGACACCTCTGTGCCCACCCCAACTACAGGTACAGCCGCCACCCCCGCGTACCAGCACCGCCCTCCCAGCAGCCACTCAGCGAGTTTCCCGTTCTCGCTCACCCAGGAGGGTGGGCATCTCCTTCGCCCCAGGCACCTCAGGCCCTGCCCCAGTTAGCCCTGCTGCCCTCAGTGAGGAGGCTGTTGACCGCCTGCGATCCATCTTTGCTGGGCAGTCAACCATAGTAAATGCCATCCAGGGGCTGGCAGCCCATTTGCAACAAACAAATGAATTCCTGGAGGGCATTCACTCTGGCATGGCGGCCCATCAGAGATCAATCCAGGCTCTGGCCTCCTCCCTGATGGCAGCCATTGTCCCTGTTTCTAGCCTCCCCCCTCCAACTTCCGCTACCCAGTGCCATTCCCCTCAACCCCAACCTATCCCAATCACACAGGCAGACCAGCATGCACACAAGACAACACACAGGAGTTTTCAGGCAAAAACAAGCACCACACATCATCCCACAGGCACTCACACAAACACCATCCAGATGCAGACATACCAATATCCACTGCCTCCACTGTGTCACCCTCCTCCTCCTCCACCTCCCTCCCAGTAGCATCCTCACTTACAGCTGCATGCACTACATCCTCATCCACTACCTCCATCACCATCATGCCTATCACTACACACCCCTCACTGGCAGTCACCGCCCCCACATCCATGAACATGTCCCCTGTGTCCTCTCCCACTGTGTCTGCGCCCTCTCCTCCCAAAGTACACAAACACAAGCACTCAACAGCCATCCACCTCACAACAGCATCCAGCCCATGCACCTGCACCCAAAATCAGCAGATAGACACCTCCTACAACCAATCATTCTTCCTCCATTCCCAAACATTCACCCTCCTCCTACCCAAATGTCCCTAAGAAGCTTTTCTCTCCACCTTTGACCTCTTCCCTACCCCTCCCCCATCCTTCACGTTGGGCCAGGATGGTCAGAACCCAGACGAGCACCTCAGTCACCCAGTCCACGGCCACAGTAGTGTCGACAGCTACTGCAGGTGGGAGAGGCTCCAGGGAACCAGCCATCAGCACTGAAAGTGTGCCTGCACCAGCTGCCAAAGAGAAGGGCAAGGAGGCACCAATAGCTGCCAAAAGGAAGGGCAAGGAGGCACCACCAGCTGCCAAGGTGAAGGGCAAGGAGGCACCACCAGCTGCCAAAGGGAAGGGCAAGGAGGCACCACCAGCTGCCAAGGAGAAGGAAAAGGAGGCACCACCAACTGCCAAGGGGAAGAGCAACGAGGCACCACCATCTGCCAAAGGGAAGGGCAAGGGGCTTGACCAGCAGGCAGGAAGGACAGGAGGCCTGGGGCTGGGACTGATTCTGAGCCCCCACCACCAACCATGGCGGTTCAGCCGTCCGAGGCTGCAGGGGAAGGGATGGAGTCTCCCCCCACCACTGCCTGCACCGGCACCGGCACCAGCAGCAGCAGCCCCAGTGGGCAGCCGTTCGCGGCTGCAGGGGAAGGGTTGGAGCCTCCCCCACCACTGTCTGCACTGCCACCAGCACCGCCACCAGCAGCAGCAGCCCCAGTGGGCAGCCGGTCGAGGCTGCAGGGGAGGGGCTGGAGCCTCCCCCCACCACTGCCAGCCCCGACACCAGCCCGGCCACTGCCACCACTGAGCAGCCATCACCGCTGGTGGGCAGTGTGTAGTCCTGCCTCCATGGGCTGTAGTGCGTCCTGGACCCTGCAAATCCTGTAGGTGTGACACCCAGGTGAGAGACTGTGACCTTGCACTCTCCAAGTGCTGCATCCACAGGGCAGAAGGCCCCCTCCAGAACCAGTTGAAGAAGCCACCCACTAACCGCATCCTTTCCTGGATGAAGCACACTGGGCACAAGGCCCCCTCCAGAACCAGTGGAAGAAGCCATCCACTCACTGCATTCTTCGCAGGATGAAGCACTCTGGGTACAACGCCCCCTCCAGAACCAGTGGAAGAAGCCATCCACTTGAGAGAATGTGGCCTTGCACTCCCCAGGACCAAGCAGTGGGCAAACCACCCACTTAAGAGACTGTGGCCTTGCACTTCCCAGGACCAAGCAGTGGGCAAACCACCCACTTGAGAGAATGTGGCCTTGCACTCCCCAGGACATCACACAGGGCATGTAGCGCCCCCGGGACCAGTGGTGTTGTACCATCTTCCGGCTGAGGTGCCCCCCCATTCCCCATCCCCCTGAGGTGCTTGTGTATTTTTGACCTGATGCCCCTGCAGTGTTCTCTCTGTGTTGTTGCAGGAGTGAGGTGGGGCCTTGGCCTATGTGTAGTGGCTCTGTGGCCCACGGATATTGAGGACTGGGCAGTGTCCCTCCACTTGTATATATGTATATACTGTTTTGATTTAGAAGCACGTATTTCTACTATTTTATCTCATTACACTCACTTTAATCAATTCCTTTTGTCCTTGAATTATTCCTGAGGGGTACGGGGTGGGTATGTAATATTATTGCATGTGTTTGTGTGTATGGTGTTGGGGTGGGGGTGTTGTGTGTGTGTGTCACTCTCTTTTTCCTCCCCCCTCCCTTGTGTGCTAGGTGGCAGCACTCACCGTGGTCGTCTTCGCCGGCGTTGATGCTCGTATTGCATGAAGAAGTACACAAGCATGGAGAAGATGTGCAACTCGGGCTCCACTGCATTGTGGGTGTTCCCTGAGTCTCCAGAGGTGAGTCCTTTGACTTCTGTGTTCTCTTTCCGCCATGCTTTTGATGTTGTTGGTACCGCCCTGGAAAAGGTGGCGGATAGGCCTGTCTTAATACAGTGGATGGAACATTGTCTTCCGCCTGGCTGTTGGCGGTTACCGCTGTGGTGCTTGTTGCTACCGCCGTGGCAGTCGGTGTGTCAAAGTGGCTGTCTGTCTAGGCGGTTTCCACCGTGGTCATAATTCCATTTTTGTTACCGCCGGCCTGTTGGCGATATTACCGCCGCTATCTCACCGACCGCCAGGGTTGAAATAAGGGCCTCAGTGTGGTTGAACATGGTGGAAAGTACTCTTAACATAAGGTTCAATGTCGTCTTTTTCAGCACTGTGCGTGGCTCATCGGATTCAGATGTTCGATCTTCGGGTTCTGTTCTCCAAGTCCTCCAAGTGTGCCTGTAAGGTCAGGTTATGGTTGTGCAGGTCCAGGAAATCCTTCCTACAGGCATCTGGTTTCTCTTCCCTCTCATTGTTGCCATCATCTGTGGTGGTGACCCTTTAGCCCAACTCTCTTAAGTCTTGTGTATATCTTTAATATCTGCAGAGACCTCCTACTGTAGCAGTGTGATGTCTTGGCAGAGTCTCTCACATAAGTTTTCCATAAAAGATCTGGATATGAGGTGTTTCCCCCTCGTTGGCAACTGTTGCACCAGGGCTGCAGTGTCAATGCAAGTTAGCCCATTTCGAACAAGCTTTGGTTAGCGTGTCCTTGAGAGTAGTAGCACTTGGTGTCTAGCACCTCTGATATGTGCTACCGGCTCCAGTGCCAGAGTGCTAATATCTTCATATTCCTCGGAATGCCACCAATGGTAGCCAGACCTGTGACATTCCCAAGGGTTTACTCACTTATGTCCTCCATGGAGTTTATGTGGGTTAGGGCAAGTTTCCACTGGACCCAGGCCAAACCCTCTCAGTTTGAGCAGGCCACACCTTACCTCATCGAACGGGCTGGTGCTCCTTTCAGGCTTCTCAGCCCTCACTTCGTCCCGTTCACCAGTGAATCAACTCTGGCGTCCCCTGCCGGGCGTATATTGCTCTCTCTCTGGAAAACATACCACCTCCACCAGGCCCTTGTACTCCCATACAGCCTGGGGTCGCTTGTATAGATTTTTGCAGAATGAGACAATTAGCGCCCTCTGTGTTGCTGGGTGCCCAGCCGCCTCAGCGTTGGCCCACAGTGGGCAGTTTGCTCCTCTTCAGTTATGTGGGCAGGGGATGGCCACTGTGCAGTCCCATCTTTGTAGCCGGGGGGGTTCCTTCGGTAGGCCGCTAATTGCCTCTCAGCCACTTCACTCTGCTGGCACAGCAGAGACTATCAAGCCAGAAGCTCGATATATGCGATGAATTAGTAGTTCGCCAAGTTCACAATGCAATTTGCCCCAGACGGGAGGAGGTGCCTCAGTTGCCTCATTCCATGAGTCAGGGACAGTCTTCATTGTGGGCAGGGCGGAGCAGCAATGCCTTCAGATGTGAGACCTGGTACAGAGCTCAGGAGAGACGCTCCTACTCCATAGCCATCTTGACCACAATCCATCCTAAAATGGATTTAAATGGCAAAGTTGAGTTAGCAGTTTAGAAACTGCTCTGTCAGCCTGCAATGGCAGGCTGGGAGTCATTGTTTGCTTTGCGCCACTCGTGGTGAATCAATAAGTGTTGCAGTCCACAAGGAACACTTAACTTACAGGTCCTGGGTACCTCTGGTCCCATATACTAGGGACTTTTTAAGGGTCAGAACACTGGCACTGAGGCATGATAGGTAAAACACTCAGTGCACTTTCAGTGTAAAAAAACAGCTGTATCCGTTCCGACATTTCTGAGTGATCATGCAAAAAGAGGCATTTCCTTAATTGGCCACCTCCAGATGCAATGATAAGCAACTAACCTATAACCTGGTAGTTCTCATCATATAAGTGGAAAAACCTGGCATGGTCACTCCCAGGTCTGTGTTCCACTGTAAAGTCCATACCTTGTAGGGAAATGGACCACATCAACAATTTAATGTTCTTTCCTCTCATCTGGGGCCAGTTTGAACTCTGAACAGGTCGGATCTCAGTTTCTTCAGAGACCAAACCACAGCAAATGCTTCCCTCTCAATGGCAATCCAACACTATTTTCTGGGGAGGAGTAGCCTGCTGATAAAGACAATTGGTTTATCCTGGCCCTCATTGTTTAACTGCGACAAGATTACTACAGTCCCATGTTCAGATGCATGTATTTGAACAATTAACTCTGTGCTATATTCAGGTGCTTATAGGACAGGTGCTCGCTGAGCACAAAGCCTCCTTCAGAGTGTCAAAGGCCTTTTGACACTTCAGTCCAAATAACTTTCAAGGACTGTTTCTTAAAAGTGAGTTCTGCCAATGTTGCCACAATGGTACCATGCAAGTTTACAAATCTTATGTAGTACCTAGTAAGGCAGAGAAAAGCTCTGACCTGGGTCTGAGTCTTTGGAGCCTTCCAAGCTAGCACAATCTGGATCTAAGGTTGAAAAGGTTGTAGGTGACCTCCACCTATTAGGTTACCCAAGTATCACAAACCTTTGCCCTATTTGGCACTCACTTGCCTTAATAGTCAGTGCTGCCTGTTGCAAGGCCTGAAGCACTTCCTTCAGGTGGACCTGGTGCTTCTCCGAGATTGAACTAAATACAGCAAAATCATCCATATATGCTGCTCTCAAAGCTTACAGACCTAATAGGACTATAATCACTAACGTAAGAAAGGTGTCAGGTGCATTTTGCAAACCAAAAAGGCCTCACTTGGAAGTTAATGTCCCATTCTGGAGTTGGAAATGCAGACCTCTCCTTGGCTTCGTAGGTGAAGGCAATCTGCTAGTAACTTGATGTTAAGTCAAATGTACTTAGTTACTTTGCAGCCCCTAACTTGTCAATTAGCTCATCAGCTCTTGGTGTACAGTGATCATCAGTCTTAGTGACATCATGCAGGCCTTTGTAGCCCCCACAGAACCATTTCTCAGGTTTCCCATCTTTTGGATTAGATTTAGGCACTAGCAGAACTGGGATGGCACAAGGACTATTAGGGGACTCAATCACCCATAGCTCTAACCCTTTAGCAACCTCGGCCTTAATGCTAGCTTTGCCCTGGCCTAGCAGCTTTGTAAATTGTACTTTTGACAGGCAATCTGTTACCACATCATGGACACACCAATTTGTCAGACCTCCGGTCAGGGAAAATAGTACCAGCAAACTGCCTAAACATGTTGTAACAGTCTTTCTGCTGTTGCTCTGTTAAAGTGGAAGGGAGCATAACTCCATCCACTCTGCCATCTTTGGCATTAATAGACACTAGGTCAGGGAGAGGTACACTTTCCTCTTCATCTCTCCTATCTGTCACCATGAGCATGTTCATGTCAGCCCTGCCATGGGGCGGGTATAGTCTCTTCACATGTATCAACCGGTGAAGGTATCTTGGGGTGCTCAGGTCAACCAAATAGGTGACTACCCCTTTCTTCTCCAACATTGGGTAAGCCCCAGTTCATTTACCCTGGGGGCTCTAGGAGCCAAAGACACTGGCACCCACACCAATTGACCCTGCTTGTACTCCACCAAGGCGACTTCTGGTGATATCAGTGCTTGACAAGCTCCTAGCTGGCTTCCAGATTTTTGTTTACTTTTTATCATGTACTCAGCCATGAGAGAACATGGGCCCAGTACATAATTCAATGTATCATGATGTGGTTCCTTGATTGGCCTCTCGCAACCTTCTCTAACAAAGCTTAGTGGACCTCTTGCAGAGTAGCCAAACAAGAGTTCTAATGGGCTGAAACCTATTCCTTTTTGTGGTACCTCCCTGTAGGGAATCAAAAGGCATGGCAGTAGGGCATCCCGCCTTCTTCTGAGTTTCTTTAGAAAAACTATAATTATGCCTTTCATGGCCTTGTTGAACCTTTCAACTAAACTATTAGATTGATGGTGATCAGAGAGGGTGAACTTATAAGTAATACCAAGTTCATCCCACATAGCTTTTTAATCTGCAGGCAAGAACTTACTGCCCCTACCTGAAATCACCTCCTTAAGAAAACCTATCCTGATGAAGACGCAAAGTAGAGCTTTTGCCACTCTGGGTACAGTGGCTGTCCTAAGGGGAATTCCTTGGTTGCATGGTCTACTATAACCAGAAGAAATCTATTTTAGATGCAGTCTGAGAGTTAAGGGGACTAACAATGTCTATCCCTATCCTCTCAAACAAGGCCCCAACCTCACAAAGTGGGATTAAGGGTGCCTTTGGCTTGACCCCTGTCTTTCCCCTTGGCTTGACTGGTGACACAAGAGCAACAGAACTTCATTTTGTTCTGACATTTGGGACCATTAAAAATGGTTAATTAATCTCAAGTTTTAGTCTGTCCCATATGTCTAGCGAGGGGGATGTAAAGGGCTGAGTTGTAAGGAAATGCTCTGTACTGCTGGGAGACTACCACTACTCTCCCGGTTGCCCCAGATTTGAGATCCCTTGCCTCACTGTACAGTATTCCCTTATTCCACTAGACCCCTTGGGTACCACTGTCACCCCCCTACTCTTGTCTTTCAGCCAACTGCCAAAGGCCTTCAAGAGTGGGACAGGTCCTCTGACATTGGCACAAATCCTCCATGGAGGAATCACCTGCCCTCTGATGTTCTGACAACTCTGGAATATCTCTCAAGGGGGCATCCTTATCTGCAGAGGGTCCTGCCCCTTAGGGCCAGACTCCTGCTGAGTCTGAGGACTTTTTGAAGCTGGCTGTCCAGACTACTTGTCGTTTTTCTTGGTCTTAGGGGTCTGGGCCATTCTTCCAGGCTCCCTGTTTGTGCCCTTGAAGCTACAACCACCCACTCTTGAAAGCCCATGATTGCTGCTTGGGCCTTCCTTTCTACACCAGCCCAAGAAGAAGTTTCAAGGTCAGTTCCTAGCAGACAGTACACTGAGATGACAGGGGGCACAGCTACCTTCTTTAGGCCAGTAACTCCTCCCCACTCAAAGTTCACCATTGCCATGGGATGGAACTTTGTTGCATTGTCTGCATTGACTACATGGTTCATGTCATTAGGGGTAATTTGGTCTGGAAGAACCAGCTTAGCCATGACTGTGGTTGTACTGACAGCTGTATCCTTCTGAGCCTTGACTTCAGCATCATTGATCTTAGGCCATTGCCTGTATTTCTCCATGCTTAGAGTCCAGGCATCCAGGGTGTCACTTTCCACCACACCCATGGATACTAGAGTGACCTCAGTATACCACCCTCATCCCTACACTAGCAATGCCCTTGGGTTGCCCACTAGTGGGGAGGGTGCTTCCCGTTTCACAACGTGTCTCCTCTTTGTGTCCTGGTGATGACAGTCAAAACACACCTCCAGACGTCAAGGAGTATTTGTTTTTTTGCTAGTACCCTTTTTCCTTGGATTGGGTTGAGTCTCGGCTCTCCCCATTGGGTAGTCTTTTGGAGTCTTTTTGTGAACTTATTCTTTTTATCTTTGCTGCCCACATCTTTCCCCTGAAGAGTGGCCTGCCCCCCTGTAGGAGGCTGGACTGGCTTGTAGTGAGTACCAAGGGGTACTTACACCTTGCACCAGGCCCAGGTATCCCTTATTAGTGTATAGGGGTGTCTAGCAGCTTAGGCTGATAGAAAAGGTAGCTTAGCAGAGTAGCTTAGGCTGAACTAGGAGACGAGTGAAGCTCCTACAGTACCACTAGTGTCATATGCACAATATCATAAGAAAACACAATACACAGATATACTAAAAATAAAGGTACTTTATTTTTATGACAATATGCCAAAAGTATCTCAGTGAGTACCCTCAGTATGAGGATAGCAAATATACACAAGATATATGTACACAATACCAAAAATATGCAGTATAGTATTAGAAAACAGTGCAAACAATGTATAGTTCCAATAGGATGCAATGGGGACACATAGGGATAGGGGCAACACAAACCATATACTCCAAAAGTGGAATGCGAACCACGAATGGACCCCAAACCTATGTGACCTTGTAGAGGGTCGCTGGAACTGTAAGAAAACAGTGAGGGTTAGAAAAATAGCCCACCCCAAGACCCTGAAAAGTGAGTGCAAAGTGCACTAAAGTTCCCCAAAGAGCACAGAAGTCGTGATAGAGGAATTCTGCAGGAAAGACCAAAATCAGCAATGCAACAACGATGGATTTCCAGACAAGGGTACCTGTGGAACAAGGGGACCAAGTCCAAAAGTCACAACCAAGTCGGGAGTGGACAGATGCCCAGGAAATGCCAGCTGTGGGTGCAAAGAAGCTGCTACTGGACAGTAGAAGATGAGGATTCTGCGCAAACGACAAGGGCAAGAAACTTTCCCTTTGGAGGATGGATGTCCCACGTCGTGAAAAGTCGTGCAGAAGTGTTTTCCTGCAGAAAGACCGCAAACAAGCCTTGCTAGCTCCAAAGTTTGCGGTTAGGGTTTTTGGATGCTGCTGTGGTCCAGGAGGGACCAGGATGTCGCCAATTGCGTCAGGGGACAGAGGAGGCGCTCAGCAAGACAAGGAGCTCTCTCAGAAGCAGGCAGCACCCGCAGAAGTGCCAGAATAGGCACTACAAAGTGGAGTGAAACGGCGCTCACCCGAAGTTGCACAAGAGAGTCCCACGCCGCCGGAGGACAACTCAGGAGGTTGTGCAATGCAGGTTAGAGTGCCGTGGACCCAGGCTTGGCTGTGCACAAAGGAAATCTTCGTGGAGTGCACAGGAGCCGGAGTAGCTGCAAAACACACGGTTCCCAGCAATGCAGTCTGGCGTGGGGAGGCAAGGACTTACCTCCACCAAACTTGGACTGAAGAGTCACTGGACTGTGGGAGTCACTTGGACAGAGTTTCTGAGTTCAAGGGACCTCGCTCGTTGTGCTGAGAGGAGACCCAGAGGACCGGTGATGCAGTTCTTTGGTGCCTGCGGTTGCAGGGGGAAGATTCCTTCGACCCACGGGAGATTTCTTCAGAGCTTCTAGTGCAGGTAAAGGTTAGACATATAGGTGACTTATAAGTTACTTAAGTGCAGTGTAAAATGGCTGTGAAATAACGTGGACGTTATTTCACTCAGGCTGCAGTGGCAGGCCTGTGTAAGAATTGTCAGAGCTCCCTATGGGTGGCAAAAGAAATGCTGCAGCCCATAGGGATCTCCTGGAACCCCAATACCCTGGGTACCTCAGTACCATATACTAGGGAATTATAAGGGTGTTCCAGTATGCCAATGTAAATTGGTAAAATTGGTCACTAGCCTGTTAGTGACAATTTGAAAGAAATGAGAGAGCATAACCACTGAGGTTCTGATTAGCAGAGCCTCAGGGAGACAGTTAGTCATAACACAGGTAACACATACATATAGGCCACAAACTTATGAGCACTGGGGTCCTGGCTAGCAGGGTCCCAGTGACACATAACAAACATACTGAAAACATAGGGTTTTCACTATGAGCACTGGGCCCTGGCTAGCAGGATCTCAGTGAGACAGTGAAAATACCTGACATACACTCACAAACAGGCCAAAAAGTGGGGGTAACAAGGCTAGAAAGAGGCTACTTTCTCACACCCCCTTCCTTAAGATCACTCCCATGGGACTTCTTGGGTACACTAGGGCATACCAGTTCATCTGCTAGCTTACTCAGCTCTCTAGCGCTAGATAGCTTAAAGTCTACCAGATGCCCGTGTAACACCTCTGTAGGACAATTAATTAGGATGTGCTCTTTTCCCCCTTTAGCCAGCCATCCGGTGCCTTTATTGAGACATCCACAAAGTCCACCCATATCTGTTGTGCCTCCTTGTTTGGGTTCCTAAACGTTTGTCTGTACTACTCTGGAGTGAGACCAAACAACTTGACAGGTGTTGCCTCATGTGTGGATATGACTTTACCACCTCATCCTCTAGAGTCAGAAGCCTATCTCTCCCCAAAACTGGTACTATCTCCCCAGATGGAACACCACACACTGGACATCATCTTCCTCATCCTTAGATCTCTCTCATGGGATGCTAGTTACTTATCAATGTCATCCCATCTCTACAAACATAGGTACAATACCTTTAGGCAACCTTGACCATGAGCACCCCCTGCAGGGACCTCCGTTACATTTTTGCTGCCACCACTCTTGCTGAACTGCAAGCCCAGCTAGACTCTTCTCTCCTCGAGGGCAAAACTCGTCTCCTTGTGGGGCAGTCTCCTTTCCTTCTAAGCAAGGAGGCTCATCTGGCCCTTGAGGTCTCCATGCTCCCCCTCTGAAGTTGATTTCCTCTCATTACTAGATATTGAAAGGACCCTCGTACGGGTGTAAGGGGTCAGAGTGTCGGTGTACCCTCCATCCTCCTCATTGAGTACCTTCCTGTCATCATCATCTTCTCCAATACCTTGGGTAATTTCATCTACCAGGAGTGTGTGGGCTCTGTTAGCTTCCTCCTACGCCCTGAGGCTCTTCTCCATATCCCCTTTCTTAGCCAAAGAGTGCAGATTAATTATTCTGCCCTTACACAAAACCATCATCTCATTGATTTTATGTGTGGACAGGGTGGCAAAATCATTTTCCATGTTTCCTGAGCTTTGCAACTACAGTTGGGAAATTTTCAAAACTTTTTAAAAACATTTTAAGTGTTTTGTAACTCCTGAAAGCTAGTACATTTTAGACTTCAAAACATAGTCCAATTATGCAAATAGTATTGGCAATCACATATACTTGTTAAATGTTGATCTGGCGAATTTTTTACTTTTCGAACTCATTAACAAGTTCTGGATCCTACTGCTTGGCAAAAATGTGAGGTAAGCGCATTTTGATATGGTGTAGATGTGCATACTCACTATGTAATCATGACACAATTTCATATCAGGTCAGAACAGGTTTGTTTGTAAAACCTTTATCTCAGGCCTGGGTAGCTGTGGCCCAGCGCAGTCAGGCTTTATGAAAGGAGCAAGTATAAGGCATTTAGAAGTACTAACAAGTTGAATGCAAAGAAAACGTAACACAATAGAAATATGACACCAAATTATAAAAATAGGTTGTAGTTTTACCTTTAGATAGACTTCTCTGACAAAAGTCCACCAGAGGATTCCAGAAGTATGAATTTTAAAAGAAACAATACATCACTGCCTTTCACTAGATACATTCAGTCCTTTTAATCTACAGCGATTTATTGATAGCTACAACATGTAAGTTGAAAACAGCTGTATGGGCCCTCTTGGGGATGGCAACTCCAAAAGGAAGCCAGTCACAGGGACCAATCAGGTCCAGTTAGACAGTTAGCAGTTGGTATTTGTAGTCTCCTGTCCAGTTCTGATTCATATGGGCAAACAACCATTGAAGTTAATTTAATGGCCCTGATGCAAGGGATAAAAGATGCTGAAGATAGTAAGAGGTTGCAGAGGATGCTGTTCCTGTATCAGGGGTCTTCCTGTGGCCACCACTTGGTCCTCAAGCTTGACAGGGTGACTTAGGTCTCACGGGTCAATTTTCTATGAAGTCCGGGAGAAGTCTAGCACAAGACCAGGTGCAACAGGTCTACTGTCTGCAGTTACAACAAGACCAGCGGTTTCCCTTGGTTGGTGACTGCTTCCTTCCTGAGCAAACAAGCAGCACTCTGAAGACACTCCCAGGTCCTGCAGACTCGGGTGCAACTTCTGAATGCCAGGGCATGGTCTCCCAGGCTGCACCTGGGCATTTAGCAGTGGTCATGCATCTTGGCAGTGAGCTCTCAAGGGTGAGGCTCCTCACCTTTTATTGACTTAGGGAGGTAACATGGAATCAGCCAACTAACTCTTGGAGACAATTCTACTTCTGGCACTTGGAAACTTTTCCACAGGTTGGACACCGCAGGTACAGACCTCTCTTTGCTAGTCTACAGGGGCAGCAGGTGTAGTCCAAACTTTAGTGCAGCCTCTCTGCTGGGTCCAGGGAAAAGTGGGGCAGTCCTTCTTCAGTCCTTTTTCCAGTATAGACATAATCTTAGGTATGGGTGCCACTTTTATGCGTGTTTTAGGCATAGTTGGAAATGGTGACTAACTTGCCAATGGGATACCAAGTCCCATCCCGTCTGATGATGACTTCTTGCAAAGTATGGCATCTACCTAGACCAGAATGTGCTATTCTGCCCACTTCCAACATGGTACAGCTGTTTTCTCGGTGTGTGGATCTCCCTCATCCAATCCAGGGTTGTGGCTACCTGGGGGTGCAGTCTCCTTGAAAAACCTGTTTGGCAGCAGTATCTCTCTCTCTGCCCCGAATGCCGGCCTGTTTCTCTACACAAAAGAGCATCCACTTCTTAGTGTGACTACCAATGGCCCTTCAAAGTTGACTTTGCTTTTAAAACTCGTCTTCTGGGCTCACACCCACTCTGCTCATCGGGCCAGGAAGAGGTCACACCTCTTCCCTCTGCAGGTCCTTTGTCCTCTTCCAGAGATTCATTCTCACTGCTCCACAAGAGAGTACAAGATTCTTGCCAGAACAGCAAGTGTATCCAACCATAAACGGCCACTGGAGAACTTTGGGTAGCAAAGTTGCAACTTTGTATAAAATTTCCATTTGTAAACAGTTACATTAAATTTTACTTCAGCAACAAGTCAGGTTTAATGCAATAATTCTTTCAATATCTTGAAGTACCATATTTAGGGGGCGTGGCCGGGCCACGAAAGAAGATAGCCGCCTAAGTCCCGAGCTCCGTGCCGCAGCGGTCCCGAGGAGGCGGCGGGGGCCCTGCGGAGGCCGAAAAATCGCCTTAACGCACGTCGAAACCCTCCCACAACCCCGAGCTTCCGACCCGAACCTTAACAACCGGCCACCGAGACCTTGCCGGCCGGCAGCGCGCCTCGGAGGGAAAGGGGTAAAAAATGGCCTACAGAGAGGGCGGAGCCGCGTCTCTTCGACCAGAAAACCGGCTCTCTTAAGGACGGAGGAACCCAGCTCGGGAGACCTTGAGGAGCCGTCCAATGCCCAGGACCTCCGATCTCAAGTGGGGACACGCTCCGGAGCACCAGGGGATCTAGGGTGCACAATATTGAGGTAGGCCGAACTGCGGGGGAGGAGCCGCGCTCTCGAGCCGAGAGAGGAGCCGGCTTCCCTACCATTACGGCGACTGGAGTCGCAGGCACACCCCCTCGCACCCGATTTCCAGAGGGAGACGGTGAACATTTATCCTCTATTTGGCCCGGGAGAGAAAGGAAGACAGTGCCGGGGAGCGGCGAGGGGAACGAGGTGAGGAGGAGAGGAGGAGTGAACCAGGACAGTAAATAATAGAAAGGAATAAAGACACGGAAACAAGAGAAGAAGGAGAGTAAGGGAAAAAAAAGGAAGGAAGAAGAAAGAGCCAACAGAAAAGGGGAAAAAGAGAACTAAGAATCAAGTTAAAAAAAAAAAGAAAAGAAAGGGAGGCGAGGAGAGAAGTGGTGAAGGGGGGGAAGGGGGAAAAAAAGGGGGAGAAGAAAGAAAGAAAGAAGAAACAAACCAAAAAATCCTCCCCCCTCCAACATATCCGGGAACAGAAAAAGGATCAAATATCCTCTTACCGCCTAAATCCTAAAAAAAAAAAAAAAAAAGGAGGAGGGGAAAAGAGGGGAAAAGAAAGGGAAAAAAAGAACATAAAAAAGTCAGAACAAGACAAGAGCCGGCTGACTGCGTAACGCTGCTTCTGCTAGACTCTGAGGAAAACTCTGGAATCAGCTGGACAACACACGCAGACGGACGAGGCGATGCCCGGTAGCAAAACAAACCAGAAATCCACTGGTAAGTCGGCACAACAATTATTATTCTCCGAAGCTCTTCATCATAGGCGCCCAACATCTACGATAACAGGACCCCACTCACCACCCTCCCCAGCGCAATCCACGGCAATGTCTGACAAGGAACAATCCATAACCATGGAAAAGATACTAAAGGAGATCACCGCTGTCAGCCGCCGAATAGAGGGAATGGACGCTTCTCTATCTTCACTTACCCTGGAAACCAAATCTATGAGATCAGACATTGCAGGTTTTCAAACCAGGGTGACAGGCTTGGAACACCGCATGGGCTCATTAGAAACGCAGGTGACCACTCACCGAGACAGAGACCAAGACCTCCTTTACCTTAGGAGCAAACTCACAGACCTAGAGGACAGGAGTTGAAGAGATAACATTTGCCTACTGGGAATCCCGGAGCATGAAGAAGGCACAGACATACAGACCTTTCTGGGCTCCGTTCTCCCCAAACTAACCTCCCCAGACTTCGACCCACCGCTGGAATTCCAAAGAACACACAGAGTAGGCCCGAAACGTTCTGATACATCTTTAAGACCCAGACCGATAATCGCTTGTCTATTACGCCACAACCATGCCCGACAGATATTACAAACGGCGCGCAAACATGGCCCTTTCCGGATAGGCCAACATGACATCCGAATAACGACTGATTACTCCAAGGACACCAACGAACGAAGAAAAGCCTTCCTAGCTTTAAGACCTCGACTTCGCCAACTGGGGATGAAATACGGCCTTTTCGACCCCACCAGAATGTGGGTCACCAATAACAGTATATCCAAAGACTTCTATAATCCAGATGAACTGAGCCTTTTCCTTGACTCTTTTCAACATCAGCCTATGGACTCTACCAATCCAGACTGTTCACAAGATACCGCGAGAGAAAACGAAGGGGGAGGACCCTTACCCAGAGAAAGAAGGCCCGCTCCACCATGACACTGACCTCAATCAAAGGGGCAGAGACGCAGAGAGACTAGCCAGACTACACGACGACAGGGTTCAGGTTCTCCACGCTGTGGCAACCTACACCCAACTATCAGAAAGGGACAAATCCAGATCACCTCTAAAACCAACGACTGTACCCCCCTGAGACACCGATCCCTCGCTGGGCGCATGTGAGATGATTACAAGACATTGAAACTTGAACAGCGAGAACTCACGGAAGGATGAGTACAAACCCGGGTCTTGTTTGTGGCCATGATTACTTAACAATCGTCAATAACCCTTTTAACAACATTAGATGATCACTATGTTTATATGTCCTACAAGATAACACGGGGCCTTACTCTATAACACTGTTGCATAGACGGCCATTGTATAACGCGAAACGCACAAGCCGGATCTTACAGATCCTACAGGTGATACAAACACATACATCGGGACCCTGCTGAGTAGGGACACGTTTCAACACCTAAAGAGAAGCTGTCATTCACCCCCTCACAGCACTACTACAATATAGAACATCCAACAACACAACACCACACAATAACAAAAAGACTACATGAAAAGGCCCGATTCTGCAGACAAGTCGTAATGCTGACCCCTTTCAGTTGAACCTACCACCTTCCACTTCTCCCTTAAGTGGCTGCACCGGGAAACGAATGTAATATAATCTACGCGCAATAATACACATCCCGATGATTACCAGAGTACTGGCACAACATGATCACCTGCCACAGGGGACGATAAGATATAATACAACACAACACTACATATTACGGAGATGTACCACTACTTCTTACGGGAACACTATATCTCCATAGAGGCTTAACAAATAGGTTGACATACACACGCACTTCCCAGAATCCTCCCCGTGAGGGGGATGCAACCTCTCCATATACTCGCGATGGCACCTGACCACGCAGGTGGTGAGCAGTGGATCAACCACTTGAATATATAACCCATGTTCCACCCTTCTATAACAAATGACGCCCCGCCAAAGGATCAGTAGTCACACATACGACTATATCCAGAATAACCTTCGTTAACACACGTTGTCCCTATATTAAACAGGACCCCGAACGAACAGGACCGTAACTAACATACGATTAATTAGTAAACTAACAACGCCTTAAAGTGCTTTGCAGTATCATGGCGCAATAATACGACCCATGGTACGCATGGGATAGCAAGACATACAAGTCACGCATACATAAGCTAGGAACCATCAAACCCTGCCATCCACCCCGGGTCTGGTCCCACGACATATAAACTAATAGAAAGTAATACGATTACCTGTGTGGAAATAAGTTATATTGTGTTACGTTATGCTATATTATATTACGTTATGTTATACAAATTAACAGTTTGCAGTGATAATATGCTGTTTGACATTATGTTGTTTGACACAGTGATATTATGCTATATAAGTATAGTAATATTCCAACTGTTGTTATGTGCAAATGTACTCCAATATCCTGATTTGAACCGGCATTGTGTTACTTTACATCCTCCCCCCCGCCCTCTCCTCTCCTCTGGCCCCTTAGGCACCCACCCTTTGAGCCCTGCGAGGTATCAACTGAATCTTCCTCCATTTCTTAATCCAGGTCAGCGTGAACTCCCCCTCTACCACCTTTCCCACTATGCCCATCTCCACCATATTAAAATTATGTTACCAAATCCCCCCCCCCCCATTACCTATACATTACACCCTCCCTCATCAACATAGCTATTACCCTTTCCCAGAACCTGTGCATTCGACCGACTTGGATCAATACTGGCCGCCCCTTGCCCCAACGCCGCCTCCTCGGCAGAGAGGCTGCACTGACGGCATTAGGAGTTCGGATAGGACTCTGACTCGCCGTTTACAGACCGACCCCAAGGGAGCATAGTACTCCCGGTCCCCCTATATCCCTCTAACCTCTTCCCCTCCCAATCATCGCATCCATCCCACTTCACAGACAAACACTAACCCTAATCTTCTTCCCTCCCATATTACCCCTTTTCCCTGCCTCACCAACCGCTCCCCGTTCTCGCTTCTTCCCCCCCCCTTTCTAGTTGGGTTACCCAGCCCTCATCAGCTGCCTCCGCCTCACCCCTCGAACTCCCAAATACTCATATTGCAGCGAACACAGCTCCACACGATTACCACCCCCAGTATTGCTGAAATTCCTTCCTCTAACTCAGCATGCCAGAGACAACCCCCCACATAGTGCACCCACTACGAATCCTCTCCTGGAATGTTCATGGCATGACGAACTTCATCAAACGGAAAAAGATCTTGTCATATTTTCAATCTAAAAAAGCAGACATAGCCCTGATCCAAGAAACGCATCTTGACAATGTAGAGTCCGATAAACTTAGACATGATTGGGTAGGAAAGGTCTCCTTCAGCTGCTGTCCAGAAGATCAGGGAGCCTAGGGAGGCACACCTCGCAAATGTGGCGTAGTGATACTAATACGTAAATCTCTGCCGACTACGATCATTAAAAACTGGAATGACACAGAAGGGAGATATATATTTGTCAAACTGAAAATAGGAAATTCCTTCCTATGTGTGGGCTCTGTCTATGCATCAACCGGGGCAAAGCGTTCCTTCTTCCTACAACTCAATCGCGTACTGACCGAAATAGGGACTGCACGTTATATCATCGGGGGGGATTGGAACCTTGCTAGAGATGCCATACTGGACAGGACAGGCCCCATCGATGTGGGCAATAATTCTGATAGGGCCCTACTGACGGACATCACAGCGTATGTAGGCCTAGTTGATTGCTGGAGATTAACACACCCAAAGGACAAGGAATTCACATTCATTTCGTCCGTCCATGGCACCTAATCACGCCTGGACTATTTTCTTGTATCACACACCATAATCCCCCAAATACAAGACCCTAGCATCTTAGATAGCGGACTCTCAGACCATTCCCCGATTCTACTCTCTATTCAGGTGGGCTTGACCTCTCCTGGTCGTGAACCATGGCGCTTTGCCATACACAGATACCGTTCCCCCCAGGGGAAAGAGCAACTCAAGGCCCACATATCCACATATATGACCGAAAACATGGGCTCTGTGACATCCAAGCGGGTCTTGTGGGCAGCGGCTAAGGCCACTCTGAGAGGGAACATGATGAGGGACGCAGCACTGGCCAATAGAGATAGGGAGGTCCGCTACCGCACCCTAGAAGACACGATCCAACGCCTCACCAAACAATACACTACCCAGCCATCCCCTGCGCTACGCCGCTCCCTTGAACAAGCCCGAATGGCACATAACGATCTTTACACAACACAGGCAGAATATGCACTACAAAGGTTACGCTACCGCCACTATGAGCAAGGAGAAAAGGCCGGACGCCTCTAAGCGGCACAGCTCCGACAGAGAGATGCTGCCTCAGCCATCCCGGCCATAACGTCCCCCTCCGGAGCAGTACTGACCTGCCCGCAAGACATTGTGAATGAATTTGCTGCATATTATCAACACCTTTACACCCCCGAAACAACGACCAACCAGGCACAGACAGAGGCATTTCTTATTGCGGCAAAGTTGCCCTGCCTATCAGAAGCCGGCCGAGCTCTCCTTGAGGGCGATATAAGCAGGGAAGAAATCACACAGGTTATCACAAAACTCCCATACCACAAATCCCCGGGCGAAGATGGATTCCCCGCGGAATTTTACAGATGGTCAGGGGAAGAGACAACCACGGCAGTACACGAGGCACTCGTGGAGGCGTGCCGGGAGGGTTCTTTGGGTGCCCTGTCCAACAGGGCCACGATTGTCGTTCTGCCTAAACCTGGAAGGGACCCCCTACTCTGCAGTAGCTATCGCCCCATCTCCCTTTTAAATGGAGATGTTAAATTACTAGCTAGTGTCCTTGCAGCACGTCTACGCAAAGTCATACCATCCCTAATCCACAATACCCAGGTGGGATTTGTACCGGGCCGCACCTCCAGAAAACATATGCGCACACTATGCCACACCCTACTTGAATCGTTAAACCTACCTGAAGAAGCCTTGGCACTATCCCTCGACGCGGAAAAGGCATTTGACCGCATCGAATGGCCCTACCTATTCACCACCATGAAACATTTTGGCCTCGTAGATCAATTTATTTCTAAAGTCCGATTATTATACGATCACCCTACGGCACAAGTTAACTGTGGGGGCTTTCTGTCGGACCCATTCCCCATCGGAAGGGGCACTCGACAGGGCTGCCCCTTGTCACCGCTCTTATTCCTACTAGCAATGGAACCGCTGGCGGCAACTATAAGGAATTCTCAACAGATAACAGGCATCTCCTTACCAGGAGGTTCCTCCAAAATCTATTTATATGCAGACGATATTCTGTTAACCTTGTCTGACTTAGAAAGATCCATCCCATCCCTACTTTCTATCATAGAAAGCTTTGTACCCTTGTCCGTGTATCGAGTAAACTGGGACAAGAGTGAATTGTCGCCCCTATCTTGCGTAACAACTAGAGCTGCAATCCATGGCCGCCCATTTAAATGGACTCCAACCCACCTCAAATATCTGGGGACATATATTAACCGAGGCTTAGAACACATGGTCAGGGACAACCTAGACCCTCTTATATCCCGGATGAAACAGGACTTTGCCAAGTGGTCCTTACTCGGCCTATCCATGTGGGGCAGAACACAGGCGGTTAGGATGGTCACCCTCCCCCGCTTCACATATGTTTTAGGCATGCTCCCCCTACAGATTCCGCTCTGTCTTTTCCGAAGGATTGATACCTTAATAAGGTCCTTCGTCTGGGGTTCTATACGGCCAAGACTAAAACCGGGGACAATATTAGCACGTAGACCCTATGGAGGACTAGGTCTACCCTCAGTAGAACAATACGCTTTAGCCCTACAACTATCACAACTAGCCTACACATTACCAGGTACCCCAGACCCCCCACAATGGACAATCACGGAGAAACACATACAGGGACAGCATTCCGAACTAGGCGGGATATATATCGACTACTCTCACTCGTCCAACCCTATCCTCGCGGCCACAAATGCAGTGTGGCGCAGAGCCCACCGGCTACTGGGAGTGCACCCTTCTCTACATGCTCAAGCCCCTATAGCATGAAACAAATGTATAAAAATAGGGGGAAGTACCCTAAGATGGCCCCAGTGGATCGACGCTGGTATCCACAACATAACCCAAATAATAGATGGCAATGGTCTCCGGTCCTTTGAATCCTTACGGGAAGAGTTCGGAATTCACAAAAATCAGGAATGGAGGTACATGCAACTCATGCACTGTATGCGCAAGGCCCTAGGACCCCCCCCATGGACGATCAAAATCTCACCCGTTGTCAATTACCTGCAGAAATGGGGCCGACACAGAGGATTGATGGCCGGTCTATACGCAGAGATTACGAACCACCTTTACTCGCAACCTCTCCTAGAGCGACTGCGTCTCAGATGGCAAGATCGACTAGCGATAGCCTACACTGAAGAAGAATTGCAGGACATAATCGAGGCCCTAGACAGGGGGGTCCGCGAGGCCCGCCTGAAATTCTGTCTCTTCAAAATCCTCCAGAACTGGTACTGGACCCCCACGAAACTCTTCAGGGCAGGTCTGATACCACACGCGAGGTGTTGGCGATGTGCAGATCTCCATTGCGATCTACTTCATATTCTATGCCACTGTCCGACGATACAACCCCTATGGGAAGCTGTGTTCCAGACACTTAGGGATTTCATATCAATACCAAACCCGTCACCGATAACACTCATTATTTTACATGACATGCGCCCATAACCCTCCCTATCACGTCCTCATAAACGGCTACTTCACACGGCAATTGCCACAGCTAAAATCTGCATTCTCCGACACTGGAGATCTGCTATCGCCCCAACACCAACGGAATGGATGACAGCCATGTTCCAAACAGCTACCCATGAGCAAGTCATTTATAACCTGCAGGATCAAGCGGCCCTATTCACAGAAATTTGGAGCCCCTTCCTGACAAGACCATGAGGCAGCTAGTTGATGGTCAGTGGATGGCAGTTGACACCCCATCATTTCCTTTTCTCTCTCCCTCGCTCCCCTCCCCGCCCTCCTATCCTTTTCCTCCACTCCTGAGACTATTCATCCCAGAGAACACCCTCCACACCATGCCATATCGACCCGTTTAAATAAGTACTAGAAATGATCCTCCTTTAATCTCCTCGACCAGTGGCTAACTGTCCAACACTAGTAGGCAAGGCCGGATTCTTCATACATCTAACCCTGTATCTACACAGATACTCTCCCTTGTCTACCCTCCCCCGGAATGGCTCTCCCCCCTCCATAAATTTACCCTTTTGGCCCACCCTAAAATACACTTTGATAAATGTACCACATGGCACAATCCTGTAAGATCGTCGGCAAATGACGAGGAACAACCGGAATATCCATCTACTGTAATAACCCAGAAACATTGAGCCAAAAGACTTGCTCTTCCCCCCTTACACCCTACCTAACCTCCCCACTTCCCCGCTTTCCTCTTTATCACTCTTCTTTCTCTCCTGCTCCCCTCTACTACAACCTGAACCCCCAACAGCCTTTACCCCCCTTCCCCGCACCTTCCCTAATCTTCAAACCACAGTCTATGTCGACGAATCAGTGTACCTATTAGACAATGTACATTCAGATATCATTTGTAAAATTACCGACTGAACTACGGACTACTGAAAAAAATGTCAATGCATACTGTGTATCGTCCTATATTTTTCTCAAATAAAAAAATGTACAAAAAAAAAAAAAAGGTAGGATACGTTTTCATTTGAGTAAAAATTAGTTTGGACAACTTTTAAATTTGGGATTTACAAAACAGTAGGTTTGTGCATTTCTGGTATTATTGTGTTAAATAGTGTAAACGTTAGGTAGTGGTTTACAGGTAGTCTGCACCAACCAACATTGAAAACTGTTGAATGTTGCTCATAGGCTTTCAGACATTTCCTTATTTCTTTTCAAAGTTCAAGATTGGGCTTGTCTCATTTTATGGAAACTTTATTTTCTCTTATTGTTATGAAATTACAGAGATTTGTATGACTTCTGCCAGTTGAACTATTGAAGGAATTATGTCCACCCTTGATGACATTAATAGTTATGCATCTCCGCCTAAACAGTGTGAGTACCAGTTCCACAACTCAATTGGAATTTGTGGTTTTCTTCTGCAACTCAAACAATTTAGATGTCTTATCTGTGTTATTTTAACGACATTTAGAAGAAGATCCATTTGTTTCTCATTTTGTCTAAGAAATCAGATTGAATAATAGTAGTGTAGAATTCATCTACAAGTTCAGGAGGAAGAAAACATAATGCTCTAAGTTTATCAAATGTAAATTAAAGTTTGCTGCTTGACATATATTCTTAAGATAAAGAAGTGTTTTGCATTGTACTCCAATCTGCCTGGGAAAAATGAAAAAACATTCTTGAATTTGTGTATCTGGATACATTTTCTTAAGTGTATTAATCATGTGCATTTCAAAGTCAATTTCTTGATTCTAGGCACCTTAATGGTTCAGGCACATCTTAGAGCTCAAGCTAACCTGCTTAGTTTCAGGAAACCTATCAAGACATGATTGTTTTCACTCCCTGAAGATAACTTCTTAAATAAATTTCGGCCTCAGTGTTGTTGCCTTTGTTTCTAGCAGACTCTAGCCCTGAGACACCCTTGGACATTCGCACACTCTATAAAACTATTCAATATTCAGTATTGTTTCAGATTTTATAACTGACAAAAATTCACTATTTATTGAGGAATGTTTGTGCACCAAACCGTTTGCTAGAAGTATTGTTGTATTACTTACATTAGAATGACTCGAATAAATCTGAGAAAATGGATGTGAAAACAAAAATGAAAAAAAAAAGAAGTACCATATTTAGTAATCCCCTTTGGAAGTCAGCACAGCTGAGATGTCAGCCTGTAACTTTCTACTCGCCAGTGGGGCTACTACTTGCTTTCGGAAAAATGCCAACGTGGAGCTTATGCTATCAGGATATGTAAAGTTAATAAGTCACATGTCCTTTTTAACATAATGCACCCTGCGGTTAGAGCTCAGTAGGCCTGCCTTAGGGGTAACATAAATGTCAAAAAGGAAAGTTTGGGATTTAAATTGGTTTAAATGGCAAAGCTGAGTTAGTAGTTTAAAAACCGCTCTGTGTGCCTGCAATGGCTAACTGGGAGTCAAGCTTTGCTTTTTCCAACTTGTGGTGGCACAATAAGTGCCACAGACCTCGAAGAACATTTAACTTACTTGCCCTATGTACCATATACCAGAGACATATAAATAAGTTAATTTATGCCAATTGTGTGTAAGCCAATTAGACATAAACCTTTTAAGGTTTAGATCACTGGCACTGATGCTTGATTCAGTTCACTTTCAGAGTAAAAAAAACAGCAGCATCAGCCCAAAGGTTTTGGTTGTGATCATCCAAAAAAGAGGTATTTTCTGACACTGAGAACAAGAAGTCTGTTGATAAATCTGTTTTTTTATTCTGCATAACATGCTGCATCATCGGACTGAGGGCAATTTTCCAATCAATGCCTTTGATTCTGCATATTCTGCACAAAGGCTTGTTGGGATGGGGCTGCTTACTGAATCATTTCATACTGTACCATTTTTGTCTTCTTATGTCATATTGGAGGAACCATTTGCGACTATACCGTATCTGGATTGGAAGTGTTAGCACAGAAAACAGGTAAGTAAGTACATGACTTACAATTCCAGTCTTCAGGAATTAGGATGGCCACAGGTCACAATTTAGGCTGACCCCAGAAGTGCACCACCAGCAACACAGGCCAGCTGGGTGCGGAGATCAAAGTTGGCCTCAGGTTTGTAATGGAATCCTATGAGGACTGAAGGTGCTCTGTAGAAAGCAGATTGCAGGTAAGCCCCCTCTGATCCAGGACACAGGCCTGGGGGTTTAGGTCAGCACGGGGTGCAGGATCACACCAAACACACATCCTTGGCAGCACAGGGGTGGCGGGGTGCAAACACAGAGCTGGGCGCCGAATGCTTTTCAAAGAGGGGACCCCAGGAGTAACAAAAGATGCTACAGGCTGGGTCCAGCGGTCAGTTCTGGGAAACCAAAGGCTGGACAGGAAGGAGAGGTGCCCTCTGGATGCTGCTGGACCATCAGTGGGATTCCCCTGTGGATGCAGGGGTCTCCTTTGACGTCTGGTATCTTTGTCGGATCCGGTCGTGGTCAGGGGGAGCCTCAGGATTCAGGCTGAAGGCATCACTGTGTTGGCCAGGAAGGGTCAACCCAGGGTGGATTTGAGGTTGGAATCAACTGGGGACCTTCTCTGAACTGGTGGGCCACCTGGACTTGGGCAGCAGGCGTCGGGTGCAGAGTGGACAGGGCTCGCGGATCCAGGGTGGTTCTGGAGTCCTTTTGGTGATTTCTTCTGGACAGGGCTGCTATCTTCGGGATTTCTTGGTCCTCTGCTGGACAGGCAGTCCTCTGGGTGTTTATAGAGGTTGCTGATCCTGCAGGATGTGTCTGGGGTCTTTGAAGCAGCAAACAGGTCGGTAGGGCTGGGACCTAGTCAGTTGTCATCTGGCATCTTCATGCTGGGGTCAGCTTAGCAGTCCCTCTTCTTTCTTCTGAGGTCACCAGGAATCTGGTGAGTAAGGTTTAGGTGTGTCCCTAAATACTAGATTTAGAGGTGTTACAGGGATCAGAGGGCAGTAGCTAATCGCTACTGTCCCTGAGGGTGGCTACACCCTTCTTGTGTCCATTCTCTTTGGGGAGGGAGGCACATTCCTAAACCTATTGTCCATATCCTCCAAAACAAGATGGAGGATTCTGCAAGGAGGGGTTCACTTCAGCTCTAGACACCCATGGTACCTTTTACAAGGGCCTTAGCTGTGTGCCAGGGATGTGCCAATTGTGGAAGCAATGGTAAAGTTTAAGGAAAGAAAACTGGTGCTGGGCCCTATTTAGCAGTATCCTAGCACACACTCAGTCAAGTTAGCATCAATACTAGGCAAAAGGTAGGGTGGTAACCATGATAAAAGGGGCACTTTCCTACACGTCATATTTTGAAATCGTATTCAGCAATTGTTCTTGCCAATACATCAAACTCTGTGGAATATTAGAACTAATTTCTGGATGTAAACCCAATACGAAAGCTGGAACAAATGCACTCAGGCCCTCTTTTGCGAGGTTATCAACTCAAGTGTAGTGTCTGTAAATCTGCATTAATTTCTAATAAAATGCATGCACTGATTCCTTAGACTCTAGTGTAACACTCATAATTTTCCACTTTAGTCCTCAAATTTTCAATCACAAATTTATATTTCTCCATTACAACAGCAGAGGGACCATTATGGGGCTGACCTCTTGTTGGTTCTTCATCCGCCCAACCTGCAACTACCTTGCACTCCAACCACAAATCTTGGGAATAATAATATCCAAGTATGTACTCAAATCAACCAAAATAACCTTTGAAGTCATCACAATCCTCTCTGCTTCTGTTTACCTGTAGATGACCTGTAATGAGGTCATGCTTGGGGATTGCGCGTTTTAATCTTGTTCCTTTACTTCCGTTCAGTTACTTCTTTTAAACATTTCTTGTCAATGCCGCACTGATTGTATGTTAATGCCCGATATTACAGAGGATTGCACATAACACTTTAGCCTCCTTACTTCTTTTAAGCATCTCTTGTTACTGTCGCACTAAGATAGCTCTCGATAGCAGTGTACTTGCTAGATTATTTTATTGCAAGAGGATGATTTGTAATGACGTTATGCTCTTTTTAGGTATTTCAATCATGTTCCTTCACCTCTTTTAAATATTTTTTGTTAATGTCGCAATATGATAGCTCCTGGTAATAGTGCACTTTTTCCATTATCTTAAGTCGATGATTTGTAATGATGGTATGCACTTTATATTTTTATATATAGGCAGAAGCTGACTTGTTATGATGAAATGTAGTATTTCTTCGCCAATATTGCAACATGTTAGTTATTGATAGTAGTACATTTCTTAAAATTATCTGATTTATTGTTGGTAAATGATTTGCACTGAAGGTATGCATACTATGCTGTTCTATAAACAGGCAGAAGATGATTTGCGATGATGGAATGCACTTTTGGTTGCGTATGTCAAACATACAGTTCTTCTGATTGTTATCCTTGTTTTATTTATGTGTATTTTTTGCAATGATTTTAAGTAATCATGCAGTTATTACTTACTTACTGTTTACCACTTGTTTGAGTCTTCTCTTTGGGAGCTCAGATGTTGTCCATGGCAAATGTGCATATGCTCCTCCGTGAACCCCTCTTAAAGGATATCCTGCAACCACTTCACTCACACTTGCTCTTTTTCCTTCTCAAATTTATTTTGCTTCTGCTTTCCTCCTTTCTTTAACCAACTTTCTCTATATCCTTTCTCCAAATAATTTAAAAGTTTTATTAATTCTTTTATATTTTTCCTCAAACTCATGCCTCCCATTACTTGTATTTCAGCATCACTCATTTCCATTCTGTAACTTCTGTTTAGTTTTTCATCATTAGAATCACTAAAAAAGTTATCCCTTCTCATCTTTCTCTTTCTAATTTTTAGTCATCTTTGCCAAAATGTGTTTTCTTTTTCTCAGTTATTTTAACAATCACTGGAAACACTCTCTTTCCCTCAATTATGTCCTCCTGGGGCGCCTTCTTTTACATATGACATCTAGCATCCAGCCAATGACTCATTACTTGTCAAGCCTGACCTTTCATCATTTTGTTACACAGCTTATCATTTGCCACAAAATCCTATGTATTCGATGTCTCAGTCTGACAAGGTCTGTGGTTTCACCTCATATATAGCACGCCTCAAATAATCAATCTTTCTCACATTAAATGTACCATTCAATTGAAATTGCATAAGTTTATCACCACTCATCTTAGTCAAATTTTTAAGCCACAGACTATTATGAAGACTTCCATTTAAAAAAAATTGAATTAGCATGAGCCTTCAGGTGGAACTTTATCTTCTGTGTAAACAGCAGCATAGACTCTTTCAAAGCGGAACCCATTTTTACAAGTTAGGTAGAGCAACACAAGAAATTAACCAATCACAACTGAATTTCAAAACTTGAAATGCAAACCTTCGACCTAAAACAGAGAAACTAGAAACCGTGTATGCCTAATGGGATACCAAAAGGAAATCAAATTCACCACATGCTGGGGAAAACACTAAAAACACTTTCAGACACACCAAGATAAATTTCCAACTAGAGGCAATCTACTTTTGATTCTGTGCGTCTATTTCCTGTCAGCAATCGGAATGAACCACACAACCCTATTTAGTTCAAATACCACCAGACCATTAAGGGCTTATAGGACTCTAACTTCTAAACCCGTGACGATGCATGCATTCAGCATGCAACTAATGCAAATGTTTTGTAGTTACAGATTTTGGATTACTTCAGATCCAATAACTCAAAACCAAAACCCACATTAAACACAAGAATTCTCAATAAACCCAACTTTCAACAACTTGTGTGGAAAACATCACAATGCAATGCAGATTTCAATACCTGTCCATTTGGTGTGCAAGCGCCACCTGAAATACAAACACCACTAACAAAACAAAACACCATGTATGCAATACAATCCCTATTTATACTGACATAATGCAAACTCCGACAATTTCAACACCACACATTGCTGGGATCTCAGGCTAGGGGAAGGTAGGATTTCCCTTCCTCTGACAATTTAGGGAAGTGCAAATTCAAATTACAGATTCCGTGTAACCACCCAATTTGGTGTAACCATCATAGACTACTGAAACCCGTCGTAACTTTTAGCATTAAAAGAGCCAATTGATGGATTGGGGCTTTGTGTGAGTCTCTAAAGACGAAAGTCCTGAACACAAGTACAGTATTTTATGTAAACCCATAGAAATCACATAGAAAAATTCCCACAGGAAATGCCACACGAGACAGGATTCAAAGTCTAAACCAGTGGTTCCCAACCTTTTGACTTCTGTGGACCCCCATTTTATCATTACTGGAACCCGGGGACCCCCACTGAATCATTATTGGAATCTGAGGACCCACCCCAATGAGTCATTGGGGACCTAAACTGTTAATATTATTTAATTTTCTGAGCAGTCGCGGACCCCCTGAGAAGGCTTAGCGGACCCCCAGGGGTCCCCGGACCACAGGTTGCAAACCACTGGTCTAAACCATGAAGGTTTATTTATCAATCAAAAATCATAACAGGAGACAAAAAGATACATGGTTATTAAATTAACTTGTAACATGCAAAATACGCGTAAAGTATCTTTGGCAGTGAAGGCTAAGCCAAAATCTGTTGATTGCCACAAACTGTTTATGGTCCAACACAAAGTAAGTAACGGACACATTGTCATAAGTACTACTCAATTGAAGGCAGGGGAGAGAACATGAACAATCTCTAAGTATTGCTTTAATTAGAAGACTGATAAGGAGTATGCCTGCAAGGGCAACAACCAAAAGATGGGTTTTCTTCTTTCTTACAAATGTGTTTATACACTTTCAGATAGATACGTCATACTGTCACCATGGTGTGAATGAAAAGATGCATTACATAACCCAATACTAAAACAGAAAACACATCACATGGTTGAATGACCTTTGCTCTATATTTAATGAATAAGTCTGCATTATTCTCCACACCAGAAAATAATGCCAGTTTCAAATTATTAACAACACCTCTGTTCAGCCAAAGGAAGTGGCCCTCAGTTGTACATATTCAAACTTTATTTCGCCTTTCGAGAACATCTTGGATTTAAGAGAATCATGTTAATTCATACAAAACAAACAGGACCACTGTGCAAACTGCGGGGCTTATTTACAAGAAACTGGTGCATCGGTCCCTGCGCCCCCTCTTACACCATGGTTGCATCATATTTACAATACGGCGCACCACAGTGGTCATTAGACAGTGTCAACATTTTTGTCGCTGTTGTGGCGCTTTGCTGCACTAGCACCAAAACTCTTGGTGATAGTGCAGCAAAGCACAGGGAGCAGAAAAGCACAGGGAAGCCCATAGTCGGATATAGGAACGTCACTTTGACGCCTGCTTTGGGCAGGATTTAAAAATGACAGAAAAGATGGCCCAGTGAAATCTTGTAAATTTCACTGTGCCATTTTTTGGACCTCCCTGCGGGGAAACGCCTCCCTTGCATACATTATGCCTGGTGCAGACATAATGTGGCGCAAGGGGTTACAAAGTGGCACAATGCACGCATTGCGCCACTTTGTGAATATGGTGGGAGGAATTGCCTCCTTAAAGCTGCCCCACCGTTAAAGAAATGATTCTAGGGTGGCGCAAGGCGGTGGGACGGGCTTGTAAATATACCATTGAATTTCGTACATTTAATGAAGGTCATATCTGAGGCTCTCAGAACACAGACAAGGAAAGAGGAAAACATGGAAGTTTTACAATACGTATGTGGTGCAGGATTTCAGTAACACGTTTAGGCAGATTCATGCTAAATTAGGAATTTCCCCATGTTAAAATACAGTGCAGACCTTTCAATTCCAGCTAATAAAAGTTAACTTTAAGCACAGAACTACTCATTTTAAAATTCGATTCCACTGCAGTGTGACCAGACCCCAAGGCACAGAACTGGTTCAAAGATCTTACTTTTTGTAGTGAGATAGATTAACTATATTTGGTGATGCTGTTTCAATTGTCAAGGCCAAAAGTAATGTTAGGCCCCTTACACGTGTTTTTGACAAGCACTAAGGGGGTCATTCTGACCCTGGCGGTAATTACCGCCATGGCGGAGGTCGGCGGTGCACCGCCAACAGGCTGGCGGTGCACCGCTGGGCATTCTGACCGCGGCGGTTCAGCCGCGGCCAGAAACGGAAAGTCGGCGGTGTCCCGCCGACTTTCCGCTGCCCTTGAGAATCCTCCATGGCGGCGGAGCGCGCTCCGCCGCCATGGGGATTCTGACACCCCCTACCGCCATCCAGTTCCTGGCGGTTCTCCCGCCGGGAACAGGATGGCAGTAGGGGGTGCCGCGGGGCCCCCGTAAGAGGGCCCCAAAAAGAATTTCAGTGTCTGCCTAGCAGACACTGAAATTCGCGACGGGTGCAACTGCACCCGTCGCACCTTCCCACACCGCCGGCTCAATTCTGAGCCGGCGTCCTCGTGGGAAGGGTGTTTCCCGCTGGGCTGGCGGGCGGACTTTCGGCGGTCGCCCGCCAGCCCAGTGGGAAAGCCAGAATGACCGCCGCGGTCTTTCGGCGGGAACCGCGTGGCGGGCGGCGACCGCCGTCCGCCGCGGTCAGAATCACCCCCTAAATCTCCTTTGAGCCCAAGTGCTCTTGTAACATGATACTCTGATGAAATAAAACAGGTGTTTATTGGAATCCCCCTGAATGTTGACAGATACCTCTTGTAATAAACAGTGTGAGGCGATGAATATAAATTAGATCTTATTGGATATTGTTTCTAATGGCCTGACCTTCTCCTTAGACTCCAATAAGAACTGTATATAGGAACCATCTTTGTGAAACAGACTATTTAGTTGGTCCGATATTGTTCTGTAACATTTGCAAAAAATAATATATTAAGACAATAAATACAAATAAGTGTGATGATGGCATTAACAGTTAGAAGAAAATAGGAGCTTGATGAGAGCTGCAGATTAGGCCAGAAGGAACATATGATATAAATTGTGAGTGGCTTGCAGTTGGCTGTCTTGAGCATTGGTGAGTAGCGGGACATCAAGGTATGGACAGAATAATGATTGGCTGTGTTGCTCGGTGGGGGCATGAGTTAGAGTAAATGAGTGAGAGTTGTTCGGAATTAACTCTTGGCCTGGAGTGGTGCACAACGAGAGAATTAGCAGCTGGCTACTGCAAGTGGTCTTATTTGTCTTTTATTTATGTTAAACAATGGCCCGGGATCGATTGCTACTTATTCTAAATCAAAGGATAGGAAGAAGGTCATTGCTTTGACAAACTCAGTGATATATTGTGAAGTGCTTTTTTGTTTTGGAGATCTAGGTGGGATCTTGATGCTGAGAGCTCACCACAGAAATGAAGGCCCACCTGACCCCTCATAGCATTTTGCAGAGGGATGGAACTTCATGATCTGATGAAGGGCAGCACATCGGTTGGACAGGGAACAACTTTTCGTTTTTATATTAAAAAATTAATCCATAAGTCAACCAGAGTACATAGTCAGTAAAAGATCTAGGATGCACAGCATAGGAGGGTTCAATAATAACAACATGGCAAGGGTAAAACAAACCGTTACAAGAATTTCCATTGTTTACGTCTCAACAATACAAATGTTATTACAAGGCTACACTCAAAGAATAGTAATTGAGGGTCCTCATTTATTTCTGTATGATTGCAAATTATATATTCACCTGGGAAATAACCAGTTCTGGGTAAAAGCAAGATACAGTTCCTACCAACATACTGTAGACTGCCTGATGGAAGATTATTGCCCTGCCAACCATGGGCTAGGTTCAGTTGAGCCAATAAGATAGCATTACTGATTAAGGGTTTGTAATTTGACCCATATAAAATTCTTACATTATAGACTTAGGGCCTGATTACGACCTTAGAGGAGGGGATTACTCCATCCCAAATGTGACGGATATCCCATTTGCCCTGTTACAAGTTCCATAGGATATAATGGAACTTGTAATACTTCGAGCGTGATGTCTGTCACATTTGGGACAGAGTAATCCCCTCCGCCCAGGTCGTAATCAGGCCCTTAATATCCTGATTGACAAATAACGTTTTTTCTGAGAATTAATCCCAATGTTCTAATGCTTAATGCTGTTGGTGAGTATACATTTGCAGTCCACCTCAGAAGAGCAGCACTTAGGACACAATGATGTTGTTTACAATCCTCTCTTAAACAACAGTAACGCTTCATTAATGGTCTGTGTCTATAAATTAGCTTCCGTCCAAATGTGGCGGATATCCCGTCTGCCATGTTACAAATTCCATAGGATATAATGGAACTTGTAATATGGCGAGCGGGATATCCGTCACCATGGAACTTGAAATACGGTGAGCGGGATATCTGTCACATTTGGGATGGAGTAATCCCCTCTGCCAAGGTCGTAATCAGGCTTTTAATATCCTGATAGACAAATTACGTTTTTAATGCAAATTAATCCCAAAAGTTCCAATGCTTAATGCTGTTGGTGAGTATATATCTGAAGTCTACCTCAGAAGACCAGCACTTAGGACCCATTGATGTTTCCAATCCTCTCTTAAACAACCGTAATGCTTCATTGATGGTCTCTATCTATGGATTAGCTTCCATTTTCTTAGACCAGTTAGTAGAAGGCCTGCCAAGGTTTAGTATTATCACATAAAATACAGTGAGATACAGAAATTCTTTGTGGCTCCGTAATTGCCTCATTCACTGAATTAGTATCTATAAATCACCAGAAAAATACAATCAAAACACAGTTTTAATTGATAATAACATTTAAACCATAGATTTGGGAACAAAATAATATTTAAAGCATATTTCTATCAAAGGGAGGCACCAATTGTTTGATACCCAATTCCCACATGGTCGACCCAGTTATCAAACCATAGAAGAGAAAATGTGTCACGTAGGTTATCAGAGAAGAGAGGGTTATTCCAAATTGGAGTTTCACAGCATAAAGCTGGTAATTTAAGCAGTTTAGAAATATCATGCCACACTATAACTAAAGTCAGTGTAGCTTTCAATTTAGCTTGCTTTAAAAAAAAACTGGTGGTGACTTCTAATCCGGACCTAAAATATTATTGTTTGGAAAGAAATATTATTTGACGAGAGAATGAGGTGTTGCTGCAGTGTCCATGTGCTTTGCTTGCACAATTAACTTCCCCAGTGCAGCTCTATAATACCAGTGATAATCTGGAAGATTCAGATCTCCTGCTGCAACAACCAAGGTAACATATTTATTAGCCCGACGCCATTGAATCACTTGCGAAATAAAAGATGTAATAACCCCTTGCAGGTATTTAAAGAAGGAGATAGGTCGATGCTTGAGACAAGTACAGAACGCTCAGGAGAATCGATATTTTGACAAGATCTCCTCACCCAAGTAGCTAGAAGTTTAGTCATGGGCAGTCGCGGGTTGACGTTAATAGCCCATATCCGGGTCACAGTCTGCAGTAATCATTATATCCAGATAATCCACAACTGAGCTGGTTGGAATTGCAAGGGGTTATATTTGGAAGGAGAATTTGGGCCTCCTCAGAAGTAATTGTATGACCTAAATGTGAGCCGAGCTCCCCGACGAGTTTAGTTATTGCATGTTTGGCGCCTTCATCGTCGGAAGTAATCACTGTAACATTTTTCACACTTGGCGATTTTTTTGATAGAATTTTGAAGATAAGACAATGGTTGGATAAATACAGACTATTTAATGGCATAAATGAATGGCACAATGTATAAATCAATGCGAGTTAGTGACAGGGGGCCATCTTTGACGGGTTCCTCGTTCAATATTAAAAATGTTTTTTTTTTTTAAGTGTGTTTCACATAAATTGTGGCACACAGACCTCGATTCGTAAATGTAATATATTAGCATTCTTGTTCACCTGATTCAAACCGTGCTATTGTATATCCTCGTCCCAGTGATTATCCTTTGTGGACATTCTGCTGCACATTGGCATCCTTGTGCTTTTAAATCTCTAGTAAGTAAATCGAGCCTGTCAAAGGTGCTCCAGATTATACAGAACTGTGACTGGGCAGATTACTGTAAATACATTTGTGGGAAATTCCCTATTGTACATCGAGTCTCAAAATTGCAAACTACTAGGCTAGCAGCAACAAAAAAAAACAACAAAAAAACAAGTCAAGTCTTTGGTAGCCTTGAGCAATAATGATTATTTGTGGGGCATACAGTCCAGGCAGGTGCACATCTGTACCGTGTCTTGGGATGTACATGCGCACCCATCCGTGCCCCCGATGATTAATTTAAATTAAGTCCTATACATAAAAAGTACCAACCGGAAATCCAGTTCATCTTCATCAGTGAGTCAGTAAATTCTAGGTCCAGGTATAAAAACTCTATATATCCTCTTATATATCTCTATGGCCACCGGTCCCTTCTTCAGACACTCCTGTGTTTTTCGGTAACCCGAAAAAATAGTAATCACATTTATACAATACATTGTCCTGTGAACTCTGATGCAGTAGATTAATTCCACAGCATACACAAATTCGATCACATTTATTTCACTTCCTACAATTTATAAAATATACTTCATAAATGCAAATACAGAAACATTGTTAAAGTCAAAGAAAACAATCACGGTCTACTTTGAAAATTATAAAAATATTTTTGCTGCTTCAGTTCATCGAGAGATGACAGTCATAATCAAGTGTCACGAGGGATAATTCACGTAACGAGTGAAAATACCCTAATTATATATTTTTGATTAAAATGAATTTTCGGTTGTGATAAAGGCTCTTCAGTGCTCCAGTCTCCTGCTCCTTGCCCCCCGCCACAAGATAATCCTAATGCCAGAGGAGAGGTCAGGTCAGGGCATTTCACTTGGTGGCATGGCGAGTGGATGGCATCAGCGGCCTAATATTAAATCGGGTTATTCGGAATCCTCTCTCACTCCCGCCTTCAGCCAAACCTCAGAGCTGCCCGCGCGCCTTCGCGTGACAGCTGGTGGGCCGACATTTCTGCAATGAAGAACGAGCTTCAAAAAACACTAGAGTGAATGTAGTGGCACAGCGAAACCTTTTAAGGACTCGCAGATTGCCGTGCCAATCATTTACAAAGGGGCGGACACTGCCCTTTACTGCCACAGCTGCTGTGCTGCTACAACACGCGGGTCCTGTCGGAAATGCAAGTTCCGTACAACTAAATGCTTCTGGCCATGTTGATAGGCATTTATGGAAAATCTTTGGACACAAAATTGGAGGCAAATGTTCCGGACTACAACTGGTTATACCATGCTGTTTTATATTCTGCTAGGCACTAGCAGGTTATATGCACAGGGCTGACTCCGTGACATCTAGGAGTGATTTTAATTAGATGAATAGAAAAAAATGATGCAGGGTTTCATCATTTCTTCCTAAAGATTTCAAGCCAGTCAAATTATTTGTATATGGGTTTGGAATGACCCCACCCGCTTCTAACGAGTAACAAAATGAAAATAATCATTTAGTGTTCGTGGTTCCCAGTGGGACATTCTCTGTTGGGCGCCCCCTCAGGTCTCGGTGACATCCTTCTCCACGAACTCCCCACTACCGCCCTCCAATGGTGGCCCTCAACTCTCATTAGCCCCTCTCTCACATGTATTTACCTTATTTTATTGTGCTACTCAGACCAATGTAGGTTGTCAGAGCGCTTTACATAGCACACATATTACAATGAATGGCTGTGTAAATCAATGATTAGCAAAGATTACGCAGGACAATGAGGGCTGCAAAGTCTAGGAGTCACTCACCCACATCAGTATGCATCCTATGTTACCACAGCTTCATCTGGAGAAATGAAGTAGTAGATTTACTACGTTTTCACGCAAAGAAGTGCAGTAACCAAAGTTGCTGCTCTGTGTTGTGTGAACAACAGCATAACAGTGCCATCTCTAATACATGGTGCTGTTGCTCTTCCCCTAGGTCTTGCCTACCTTAGGCCGCCTTGCGCCAATGCACATGCCCTTGCACCAATCGTGCAAACATAGGTTTTGTACTGGAAGGGTACCTTTCCTCTTTTGTACAGAACAGGTAGCCTTCTTGTGTAAAATACTCTGCTTTGACAAGATTTAACACTCACTTGTGTACAGAACAGTTACCCCTGCTTCATGAAGGTGTAATGTTCTATTCAAATCCCCTTCTACCAATGATAGTAGTTAGTGACCATCATCAGAATACATGTGTGGTTGTATGGAAATATCCCTGTACCACCCATGGTAATTCCCTTTGATGCAAAATAGAGCAAAGTAGAGCCTAGTGCTACTTCATGTTACTTTATAAAACTTAACACAGTCGTTGGGATTGTTTATACTAACTATACTAATAAAAATGTGTTACTACCCAGTGCTTAATATGTAAATAAAAATATGCCGGTGCCCAAAGCCCTCCTCTTAAACACTCGGCTGCTGCAATTAAATGTGCAAACACAGTATACTGAGGTAGCCTAATGCTGAAGCCATCTCGGGCCTCTCCAGTCCATTTACAGCCAATCCCTGCCCCTTTACCTCACTCTTGCAGCTTTTAGTGTTCTCCCATTGTGAGGCTTTTTCATTTTCTCTTCCTTTGTCTAACCCATATGTGTATTTGGCTGGCAGTAAATGCTTGAGGCATAAAAATAAGCGCTGGACGTAAAAAAAAGTGGTGGTGCTCTGCACGGAAACAACAAGCACAAATTAAGCACTGTTACTACCCAAATGAATCCTTTTTAGCAACATAGAATAAAGAAAGATTGAGGAAAAAGCAAAAAGGTTCTAAACCTATTTCTTGCGTTTTGAATGCTGCACTGTGATGCCTCTTCATAGCTCACTGTGCTTTATTAGATGCATGTTAGTTTATGAAGTGCAAGTAACAGAATGACATCTGTGACAAAATCAGTAATCCAATGAACTATCTACATATGCATGCTACATGTTGTGCTTTGCAGCAAGAATATTGACCCACCTTGCTAATTTAACAACAGTCAAAATTATCCCTAGACAAATCACACATCTCTCCATCAAGTGCAGTAAACACCCATTAGCATGCTCCCTTATTGTCCTCTGAAAACTGCAGTGGAAAGAAAGATCTCTGCAGCCTCCAATTATCTCCCCTCAGCCTGTCGTTCAAATAGCGCCCCCTCGACCTTGGCGCCCGGTGCGATGGCACCGGTCACACCACTCTAAGTCGGCACCGAAGATTGACATACATGAAACAGACATACAGGCGTAACAGGCCGGCTGTAGTAAGCGCAGCCCTTCCTGTCGATGACAGCAATCAATAGCAGCAATAGAAAAAACACAACTTGAAAGCATTGCCACAGCTAAGGAGTGGAAGGCAGACTTCTTGGAAAATAGTAATAATGGTTCATAGTGGAATTCTGGGAAGTCAGAACGAGTTTGAGAAATAAAACATAACACATTTGTTTAAGCAGTTAGTTCAGGGCTTGATCTGAAAATTCATATATCACATTTTGTATGGGTTTAGTGAATGATGTAAAGGATTTCAAAGACTGGCATGTTGAATTTTGGAATCATAATCTGATACTAATTCAGAAAGGAACCTTGCGGGCATTTAATACCATCATCGGTCACTCCACTCAATCAGGCAAGTTTGGATGCCATTGACAAAACAACCTATCCAAGGAAGAGCACTGTGGATAGAACAATCAACATAATTAGGCTGGCAGTCGGGTAACGTGTGCATTTTTTTTCTCTTTACCTGGATGCGGGCTACATGGCAGAGATTATGGGGGTCATTCCGACCCTGGCGGGAAAAACCGCCAGGGCCGCGAACAACAGAAAGCACCGCCAACAGGCTGGCGGTGCTTCCGGGGCCATTCCGACCGCGGCTGTAAAGCCGCGGTCGGAAAACCGGGTCCGGCGGTTTCCCGCCGGATTAACCCCGGCTGGCCGAATCCTCCATGGCGGCGCTGCAAGCAGCGCCGCCATGGGGATTCTGACCCCCTTCCCGCCAGCCTGTTCCTGGTGGTTTTTACCGCCAGGAAGAGGCTGGCGGGAACAGGTGTCCTGGGGCCCCAGTATGCTTTTCACTGTCTGCCTAGCAGACAGTGAAAAGCGCGACGGGTGCAACTGCACCCGTCGCACACCTGCAACACCGCCGGCTCCATTCGGAGCCGGCTTTAGTGTTGCAGGCCGCTTTCCCGCTGGGCCGGCGGGCGCTATTTTGGCTAGCGCCCGCCGGCCCAGCGGGAAAGTCAGAATGGCCCCAGCGGTCTTCTGACTGCGGAGCGGCCATATGGCGGTTCCAGCCAGGATGAGGCCCTATGTACTGTTTGGTTGGCAGCCTTGCAAATAGCAAAATATCTTTATCATTTACTCGGTTGCTGGCTAAGTAGAAGAGAGAATGCACTATGAAGTTGATGGCTGTGCAAATAGCAAAGAGACTTAACTATCTATGCAGAGATTGCCTAAATATCATAGATTATGCACTATGTGGCTGGTGGCTGTTCAGGTGGGGTTAACATCACTGTTTACCTGGACACTGGTTAAATATCAGAGATTATGTACATTTTCGATGGAGGCCATGCAAATAGTGAAAAAAAACTTCAGTATTAATCCAGCCACTATCTAAATAACCAGAAATAAGCACATTTTAGTTAGCACCCAGATAAATAGCAGAAGTTGAGTCTGTTGTTCAGGTAGACTGGTCTGGCGTTGTGGAGTGCCTTGTGAGCGTGGGTGAGGAGTTTGAAGGTGATCCTCTTGTCCACGGGGAACCAGTGGAGGTCTTTCAGGTGGTGGGAGATGTGGCATCGGCGGGGTACTTCGAGGACCAGTCGGGCGGAGGCGTTTTGAATGCGTTGGAGGCGTTGGATGTCTTTTGCTGGGATGCCTGTGTAGAGTGCGTTGCCGTAGTCTAGTCTACTGCTGACGAGGGCCTGGGTCACTGTTTTTCTGGTTTCCGTGGGGATCCATTTGTAGATTCTATGGAGCATGCGGAGGGTGTTGTAGCAGGAGAAGGGAACTGCGTTGACCTGCTTGGACATGGTGAGGGCGGAGTCGAGGACGAAGCCCGGGTTGCGTGCGTGGTTGGTTGGTGTTGGAGGGGTCCCAGCGTGGTTGGCCACCAGGAGTCGTCCCAGGCCGAGGGGGTGCATACGAGGATGAGGACCTCCGTCTTGTCGGAGTTCAATTTCAGGTGGATTTTTCTCATCCTTTCGGCGATGGACTTCATTCCCTCGTGGAGGTTGGCTTTGGTGGTGTGTGGGTCTTTGGTGAGGGAGAGGATGAGCTGGGTGTCGTCGGCGTAGGAGTGAATGTTGAGGTTGTGCTGACAGGCCAGTTGTGCGAGGGGGGCCATGTAGACGTTGAACAGCGTCGGGCTTAGGGAGGAGCCTTGGGGTACGCCGCAGATGATGTTGGTGGCTTCGGAGCGGAAGGGAGGGAGTCGGACTCTCTGGGTTCTGCCGGAGAGGAAAGAGGAGATCCAGTTGAGGGCTTTCTCTTGTATTCCGGCTTCGTGGAAGCGTGTTAGTAGGGTGTGGTGGCAAACCGTGTCGAAGGCTGCGGAAAGGTCCAGGAGGATGAGGGCTGATGTTTCGCCGTTGTCCATTTGCTGTCTGATGTCATCTGTAGCGGCGAGAAGAGCAGTCTCGGTGCTGTGGTTGTGTCTGAAACCGGACTGGGAGGGGTCCAGGATGGAATTGTCCTCGAGGTGGTGGGTGAGCTGGGCGTTGACAATCTTCTCGATGACCTTCGCCGGGAAGGGGAGGAGGGAGATCGGGCGGAAGTTTTTGAGGTCGTTGGGGGCTGCCTTGGGTTTCTTGAGGAGGGCGTGGATTTCGGCATGCTTCCAGCTTTCCGGGCAGGTTGCGGTTTCGAAGGATAAGTTGATGATCTTTTGAAGTTGGGGGGCGATGGTAGAGTCGGCTGTTGTAGACGTTGTGGGGGCATGGGTCTGAGGGGGATCCTGAGTGGATGGAGTTCATGATCTTGCAGGTTTCCCAGTCGTCTACGTGGGTCCAGGCGGTTGGTGTAGGTGGAGCTGTCGGAGGTGGGGTCTGGCGGAGGCGTGGTGTTGAGGCTGTCGTGGATGTCGGCGATTTTCTGATAGAAGAAGGTGGACAGGGTGTCACAGAGTTCTTGGGAGGGTGGGATGTCGTTGGGGTTGGATAGCTCTTTCACGATGCAGAAGAGTTCTTTGCTGTCGTGTGCGTTGTTGTTCAGGCGTTCTGTGAAGTGGGAACGTTTGGCGAGTCGGATTAGCTGGTGGTGCTTGCGGGTGGCTTCCTTGTGGGCTGCCAGGCTGTCTGGTGTGCGTTCGAGGAGCCATTTCTTCTTTAGTTTCTGGCAGGTGCGTTTGGAGGTGATGAGTTCGTCCGTGAACCAGGCGGCTTTTTTCTTTCCTTGGTTGTCGGTGGGCCTTTTGAGAGGTGCGAGGGTGTTGGCGCAGTCGTTGATCCACTATCGTAGGTTGAGGGCGGCGGTGTCTGGGGCGGTGGGGTCAGTGGGCGGGTTCTGGGTGAGGGTGCTGGTCAGTTGGTCTTCGGTGACTTTGCTCCAGCGGCGGTGAGGTGGTAGTTGGGTGCGGTGGTTATGCACTATTTGGCGAGTGGTCATGCAAAAAGCAAGGGAATATGACTAATCACCTGCTCATTGAAAAATGGCAGATTTTTTGCATAATTTGGATGGAAGAAGCTTCATCATTTTCCAGGTCACTCGCTAAATGGAGGGATTATGCATAATTTGATTATTAGCTGTTTAGATAAATACGCTTATGCTTCTTGCTAATAGCACAGCATTTCTGCTAGGTATCCTAGTCCTGGCTTAACAGTACTGAATCTCTACTCCTGACCTGGTTATTGGCCATCCATGTGCAGTGGAAGATATTCTATATTATTCATCCAGAAGCTGAGCTGGAAAAAAAGCCTATGTGCTGTTGCCAGTTGCTAAGCATCTAACAGAGAAACATCACCATTTAACTGGCAGGTTTGTGAGTAACGTAGGATATTGATTAACTAACTAACGGGGGAATAGAAGATACTTTGTATATTAAGGGCTTGTTCTGAGTCAGGTGGGAATGGTATATTTTGGGGGATATCTGTACAACTCATTACAGAAAGGCTGTAACCATGGGCAAGACAATTAGGTTTTGAAGTGATACGTTTTCTAGATCATACTCTAGAACAAGCCCAGAAATCTCTGGCACTAAGGACTTAGGGGGTCATTCTGACCCTGGCGGCCGGTGGCCGCCAGGGCCACCGACCACGGGAGCACTGCCAACAGGCTGGCGGTGCTCCCACGAGCATTCTGACCGCGGCGGTTCAGCCGCGGTCAGAAGCGAAAAGTCGGCGGCCTCCCGCCGACTTTCCGCTGCTCGGGGGAATCCTCCATGGCGGCGGAGCGCGCTCCGCCGCCATGGGGATTCAGACACCCCCTACCGCCATCCTGTTCATGGCTGGAAACCCGCCATGAACAGGATGGCGGTAGGGGGTGCCGTGGGGCCCCTGGGGGCCCCTGCAGTGCCCATGCCAATGGCATGGGCACTGCAGGGGCCCCCGTAAGAGGGCCCCGCAAAGTATTTCAGTGTCTGCCTTGCAGACACTGAAATACGCGACGGGTGCAACTGCACCCGTCGCACCCCTGCAACTAAGCCGGCTCAATTCTGAGCCGGCGTCCTCGTTGCTGGGGCATTTCCTCTGGGCCGGCGGGCACTCTTTTGGAGAGCGCCCGCCGGCCCAGAGGAAATGTCTGAATGGCCGCCGCGGGCGGTCATTTGGCGGCGGTACCTTGGCGGACGGCCTCCGCCGTCCGCCAAGGTCAGAATCAGGGCCTTAGTCAGTTGCCAACCCGTGACAGCAAACCAGTTGGAATGCAACCAACCCATTATCCACTGGGCAATGTTTGAGTGAGATGTTTCAGGTAATGATCAATCCAATAAGAAATCACAAGGATAGTTAGTGAAACTCGAGACCCTTTTACTTAAGGAAGAGCACACTCAAAAATACTAGGCAACCATGGAAACATAGGCTAGTGCGCACAGTGTGAATTATTACTAAAATAAAGCTAAACTGTCATAAGACTCTCGAAGGAATGAGATTGCTGGATTTTGGGCAGCAGCACCACCAAGCGTGGGGGACTGAGTCTAATCCCAGACCCTGTGACAGCTGTTGGTGTAACCCTTTTGGCTAGCTAGTAGCACCTCACCAGAACCCAAGAGTAAAGGTGATTTGTGGCAGCCTATCACATGACACTCTAGGACTCCCCAGGGTAGTCGTGGTGGAACAGATCTTACCCCTGACTCTCAGTTATACACGTCTCATACATGCAAAGACAAACAGAAGCACTACTTGGTTCAATACGTTTATTGAAGCAACTGCATTCTATGTAAAAAGGCATGAATTGCGTTTATTAAGATAATGAAACACAAAACACTTAGAGCGGTGGCTAGAAAAGTGAAACAGAGGAAAAGTCCCTCCATACTGTCAGAATAGTGATTCTAGAATCCCTACCTGGACTACTAAGATTGTACTTGAGAGCATTAGCAGTGTTAGCCCCCATCTGCCTGTCTGGCCCCTGGAAGGAAACCTAACCCCAATACCTGTGCTATAGGTAGAGAAGAGGTCTGTTGGTCTGCTGGAAGTTCTCCCACATGAATGGAGAGAAGATGCAGAGTTTCAGCAGAAACTTCAATAACAACATGCAGCATGAGGTAGCTGGCTGGCTGGAATGTCCCCTTTAAGGTGGTGGGGGCACTGTGGTTTTTTGTAATAAAACATCTGATGTTCTACAAACCAGTAACCTGCATACATGTCAGAGATGTGTGAAGGTCTCATGTCCCCTTGGAGTGTGCAATATATCACAAACGTAAGATCACATTGAACTACAAGGTGCCAGGTCATCTGTGTAATGCATATGTGCATATTATTGACACATCATGTCAAAATAAACACACATGCATTCTCCACTCACAAAAACAGTAACATATATAATTTTGGTGTTCGCGTCCAGTAACAACATTAATGCTTGTACCAAAATTAATATGTTCTTCATTAATATACAACTCCAATGTATGTATTAAAAAAACTAAAATATACAACCTGTGTTTGTCTCTGTCACAAATGAGAGTAAGTGCATGGCACACATACTAACAGAAAGAACATCAACAGCAAACAATTAGCAACAACCATAAAATAAAAAATATTTATATAAATGCAATACCTCTCTCATCAATAAAATCAAGAAAATAACAAATAAACAAACAAAGGCACTAGGCCAATATTGCATTGCCGGGAGTGTTTGCACACAACTTGCTTCCTAATGTCAGTCTAAATTAAACCTCCTCTGGAAAGGGCATCAATGGGGCAGAGAACAGGCACCTTAAGGATCTCAGTGAGGGGAGTGAGGGGTCCTTGGGGTCAGGAGGGGTGGGGTGGAGGGGTGGGTTTGGTAGGGGTAGTTTGGGATTTGGAAGGGGTGGTTTGAGATTTAGAAGGGGTCAGGGCCAGATCAAAAAGAAGGTCTTCTTTGGGAAACTGGGTAGGGTGGTTAAGAGGGAGTCCGGGTTGAGAGGTAGAGGGAGTGGCTGTGTCAGTTGTGCATGCAACTGTGGAAGGTGTGGATGCTTGAGGGTCTGGTGTATGTGCTGTATCTTTAGATTTGTGTCTTTTACGGATTGTCTTTTGGGTGAGTGTGGGTGTTTGTGTTGAGTATGTGTGTGTGTGGATGTGTCTGTTGTGGTGTTCATCGCTGTGCTGTTTGAGGATGTGCCAGTGCATGCATGTGTGGTAGTGGGTGTGATGACTCAGGTGTGCATATGGTGTGTGTGGGTGTTGCTTTAGCGGTGGGTGTTGTATGTGTGGGTGTGCTAGTGCATGCATGTGTGGTGGTGGGTGTGATGACTGGGGTGTGCTTGTGGTTTGTGTTGGTGTTGTTGTAGTGGTGGGTGTTGTGTCTCTGGGTGTTGTGGTGGGGGAGTTGTGCTTGCGTAGTGGTGGGTGTACTAACTGGGGGTGTGACTGTGGTGGTGGTGTGTGTGGTGTTTTGCATGTGTGTCTGTGCTTATGTTTTTTGATGTGTTTGTGTTGGGATGTGCTGCTTGTGGGTGTTGTTGTGGGTGCGTGTATATGTATGTGTGTGCTTTGGACAGGTGTGGGTTGAGGGAGTTGGGTTTTTGAAGGGGTAGAAGCCTTGGCATGAGGTTAGGGGGCGGTGGGAGGCTACGGCCAATTAGGAGGCCAGACCCTGGAATGACCACTGCAGGCCACACAGGACACCATGAATGCCATCCAAGTAAGCTAGCATCTGGGTGTCCTGGCCAGCCAGCCCCTGGATGGCATTTGATAGTGCGGTCTGGCCTGCAGCGATTGTCCTTAAAAGATCAACAGCCTCCTGAGTGAATGGAGCCTGGGACACCGGGAGAGGGACAGAGGTGTCTGCAGCAAAGGTGACATCACCCCTTTTAAGAGGGTGGCTACAGCCAAGTTGGGGGGGGAAGGCGGAGCTTGGAACTTGGAATGCGTGTGGGTGGACAGAGATGCAAAAGTCCCAGTCTATCCAGGGTCTGCCATCACTAGGGACTGGTCTTCATTGGAGACTTCAGAGGAAGGTGTTAAATCACTTGTGGCCTCCTGGCCAGTCCCTTCTCCCTCTGTGCCACTGGGTTCCTCAGTGTCTGTGGTATCCATACCCGATACCCAGTGGTCAGCTTCATCCCTGCTGATGTGGTCGTTGCCACCTTCACCTTGCCCAGCTGATGCTGAAACAAAAGATACAACAGTTATAGTGTATATGTGAGAATACAATTGGATATAAATGTGCATCACACAACATTTGCAACAGGTTTAGTAATCCCCCTCTCAGCTCCCATAACATGTATGCCTTTGTCACTTATGCACTTGTAGTTCACTCCATAACAAAGAGTTCCAACAGCATGAGTAACCACATAGACCTGGCTACATCTCTGAACCACTGCAGTACAGAGTGATAATTGGTTCCCTTCTCCCAAAAGGGTATTTTTTTGGGATGGAAATTGTCTGCCCAAAATGGGACACCAGAACATCTATGTGATGTTACATTCCACATTGAAATGACTCTTGCCGTATCACATTGCTCTCCATCATTGTTTTGTCCTCTGAGCAGGACTAAGGACAGAAAAATATTGTCTGTGGGATGCACAACTCTCTCACCAGCGTGGACACATTCCTGTCTGTTGCTTACAATACAGTTTGGCATAGAAATTCACCTGGCAATAAAAGACTGGCTTACATGCACATTTGTAAAGGACTAAGGACTCAGGCCCATCATCCTCTGTCCACATAAAGTAGCATACATTTGCTGGAGAAACTGCTTTCAAACATGTGTCAGATGAGGAGTGATGCCACTGTACAACAAATATAAAAACTTTCAGTGCAGCTGCACGTGCTCACATTGTCATAGCACCAACTTAGCAATGTCAAGTCTGATATATCAGCTGCTTCATAATTGTGCAGTTTACTACAGTCACCAGTACCGAAGCCTACATTCACTGCACACATTTGTGACATACCATCACACCTAACCTAATCATGACATTGGGCATGTTTTGTGAAACTGTCCTTTGTGTCACTGTGAAAATGCTGCCATTCCCTTTATTTGCATGCAGCCATGTGTCTTCCCACAACAATACTTGACTTGTGAGGAGGAATCTAGTGGAATGCTACAGAACAAAGCAATACACCACACACAGTATCAGACAGTATCTGATAAACTTACACCTCCTGAAATCATCAAGGGCTTTAGATGTGTGTATTCCTCAAAATTTATGGCATACAACATAGCTGGAAAGTAAACAGGTAACACCACAACAATATCTACAAACAATGACTTACTCCCTTGTTGCTTCTGTTGGGCCCTCAACTGCCCATCAACCTACAGATAAGCCACAGGAAGGATGTGGGCATTAGGTGGGTCAGGGTGTGGCACACCTGCCTGGATTGCTGGGAGGACGGCCTGACTTGGCTCTCAGATGATTTTCTGGTAGCCCAATGCAGGTCCTCCCACCTCTTCCGACAGTGTAGGCTACACTGCTTGTGGACCCCCAGGCTCCACACCTTCTTTCGATGGTCTTCCAGATATCTATATTGATGGGTATTGACCTGTATAGATGATATTAAAGAACAGGAAAAGACAATTCAGTGTCACTGTTAGGCAGAAGTGCTGTGACATCACTCCTCATAAATTCACACGTACATTTATGAAACAGTTACTAGAATGTTTGTCCAGAAAACTGTCATAGGTAGAGTAGAAATACTGATTTGCAGTTATCTCATGTGCAAGGCCAATACTCGCTAACTTCTCATGTTACCTAACAACCTGTATAATCCTTGCACATAATCATACTCACCGCTACATTGGCTTCCTGCCTTAACTCTCAAGAGTCAGAACCCATGGTGTGCATCACATACAGTGACTGAGGGCAAAATATGGGGCTGCTATGTGTCAACGAGAGCAGGGATTTGTGGGTTGTTTGAACAAGTGTGATTTCTAATGGAACAGGCCCGGATGGATGATGGTGAGCCAGTGTCATCTGAACTTGCTGCACTTAAAATAAGTCTACCTATATGTGTCTCTATGACAGGTTTAAATCATACAGAGCAAACCGATACACGATATGTGCTGGAATCCCACGTGACAGTACAGCATCAGACAACTCCAGACCATCCAGATTTTTCACTTAACATCACTGACTTTTCAACATTGGCTATATGTTGTCAGTCATATTACCGGTACACTGTCTTCTGGCCACTGTTAGTCAGTGTCCTGCAGTTTGTGTGATGAAATAGGATTTGTGTGTTACATGGACACACATTACAGATTCTAATGTCAGGTGACTTAACATTGCCATGCACAGGAATTTCAGACATTGTTCACAAAAATATGTCAAAGCTACATCATTCTGTCAACTCCAAGCACAACATCACCCACATTACCAAAAATGAACCAAATGCCCTGTGAATCAAAAAGAAAGAGGTAACTCAATCAGACATTCACCAATCAGACATGTACCTTTTCCTCTTGGGTCCCATAGAGTTGGCTGTACAGGGACAGAACCTCCCTGGCAAGGAGCTCCAGCTCCTCAGGTGAGAAGGCAGGGACCCTGTCACCTACTTTGCTAGGAGTTTTTCATAATAAATCATACAAGTACATGGTGGACACAATCCATGACGGAGATGGACACAGCCATTGGCTTTCATGCCTATCCGTCACACACGTTAGCCTGTGGCAGGGCCAGTCATGGAGGTTGCCACCTACTACATGGTCAACTTCCGCTGATGGTCACCGGGCCACCATTTTAGGGTGTGAAGCTGCACATTTTACAAATATGTTTGAGTCACCAGCACTCAAAATGAAGGCTAGTGCATTTCTAAATGTCAGATACAAACAACACTTTTCTTTGCAAGATATGACACGATAGAATGCGAACCGTGACTGTGTTTGACAACGATAGTGCTGCGGGGGAAGTTCTACCTCCGTTGACAGTTTATAAGCTCTTAGTGGACCAAATATTTGATGTCAATATGTGTACATGTATTACCCAATGATATGTCTACTGTTACCCAGAAGTCAAATGTATATTGACATTAAAAGCATAGAGTGACCATTTGACCTGATCATTTCTATTCCATAAATAGAGACGTCAGAACCCAGCCATGGATAGGAGGCAACAGCTCCAGGTGCCCCGGTCCTTTCCAGACATTGCCACTATGGAGCAAAGGGAGGCCATCAAGCAGTATTGTCTAAATAAGCAAACTATCCTGGATTTGTGTCAACAATTGAACCTGGTATCCTGACTCACAATAGGAATCCAACAGCCATAACACCCATAGTAAAACTCATGGCAGTTCTGCATTTTGTAGTCACTCGCACCTTTCAATGCACCGTGGCAGTATCTGGGGGCAGATCCCATCCAACATTCAATTGTGTGCTACAAGAAGTCCTTGTTTCTCTGATGAAAAACATCAACAGTTACATCCAGTTCCCACGTCCACAGGATTTGGCCACCGTAAGGGGATAATCTTATGTTTTGGGTGGAATACCACATGTGGATGAAGCAATAGATGGCTCACATATTGCCATGGTGCGACCACACAGCAGAGAACAGGTCTACAGCGATTGTAAGAACTTCTGTTCCATATTGTGCAAGTTGTCTGCTTACCAAACTTGCACATCTCAAGTGCATTTGCCCTCTCTCTGGGTCAACACATGATTCATTCATACTACGGAACAGCAATATACCCATGCACATGTCACAACTTGGACTAAATAGGACCTGGCTTGTTGGCAAGTATCACATGACTTGTTGATCTTTTGCCTGAATCCTAGTTTAAGAAGGGACAATGGTGTGAAATGTGACTGATCTTTTGATGTGTTGCTTTCATGTAGGAGACGCAGTGTATCCTAACCGACCATGGTTATTGGCACCGCTGAGGAATCCAACAACACAAGGGGAAGTATGCTTCAATGAGGCCCATTTAAGAACACAGAGGCCAGTGGACTGTGCTTTCTGGCTCCTGAAGATTAGGTGCCTAGACTTGACCGGTGGAGCCTTCCTCTATTTACCCAATAAGGTGTGCCAAATCACACTTGTCTCCTGTGTTCTCCATAACATTGCCCTGAGGAGACACATCCCAATAATTGCAGAGGAGGGAGACCGTGATGAGCACCTGGGTGAGGCTGTTGAAATGCCCTATGAAGATGACAGTGGTGAGGAAGGAGTTGACGTATGTCAAGACGTGATTGCCCACTTCTTCACCTCAGTGTAAGTTTACTTTTACAAATTTTAAGCTCAAATGTCAATACAACTTGTGCTCTAGGGTAAATATCTGTCTGCTAAAGTAATTTGTTAGGAATGGTCAGTGCAGGAAAGTTCAAGGCAAAGATGTTAGTAGATCAGAGTTTCCCTACATTAGGTTATATGGTCGTTGACATAGATGAACGGTGCTTGTGCGAAGTATGTGTAGCCTCATGACTTGTCAATTGATTTACTATTAATATGTGGTAAAATTAATTTTCTCTTCTTATTTTGTTTCAAGGTCCTTCCCCATGTCATCTTCATTTGGGCATTTCAAAGTTGTGACATTTGCTGTGATTTGTTGCTGTTTTGAAGTACAAAGTGAACATGTGTTGATTCTGGGACAGACACCCACTTGGGATGGACAAGTGTTTTCCAAAGACAACTTGCACTCTAATAGCATGGTAGTTTTGAAGATTGTATCTGACCTGTTTCCTGTGTGATGCTGCCATCAAGACAATATGTGCCACTTGAGTTGCTCAAACTACATGTGTATGTCAAGCCCTAGCATACTGTTCTCCCTTCACATTGGCTAAATCCTTAATTTGTGGACTGCAGAGGTAGTTGTTGATGTGTTTTATCATAGGTGATAGAACCTTTTGTTAGCAGACCACTGGCTGGTGAATGTGTAATTGCGATAGATATTGCCACAGTGTCTTGTATTGGTCCCGTGGTCTCAAAGTTTGTCTCTGCCACAATGTGGACTATTGGTGTTATTGATCTAGGATTCTTTTTGTGAGGGTAGGATGTATGGCTCCAGCTGAGGTTATACATCAGTGATAGTTTGCCTATTTAATTTGTTCCTATTGCATGTTTCCTTTCTGCCATGTTTTCCAGGTTGTGAAGCACATAACCCTAAATGTCACAGATATTGGGATAAGAGTGTTTTTGTAACCAAGACTCCATTTCTACAAGAACCTCTTTGTAACATTTGTATGTTCCACACACATTCTCAGTAGAGTTTGTTTACTTTCAATAAATTTGTTAACACTTTTCCTCTTTGTAATTGCAACATTTTTCCTAAATGGAGATTCCACAGTTTCCCCAACATGACGGTGGAAGATGGACATGACAAAGGAAATGCCACAAATAATCAAAGAAGATTCTTGTATTCTGTGTCCATTACATTTATCGTAAGGTGAGGTGAAATAAAGTTAGATTAAATAAACTAAGAAGAGTCTATCATGGTGGATGGAAACATGGTAATAGAGCCAAATGGAGTTTAAAGTCCAATGTCCAAAACACTTCTGTTCTACGAAAAGGTGAGTGTGTCCATGAAACAGTCCACAGAGTGAATGCTAGGCACACAAGGAGGAACTTAGGTTTGGCATCTCTTGGAGGTGGTGGTGTTGGTCTTGCATCCTCTACTGTTGGTTCAGATGACCGACCCCCTGCCAAGGAGGGGGGCACAGGTGCTGGGCCTGAGGTGGTAGGGGAACGTTCATCCTGTGGCAGGGCCACCCTGACTGTGGCTGGCAATGTTTTACTTTGGCCAGATGTTAAGGGATCACAGAGAGTGGCAGATGGACTGGGAAAAGCCCTGCACATAATGTGATAGGTTTCATACATCACCCCAGTCAAAGAGCACAAATTGGAATTGATGTTCTGCATCACCGCATTGTTCTCCTTGTGCACTTGCCTAATGTCCCGGGGATCGTTTAGGAACTGGCCTATCACGTCTTGGGACGGTTGAACGGATCACAGGACTTGGTCAAGGGTGGTCTGGCTAAGTAACACCCCAGTGGCCACCCTTGGCTGGCCTACTGATCCCCTCCCACGACCCCTACCCCCACTAGACTGTGCCCTTGAAGTGTGTCCCAAACCCCTAAGTTCTGGCAGAACTGGAGGCTGAGTTGTTGATGACTCACCAGTAGCCAGGACTGAGGGGAACATGATTGGTGTGCTGGTTCTCGGTGCACAGAAAGTGGAGGGTTCCTTGTGTTTAGGTCTTGTTCCAGCTGGGGTGGGAGGTGTAGCTGTGGACTGGATTTGACTCACTGGAGCTGGGTGGCCAGACAGACCAGATGGACCAGTTTGCTCCTCATCATCTGGACTTGCAGCATTAGAGCCCTCACTGAAGGCTTGCTCCTCAGCTGGAGTTGAGGTGTCTTGGCTGGCAGATGATGGTGCACTGGGCCGGCTGGTTGGACCTGTGAATGGTACAGAGGATATGTGTTTTAAATATAGTTTGTGCATTTCATGTGTCTTTGTCTACAAAGGGCCAACCTAAATCTTAGAAAGAGTGAGATTGACTCATTAGGCATTTGTGTTATTTTCATTGTTTTACCCATGCAGCCTGATTTACACAGATGGCAACTCCAATGCTGACCTTGTAGAGATGTCCTGAAATGCAAAATTGTTATTTCAGATGTAAAGGTTACATGTGACGAACATTGATCCCAACACAGTGGTGAGTATATTGGAGTACTGGACCATTCCAAGACCTAACGGTATGCAAAACATTGGATGCAAAGTGTTTCATAATGCACATGATACTGTAATTGCTCATCAGATGGACATTGAAATTTCGCTTGTGTGTGACTACTAATTCTGTTCAGCATGCCACAACACATTTTTGTATATCTTGGATTCAACAGACAATGAATAATGTAAGCATTTTCTTCAATTCAATGTTGGTGTCAACATGGGTGAGATACACAAGAAGTGATACTTTAATCCATAACATGACATGGTGACTGACAAATGCACTAGTTTTTTAAATATGTGTGCATATGAAGTATAGAACAGTATAACAATATTACATTCCGCTATAGTTTTGCAGATCCGATAACAGAGCATCATGGTAGTTGCAGTCATCTGTTGACATCATGGACAATACTTGTTTGAGAAATAAGTTACACATATCACTTTCAAAGACTATCTTAGAAATGAAAACATGTTTGCAGCTGGTACAAACAAATGCATATAATGTGACTTGTAGAAAATACAACTTAGAAAAACCATACTCTCCTGTGAAAATGGATGCAGTTTTGGACCTATTTTTGTAAGCACAACAACATACACTGATAGACAGTGATGGGCAGAGCCTGTGCAAGGGATGATCCATGGGGAAATACACACAATCTGACTATCCATATTGCATTATGCTAGAAGGAGAACTATACCCATGCTGCTGGTAATTTGTATGACACAACAGATTTTGTTTTTTCAGAATCAGCTATATCTGTGTTTTTAAGGTTGTTGCTGTGGGAAACTGGCACCTTGTTGCAGTACCCCCTTCCCCACATGTTTTACCTAGTTTCTAAATGCAACTTGGACTGGAGTGCACTGGGATCCTGCTAACCAGGTTCCCAGTGCCAGTGCTCTTTCCCTAAAATTGCAACTACCATTATAAGTCCCTAGTAAATGGGTACTTAAGTACCCAGGGCATAGGGTACTATGGGTAGGCCCTTGAGGGCAGCAACACTGATTGTGCCACCCTCTAGGGCCATGCATCCAGATGCACCAAGCACTGCCATTGCAGGCTCAGTGTCCTGGTGCAAACATAAAACACAAACTCAACATGGCACGCTGACTGTGTACCCTGCCCACCATACACTGCATTTACTATGGGTAAGACACCCCTCTAGCAGGCCTTACAGTCCTAAGGCAGGGTGCACCATATTATATTTGAGGGCATAGCAGCATGAGCAATGCTGTGTCCTTGCCAAACCTGGGACACAGTGAGTGAACACAGCAGCCATTTTAATACATGTGCTGCACACTGGTCAACACGAGTTTCCCAGCTACATGATGGCTACTCAGAACCCTGGGTTGTTTAATATCAAACAACTCCGAATGATAAATCCAAACTGGTACCACTACTGGATTTATTATAAAATGTATCCAGGGGCCACCTCAGAGGTGCCCCGTGCAAAAGCTAACTACCCTGGCATGGTTGCTGACTGGTTCTATCCAGCCGTCCACCTCCTGACAGCCAATTTACAAACCTTGGGGGGGGGAGCCCTGTCTCTCTGGTTTGTAAAACAATGCCCTTCCTGGGTGGAGGAGCTAACACCTCCTCCCTTAAGAATGTGCACTGCCCTGGCAGTGAGCTTCAAAGGGCTTACTGCCCTTGAAACTCGACACCCAGGTCTGCTGCCAGCAGCAGATGGCCTCCCTCTTTGCAACCCCCCCACTTTTGGTGGGAGCACAGGTGGGAAACCACACAAAGAGTAGGGAGAGCGGCCCCACCTGGCATGCACCACCCCTAAGGTGTTCCTGCAAGGTGGACACTCCATTTAATTTTACTCCATTTTTAGATGGAAGGAAAATAGCCAAGGAAGTGGTCACTATAGTGGGTGTAGCCACCCAAAGGTAAGTGTCCCACTGGACAATACCTGGTTCCCCCTAAAATGGCCACTAAAATCAATATTTACTGGGCATACCTAGACTAAGAAATTAGATTCAAATGACATAAAGAAGACCAGCACAAAGAAGATCCAAGGCACGAGAACTGTGGCCCTGCTGCACAAAGAAAAGGTGCCAAACCCTGCCTGCTGCACCCAGGACACGACAATCACCACTGTGGAGAAGCTGGACACTGAACTGACCTCAAAAAATCCAGAAGACCTCCAGGTCACCCAAGATCACCCTCCACAGTGCAAGTACCACTCTGCAACAAACCAATAAACCAAGAACCAGCAACCCAGTGAGTTTCACTTCACTGACTGGCCCATAACTACAGAGCCAGACATTACAACCAGACCCAATGAAACACTGATAACCACAAGGACAAACCAAGTGAGTGTGCCATTTTGGTGGTACTGCGCTCTCCAGTGGCCGGACCGACCAATACCCTGGTTACTGGTCAGCTGACAAGGGACACCAGGCAAACCAGCTTGCCTAGAGCTGAAAAAGGACCAGGAGAAAGCCCTAGTTGAGGGACTTCAGGAACACCCTGGACCTCCTACCAGAGTGCCCCCGTTATCCTGTAAGCAACCTTCAAAAAGACCTACCCCCAGATCAAAAGGGCATCTTTGCGTACAGCCTCTGGCTCACCGATTCGCTCTGCACCCGGCTGCCCTGTGTCTTACAGCAAAGAACCAGCAAGGTCCCTCATCCCTTGCAACCTTGACACTCCAAGGGTACCCCAAGGAACCACCTTTAATTTGACTAGAGCAGGCTTTTTCCAAGTGGTCCCCCTCAGTGGCCCTGCTCCAAGAGACCTTCCACCGCTGCTCCCGGCAGAACCGGGAGCTGCCCAAACTTCTCCAGCTGGCACAGTGTGCCCACTGATGACCTTGACCAACCTGCAAAAGCATAATTTGGTAAAGCACCTGTGTGATTTTATATGAATTTTTAAAGGTGTCCTCCTATTGATTCCTATGGTGCGTAATACGCACAGAAAGATTGCATTTATTAAAACTTCAAAAATCCATATCTTCAAAAGTACTTAACCAATTTTGATATGATAACCTGGTCTGTAATGTTTATAAAAATCTGAAGCATTTTTAAAAATTGGTCTCAAGTTATTCCATCGAATGTGTGTGTTGCATGATTGATACTGTGAGTACAACAAATGCTTTGCACTTCTCCAAAATTAGCCTAACTGCTCGACCAAGCTACCATAAAATCTAGAGCATTATGTAATCTAGTTTTTACCTATGGAAACCAACGTGTGGTTGCCTGGACCTCCTGCACAGTGTGCCTAGTTTTGCACACTACATAGACGGCCAACCTCCTACAGTTGCATCATTCGAAAAGTCTACCTTAAGGGCAGGACTCCACTGGTGATTAGAGAGACATACATAAGTCTGTCTTACCAGTCTGCATTCCACCAAGGATTCCAGTCAAGCCTTCAGGATGGAGGATTTGCAAAACCTTCCCCTCCCAGGAAAAGGGTTGTAATGGGGGGGGGAGAGAACTAACACCAGACCTTTGGGCCTCCAGCTGATGCTTGGAGGCCAGTGAATAAACCTGCCCCTATAAGTCGTTCCACCTATTCCTAATCTCCTCCTGTGTGCTCAGGCTGTTGGCTACTGCATTTATCATGTCAGCTATTTTGGTCCACATTTGCTTTTTCTGAGAAATGTTAGTGTTTAGGACTTGTGCTCCAAACAATTGTGGCTCTACTCTAATGATTTCATCCCCCATGCAAGACTATTCTCTCTCTGTAAAATGTGGATTTCTTCTTCCTGTCATTGTGAAATATATCTAAACAAACTAGTGCTAAAAAACATGAGAGGTACTGTAAAATAAATTAGATTTAACAAAAAAGTAAAAGAGGGAGAGGTTAACAGAATAAAAAAACCTGTGTCCTATGTTGTGGATTTGTCTGTCTGTCTGGTCTTCTGCAATGGAATGGTAAAGGATTGTGGTCTGAAATGGAGTGTGTCCTATAGTGTGTTTTGCAGGTGTTCACTATTGTCCAATTTGCAGTAGGTGTGGGCTACTAGCATCCAACCAATGGCCAAAGCTATGGTACCATACTGAACGTGTCCTGCAATAGACTCCCGCCGTCATGGGACCGCTGCTGACACAGTGCTGGCACAACTGTGTGATCTAAGTTGGCTTGGTGGAGTGCCGCTGTGAGAATGGCGACGGAGTGCTACGGCTGCGGTATGCAGTTGGCACGATGAAGTACACTCTGTAATGGCGGTTTGTGGCTTAGCTGCAATACATCTAAATATGGCATGTGGGAGACCACTGACGTGATGGTCTTTCTAGGCCGCCTGCCGACGTAGCTTGGCAGTAAGACCGCCAACATCTAAATCAGGCTCCTAGCTCTCATCTTTCTGTGAAACTTTGTACACAGCTTAATAACAATTTTTAAGAACAAAATAGCCATCTCAGATAAACAATATGTGAGTATATTTGAGCAGACTTCATTATCATGTTACAAAGAAAAGTGACATAAAACAAATGTGCATTTCATAGTAATCATATGTACTCACTTTTAAATGATTTAACCTGTGTAGTCGAAAAAAGAATACCAGGAGGAGAAAAGCATAGTAATCATAACACAAGAAATCTCCTCTCTGATCTGTGCACCTTAGTAGAATCTCCGCCTCCTAAAGTATATATTGTGTACATAATTAATGTCATTTAAAACTTGGATGCAATCACTATTCCACAAGGGGTAATTTTAGCTTTCTGCCATATCTCATGAGTACGTTTACCCAGATCTTTTTCCCATGCCTGTCTGAGAGGCTAGAAAATATATCTAGGATGTTTAGCTCTAATGAACGATAATAGAGAAGGTTTCCCTATGTCTCTGTTCAATAATTTTGCTTATAATTTGTTAAAGACCTGCAATTTAGTTAACCTCTGAATGTAGGGAAGACTGGTGTACCATAGTTGCAAGTATCAGTAATTTACACATATTTATTTGATATTCTGCTTGAAGCTCTGACAAGGTGCATAGAAAAACACCTACTATTATGTCTCTAAGCTTTGGTATGCAAATCACACTCCAGCCCCGGAATCCCTGTAATGCGTTGACATGACACAGCATATTTCTCAGTCCAAGTGGGTCTCTTTACTCAGCTTGATGCACCATGTCATGCCATAAGGCGATTGATGTGTGTGTGTCACCAATGGGGAGAGCCGGGTGCTCCTCCCACCGCATAACAGCTGTAGAGAATGTTTTCCTTCCAGCACTCATTTCTGCATTGCATGTGCAGAGTTGTCATATGGACCATGTAACAATTTATTGATCACTATGAAAGGGGATTCATGATAATATGCTCAAAAATCTACTGCTTCGATTCCTACTTTTTATGGAAACATGGACGTAAATTCACCAAAATGTGAGACGAAGCGGAGCAGACATCACATGCCATTTGACACCGGTGCCATCACACTATGTGACATCACGTGATCTTTAGTGCTGATGACATCACACCAAGTGGCGTTATGTGAAATGTGGCCCTGATTTAATCACAGAAATGACATTTAGAAAGCGGATGTAAAATTATAAATAAAAGGCAGGAAGGACTACTGACATGAGTCCTTGTAAGTCATTCGTTCTCTGATGCAGTTGGGGTTTGCCATGTGAATCATCTATTACCAATGTGGCTGGTAAATTATCAAAGCCAGCAAAACATTGAAAAATCAGCTAAAACCGGATTTTTTTCCACTTTGAAATCATAAAACTGCAAGTACTAGAGAAATTCACTTCAAAGGCCCCCATTACTATTGGTTTAATGCCCCAAATACTTCTGTATTTATATTCCTCCTGGAGTTGTGCTTCTTGCAGCTCTTATTGGCATGTATATGGGATGGTAATTGAACCGAGGGCTTCGACCCTGCTGAGTACATTGTTTCATTGGACTTTGCCTTGTTATCCCGGCTTGTCCTGTGCAGACGCTTGTGGACTCCTTGCGGTCTATTTGGAATGCTCGGGCTATTGTTGTTGTTGGTATTATGCAAATTTGTATAAAGAAATATATATATATTTTTTTTAAGTCCCCCTATTACGAGTTGCTCAGAGCAGTATCCCATGGGGGATATTGCTCCAGGCAACTAAACATTTTCTGGTGCCTCAGGGCTCAGAATTATTGCATTCTCAAATTCCAGGCCTGATAATTACAGGCACAGGGACACTAAACTGAGAGTCATCTGCAGAGCTGCGGGAGCTGCAGGCAGCTGTTGTGTCCATGTCTTACCCTCCTGCATCCTTCAGCATGGGGAGAGCACAAATACTTCTATTTGTATGATCAGCCCAAAGTTGAGAACTGATACTGCCAATTTGTCACCTCTGCAAGTGTACTGAGTCCTGCTAATAAGACCTCACCTCAATGCCTCAATTGTCTTATACTCTGTTGGTATATCTTTACTTACTTATAAATCCCTAGTATATGGTACCAGGGTACCTAGCGGCTTTAATTTAAAGAGTCTTATAAGGGCTGCAGCACTTGTTCTGCCACCCTGGATGCAGCAACATGAAAACTTGTCTCCCAGCTTGCCAATGCAGACTAGCAGAACAATTTTTAAACTGGTAACTCGACTTCACCATTTAAACTAATGGCAAAGCCCAAACCTCCCTTTTTAATATATGTAAGTCACCACTACAGCAGGTATGTCGAGTCCTAAGGCAGGCTGTTGTATATTACATAGGAGGACATTTATTTTTATATATACTGACAGTAAAGACCTGAGAGTATTGATTTGTTGCAGCAGATCTTGTAGCACCATTAGAGACTGCAGGGTTACATACTGACAACTCAGTTGTGCTAATATCTGAATGGGACTACTAAAGTTGGCATTTCAAAGTATGAAAACAATTGCAACACTAAGCGTGACATGATGCTGAAGCAGAATTTAATGCAACTCTTGAACAAATGCAACTTTTAGAAAATTGGCACTCTGTTGCCCATGTTTTCTGATGGCCATTTCCAGATGCCGGCCACCAGACAGCCTTCTGCCCTACTGGGGAGAAGTGTGAACGACACCAAGGAGTGTGAACATTAGAGGTCTACTGTTAGGAGAGGCGCTACCTCTGCCAGGCAGGAAGCCACACAAGGTGTGAGCCCACAAAGAAGAGTTCCATTTGAAAGGCAAATGTTGGACCCACACAAGAGAATGATGATGATGATGAGTAGGAAAAGTGTGCAGCTCCACCGAGGAGTGTCCCGACACTCCTGATCCAGGGTAAGACTTGAGACTGAGTGAAGAGCCATGTTTTCAGTTTTTCATGTCTGCTCTGAGCTAGCAGTACGAAGGTTCAAAGGCAGTTTGTTCTACTCAGCAGAGCCAAGAAATGAGAAAGAACCTCCCCCCAGACCAGAAATTTCTTGGGAAAGAAGCAAGGGATTTGTTAGAAAATTGAAGCGTCCCTGCAGGGCAATATGTGTGAATTCGGGTGGCCAAATATCCAGGGTCTAGCTGGTGAAAGGTTCTATAGATCAAAACCAGCACCTTTCACAAAAGAGGGGCTGCTCTTTTGTTCAGGTCGATGGTTGGCATTGGGGACATAGTGGGGAGACCAGTTGCCAAACCAGTTTTTCAATGTAGCCATGTGGTAGGCACACCTCTAGCGAGGGCTACCCAGCTCCACATGCCGAGAGAGGGGTCCTGACATCTTGGAAGTGGGCACAATAGTGCCATCTGTGATAGCCAGATGTCACACATTGCAGAAGTCATCATCAGGTGGGAAAGGCCTGGTAGCCCATCAGCTAGTAACAGCTGAACCACCCGAGAGCACTTTCTGCTCATAAATATGGCACCCCTGGCACCCAGACCTCAGATCACATCTGAACTGTTGAGAGGACTGATGAAAGGCTGGCCTGCTGTTCCCTTGACCTGGCAAGAGAGGCCTTACTAACCACTAGACTGCACCTGCTTATCCTTGGTGGGGGCAAAGAGAGGACTGTGCCTATGGTGCCTGGCTTGTGGAAAAGTCACTCCTGAGCCCCAGACCACAGAAGTGAACTCCAAGAGTCAGTTGGCTGACTTCTGGTTCAAGCTCCATGGCCACAAAAGCTGAGGAAGTCTGTCCTGGCTAGTCAGTAGCCACAATCGCCTGATCACCAATGACCCCAGACGTGCAGCGGGGGGAGGACCAAGTCCTGATGCTCAAAATTTGAACTTGAGTCTGCTGGACCTGGAGAGTTGTTAGAGTGCTGTTTGATCCCCCAAGAAGGACACTAGCCTTCACCAAAAGGAACAGCTGGTTTAGCGGAAACCAGAGTCCAGTTGTCCAGTGGCAACTATACTTTTGCTCAAACCAAAAGGACTTAGAGGGACCGCAGCCCCTGTGGCCAAAGTCACCCCACCATGACTGTGGACCGAGGATTAGCTCCAGGAAGACCCCCTTGGAGCACAAAGCATCCTCAACAGCCTGCAACATCTTCAGCATCCTGTATCCCTTGCATCAGGACCACTTCATTGAAGTCTATGGTGGTTCATCCATAATGCCTGGAACTGAACTTAAGACTGCACTGGTGACAAGATAACTGTCCTAGAAAATCTTACTGGCCCCCTTGCCCTCCTTACTGCTGAAGTTGGTTGCCCAAAGCGGGCCGGAGTACCGGAACATAACTTTTTAAAGTTTTCCAAAGTTTCTGCTAACTGCTGTAGTTGCCAATGCCTCTTTATATTTTGAATGAAAAGGTGTGATTTACGTTTTACTTAAAAATCTATATCTCTAGATCATCAGTTCGATTTTGCTTAAGACCTATTTCTATAAATTAGTGTTGATTTTTTTTCGTGTTGAGTGACTTTCTCATTTCATTATGTTGGTCCTTGTAATAGCCTCAAACTTGTTCTTTTGTTTAAGCCTGACTTCTCGAAGCCACAGCTACCCAGGGTTGAATTAGGGTTTAGCAAACAAGACTTACTGGATACAGGTCAGTATTAGGAGTCTATAACAGGATGAGGTCACACAGCCTCCCCAAATAGGTCACCACTTTGCTCATAGGATGTATATCCAATAAAGAAAGTCCCAACATCCATCTTTACCTACAGCCTGAATAAGTAGTCCAATCCCACTGGGTCAAAGGCCTTCTCAAAGTCTATCGTCAACAAGGCAAGTTGTCTTTCCTATTGGTATGCTAAGGCCAATGCATTTTGAAGATATTTGATGCTATGTCTAGTCAAATGATTTGGCCTAAAACCATATTGATCTTCATGTATCAGCAGTCACATAAAGTTTGCTAATCTCATGGCAAATGCATTTGTCAGTGCCTTAGCTTTTATATTTATCAGTGATATTCGTTAATAGGATAAGCATAATACCAACAGTCTCCTGAACTCATGGATCACTGTGATCTCAGCCGTTCGGCGCTCTATCAGCAGTTCTTACGTTGCAGTTTCCTTACGCCACGGGAGTGTCCTTGAGGACACTCGTATAAAGAACTCAGCAATCCTCCATTTGGTCCAGAATTCTTTCCATTTTGCAACTGGCTCAGCACCTCTCCAAATTGTATTCTGAAATTTAGGAGTTTTAGATCTTCATTTGTGAGGCATCTCATGGACAGACACCAGACAAACCGCCCCCCACCTTGACTAGTTGGTCGACTCATATTGAGTATATAAATATTTGTAGTAAGGCACAAAGGTATCAGTTATGTTACCCTGCATCGAACATCTCTCTGCATCTAGCACTTTATATTTCCTCTCTCCTCTCTGTGCTGACAGAGTTGGTGTAATGGTTTGCTTTATTGTCGCTATCAATATTGTAGTCACAATACAGTTGTATATGGAGACCAAACTTGAACAAAATGTAACCGAAAAAAGGCAGCAATATTAAGAAAGGTTATCCATTTTTAGACATTTTAGGTTGGTCCTATTTCTGAGAGTAAATTAAGATGTGCAGTAACATATTGGAAACGTACATTCTACATTCTGATTCACAGAAATACCTTTGGTGTATTTTTTTATAAGCTACATATATAATGGACATATGCCAACGTGATGAACTGGCAACCTGCACAGGATTGTTGCTTTTTGTGGGTGGGTCGGTGGGACATAATGTAGTAAACGATAAACCCACAAGCTCATAATTAGCGGCTGTTCATATACTTTTTGCAATTAATTTCCTACACAGAAATACCCAAAACTGCTTACGAGAAATATAGGAGCAAGCACCTTTGCAGGATGGATATTGAGAGACAGAACACCCATTTTCATTGGAAGTACATAGAAAGTGGAAAATGTTTTTCTTATGGAAAAGGAAGAACTGTTACGTATGGTAAAGTTATATTTTGGGAAGGCACACCTTTACCTTTATCCCCATTCCTTGGCACTGAGCAACCCAGTAAAAACACTATTTTTCAACTAACCATATTTAGGACGAAGGATATGCCACGTTTGATGCATCTACACGAGAGTGTGGAGATTGAACAGCGACTACCTCAACTGTACCGCAACTTTCTGTTGTTACTGTTATGGCTGTGGTTCACATTTCCTATTTGAATTAATATGGGGGTGTTACTGTACCATCTTGCTTTGATGTTGTTTGTGGCCCTAGCTCCAGGCTTAAAGTCTGTTAATACCTAAAGATCAATTAACATAATTAAAAAAACATATTTATGGGCCACAATTAAGTCTGTTAAATCACTTAAGCGTAAGTACATAAGGGATGCACACATCATTTTCCACCTTGAGGAAATTCCACATATAGAAATTAAAATATAAATTCTCCAAAAAATATCTTACAAGTCAAGGCTTCTTGAATCATTCCTGGGTGTTGCTGTGTCTCTGAATAATACACAAAGACTTGCTATAATAGGTTTCCAACTAGTGGTTTATTTGCTTCAGATTCACACGACTTGTCATATTTGCTATTAATATCTGTTCCTTTTCTCCCTTGGGTGTTCTTTTTCCATTAGAGTTGGCTGTGTTGATGTTCTCCCGAGGTGGTAACATTTCTTCTTTTTGCCTTCTCTTTAAGTTCATGTGTCCTCCCCGTCTGGAGACCTCGGAAAGAACAAAAGCACAGGTATGCCCTTCTTTATTCTTAAGGAACCCCACTTGTCTCTTCTTTCTTCTCTATTGTCAACCCCAGATGAATTTTATTTGTTCTCTACTCTCTACTGATGAAGGGCTCAACCCAGAAACACGTGTCTAGAGATATACAGCAATGTCTGCACCAACTTTGGTGAAAAACTACAAAAAAATTTCAAGTGAGAGCTAACAGTGAACTGCATTTACCAGGATGAAAAGGGGCGAACTGTGCTGGGATGTGAGACAGTGTGCTCTCAATCCCCCTTTAAGACATCACTGGAGACAGCTCTGCCGGTGGACCAACTGTAAGCCGCCAGCATGCGCAAACCGCATCCAGGCCCAATGCATCCCAGCTCGACCGTCCTGTCACCTGTCACCAGCTGCTTGACCACGATGGCATCCCTGTTGCCAACTGCACATGCCAGGCAAGGCTCGCAACTGGCCATGAAGTCCCTCAAGTCATCCTTTTGCTATGGAAAATACTGACACTTTTTGATCTTCTGCAAGATGTAGCAAAATCGTCATCTTTATGAGGTGCATCACCCGAAACACCTGATGAGCACAGCACCACCCGAGTGGAGCCAAAGTCAGCAGCAAGATCTGAAGTTGACAAGGCATCCCGGCACCGTGGGAGGCTTACCACCCAAACACCTGCCATGAGTCCCAGTGAAACAGGCACCTGCCGATGAGAGCAGACCAGACCAGACCAGATCATTTGAATCATCCACCCTTGGGGTTGCACAAGGCACAGGTGTGGTCCCATGGCAATCCAGGGGCAAGGGGCCCAAGGGAATTCCGGTGAGAGAGAAATCCCGCCATGAGAGTTGTGTCTGAGGCAGCTCTGCGACAGGCCCCGAGAAGCATGGAGGTCACTGACAGAGACTGGTCACCCAAAGGCTATTACACTAAGGCCAAAGCATCTGAGTCCTGGTGGCCTGAGCACACCAACTCTGTGACAACCACCCTTATGGCTCCATGCACGACTCGGATGTGGCCCTGTGGGCAGTTCCTCAGCGGCGCCTTTGCTTGGCCCAACCTAGTCCACATGGTCGAGTAGTAGCCCGCCAAAGGGCCTTGAGGAGAGTCCTGTCCAATGGAGTTCTGGCAGGTAGAGAGGAGCCTGACGCTGCTCTACCAATGGACGTCGGGGTGCACCAAAGTTTTCAACAACTACGCTTCTTTTATCCTGATCATCCGCAGTCTTTGGTGGTGTGCCATTCTTGGAGCCAGAATGCTTTCCAGAGATCCTTAAAGTGGACTCCCCACTGCTTCTGATGCACCAGCATCAAACGTTGTACATAGACTTTAACACCGGGAGCCCAGGTGGGACAGGACCGACAGTCCCCAAACGAAATGTGATGTTGTGACAGGTGACTGAAGTATCCGGACATCATCAACACTGCCATTTGTGTCCAGAGCAGTCTGGTTAAACAATGGAGGCATGTCGTGATACTGAGTGCCCAGCTGTACCTGTTCCATGCAGCATGTCCGACGGACAGCCTGAAGAGACGCAGCAATTGTTTTATTGTTTATGTTTTCTCTCCCACAGGTTGGACTTGGCTGTTTGCTTTTCAATAAAGTTTGGGAGGAATGTAGTGTCCTGCTGGACACCTTTTAGTGTTTCCACCAGCCACTTTGCTGAGGGCTGGCTTCTACACTCACCTCACACCCATCCATCACAGGGGTCACCAGTCAGATGACCCTGCTAATAAAAAGGGCCGAGCGCATGTGCCCAATACCAGTTATACGAACCTACTATTATGTGTCTGCGTCACCTTAATTAGCAGTATGAGGGCCTAGGGACCCCAACACAACATATGCCTCTGTCGATGTCTTGTCTTTCACTCCTGTTTTCAATGTCTTCTCGCCGTCCTTCAAGCTCTCCAGGACTTCTGATTTCTTCTCGCCTCTCTGCTCCTCCCCCTTCACCTCCTCCTCCTTGTCTAGTGCTTCCTCTCTTTCGGTCGTTCCTTTTCCAGCATAGAGAGAAGAAAGTCCTTGTCTTTTCCATTCTTTCTTGTTATCTTTGGTCTCTGTTGATGAGTCTTTTTTAAAGTGTTCAGGGTTCAGAAGCGGCGTGGACCAGTGCAGACATTCAGATACGTCTCCTATCTCATTTCCGTCCTCTCCAAGGTCCCTTTTGTGACCGGGGCAGCTCCTCTGTTAGGGCGGAGGAGCATTGACCCACCGCCAGCAGCAGTAGCTACAAAACCTTTACAAGAAAACAATAATAAACTGCGTTTATTATAATTTTCTTGTAAAGGGGCGGGGCCATGGGGGTGACAGGAAGTGAGGGGGAGTGCACAGCACTTCCCCTCAGTGAGCATGTATGTTTGGCCGGCTGTCTCAGGCCAGCCAAACACACATACGCAGTTCGCTGTCTCCAGCCCGGCAACGCAGGCACAGGCTCCCAGTCTGCCTAGGAGCGCCTTTGCTGGGTGCTCCCAGCCAATCTTAACGCTCCTCGGAGCAGCATCAGAATTGGCAGCAGGGCAGGCTGGGAGCCTGTGCATGCAGCAGAGGAGCGGATGGAGTGGTGAGGCGATTGAGTAAGTGTTTTTTTGTATTACTAATTTAATGTTTACACCCCCCTCGCCCTGTGTGCCTCCCCACCCCTTCTGCAAACCAGGACTGCTTGCAACACTTGAATTCTTTGTGAATCGATAAAAAGTTGTAATTCTGGAACAAATGTGAATCGGGTCCTTATTAATTAACTGCAAATCATCCATTGATTCATTAGATCATGTTTCAGTCTCTCCCTTATTCAAGGTAAAGAAATATGAATGCTGACCTCAGAGTGCTCATCCAACCTCAATGTCAGCACTGTAATTTTTTTAAATGACCTCAGAATCCCCCCGGCCTCAGTGCCCCCCCTTTTTGCCAGTACCTTCACACTCAGACTACCTCTTCCATCCTCTGTTATCAGTGCACAATTGCTGGCCTGTCATCTGAAACTGCAAGTACACTTTGTAACCTCCTTTGCTGGTTCTAATAAATCCTTAGTTCTCTCTCTCTGCTAGCCTTTCACTTTCTAATTGCTATAGTCCCTTTAACAATATTTATCACACAAAACCTTTGAATCCTTGCTGACCGATCCTTAGATCATCTCCCCTGCCAGCACTCAGACCCCACTCTCTCACACTTTAATAAATCTGCTGACACACAAGAGCCTTTAAGCACATTTACCAGTCTTCATAGATGAATAACTGACCTTACAGATTCCAGAAACTCTACTGGTTCTGACAACCCCAATGTTGACTTCAGATTTTTTGAACCTGCTAGTGATATGATCACTTTGACGCTCCTCTGCCAGGCCTCAGAATCCATATTACCATTTTGACATCCCCACAAATGTTGAGATTGCTCATAAATACCAAACAAGAAAAACCCTTCCTTTTCCCAAGGCTTCAGACCTCTCTAGACTTTTCTGAAACAGTTTAAAGCTACCTGCTGGCTCTCAGGACTTGGCAGGCCATTTACAGAGCTTAGGGCCACATGTAGGTAGGTCACAAATTGCGAGTTGCAATTTGCGAGTCAAAGCGACTCGCAAATTGCAACTCGCAATTCGTGATGCAGAAAGGTGTCTCAGACACCTTCTGCGACTCGCTATGGGGTCGCAAAGACCCACCTCATAAATATTTATGAGATGGGTCGCAGTTTGCGACCCCATAGTGAGTATAGGCACTCACGGGGATGGTGGCCTGCTGGAGACAGCAGACCACCATGTCCGTGACTGCTTTTCAATAAAGCAGTTTTTTTTTCTCTTTGCAGCCCGTGTTCCTTAAAGGAAAACGAGCTGCAAATAGAAAAAAATACCGAAACCTTTTTGTTTCGGTTTTTTTCAGAGTAGGCAGTGGTCCATAGGACCACTGACTGCTCTGAAAAAATTATTTTGTTTGCATTCACAAAGGGGAAGGGGTCTCATGGGGACCCCTTCCCGTTTGTGAATGAGTTACCATCCACTTCAAGTGGATGGTAACTGCGAGTTGATTTGCGACCGCTTTCGCGGTCACAAATCAACTCTACATCGCGGTGCGACTCGCAAATAGGAAGGGAACACCCCTTCCTATTTGCGAGTCTGAAATACATTTTGAGAGTCGGTACCGACTCGCAAAATGTGTTTCTGCATTGCGTGAGGCCTTTTGCGACCCGCAAACGGCATTTTACGTCGTTTGTGAGGCGCAAAAGGCTACCTACATCTGGCCCTTAGTTTGATTCTAGCAGCTTCCTCCTTCAAAGCCCATCTGCCACCATTTTCTGAATGCTGCTTACACCTCTGCCAATCTCAGACCTCATATTCCCCTCGGTTCATCTGGTTTTCAGCCAGCCTTTAAACCCCACTTTTTGTCACTAACCAGAGCGCCACTGCTGGTGCTTAGGCCTCCGCATTAATCCTAGGTGCTTATCAGCCCTTACTGTCACTAGTTTTCTGAATCCATAGACTGTTGCCCTTCAGATATGCACCTTTGTCAGCATTCTGACCCTACTGTCTCCTCACTTTCAGCCCTTCAAACCCACACAAGACTGTGAGCAGGTTTGCCTTCCTTCAAAGTTGCTTTATCCCCTGAGCTGAAACTCAGAGGATTCAGAAGTCCTATAGTTGCTTCCAAAGGCCCATCATCTGCTTCAGAATCTCTCCTTTTGCCTTTTGATACCTTCTACTGGCTCCTACACCCCTCCGTGTGCCCAAATGATCATTTGATTTGCCCTTTTCTAATCATTTGAGACCCTCTGCCAGCCGCCTCCAACCATTTCTTCTGTTCTAAAACAAATCTGACTCCTCTGTTGGTGTTCAAGCTCACCTGCCAACCCACCAAATTTGGTAGGTTACTCTGCCACTGACTAGACTACGTCTCCCAGTTCTGACACTTAGAACCCCTAAGTTGGCCTTTCATCCACTTCTGCCACTTCCCCATCCACCTTTTTCCATTCCCTTAGATCTCTCCAAGCACTCCACTGGAGCTTAGACCTCAATTACTGGTCTCAGCTCCCAGGACCACTACTGCCAGTCATCAGAACACTTGTCTGTTCTTATGACTGCTTCTGCTCTCTTTAGAACCTCATCCAGTTATCAAAGCCTTGCATCTGGGCCCAAGTCCCCTCTTTGTTGGTTCCTACATTCCCCAAGGCATCTTTTGTTAGCCCTTGACTAAATCTCTCGACTTTGACTCTCAGAGCAACTGTATACTTTTTGCTTTCCTTCAGAGACCAGGCTCCATACTCCACTAGCCACCCTTGCCAAGTTTCAGAGGCCTGCAGACTCCCTCTATCGACCCTCGGAACACTGGGACAAAGGCAGGAATTATGACCTAGGAGGCAGCGGCAGGCTGTGTCATAAAAAAGAGAAATAGATGAGCATTGGCAGATAGGCCGGTGGGATTGTGGATACAAACTGTAGGAGGGTAGAAACAGAGGGCAAGTGCAGAGTTTAGGAAGGTGGCCTCTTTCTAGCATGGTTGCCCCCATCTTTGGCCTGTTTATCAGTGTGTCTACTGGGATCCTGCTAATCAGGACCCCAGTAGTTATGCTCTCTCCCTTAAATTATGGTTGTAGGATACTGGTAACCCAGCATTTCACCAACAATTGGCATGCTGGTGCCACCTTATAAATCCCTAGTATATGGTACCTAGGTCGCTAGGGTTCCAGGGGATCCCTATGGGCTGCAGCATATCTTTTGCCACTCATAGAAAGCCCATGCAAAGACTGGACTCTTTCACTGCCATTTACTCTGCACCAGGTCACTTATAAGTCACCTCTACAGGGAGTGCAGAATTATTAGGCAAGTTGTATTTTTGAGGATTAATTTTATTATTGAACAACAACCATGTTCTCAATGAACCCAAAAAACTCATAAATATCAAAGCTGAATATTTTTGGAAGTAGTTTTTAGTTTGTTTTTAGTTTTAGCTATGTTAGGGGGATATCTGTGTGTGCAGGTGACTATTACTGTGCATAATTATTAGGCAACTTAACAAAAAACAAATATATACCCATTTCAATTATTTATTATTACCAGTGAAACCATTATAACATCTCAACATTCACAAATATACATTTCTGACATTCAAAAACAAAACAAAAACAAATCAGTGACCAATATAGCCACCTTTCTTTGCAAGGACACTCAAAAGCCTGCCATCCATGGATTCTGTCAGTGTTTTGATCTGTTCACCATCAACATTGCGTGCAGCAGCAACCACAGCCTCCCAGACACTGTTCAGAGAGGTGTACTGTTCTCCCTCCTTGTAAATCTCACATTTGATGATGGACCACAGGTTCTCAATGGGGTTCAGATCAGGTGAACAAGGAGGCCATGTCATTAGATTTCCTTCTTTTATACCCTTTCTTGCCAGCCACGCTGTGGAGTACTTGGACGCGTGTGATGGAGCATTGTCCTGCATGAAAATCATGTTTTTCTTGAAGGATGCAGACTTCTTCCTGTACCACTGCTTGAAGAAGGTGTCTTCCAGGAACTGGCAGTAGGACTGGGAGTTGAGCTTGACTCCATCCTCAACCCGAAAAGGCCCCACAAGCTCATCTTTGATGATACCAGCCCAAACCAGTACTCCACCTCCACCTTGCTGGCGTCTGAGTCGGACTGGAGCTCTCTGCCCTTTACCAATCCAGCCACGGGCCCATCCATCTGGCCCATCAAGACTCACTCTCATTTCAACAGTCCATAAAACCTTAGAAAAATCAGTCTTGAGATATTTCTTGGCCCAGTCTTGACGTTTCAGCTTGTGTGTCTTGTTCAGTGGTGGTCGTCTTTCAGCCTTTCTTACCTTGGCCATGTCTCTGAGTATTGCACACCTTGTGCTTTTGGGCACTCCAGTGATGTTGCAGCTCTGAAATATGGCCAAACTGGTGGCAAGTGGCATCGTGGCAGCTGCACACTTGACTTTTCTCAGTTCATGGGCAGTTATTTTGCGCTTTGGTTTTTCCACACGCTTCTTGCGACCCTGTTGACTATTTTGAATGAAACGCTTGATTGTTCGATGATCACGCTTCAGAAGCTTTGCAATTTTAAGAGTGCTGCATCCCTCTGCAAGATATCTCTCTATTTTTGACTTTTCTGAGCCTGTCAAGTCCTTCTTTTGACCCATTTTGCCAAAGGAAAGGAAGTTGCCTAATAATTATGCACACCTGATATAGGGTGTTGATGTCATTAGACCACACCCCTTCTCATTACAGAGATGCACATCACCTAATATGCTTAATTGGTAGTAGGTTTCCGAGCCTATACAACTTGGAGTAAGACAACATGCATGAAGAGGATGATGTGGTCAAAATACTCATTTGCCTAATAATTCTGCACTCCCTGCATAGCAGGCCCTCCAGCCCTGAGGGCAGGGTGCAGAGTACCTGTGTGTGAAGGCACCCCTGCACTAGCAGAGGTGCCCCTACGACCTTCAGGACCATTTTCCAGACCTTGTGAGTGCGAGGGCGCCATTTTATGATTGTACTGGGCATAGGTCACTACCTATGTCCAGCTACATAATGGTAACTTCAAACATAGGCATGTTTAGTATCAAACATGTTGGAATCATACCTCAATGCTTTTGCAAGCATTGGTTATACAATTCCATGCACTCTGGGGGCTCCTTAGTAGAGCCCTCCCCTGATAGGTGCTTACCTGTTTAGCTGACCAATCCCCCTTTCAGGGCTATTTAGGGTCTCTCTCTTGGGTGATTCTTCAGATTCAGATTGCAAGACTCCAGCAGGAATCCTCTGCATCCTTTACTTCGCCTTCTTGCGGACGAAACTGCATCTGGACCTTCCAGGAACTCTACAAACTGCAACAAAGAAGGAAAGACGACTTCCGCAACATTGTATCTTCAGCTCCTGCCAGCAAGTGCAATTGTTTCCCAATCGTGCATCCTCAGAGGACAGCCTGTCTTCAGCCTGCATCAGAAGAAAGAAGGAATCTCCCTTGGAGTGAAGGAGTCACTCTCCTGCTTCAGCAGGCACCTCTCTGCAACGACAACCAGTTGTGTGGGGTCGCTCTCATGATGAGCTGTATGGATCCTGCATCATGGGTGGTAGACTGAAGTGGTCCTGACAGTCCAGACGTTCAACTGTACAACTTTGGTGGAGGTAAGAGCTTGCCACCGCACGCAAGACAGTACCCTGTGCACTGCTTGTTTTGCAGTTGCCAACGCTTGTTGGCATCCTTCCACAAAGTTCTTCATGCATCATGCAGCTCCGACAACCCTTTGATGTAGTGCCGCATGGGCCTCCTTTTGCACCTCATTTGTCCCCAGGCTGTGGGACTCCTGTGCCTGCTGCCTGATTTTCTGAGGGCTCTCTGAGTTGCCGAGAGCCCCCTCTGACTTCCCCTCCTGTGTAGAGTCCACCAGGTCCCTCCTGGTCCTGGGCAGTGACTGTTTTGGTAACCACGAGCTTTGCATGTACCAAGGCTTGTAGGCAGAATCCAGCAACGCAAACCAGACTGCAATCATCCATCCGGTGTGGGACATCATCTGCACCAACCAAGAACCCACACCCGTCTTCACCATTGTTCTTCTTTTGCACTTTCATCTGGGTTACCAGGGGTTCCTGTTCCCCCTGGACTCTTCCCCTTCTTCCACAGGTCTTCAGGTCCAGGAACCCATCGCTGGTGTCTTGCAATCTCTTCTGGTTCTTGCAATATCTTCTTTCTGATGTTCTTGTGAGTTTAAGGAAACTAACTGTGATTTAGTCCTGTTTTCCTGGGCTCTGGAGTGGGTTCTATTACTTACCTTTGGTGTTCTCTAATACTCCCAGCGGCCCTCTACACACTACACTTGCCTAGGTGGGAAACCGACTTTCGCATTCCACTTTCTTAGTATATGGTTTTTATGTTCCCTCAGGCCTATTTCTAACTATTGTGATTTTCACTATTTGCACTGCTTTCTAACTGTTTTTACAGCTATTTCTGCATACTATTGTATATAATGTGTGTATTACTTACCTCCTAAGGAAGTATAGTCTCTATAATATTTTTGGCATTTGTGTCACCAAAATAACGTACTTTTATTTTTGTAACACTGAGTATTTTCTTTCATGTGTGTGAGGATTGTGTGACTACTGTGGTATTGCATGAGCTTTGCATGTTTCCTAGTTAGGCCTTGGCTGCTCATCCACACTACCCTTAGAGAGCAGCCCTAGCAGTCGCGTACCTTATGTTGTTTGCCACGCTTGAAAATACCCAGGGAGAATGCCTCCCATGTGTGGCTATCAGGTCATTCCGAGACTGACCATTAGTAACAGTGCAGAGCTGGGTAGGACCATAGCATGTGGTGAGATCTGCATCAGAGGCATGGCAATGTGGATAGTCCACCTTTGCATCATGAAAGTAGCGTTTCAACTGGGCTGAGGTAAGGTACACTCTATGGATAATAAAAAACAGAATATTTTTAAATGGAAAATTACTGGAGACCAGTTGGGGGAAATTCAAATGCTTGCTCCCATTACCTATCGCGAAGCACTCATCTGAAATCATTCTCCCACCTCTGCTGGAGCGTTGCAAGGGGAACAACTGCTAGTTCATGGATAGCTTTATACAGCTAAGTGATAAGGTGATGGCCATCACCCATTGTAAGTATGGCTTGTAGTACTGGGTGTCTGGCAGGTTTAGTGTCCGAGGAGTCCCACTGGGTATGGCATGTGATGCTAAGCTGCCTATAAAGACGAAACTGCTGTGACAGGAGGACATGGTCAGCTGCTCAAACTTGAGAAGCTGGCCTTCTAAAAAGAGCCCCTTGAGCTTGAGCAGCAAGTGTTCCTTCCAGGCCGCCATGTCCCTGTGTGAATAGAAACCTGGAAAGCGGGGGAGGTCGATCAGGGGCAATGCTGGGGTGTATGTTTGAGTCCCACATGGGAGGCGATATATACCGGCCACGCATGACTGGGCCATTGCTACTTTCAAAGGTCAGGGGAGAGGAGGGCAAAATATTTAGGAGGAGAAAGCACTGTATTGCTGATACCCTTATAATGCCCCGCTCACTGCACATCTCACCTAAGTAGCACAGTAGGACAGCCATTGTAGTTGACCTTCTTAGAAGCACGCCTCAAAGGAAGGGTCATCCAGTCCTCCTCGGTCCACCGGCAGCTGCAATTTTTGAAGGGCAACACAGTAGCGTTTACTGCCCCTGATGAGGTTACTTAAGAGGGAATCAAGCTCTTTAAAAAAGGACTGCAGGGTGATAAGTGGGAAGTTAGCCAAATAATATAAGAGGCAAAGTAAAATGAGAATCTTTGCCAATGTTACTTACCTATTGAGTCCGGGGTAGAGATTGCCAAAAATGCACCTGAGATCTAACACTTTCCAGGGTCATTCAAAGGTTCCCTTCATACAAATCCAGTGGGGCATGGTAAAGACCGATCCCCAGATATTGGACTGTTGCCCCATGCCAACTGAGGAGAGTCTTGGTGGTCTGTCGGACAGAGTGAGTAGATTGTATGATTTGTGGTGTATGAGTCGTGAAGGTCTGTCGGACAGAATGAGTAAATTGCTGATTTTACCCAGTTAACTCAAATCGCTTCACCTGCACCCTATGCAGTTAGAGTATCCCAAAGTGGGGAGAGGTCAGATTTTACATCTCTCGAATATAATGGTAAGTCATCCGCATATAGAGATACAGCATGTGTTATATCCTTAAGGGGTATACACTACTCTTGACCTTGCCTGCACAGGCGTTTAACCAGGGGCTCCACTGCAAGTGTGACGATCAGGGGGAAAGTGGGCACCCCTGCCTGGTCTCCCGGTCCACCTAAAAGGGGGGGAAACGATTCAGCTCAGACGTATTCAGGATGTTGGCTTGGCATACAGTACAGTATTCAGGCATAGGCAAGTAGCCGCTGCCCAAATCTCATGCTGGCTAAGACTGTAAAGAGATAATACCATGTCAGAATGTCAAACGCCTTCTCTAGATCTAAAATGGGACAGGCTGCATGTGGGAACCATCCCTGAACATGGTCCTGTACATGAAAAAGACAACAGAGGGAGGTGCTACGCCCGGGAACAAATCCATTCTGCTCAGAATGTACAAGTTCAGGGAGGATTTGGGTAACTCTATTGTCAAGGATCTTCCCCAAGATCTTACACAGAATGGCAACGGGCCTATAAGATGTCAGTTGTGTAGGATCTCTCTCCAGTTTGGGGATTGAATTCACGAGGGACTCCTGAAGCAAGTAGAAAAGCTCATCGATGTGTAACACTGCTTCATACATCTCCACAAGGCGGGGTGCCAGTGTAGTAGGACTGCTTTGTTTTGGGTGGCAGCACCACTGCATGTGGGAGACTGAGTCAGTCCCACACCGACTGAAAACTGTTGTCCTAACCTTCTCGGCAGCTAGCAGCTAGCAGCACCTCACCCAATCTAGAAGTAAAAGTGATATGTGGCAGCCTGACACATGACACTCTGACTCCTCAGGGAAGTTGTGGTGGAACAGATCTATGCCCTTTCTCTCATTTGCACAAGTCTCACACATGTGAAGACAGTCAGAGAAATGCAGGACAAGTTTCAAGAATTTTTTTTAAACAAGTGCATTCTAGGTAAGAAGGCATGAGCTCCAAAGTTTAGGAAGATGAAACATAACACAGTAATGATTGTGACCGTTAAAGTAAAACATATAAACAGTCCCAGCATTCTGGATTCATTATTAAGCTAGAATTCCTACCTACACTTCTAGCGTCTAATGTGAGAGCATAGCAGTTTTAGCCCTTCTGCCCTTACTAGTCCAGAGAAGGACCCCCTGATCCCATACCTGGAGAATACGCAGGTGTCTGCCTGTTGTCTGCTGGCAGCACTCCTGGTTGGCTGAAGAGACAAGGCCAAGATCATCAAAGCTGCAACGAAGTAGCACACAGCATAAGATAGCTGGCTGGAACGTCCCCTCTAACCTCCTTTGGCCTGTGCGGTGATTTTATAACAAAACATGTTGTGTTCTGAGAACATGCCTGACCTGATAATATATCTAGGTTTAGAAGGTTGACTCCATACTCTTGGGCCGCCAGTACTAAGTAAACTATCATGTACATTCTTGAGCATGCGGCACAAAATGAAATGTTGTGCAAATAAACTTACAACAATGCTTTCGCAGAAAGGCAGCTGATTAGAGAATAAAACGTCCTTGCTGAAAGCAAGCCATGCTAAAATATAATAAAATAAATAAACAAATTAAATGAGTATATAGGTAAAAGGGCACAGGCCTAGAGCTAAAACAAGTGTGCCCAAGGAAGGCACTAAAATTAACCCACAACACCCTCCCCATTGTCGGTACAAGAGTTTAGGGTCGAAGACCTAAATAAGCTAAGCTAGAAACTAATATATAAAAACAAGCTAAAAAAATACATAAAAGAAGATCAGATGTCTAAGTTGAAAAGCAGGGCAAACGAAGACTGGCCAAATTGAAAGGGCAATTTAGAAATTAAACAGAAAATTAATTCAAATAAAAAATGTCAAATGTCAAGTTTAAGAGTAATCATGATCCCTCAGGAAAACTCCAATGTCTTCAGAAGAGATGGAATCTAGGAAAGGCCCCACTTCGGTTACTTTAGCATAAAAAGCTTGTAGTATTTCACCCTGTGCACCGGACAGTGGAACCTGAAAGTGTGAACACCTCTCTAATGTGGGTGACAGAGAGGTCCTGTCTGATCAGCCAGGCCAGAAGTCTCCCTGCTTATCACCCGCTCTGTGTACCTTCGTTTCATGGGCCTTAAAGTTAAAGCATCGTAGATGCTCTAGAAGGGTTATGTTTTTGAAGCTGTGAGTGGTGGGGTAAGTGAGGTATCTAGATCTGCTGCATTTCCCAGTCCAGCAAGGTGCCTCTCAGCTTCTGCCATTTCCCTATCCAAAGTCCTGAGCTCCCCACCATGTCTTGGATAAAGATGCATGGAACAGGGTCAAGACTGATTTGAATATGGCTGGGTCCAAACTGGGGTGGTGTGGTGAGCAAAACAACGATGGATTAAACCCAGATCTGTGACTGGGGGTGAGTGTTTGAAAAGTTTCAACACTCCGTCCATCATTTTATTTTATTTTGTTTTGTGATTTTGCTTTGTGCGCCCTAAGTGGCTGGGGCATGCCCAGATGTGGGTCCCTTGCTCGCTGCGCCACTGGATTCAAGCTAGCCTGGCTGATGAAGGGTGATACCCTGAACCTGGTCCCAGGATGCTTGTTTCCTGTCCAGGAAGGACCTGGCCTAGCAGTTCGGGCTGGACTGTTCCCAGGGGGAACAGGGTCAAGACTGATTTGCATATGGCTGGGTCCAAACTGGGGTGACGTGGCGAACAAAATAATGATGGATTAAACCTAGATCTGTGACTGGGGGTGAGTGTTTGAAAAGTTTCAACACTCTGTCCATCATTTTATTTTGTTTTGTGATGTTGCTTTGCGTGCCCTAAGTGGCAGGGGCATGCCCAGACGTGGGTCCCTTGCTCGCTGCGCCACTGGATTCAAGCTAGCCTGGCTGATGAAGGGTGATACCCTGAAACCGGTCCCATGAGGCTTGTTTCCTGTCCAGGAAGGACCTGGCCTAGCAGTTCGGGCTGGACTGTTCCCATGAAGAACAGGGTCAAGACTGATTTGCATATGGCTGAGTCCAAACTTGGGGGACGTGGCAAGCAAAATAATGATGGATTAAACCCAGATCTGTGACTGGGGGTGAGTGTTTGAAAACTTTTAGCATTCCGTCCATCATTTTATTTAGTTTTGTGATGTTGCTTTGTGCGCCCTAAATGGCAGGGGCATGCCCAGACGTGGGTCCCTTGCTTGCTGCGCCACTGGATTCAGCTAGCCTGGCTGATGAAGCGTGATACCCTGAAACCGGTCCCAGGATGCTTGTTTCCTGTCCAGGAAGGACCTGGCCTAGCAGTTCGGGCTGAACTGTTCCCATGGGGAACAGGGTCAAGACTGATTTGCATATGGCTGGGTCCAAACTCGGGTGACGTGGCGAGCAAAATAACAATGGATTAAACCCAGATCTGTGACTGGGGGTGAGTGTTCGAAAAGTTTCAACACTCCGTCCATAATTTTATTTTGTTTAAAGATGCCTCTTGTCATCACCTTGAAGGCGTCCCACTCTAGTGCTCGTCTAGAGACTGTGTTATGATTCTCAGTGAAATATTGCTGAATATGGTTTGACTGGTATTCTCTGAAGACAGGGTCCTCCAGTCAGTCCCACTAGAGACAATGCATTCCGGGTAATCTGAGTGTTGAACAAGAGATACCAAGGAGGTAGAACAAAGATAGTGTCTGAGACGCACGTAGAGACTATGGAGTATTGAGTGAAAAGAATAGAGCTTGGTTCTACAGTGTTGAGATCTTCATGCATCCAACAACGACCAATGGTGCACCCAGGTTCTAAAGTGATCAGCCTGCATATAAGGGTGGAGTGCGGCAAAAGGAGATGGGATCTGTTTAGGTCCAGGTCCAGTATGCAGTTGTGATCGCGTCCTAATACCCAGGGTAACACAGTTTTATGGGCTAGAAGAGTGGAGAGAGTGTCCCAGAAGGACCCCTGGTCTGTGTTGTGGGCGTAGATGCTCCCTAGAAGAATGGGCCATTTGGCTGTCCAGGTGGCCACATACTGACCATCTTGGTCCACAATTATGCCCTCTTCCTGAAAGGGACCTCCGGATTTAACCCAAACCAAGGTGCCACACACATATGCAGAGTAGATAGTGGCAGAAATAAGGCCTCTCCAGCACTGACATAGACATCACAGATCCTTCCCCGTTGTGTGTGATTCTTTTAAGAAAACTATTTGCGCCTGTTGGCATTTAACATGTGAGTAGACTGGATACCACTTCTAAGCAGTGTGTATTCCATGAACGTTTAATGAAAGGAAGCAGATATCTGAGTTGGGAGCCATTGCACAGATTGGGAGCATCATGCTGTACATAAGACTCAGACACTCTGAAACTTGAAAGTAGCCGTCAGACACCCTTAACTGTCTCTATTGAGCCTCACATCCTGTTTGTCTGCACTTAGGGTAATTGTGCAGCTTGGTTGAAAATAATGGCAGCATCATTAAAAGGAGCATTGCCTGTGATGCATTATGAAAAAACATTTACAGGAGGCTTGACTTTTGTAATTAAGGGCATGTCCTAATATATGTAGTCAAGAATCACTTATTGTTTTCTTTGCACCGGTCCTCCTGGACAACCTCATCCTAATAGCCAACATTCTCCTACACACAGACATTCTTCTGGACATCTACATCTCAGTCTTCCTGGTCATATCAGTTCTAGTCTTTGTCACTGCTCTCACAGTCCTGGTCCTTGGGGTGATCCGTGTCCTCTGTGTGGTTCTAATCTTAGAAAGACTCCTCATCATGGTGGTCCCAGGCCTGGCCATCAGGAGGATCAGGAATTCAACAAAATTCAGAACAGTGAAGACCTGAGTGGAGGGCACCAAGAGAAGGAGGGACAGCAGAAAGAGGTGACTAGGAGGACCCAAGACAAGGTGCACCAAAACCAGATGGACATGGAAGAAGAGGATCAAGAGGGTTGAGAGAAGGACTAGATAGAGGAGGAGGAGGATAAGGATGACAAGGAAGACTAGTAGAAGACCAGATCTAGAAGTGCCAAGGCAAGTAGGACTTGGAAGCCCACGAAAAAAGAGGAGGTAGTTAAGGGATGAAAATTTGCCCCTGCAGGTGGCCTTCCTGCTCCTGGTACTCACTTCCTATTCCGCGTCAGTCATCATCTTCATGACCCCAGCACACTTTGCTTGTTCTCATCCCGAGTATGCATAATTCCCTTTAGCCTGCCCACTTTACCCCGTCAACTTATCTCACTAACTCTAACTACTTTTGTCCCTGACTACCTGTCCCCCTTGAATTACCTTTTGAATCCAGTTTGCTCTTGCTCCTTCATCCTGCCAGTGTGCTCATTTTCTCCCACGAGTCTTCCTACTTTCTCCCAGTCTGCCTGGTTCTCCCCCAAAGAGTTTGCCCACTTCCCCTCAGTCAGCCAGCATTTGAACAGTATCCCGGAGTCACCTACCTTTCCCACTTTGCATGTTTTTCTGTGAGTTAGCTCACTTACGCACAGTCTTCCTGCTTTCCGCCAGTTTATGGATCAAATCTGTTTATTCAATTTTTCAATTATAGAACATCGCACATGCACTACATCACAATATTGCCAAAAAGCACGTTATTAGCTTACTCCGTGCGGTACAATAATAAAAGAAGATTAAATATATAAAACAACTATGTTTCCCCACTGCTGGCTGACAATGCATAAATCAAACGATCTCAGGCTCTTTTACCATATAGTTCTAGTCCAGTATAAACATCCCCTTGTAGATGCACTCCCCGGGAATCAATTCAAATTCAGAACTCTCAGATAAGTTGGACAAGTCAGCTCTGAAAACTCCCCGGATAGAATACGTAAGAACGGTTGCCAAAGTTCTTTAAAATCCCCACTCCGCTGCTGAGAGGCCAGGGTGAGCTTCTCCTTAGCGAGGATAAACCAGAGCTTATGCAGCCAAGAAACTGTTGTCGGGATCGCTCTGTCCCCCACACCGATAGCAACAGCTGTACTGCAGCATTCAAGGCCAGAGCCATCTGCTGTCCCTTCAATGATCTTAGGGGAAAAGTGAGAGGGTTAGGGAGGCCCAGCAAGATATACGCGGGAAATCTAGGGATCTGAGTGTCAAAGGCTATGTCCACACTATCTATTATATCCTTCCAGTACCGATGTAGTTTGGGACAATGCCATAGTAAATGCACAAGAGAGCCCCCATGCCCCCTCCAACAGAGGCTAGATTTGTCATGATCCCAAGCATGGATCCTATTTGGGTGTAGTACCAGGAGGAGGCAACTTTGTAGGCTGTCTCTGTACCTGCTGAGTCACTGCCTGATCCATAAAACACCAATGCTTTTCAGAAGACGATCGACTCCATTCCAAAAGGAAACGCAACTGTGCTGCCTGAAAATATTGAAGGAGGCAGGGGACAGCCAACCCCCCCTCCCTCTTAGGGCGATACAGGACCTGCCGTGATAATCGCGCCGCCTTCCTTTCCCATATAAATCTTAAAACCGCCGTTTGGAGGGTCGCTATCGTTCGTGGGGGGTTCCAGCGGGAGCACCTGGAACAGATAAAGTATACGTGGTAGGATGGTCATCTTCACTGCCGCAACCCTGCCCAGCCAGGACAATTTAAGCCTCCCCATGACTCTAAGTCACGCTGCACCTCTCAAGTTAATTTCGAATAGTTCAACGTTGCTGTGCGGGCGACTGTGGAGCCCAGTTCGATCCCCAAATATGGGAGCCCCGAAGAGGACCATGTAAAGTGGAAATGGGCCTTCAGGTCCCTTTCATGTTCCGCACTGATAAACTTGCCCAGAGCCTGCGATTTATGCATGTTCATTCGAAACCCCGAGACCCGTCCAAATTCCTCTATAGCCCCCATTAGCGCCGGTAGCGAGGTCATGGGCTCCACCAGAGTAAGGATAACGTCGTCCACGTATAGCAAAATATAATGTTCACCCCCCCGAACCTCACACCCGTGATCTGAGGGTTGTCCCGGAGCCTCTGCGCCATAGGCTCCATATAAAGCGCGAACAGTAGGGGCGAAAGCGGACACCCCTGCCTGGTACCTCTTTGGACGGCGAATGGCAAAGAGAGTGTCCCATTAACCCGGACCGCCGCCCGAGGTGCTTGATAAATGCAGCAAATCCATGCCATGAAGCCTGAACCCAGTCCAAAGCGTTCAAGCGCCCTGAACAGGTATGGCCAGTAAACCCTATCGAAGGCCTTTTCAGCATCAATAGATAGGAAAAGCACCAATCTAGGGGAACGTTCGGTTTTATCCAAGAGGTGAAGCAGTCGCTTGGTATTATCGCTACACTGTCTATGCGGTATGAATCCCGATTGGTCGGGATCCACAAGCCCCGGCATATAGTAGTTGAGACGGTGTGCCAAGATGCCCGTGAACAGTTTGGCATCGATATTCAGGAGGGAGATCGGCCTGTATGAGGCGCAGTCCTCAGGGTCCTTCCCCGGTTTCGGGATAACCACTATAGTAGCATCTAACATACTAGGCGGAAGCGCACCCGTTTGACGAAAGGAGTTAAAAAGTCGCACAAGAACGGGAACCAGTTCCACACAAAAGGATTTATAAAAAAGTGCAGAAAAACCATCGGGCCAGGTGACTTCCTGGTCTGCAGCCGAGCAATCGCAGATATAACCTCCTCTGCCCTTATAGGTTGGTCTAACGCGGCTGATTCTGTCATAGACAAAGGAGTGATTGCAATGTCCTCTAAGAAGGATTCTGGTGTTAAGTCACCAGGCTTCTCAGCCCTGTATAGGTTTTGATAGAATTCCGCAAAAGCCTGCGCTATCTGGTCGCTTGTGCGCGCTTCTGCTCCAGAGGGGGAGCGCACCATTTTTATCATTGACGCTGCCCGTTGCGCTCTTAACCTATGTGCCAGTAGCTTCCTGCACTTGTTACTTCCTACATAATACTTTTGTTTGAGGCGGACTACCGCATACTCTGCCCTGTCCCAGTCCAACCTCCTCAGCTGCTTTCGCACCTTCTCAAGCTCTCACCATATTCTAGGAGCACCGGTGTGTTTATGTGAACACTAACACCCTCACTCGCTGCTCCAAGTCCCCCCTGAGCCGAGCCCTCACCTTATTGTCCCTTGAAGAAAGCAACATCACCTCACCCCTCAAGAAGCCTTCAGTGCCTCCCACAGTGTTGCAATGCTTGTTGTCCCATTGTCGCGAAAGCTAAGGTAATCTATTATTGCCCTTCGGATCGCCTCTACCGTAGCACCGTTCTGGAGCATCGAGTCCCTAAAACGCCATCCCGATGGACTAACCCTCTCCATGTTCATGTGGATCTCAACTGTAACCGGGGCATGATCAGACAAGGCCCGCGGCTCAATCACCGAGTCTCTAACCTTGGGGAGAAGCTCCTGGGATGCCAGAAAAAGGTCCAACCTAGCGTATGTTTTGGATGCTGATGAGTAAAAGGAATAGTCCCTCAATGAGGGGTGAGCCCTCCTCCACACATCCACCAGACCACACTCACTCAACCACTGCCGCCCTGCATCCGACAAGGACCCCGTCAGACCATACCGGTGGCCTGAGCGATCCAGGTCCCTGTCCATCACCAAATTAAAATCGCCCCCCAGCAATAGAGCACCATCAGGGGACTGGAGCAGCGGAGTCAGAGACTGTCTCAAGAAGGCCTCCTGTTGGGTATTGGGTGCATATAGGGAAGCGATCGTGAAAGAGAAACTCCCCAGTCGAAGCCTCATGGCCAAGACCCTCCCTGGAACCTCATGCACCTTGGATATCACTTCCCCCGGGAACGAGCGTGATAAAAGTATTGCCACCCCTGCATGCTTTGATGGGAGCGAGGACCAGAACTGTCTGGGGAACCACTTAGAGTGCATGCAATAGGTATCCTTAAAGACAAGGTGCGTCTCCTACAAAAGACATACATGACTCCCGGATCTCTCTAACGCTGAGAGGATGGCTAGCCTCTTAGTAGGGTTATTGAGCACCCCAACATTTAAGCTTATACATTTAATGGACATAGCCTAGACTAAGGAAAGCAAGCAGAGGAGGCAAGGGCACAACAAAGGTTACCACCCACAATGTTATCTAGACCTCCCAGAACACTCAGGCCTGAGGGTGACTCCATAAAAAACCAGCGTCGCAGGGAAACCCAATAACAAACAACCAAGAAGCACAACAGGTGCATAGAACACAGAAGTCCTCGATCGTCCATCATCATGAGGCGCAGTCTCCACGGGGTGGTATATCCAACCATGTCGGTGACCATGTCCAGCGCCCAGCCACCCCGACCCTCTTCGACAATCAACATATTATTAGCAATGCGGCCAATAGTAATCCCGGGCGCCCCGGGTGTCCACACTAGGCCGAGGTACCGGCGGCCACACTGTTCAAAGCGGCCTCCCTCTCCGACCTCAGCTCCAAGGCCGTCGGGCGCTGCAGCTTCCTTTTCTTCTCTTTTCTCTGCCAACGAGGAGGGGCGACCGCCGGCAAAACCGTCCCCTCGCTCGTCTCCCGCCCTATATCCTCCAGGCCCAAGACGCGGCTAGCCTCCATGACGGATTTCACCTGCCGGAGCTGCTCCTCCCAGCGGAAGACCAGGAGGAACGGGTGGCCCCAGGAATAGGACACATTGTGTGCTCTCAAATGATCCGTGATCGGTCTAAACTCTCTCCGCCTCTGCAAAGTCCACACAGATAAGTCCTGAAATAGCTGAAGTTCATGCCCTTGAAAAAGTACACTCTGGAGGTTACGGGCCCGCTGTAGAATCTTCTCTTTGAGGACAAAATTGTGGAGACAAGCTAAAATGTCTGGAGTGCGGTCTCCAGGGCCCCCGGCGCACCCAACTCGATGCACCCGGTCCAGGACTACCTCCCAAGTCTCGTCTGTGCCAAGCAAGGAGCGAAACAGTTCCACCACGTAGCCCCCAATGTCCTCTTTTTCAGCACCAACTGGGGCCCCTCTTATACGGATATTTTGTCTCCTCGAGCTATTTTCCAAGTCTTCGACCGCCATTTGGAGAAGGTCCTGTTGCTCTCGGGGGGCGGACTACCTCCTGTTGCAGGCCCGCCACCTCTTCACCGCGAGGGATCTCACTGTCCTCCAGCTGCGACACACGTTCACCCAAGGAGGTAACCTCTCCTCGTAGCTCCTTCACCTCACGTGAAATGTCCCTACGCAGCTCTTGGATATCGCCCCAGAGCTACTCACACAGGGAGGTCAGAAAGGCCTTCGTAACGGAGGAGCTGTCCTCTGGATCCATCTCAACCCGACTCTCCGAGGCCCTCGTCTCAGGTAAGTCCTCCGCCACAGACCCAGGCATCAGGTGCGCCCCTGCCAACATATCCCTCACTGAGCGCTCACGCTTGGACTTTGATGTCGCCATGGCTCGCCAACCTGATCCTGCCCCGCCGGCTCAGCTCCGCAGGGCCTCCAAGGTCACTGTCTGAGGCCGATCAATATACACTGCTCTGTCCGGGACCTCGCCCAAGTCCGACTCCCAGGCACCGCCACCTGCAACGGTCCACTCCTGGCGTCCCGTTGCAGGACCGCAGGACCAGGCTCCTCCGAAGTACAGATGCTGGGGTAATGCCACCCAGAGTCCAGGCAACCGGGCCCCGACCTTCACTGGGGCCCGCTCCTCAAAAGGCCCCTCCCCAAAGCGCAAGGACAGGGGGGCCCCGTCTGCAGCCCACGGTCCAACAGTGCACGAGGGAGCGCCCTCCTTCCCTCAGGCGCTCCAATCACCAGGCGCCGGGTCCCGCGTTCCCCACCAGCTGTTAAGGGGCCCAGGGTGAGCCCCTAGGCCCTCAATCCCCCGGCGCCTCGCTTAGAAGGGCCGACTCCGGGCTCAGATCTTCCCGCGGGAGCGGCGAAACCCGGGCCCGGCTGCAGCCGAGCAGCACCAAACACCCGGGGGAGCCTCACAATGCGGGGGAAGCCTCCAGGCCTCCCCTGAAACGGGCTGCAAGGCAATTCCCTGGGTCGAGGCGGCGGAGTGCTAGCAGGAACGTCTTAGACACGCCCTGGACACGCCCTTTCCGCTAGTTTAACCATTTGCTTCCAGTCTGTCTGCTTTCATCCCAGTCTAGTTGTCCTTCTCTTAGTATGCTCACTTTCCCATAGTGTGCCATCTTCCGTCCAGTTTGCTTGTTTTCCCAAAAGAACTACTGGACCATTTTCATCCTTCCCAAGAATCAATCCTCAACTTCATGTTGACTGTTCTTTGGATGCTGCAACAGGATGTGGTAGAACTATACAACTCAATATCAAGACACACTGATTAATGCTAACAGTATGACCAATTTGACAATACAAGGAAAACTCTAGTCAGGAATAAAGTTAAGAGGTTTATTGCAAACTCAAAGTCATGCAGACAAATCTCAAGACAAAACTATAAAGATACAGGATCACCAAGGGTTGCCCAAGGCGACAAAATAAATTCAGACAAACTAACATTAATAAAACTAAACATTCAATAAGAAGAGTTCAAAACATCAACACGTTTATCTGAGATACAGAGATCAAGCATTGCTCAGGTTTGACAAGCCTCAGTCAATTTCAGATAAGCACAGTTAGAATTTAGCTGAGGACAAGGAAAACCCTACTATTGGCCAGATTAAGGGATAACATGTGGGCAAAAGACAAAAAGGACAAAAAGAATGTGGAAAAGGGTAATCTCGGGGAACAAGATACTAACTGAGGTGGGCAAAAGCATGTCAGAAGCTCGATCAAGAGTCTTCCGCAAGGGTTAGAAAGAAAATCTCTATTCCCAGGGGGGCATCACAAAGGGGCAAAGCAGAAAGGAAGATACCTCTCCATGGGGCTCAGCATTCAGGATTCTTTGTCAGCAAGGCATCTGTGTGGATTCGGAGTGACAATCTGATCACTTCTGACCAAAGTCAGTAGTTATTGACATATGAAGGTTCATAAGACAATCTGATTCACTGTGAGACACCATCCATGTTACGTTGAAGGGGCATCATCCAATATCAATCGATCACACAACTCCAAGTTAAAACATTGGCACATCTTCCCAGGGCTGTCATGGGAACATCATCCATCCATGTAACTTCACATGAGATTGAAACAATTATATATAATGCCAGTCCACAGTGTTCTACATCCAAGGACATTATTTCCCTTCTCTCTATGTCTAAAACAATAGAGATCTATTACCAGAGCTAGTCTTTTCATGGGAACGAAGTCTGAAAGAAAGTTCATGTTATGAAAATGAATCAGCATTTCTCTGCACAGTCACTAAAAATAGGCCTAGCAAGCCTCACTTAGGCTACTGCACGTGAGTTAAAACAATACATTTAATTAATACGTTCTGATAAACACATTTTAATATGCAAACTCATGAATTCGACATTAATAATTCCCCATTAATATTCATGTTGCAATCACTTCAGACAAAAAGACTCTATTAATACATTTCAGACGGTATAAAGCAGCACTTAATTTCTCTATTTTCCACCACACATTTAAATTATTCTTCATTAGGAATTCAGTATTGTTTCAATACATACCACCAGGGTTTCTAATGTCAGTCTGAACGAATGCACATCTTCAGCTTCTTGACAAATATGTAAAGACCAACTGCATCTAGGGCACACAAAGCCATTATCAATAGGGGTCTCAAGATGGTTTCCACAATTACTCTTTCTAGATTTTCAAACCACCGTCCAATAGCTGAAAAACCACTATCTATCGCTTCCCATGTACCTGTTGCGATTAACTCTTTCAAGTTGTATTTTAAGTCAGTGATGTTTGCAATGTATTTTCTTATCTCTTTACTAATGCCAGGTATGTAATTGCAACACTGTTGAGCATGTAACATTTTGCAAACTGCACCTTCCTTTGTGAGGGGCATGTCTGATGCATGGTGATTTTGCAAAACCATTGATCTCACAGTAACCATGTCCATTAGCAGTATGGCATCTGTATGGTATGTAGATAATTTATCTACTATTGTTGACAACTTTCTAATGTTGATATCATTCAATATCGCAACTCCTGATTAAATTATGGCACCAAAAATATCTCTGAAGCACTAGCTCTTGACTCTGGAGTTAGATTTCTCATCCCAGACTGGATCATTATAGTGGTCCACATGATAAATCTTTGGAAAAATTACTCCCAGGTAACATGTACCATACCAGCCCTTCAGCAGCTTGTAGTGGGTATTTTTCCCACATATGATATAAACACCTGTTGGGGGCGGTGACAAGGTGGTGACCAGTCCAGTCGCATAAGCCGGAGCTCCACATGTGCCCCTGCTCATTACCCTGAGATCGACGGGGAACCAGTGCTGATACTGCCCTAACCTGGCCACATGAGAGCAGGACACACGGGGTGCCAGGCAATGTGACGGTGATTCAGTGAGGAGCATAAACGAAACCTCCACGCAGAGATGCAATCTACGAACGTGGCAGACAGTGAGGCCGCACGGCTGCAAGGCAGAGCAGAAGAAGATCATGAGACACTGTGGGAGAGCGAATAGATGACAGCCGGTTATCCACCAAAACTGAGCACACAGAATGTGAGATGCAGGGGGACGCTGACAGTGGAGAAGACCCACCTTGTGCATCTGCGGGGGCTGGAGAGCTCTGGGACGACTAGGGTGGCTGCGGTGTGGTGAGCCGGCCCGACGCCCCAGTAACACACGGCAGCACCTGGGACCACAACAGGCAGCGGTGTGCATAGGACCTGGATGATGCTGAACTGAGTGCAGCAGGTGTGAACCCCCTGACCAACTGATGATGGGAGCAAGGCCTGCAGAGAACTGACGCCCCTGGCTCCCATGATTGCAGCCGCCCGACTGCGTGCTGCTTCCTGGGCCTTCTCCCAGTGGTTGGAGGCGGATGCAGGTGGGGGGCCCGGCGTCCAAGTGCTTGAGGACCCCTGGAGGGGGCTTTCCTCGCCCTTGGTGGTTTGTGGGAACTGATGTCTTTGCCGTATATGGACTTGTGCTGAGCCCCGCGACGTCAGGAGGAGGCCCCCCACTGAGACTGATTTCTCCGCAATATATATCTAATTCGTCCTGAGTGACGGCCCCCCGGGAAGGCAACTGGATTTTTAAGACTAAGGAGTTGCTTGGTGGCACTTCTCGGAAGGGGGACAGTGAGTCGTATCCCGCAGAGACGTGGGGGTCAGGGGATTGCTCCTTACATCACGCCCTAGATTAGGAGGGCCGGCAGTCAGCCACTGTCGGGCTCTGGCCCTTGAGGAGATGGCTCTTCTGCCTTCTGAGATTTGGACTGCAGCTGGAGGACCACCAATGATGGAGCGAGTGCTGGGTTTCTCGTGCCTCAATGATGGGGAAACCCAGGGGCAGTAAAACCCCCATGCAGGGTCCTAAAACAATGAACCCCCAGGAATCTATGGCGATAGTGTCCAAACAACTGGGAACTACTCTTAAATGCATTCTGCTCAATTCAGCAAGTTACTCCAAGCCATTCTAGAAACTAAGACCGCCCTGGAATCCAGGATTGATGCAATATCCATAGATGTGAACCTGCTCAGGGTATATCATCGCAACTTAACGGAGCGGGTTGAGGAGACAGAATCAACGCTCACCTCTCTGCGGCCAACAGTTAAGGAACTACAATCCCAAATGACACAACTTCAGGCATAGGTTGTTGCCCTACACAGATGAGTGGAAGACGCTGATGGGAGGGCTGGGTGCAACAATATCAGATTGCTGGGCTTTCCTGAATGTACTGAAGGCCCCAATGTGGAGTTATTTGTGGAAAAATGGCTGATTGACAATGTAGTGGGAGGCCCGCCCCCAAAGTTCTTCTCAGTGGAGAGGGCCCACAGGATACCAGGGAGGGCTCCCAAACCTGGTTCACCACCGGGGCCCATCATAGCTCGCCTACTTAATTTCAGATATTGAGACTTGATCCTCCAGCTGTCCCGAACAAAAGATCCATGGTGACATGAGAACGCAGAGATTACGGCTTACCCTGATTTCACCACAGAGGTACAAAGACAATGCAGTTCATATGGTAAGGTGAAGCAACGCCTAAGGGAACTAAACTTCAAATATGCACTCTTGTTCCCAGCCAAATTGAGGGTAGTAGATGGCGAGGCTACCTGGATGTTTTTCATCCCAGAGGATGTGTGGACGTGGCTACACGCCAAGGGCTTGGTATGCACCCCAGGGGAAGATCAGGATGTGATGACCTGGCTGACACCCCTATACAAACAATAACCACGCAGACCGCACAGAACCAGACTGACTCGAGCACAGGCGGCTAAAGAGTGAGCAGATGCGCTACTGGAGGCCTTGCAGCTGACACTCAACCCTTCCCATGACCTGGATGACTGACCGTCAAGGGACCCAGGCTCTGAAGTGGACACTCTTGCTTCCTCACGGACCTCCGGGGAAGAGGGACCAGTGTTTCTCCTCGTACAGTTGATGACTTATAGGGACAGGAACACCAGTCCATGTTGAGCCTCGTGGTCTCCCCACCAGAAGAATGCTTACAGCATAGCTGGCTCTCTTATCGGCTGCTTGTGTTCCCCTTATAGGCATCGGTTACCTCAGTGATCTTCTTCCGAGGGACCTCTTCCTGCAGATCTTCTTTGCCAGAACGTCCTCTATCGCACCTGCATGGTGTGAAAAAGTGTGTGGCCGGCTGTCCCCCCCGCAAGGACTAACAGTGTTTGACAATCACCGTTATGCATTGGATGAACAGTTTGGGAAGTTTTGGCATGCTACTTATTGAAGTTCACGCCTATGTTCGGGGAGTTGTTCAAAAAGTTTCTGTAGTTTAGACGTGTCTAGGTGACAGGCATGTTTCGGGGTGGGGCCTTGGGGGATGAGGAATTCATTGCACACTATAGGGGTCATTATGAACATGACGGGAAAGATCGCACCGCCGGCTGTGGCAGTAACTACCTCCAACAGGCTGGCGGTCTTGACCGCCAAATAATGAAGCACATGAAAAGCAGCCAGCCTGAAAAACAGCTACCGCCATTAGAGGAGTGCCGACAACGATGGAGGAGGCCACCCACAAGCCAACAGAAAGGCCCCACCCACACAACAAATAATGAAGCACAAGACCACCGTAAGCTCCGGGGCGGGAAAGCCTGGCGGAAACTAACCAAATAAAAGGAAACACTCACCGAAGGCACACACAACACGCCGAAGCAGACATAGAGAGAGAATTGGAAATCATGCCAGTGCTGCTCCTTGCCATATACCTCCACGACCGTGACCGCCTACGAAGATGACGACGGTAAGTACCGCAACCTATGAAACATGGGAAGAAAGGGCACAGTTACATAACCCACCCACTCTACCCACCCCGCAACGCACCCACAACTCCTCACAACATCACAAGCCATACACACCTGAGCAAGAGGTACTTACCCGACACAAGGCCAAGAAAACCTGCCCAAAGTACACACATGTGCACAGCACCCACCCCCACAATGAAACAATGAACCACATATCCAGAGTTTGCCAACACCAACACTGGGCACACAAACTTTATTACATTAGAAGTAACATCAGATTGTCCAAATGAGGCCATTGACCAGTCCAACTCAAAAAGGCTGATGGGCCCAAATGGCTCGAACTTGACTCCCACATGTGCACATGGTACTCCACCATAAAGGGACATCAATGGGGCAGCGAGGCATCTCAAGGAACAGGGGCAGAGGGTGGCGGGGACTTACATCTGGGAGTGGGGGGCATGGGCTTTCGTTTGGGATGTGGAGGGGGTTTAGATTTAGCCTTGGAAGGTGGGGGGCGGGCTTGGACCTGGGGGTGGCAGAGGGACCATGGCCAGCTCCGGGCTTCTTGCTCACTGGGGAAGGGGCACGGGAATGGTAAGGGCGGACATGGGCGGACTTGGACGTGGAAAGAGTGAACAGGGCAAGGAGGTGGGCACGTTTAGGGACGAGATGGGGTGGACCAGTGGGTTCAAAATGGTCAACACGGGACAAGAAAGGTTTTTCGGGGCAGTCGGGGTGGACATGGAGGAAGGTGTGGGAGTGGAGGTAAAGGGAGTGGTTGTAGCAGGTGTAGGTGTGCATGATGTGGATGCAGTTGCCTGTACAGTATGCTGAGGTGCGGTGGATGTGTGTTGGGTGGGTGTCTGGGAACGTTTGAGTGTCTTGGGAGCAGGGGGGGTGGACACAGTGGGACAAGACAGGCGGCCAGTATAAATGGATGTTGTCTGGGTGTCTGCAAATTTGGTGAGTGTGCTGCAAGTGTTACTCAAAGTCATTGTGATGAGTGAAGTTGTGGTGTTGGGGTGCATGACAGGATGTCTGATGTTGTGGTGACTGCAAGAATGGGGCCAGCAACGTTGAATGAGGGTGCAGTGCTTGTGAGTGTGCTTGTGAGTGTGCATGTAGAGGTGACAGACAGGGATCCAGGAGAGTCGGACACACTGGGGGAAGTTGTTGTTGTCGTGTGTGCCTTTGTATGTTGGCTGCGTGTATGCCTGTGGTTCGAAGTGTGGTGCTTGTGTTTCTCTGTATGTTTTTTGTGTGTTGAGGTGTGTGCATGGCTGTCTGAACGTGTGCTTGGGATGGGTGAAGGGAGTGGGGTGCTCGATGGGGTAGAGGTGGTTTGAGGGGGGATGGAAAGACCAGGGACACTGGCTGCCATCAAAGAGGAAGCCAGAGCCTGAAAAGATCTCTGTAGGCCAGACATGGCACCGTGAATGCCTTCCAGGTATGCATTGCACTGCTGCATCTGGGATGCTAGCCCCTGGATGGCATTCACAATGGTTGTCTGCCCTACAGAGATGGTCCTCAGGAGGTCAATAACCTCCTCAGTGAGGGCAGCAGGACTGATTGGGGCAGGGGATGAGGTGCCTGGGGGGAAGGAGACGCCCACCCTTCTGGTTGAGCGAGCATGGGCAACTGGGTGGGGCGAAACTGGGAGGGCGGTAATGGTATGTGGGATGGCAGAAGATGTCAAATATTGGGTGGGCCCAGTAGGGTCTGCCACCACCAGGGAGCTCCCATCGGAGGAGGTATCAGAGTCACTACCTCCAGTGGTAGTAGCCTCCCCCGTGGTACTCCCCTCACCCTCCAACTCACTGGTCCCCTTTGCGTCGGTAGACTCTGCCTCCTTGGAACCGTGGGCCTCTGCATCCCCACTCGCCAGTGCCACTGCTCCCTCACCAGATGATGCTGATATACACAGACAACACAAGAGTACAGGGATAGGGAGACAAAACAGGAGAGAAATATGTTAACATCTGAATGGATGTACATATTTGGTTCACTCATACTCCCACCCAGCTAATACACCAACATGCAGCACCTACAGCTATAGTCATGCCGATGCCCCTGACTAGTGGCCACAACCCTAGCATACAACCATCTCCCACATTACAGAAGGATCTGAGGAACTGCAGACCTGCCCCTTATCATCTAATTTCCCATGAGGGCCGTGTTGCTATTAGACACCAGTCAGAGTCCCTGCCACTAGATAGCATACATACTACAGCACCCTCAGACATCTATCAAGGAGGCAGAAACTGGTCTCGGTACTCACTCCCTTGTGTCTGCTGTGCAGCGTTCAAGCGCCCATCCAAGTCTGGATATGCCACCCTCAGAATGTGGTGCATTAGGGGGGTCAGGGCCCAACGGGCACCCCTTCCTCGTTGGGAGGACTTCCCTAGCTGGGCCTCGCAGGTCTTCCTGGCCCAGCGCCGCTGGTCCTCCTACCACTTCCTGCAGTGGTGCTCCACCGGTTGTAGACCCTCGGGTTCCGGACCTCCCTGGCGATGGCCTGCGAGAGGCCCCTCTTCTGATGGGCACTGACCTGTAGGGGACACACAGAAAAGTAACATAGAGGTCAGACAACGCCCATTTGATACCGCTGGCTATACATCCCCTATAGGACGGACACTTAACAACATCAGGACAGGATGCAGCAAGCCCAAAGAGAACGCATCAATCCCTATTCGTGCCCAGTAGAACTCGATATGTGCGATGATGGCTTATTTAGACTGTTATGGTGTGCAACTCCACTACGGCCTCTGCTGCAAGAGAAGGCCAGAGGGGCAAAAGAACACCCCAACAAAACAACAACAATTAGGGGGTGCACCACTCCAAAACACTCAATGAAACATGATGAGTACAAAAAACATCCAATGCTATTAAACAAGTAATGGCGCAAAGCTTCTATTAGTTTCTTCCCGAAGGCTTTAATTGGTGAAGGAAGCTTGTTACAACATAAATTTCATGAAAAGAAGCAGCCAACGTGTTTCGCCCTATACAAGTGGGCTTCTTCAGGGCTGCAAAGTAACATATAATGGTAAGGTGATATAATGACATACGTGAAGTAACAGAAAAACAAGACATATTGACATACAAAGTGTTACTTTACATACATGTGATAAGCAACAAAGTTACTTTGTGAAGGTACAACACTATTCTAAAAAAGTGAAAATATATAAACACAGTCATAGTCTAGACCAATGGCAAGTCAAGTGTAATTGACAGAACCAGCAAGGAGAAACGATCAAGAGTAGGGGTCAGAAATGAAGTTCAGGAGATGCACCGTGAAAAAATGTGCACAGGAACATAATAAAGTGAATTCCTTATAAAGAGCCAGTGCGCAAAATGATAGTGGAAACTCAAAAAAGAGGTATCCCTCTGCCAGTAAGTATGAAATCCCATTAGTGACAAAAGAACAACATAAGATAACAAAAGTTGTTTCAGGTCAAAAAGGCACACATACCACATCAGTGTACAGACCTCTTGTTGATTTGGAGACCATGGTGGAACGTCACATCGTTATCAATTACAGACTCACTCGTGCTACTATCAATGAACTTTGTACTTTACTGGATCCTGTACTGAGACCAGCAAATTGGAATCAGCATGCCATCCCTACTGAAGTACAGGTGCTCTCTGTACTCCATTTCTTGGCTACGGGCTCATTTCAGGTGACAGTGGGCATGGGTGTAGGGTTCTCACAGCCACTGTTTTGCCTCATCCTGTCCAAATTCCTGGATGCATTTGTACAACACTGCAGACATTTGTGAAGTTTCCTCAAAGGAAAAAACTCCCTGCCATCAAGTCAGACTTTTATGCCTTTGCCAACATTCCCCATGTGATAGGTGCCATCAATGGCACTTACACAGCTCTCATACCCCCAAGGGTAAATGAACGGGTTTACAGAAACAGGAAGAACTTCCACTCCATGAACACATGAACATACAATTGCCGTGAGATTCATTTGTCATGAGGAACAGCAGTGTGCCACACATGATGGAACAACTACAAAGGGACAGAGGATGGCTCATAGGTGAGTGTGTTTTACACTCTTTCTGTACACAGCTGGCAGCTGGCAGCCAGGCTGTCTGCAGCTGAGGGTGTTTTTTTACAGTCCTGTTTCGCCCACTTTTGCAGGTGATTCTGGCTACCCCAAAAGGCTTTGGCTCCTGACACCAGTGAAGAATCCTCGGACAGATGCTGAGAGGAATTTCAATGAGGCCCATGGACGTACTAGAAGGGTGATAGAGCACACTATAGGTCTCCTGAAGGCTAGATTCCGTTGCCTTCATCTCTCTGGGGGATCCCTGAGCTATGGCGGCCCTGAGAAGGTGTGTAGAATAGTGGTGGCCTGCTGCATGCTGCACAACGTGGATGTGAGGAAATCTATCCCATACTGGAGGAGGAGGGTGGTGTATATCCAGACCAGCTTCCTCTGAGAGGGGATGAAAGTGATGGGATGATGAAGAGGGGGGAGATGTTCACTCCAGGAACCAACTGATCCAACTATGATGTTGTCTGCACTGCATAATGTCAGTCTGACTAATTATCCATGGGGATGTGGAGTCTGTAGTCATTGACACTGTTACATGAATTTCAGGTGCCATGTGACATGATTTACATTTCTGTTTACTCCACACAATGTTGTGGGTGGCGTGCCATTCCTGCAATAAAGGTCTAAATTTTAATTTAACTGGAAAATGCATTCACACTTACAATTGATTCAACATAATGACAGGGGACATGTACATTGGTGTACATGTGTTTTAATAGTTGTCAGGGATGCATTGGTGTCCTTTACAGTGATAGGGAGTGGGCTTATGGTGGATGTCCGTACTGGCTGCATGGTCTCAGCGATTGGTGGCAGTGGGTATATGTCCATCTGTACCTTGCAGGTTGTTGAGTTACAATTGGCCGGTGAGGATGGTAGCACAATGGCACTCTTGGGAGACAGTTCAGGTCAAAGTCACTTCTTTGAGGGTTCCTTGGTATTGGCAGGTGTTCCAGTGCCTTACCTGGGCCTTAGGGACCGTTTGAGTGTCTGGTGCTGGGCTGTAGGGGTGCTGGTCACCTGTGTGTCCTTAGACAGTGACACCAGTCCAGTTGCTGCTGCTGATGTTGATGGCTGGTGTGTGTCCTGGGCAGTGGTATGGGCTTCGTGGTTTGTGGGGGTCTCAGGCTGGGTTGGGTAGTGGCAGCACCCTTGCAATAGTGGCCATGGTGGCATTGAGTTGTTTCCACTGCTCCATGGTCTCTTGATGTTGGGCTATCTGCAGCCTTTGACTCTGCTCCAGGGTGGCCAGGATCTGGCCCATCCTGTCTTGGGTGTGGTGGTATGCTCCCAGGACCTCTGACATCACCTCCTGGGCTGCTTCATCCATCCTTTGGCCTCCCCCCTGGGCCACTAATGCTTTCCCACTGGGCCTAGCTCCCTGTGCCTGTGTCCTCTACACAGGTCTGGCAGTACCACTTTTACTGGGGCCATCGTCATCCTGCCTGGAGGTGGAGACTGCGGCCTCTGTACTTGTGTTCCACCAGTCTGTGGCCTGGATACACTGGTGTGGGGTTGATTGGCATGTGCAGATGTTGTTGGCTTGGTGGTAGGGGTGTCAGTGGTCGTCCTGGGTGGGGCTGCTGGAGGGTGACAGTCCTGGACTGGGTGACGGACCAGGGTATTCCTCAGTGTCCACTGTTCCCTCTCCAGTGTCCTGAGTGGTGCCTCTGTCTCCATGTCGGGCACTGCCACTCCTTGTCCTTTCCGTCAGGGTGGCATGGGTGGTGGTGCCTGTGGGTGGGAATGGACATGTATGTTACATCTACTAATTTGGATGAGGGTGCACAGGTCAGGCCTATTTTGTGCAGTTTATCCCCTGTTGGGCCATGGAGGGACCGTTTGTGGTGTTGCCATTGCATTTTGCATTGGATGTGGTGGTGCCTTGTGGGTGGAGTAGTGCCATTGTGATACCTTGCAGGGCTGGGTGGCTGTGCACATGGGTAGGGATGTGGGCCTGGGTTTGTGGGTATGCAAGGTGACTGGATGTAGTGATTGAGGCCAGGGTGGGGTGTGATCCTGGTGGTAGTTGGAGGGGTGAGGTGGTGCATGCATTACAGGTGTGGTGGATATGGGGTAATTGTGAATGACTTACCTGAGTCCATTCCTCCAGTGAGTCCAGTGAGGTCCTCAGGGTGCAGGATGGCCAGTACCTTTTCCTCCCAGTCAGTGTATTCTGCCTATGCTAGGGGAGCTCTTATTTGGATAGCCCCAGAGGTGCCTTTCGTTAAACAGACGACTCATGTAGATACGGAAACTGTTATGTTCTTTTAGAAGGCACACTAGACAGGCACTCTATTATGATTGCATCGATATATGCCCGTAACAAAGCACAAGGTTCCTTCCTAAATATGCTCTCTCCAGCCCTCCTACAGGACTATGGGGAGGGGACTTCAATTGCATACATGATACAGAATTAGATCGATCGCTGTCTCCCCTCCCGAACACCCTGGGTATACAGATCACTAACCATTTCCGGGTATTTCCGACATCTGGTGCCTCCATCACCCCAGCGCCGGGGAATACTCTTATTACGCACCGGGACATCAGATCCATACCGGACTAGACTATTTCTTCTGTAATTCAGAGGGCTGGCCCCTTATACGAGACTCCGAGTATATGGGCATGACACTATCAGATCACAATCCCCTTAAAATTACATTCCAATGGGGCAGGGTTAGGCCGCCCATTCTCACATGGTGAATGAGGGTGGAGGCCCTGCCTGATACTGCATACAGAGAAACTATAAGAAATTGTGTCACAGATCACTTTGCTACCAATTCAGGTTCACTGAATGACCTAAGGGCGGAATGGAATGCAATGAAGGTGGTATTAAGAAGCCATTGTATAGCCACATTATGGGGAGTGAGGTCTTTCCTCATACGCACAGTGACAGACTTAGAAGATAGCATTCCTAAGCTTGAAAAGGAAGCGATCCACTCCCCTCCTGCGTGCCCTGTTGTGACAGCTAAACAGTGCTGCTATCGTGAGGAGCTTCAGCGTCTTTGCAACATAGATTATAAGTCACATTTAGTCCAACAACACATGGAGGGCGATATGCCTGGATGCACATAGGTGTGGCTATTGCGATTTGAAACCCCCAGAACTATTCTGGGAGAGATTTAAGACTGTAGAGGCCAGGTGGTAAACACACAAGAGGCGATAAATGAAACTTTTGCCCTTTATTATGAGCAACTCTACTCTTCACAAGCTTGCTCCTCTCCCTATCAAACTCAATTGTTTCTGCACGGTCTCACCTTGCCTCGTTTAACGCAGCTACAAGTGAGTGAGTTGGAAAAGCCCCTGGAAATAGATGAGATACATTTGGCAATCCCACAAATGGCTAGGGGGAAGAAACTGGGTGTGGATGGGTTCCCAGTAGAATATTATGAGGCACTTACAGTAGTGCTGCCTAAACCGGGCAGGGATCCCCTTGACATGAGCTCATACCGCTCAATGTTAAATATTGACTGTACAATTCTGAGTAAAATCCTTGAAAATAGACTGATACCATTAACTCACCACCTGATACACCTAGACCAGTGTGGGTTTGTGCCACGCATCATAATATTAGACGACTATGCCATATTATGGACACAGTGTGGAAGGAGGCGGGCCCCCCAATGGCCGTCTCCCTAGACTTTGAAAAGGCGTTCAACACCTTGGGCTGGCCATACATCATCATCATCATCAGCAGCAGCTTTATTTCGGCTTTAAGCCATAAAAGCAACATCCTACCAATAACTAAAATACATAGGCCCTCATTATGACATTGGCGGTAAATGTCGCCTACCGCCACGTCAACAGCCGCCAGCATACCATCACCGTGGCTACCAGCCACCAACCACATTATAACCATAGGCAGAATTCCGCCAGAAGGCTGGCGGAATTCCTTAGACGGTCATGACGTCTGACGGCGGTAAGGTGGCTGCTGCTGCCAGCAGCAGCGCCACACCAGCAAGACACCGCCTATCTTATCATGTTCCATGATATGGCCTGCCCGTGTTCCGCCCACGGACGCTGCTGCTGGCAGCAGCGCCGTGTCCCGTCTTCTGCCAGAGAACATCCCGGCAAGCAGGTAAGTTGGGTTATCTGAAAGGAGAGGGGGCTGTTGTGTGTGTGTGGGGGTGTTGTATGTAGGGGTGTGTGTGTCTGTTTTGGTATGCATGTATGCAGGTTTGAGTCGCGTGGAATGCATGCGTGAATGACTGAATGTGAGTGTACGTGTATGTTGTGAATGCATGAGTGTGACAATGTATGTTAGTGTGGGTTACAGTATGTGGGTATGTATGTGTGCATGCGTGGGTGGATGTGGGTATGCGTATGTGTATGAGTGTGTATGTGTGCGCGTGTAAGTGTGTTGATGTCAGGAGGGGAGCCTGTTGGCAGTAATACCTCCACTATTCCACCAACCACCAGGGTTGTAATGAGGGCCATAATCTATTACAAATATCTCACAATAAATAGAATCATTAATAATTAAAAAAAATAAAAACATTATCACAGCAATTCATACTTAATTTGCATACACTATGGCCGTTTCACCCACAAATGGAGTCCTTACAAGTGCCTCCTTTAATAATAATTCTCATTCTATAGAGCGGGAGCTAACGTGTTAAAAAATAGTCAGATTTTCCACTATTGATACCACATGTTTAACCAACTACCGTCATTCCAGAAATATATTCTATAAATTAGAGAGACCACTCTTAGATCTCACAATCCAAGCACTTCGCAGAAAGCTGGCTCCTGAAAACACTACCTTTCCGCTGGTGTCGTTTGATAATACACGTAGGGACTCTCTGTAATTTTTTAACCCAAGAAGACGACATCACGGAACAATCCATTTCTTCCTGGGCTTTGAATATCTGGGATTAAAAAAAAGGAAATGGGCCAAGTATTCGACTACTATTGGGCAGTAAGGGCACGAACTGGTAACACAACTACCTTTTTCCAATCTAGAGGTAAAAGTGTTCAGAGGCAGAATTCCAAGTCTAAATTTAATGAACAAATTCTTTGCCTGTGCCGAGTGTATGTTATCCATATAATATTCAAACTTAGGCAGGCACTTGTGATAGAGGAATTGATCTGTTCTACTACCCGTTAGCTGTACTTGCCAAGTTTAAATTAGTACAGCCTCCCAGTATAAGGTTTTTACACGGGATGCCATGCCTTTTGTAATATTCAGCCGGTATCTCCACAACTTCTCCATTTTGATCCGGTGGCACATAACCTTGATGTACTTAAGCCACGGGATAGATGTCACTTTATCAAGGGCTAATAGCTCCAACATGGCTGTCCTATAAGGCCCCAAGTGGGCAGAAGACTACAGGCATACCCAGAATAGAAGGGGTTTCAAGCCAATTACACAATGTATTTGGTTTACGGTCAAGTCAAATCTAAGGGAAATAAGTGGGGTGCTAGCTGGTAAATGTAACATAGAGCACAGAAACTTATTTTCAATCAAAGTTAATCTATGTGAATTACAATGCCCCCAGAGCTCCGCACCATATGTTTCAGCTGTAACTGCAGCAGTCTTATATACCGCAAGTGCGGGGAAAGAGGCCCTCCCACTGGATTCTTCATCCTCCTGCCAATGACCATTGCCCGCTGCTGGAAAGTGGCAGAACGTTTCTCCAGCTGTGGGGAACAGGAAAGGTTATCTGCCATTCTCATGCCCAGATAGTCAAATTGCCTGACTTGCTCAATGGGGGCACCCCCTATAGCCAGTTTCCCCCTGAAGGATTCGTCAGGGTTCAGGGCCATCAATTTTGACTTCTCCGAGTTGATTTCTAATTCCTTTGCATCACAAAACACTGCAAAAGAATCTAGTTCATTTTGCAGACCCATCGAGGTTCTTGATATAAGCAAGGTGTCATCAGCAAACATGAGGATAGGCACTGGCAGTCTGTTCAGTTTGGGAGCGTCATGATTACACCGAGCCAGCTGATCCCCTGCCCCATTAATATAAAGGCTAAACAAAGTGGGGGCCAATACACACCCCTGTCTCACCCCTCTTGCAATGGGGATTGGATCAGTGAGATCACCTCCCACCGAACCCTGGCATAAGTGCCCTTGTGCAAATATCGTATTAACCCCAAGAGGTCACTATCCATTCCATAGGCATTTAAGACTCTCCAATGGGACTCTACGTGGGACCAAGTCAAAGGCCACCCTCAAATGAATGAAGGCAACATACGGGTGATCGTGTTTTAGGGTCAGATATTTCCAACAAAGTGATTCAAACCTGAAGGCTTGGTCTACAGTGCAGACCCCTTTTTGAAACCCAGCTTGACAATCAGCAAGAATGTGGTGATCGTCGATCCATGAATGCAACCTTGCCAAAATGTGTTTGCAGAAGATCTTTTGACTCATGTCAATTAAGCTTATTGGTCTGTAATTCCCTGGAAGGTCACGATCCCACTTTTTATAAATTGGCACAATTGTTGCACCCCTTCATGTGGGGGGATGCCTTCCCCCTTCAAGATGGCATTATTTAAAGTGTTTATATATGATGTCCAGACCTTGAGTTGTGAAAGATACAAGTCGCCCGGGATACCAACAGGGCCCAGTGCTTTTCCCTTATTTAGGGACTGTAAAGCCATGGAAGTTTCATCCAAGGTGAATTCTGTCAGATCCTAACAAAAGGAGCCATGTTCACTATGCAATGAGGATCCAACATCACCCCTATGAGCTATTACTGACCAGTGGCTCTTTCTCCATAAAGACCTTCGAAATGGGTCACTTATCCCTCAGGCTGGATTGTTGGTTCACACTCAGACGCAGGGCGATCTTTTCTATCTGTTACTAACTTCCAGAATAGTTTGGAGTCCCCCTTTCGAAGGGCATCAATTAGTCTGTCCCATTGGTTGCTTTCCCACCTCATTTTGGCATCTCTTAAAGTTATTTTATAAAGAGCCCCAGCACCCTGTATCTCCTCTTTATTCCCCATATTCGACATATTCAAGAGCTACAATTATGCCAAACTACAGGACTTTGAAAACCACCTTTGTTTGCTAAGGGTGACCACCCCTCTGTGTCTCACCACTGTGAAAAGAGGTCTCAATGTGTCCATCAAGTCACAGTGCAGTTGGACCAAATTGGTCTCTGGAAGGGGGGGGAGTTAGACACCAACGGAAACAGGCTCTCTAGGACCCTGTAATAGATTGAGGACTGGACCTTCGCATCATTTGCCACCTCTACCCACTTTAGATTTCTCTTATTGTTTACTACATTAATGTTACTACCCTCTACCCACAGGGGCAGGCCACAATCTTTAAAAAGAGATGCAGAAAAGTTGCACAAAGGGCATGATGGTCACTGTCAGCTCTAGGGATCACTATCATGTCCACAAGAGTTGGCCAGAGCCTTTGGTCCCAAAAAATGTAGTCGAGGTGGCTCGAATAGGCTCCCCTCCTAAACGTAGGCAGGGCCAGGGTATCTGATCTTGTATTCCCATTTACCTGCTTTAATCTCATACTAATAATCAAGGTCTCAAGGTGGGCTGCTACCCCCGAGAATCTATACATCAGTTCCTGCACTGGCCTTGATATACCCAAAGATCCGTCATAGGGATAAATCGTTAGTGAAAGTTCTTCATTAGATCTCAACTTGGTATTACAGTTCCCGGCCACTTTAGCCTGTGTGTTCTCTGGGAACTCGGTCAATATGTCTGCAATTTGATCCACCATCGCAATTTGATCAGTCGAGGGGGCATGTCTAATGTAAACATTTACGATGACTATATGTTTCATTCCCTTTTGGGTTGCTATCTTAAGTTCTACTACCAGTGTATCCATACTTTTACTGGGAATTACTTTTGCTCTTAAGAATTAATCCTGTTTAAGCCAAATTACAAGACCTTCTGCAGCATGTCCTGAGAGTGAAGGGACAGCCAGCTTTGGAAAAGTCAAGTATCCCACTCTGTGCAACACCCTTGAGGCCCAGGTCTCCTGCATCATAATAATGTGGTGCTGGTCTATAAAATGACACCACTCTGGGTCACTTATCTCTGTTCTCAGGCCTGCCAAATTCCATCAAAGGAGCTTAACTGATTCTCCAGCACACATACCAGGTCGTACCTCTTTACATAATTTGACTTCATCTGGTGTCACTTCCGAGACCCTGGTTCCCTCTATTAGGACTTCGTAGTTGGGTGCGCACCCCTACTCTTTGTTCACTAATGACCAGGCAGATTTAATATTTGCCAAGTTTATACTACTTACAATGAGTTGTCGCCCAATAGTTTGCTGAGGCACCTCCTGTCAAACAACGACTTACATATCTCCAATAAATTTCGGGCTAGCAGGTTTTGGGAAGTGGATGGGAGTTTCCTATATGTGACACAATTCTAGCCATAGAATTGGCTATAGCTAATGCAGGTCCTCCGGCACTTTGGACTTCGTCCCAATTTTTTGCGATGGGTGTAACTATTATACACTGCCCCTCAGGCACGGGTGCGCACCGGAATCCATATCTCCCACTCTTTTTCTATACAAAGGTGAACGCACCAGGGCTGCTTCCTCTCACCAGTGTTATTTGCACTAGCAATGGAACCCTTAGCAATATAGCTCCGGAACAGAAGACTTGATTGGGGAATCCAGGTAGGAAGACAATGGCACATAACATCGTTAAATGCGGACGAGGTCCTGGAATACCTGCGAGATTCAGCGGGCGTGATCACGGCTCTTTTTAATTTGCTGGATAGGTTTAGTGAGGCATCAGGCTTATAGGTTAATTAGGAAAAATCCTGTGTTTTCTCACTGCATGCTACGGATAACCCGCAGCCTAAATACCCATGTGGCGAGCGACTTCCTTGTACACAGGGGACCTTCCAGTATCTGGGCGTACATATATATCACACAGAGACAGATTTGATAGAGGGAAGTCATGGCAGGGCTCTGACTTCTATCCGCCATGCCTTACCCTTCTAGACACGACTCCCCCTGTCTCCTATGGGCAGGGCGTCCATAGCTTAAATGTTGGTGCTGCCCTGACTTTTATACTTTTTCAGGGCACTACCAGTAATCCCTGAGAAATCTTTTGTTCGAACTTTAAGAAGCTTACTAATGACACTTATATGGGAACACGGACAAAAGAGGGTTTCCCTCAGTGTGCTCCAGCACCCAATGATGGAGGGAGGAATGGCAGTCCCCGACATGGAACGCTACTTTGCAGTAGCCCAGCTACAATGGCCAATGCGTTGGATAGCTGGCGATCAGACGATGGAAGGGGACATAGTACAATCCACACTGGGGGAGGGAAAGGTGCTTGAATGGCTACTAGAATCAGGGTTGTAACTCTTTGCCTCTGGCCTGCTTATGAGGACAGCACAGTTAGTTTGGAAGCAGTATATCCAACCACCCAAAGCATTGATGCCATACTCCCCACAACTCGCATTGTGGGAAATACCTCAGTTAGGATGACTTTACAGTTTTGCCCTTGGAAAGACAATCAGCTACTGTATTTAGAAGATCTATACAAAGATGGCTTGTTGCAACCTTTCCAAGACCTTATGGAACGACATGGCCTAGGCCCGGGACAATTCCTTGCCCACACGGCAGAGAGCGCAGTGATAGGCACAACACAGCAGACAGGACCGTCTGAGCCCCTGACCCACAGTGGACTTCACAGTATGTTGACCCAGGGACAAAACCGCAAGGCAATCTCGGCATTATATGTAGCACTGCCAGAACCTCATGCCGTCCGCCACCTGCAAAGTAAGGCTAGATGGGATGATTTCTTAGGCATCTACTTAACTAGTGAGCAATGGGAAATGGCATTGGAGCGTGTGAAGTATGTTTCATGCAAAAGTAAATTGAAGTATACACAATTCACCTATCTTCACCAAACATACCTAACACCACATCGCCTTAACAGAATATTCCCAGGAACCTCCTCCCACTGCCCGAGATGTGGGCATGATGATGCCACTTTTTTACATATGACATGGGAGTGTCCTACACTACATCCCGTGTGGTCCTGGGTCCTATTACATGTGTCAGAGATCATAGAGACACCGCTCACACCAGACCTACCCATTTGCCTTTTGGGGATCACAAAGGGAACTAAGACCAAACATAATGTAAAATTTGTGGACTTGGCATTAATATTGTTTAAAAGGCTGACTGCCATATCCTGGAAGGCGGCTTAGCCCTCCAATATCAACAATCGGTTACATACAACCTCACGGTGGCCACGGCGGAGACTAATGCACTAGCACAAGACCATAGATCTCAGGGAGGGAGTGGAGTGGCCAGATTATGGGACACTTATCTTCTAAAATTAGTAAATAAACAAACTTCACAACTACTGATGAGGCAGGAACCCCTAACCTATCTCCAGTGACCGCAACACTACCCTCACTCTGAACACTGCCATCACCCTATCAAAGGTCTCAAAGAGGCTCTTCCTCATGAACATGAAACTAAGACGTGATTCTCTCCATAACCACAATACATCTGTAATGCATATGCAATGTATAACGGCAAGCACCACTGCCTTCCTACCCCCAATGTGTTGCCCCCGCGGTGCAGGTTTCCTTGTGAAACATGTGGTATTCCCACCATCTATTATTAGTCCAGAGTAGACACTAGTAAAGTTGTTTTCACCGTCTTGTTGAATTCCCTCTCCCCCTACATGGTTGATGGGGGCTATCAATATGTTTACATTGTAAAGATGCTGTAATGACACAAATCATTAACGAAAGGTAACGACTGCTGTTTATTTTCCAGAATTCTATGTACAACTGAGTATATGTGTAGATTGTACTAGCTTATATATGTTGACATGTCATATCCCACGATCACCACCCAACGTAATGCTATAGTTATACGCCATCTGCTCTGATATTGTCGACAAGACCATGTTGATAATTGTTTGTATCCTCTTATTGAAAAAACAATAAAAGAAATAAAAAAAATTAAATAAACACATGTTTCAGCATAAAGGTCCAAACACTTTTAAACAAAAATACATGTCTACATTCACTAGTCCTTACAAAAAGTGTGTCAGTCTTTGGTCTAGGTCTATATACACATGATTTCCCTATATGTTACCAATCTAAAGCCAGTAATCCTTGATTTCCAGCCACTGTGTGAGCTTAATTTTTTCTCCAATTTTGTAAAACTATTCCCTTTTCTATGTTAGCTTTCATAGCTCTTCTCCTGTCCTCAACATGTCCAATGAACTCCTTCTCTACTGGTCTAAGAATGCAGGTCAAATTGTTCTGGTGGGCATAAACCGTACCAAATGTCAATGTAGACTCATAGAAAACTACCACTGTGTCAATGAATTCATCTTTGCTATGTTGCTCAAGTGTTTCATGATAAGGACAATTGAAAAAACTAGGTCATAATTTGAGAAGTATTGATAATATTTCTGCTGATGCAACAATGTTAGTAACAGACTACAGGAAATTCCATAGGTTAGGGGTAAACTAAAATATGTGATTCCTTCACTTACTGATGAAGGCAGCTGTGTGCAAACATAATAATTGTTAGCTTCCACAGAGCCTCCGTGCTCATAAAGTAGTTTATTATACACAATTGTGGATAAATCACCTCAAGAATCATCAGTGTGTAAATATCTCTCATCTTTATACAGGGGATCCTGATTTGCAATGCAATTTACTAAGTTTGGGGCACTTGTGGATGTAACTTTCTCTTAATCACTTGGTATGGGCAAACTCAATCCAATGAACATTAATATAGTCATGATTGCTACCACTACTACTAAAGCTTTACATATGTAGTTGCATTTACTACATTTGTTGCGATTCGACTCCATGAGTTCGCAAATTTGAGACCGAAAATCCAAATAAAAAATGCAAGCAGCTTTAATATACACTGTCTCTTTTCTGTCCTTTTTATTTGTGAGCAAAGCAATAATCAAAATCAGTCTCTTTAAAAATGCAAATTACTCACAAAGTTCCTTGATCTTTTAAAAAGTTAATCATGAGTTTTTTCTACTTGCAAAATGTTCAAAAGTTTCTACTAAAAGATTTAAATGTCTTTAATAAAGGCACAGCTCATAATTACTAATAATCACTCCCAAAACGTAATGTCTTTGTTCTTTATCCAGCAATGAGATTTCAAAGGTCAGCTCCTCTGCAATTTCAAACTCAAGAATGTTGAACTAGATTCCAATTGTTAAAGGAAAAGGTTGCAAATTCCTTCAGTCATTGGCTGCAAAATATGTCCATTCAGGTGCTGAGTATCTTCGACTTAGTATTCTCTTTCTTTTTGATCTTCTGTTTACTCGACCCCCAGCATCACTGTCACTTTGACTCAACTTCTCAGCAATATTTGGAGGCACTTGTACAGCTGGCACTGAGTGCTTTTTAGGCCAGTCGTCTCCTGGTACAGCTCTTTTATCTGCAGCAACTGGTCCTTCATCAGCATCTAAGCTAGCATGAGTCCACTGATTCTGTCTCAACCCTTCTGTACCATCCACTGTTGTTGGCTCACTTAGAACCCCATCAGACAGAGCTTGTGCTGTTGCAGTCACTTGCCCAGTTCCAACAGCTTGGCTACCCTAATCCCTCTCACTCACTGTAACCACCCCTTCTGGAACAGGTGCTGTATCATCAAGGGGACCTGGAACTTTGCAAGTGTGACTTGCATGTACCCAGTTTGGGAGACCAGCAAACTTCAAAGTAGTAGTGGTTACTAAAACTACCTGGTGAGAGCATTTACAATGCGGTTCCAAGCACATTTATCTCACATGTTTTCTCACCATGACCCAGTCACTGGGACACAGGTCATGGCAAAGCTCCTGCTGTGGCTGTGCTGTAGCTTCTCCAACCTGATGAGACAAAGAACAAATCACTCAGCCAGTCCTTTGCAATAATCCAGCACCAAGTCAACTGTAATGTTCACAAGTGCATTTGTAGACACTGCTGGCAATCTCAGGGCTTTCCCCATGATAGTTTCATGAGGGACCATCCCAGTCTTTCTTTAGGGTGTACTGTGCATACTCATCAAGACAAACTGCATAACCAGCTCTCAGGGTACTATCTTTATCTCTTAAATAGGTGCCACCAACAAACATGACATAGGGGGTCATTACGACCCTGGCGGCCGGCGGTATGTTGGCGGTAACACCGCCAACAGGCTGGCGGTGTTCCGCCAGCAATTATGACCGTGGCGGAATTGCCACGGCCATACCGCCGGCCCCTCCACTTTCCCGCCAGGATTCCGCCTGGCGGTCATAATCCCCAGCACCGCTGCCCTGGGGATTATGAGTCCCCGACCGCCGGCCTGTCCATGGCGGTACACACCGCCATGGAAAGGCCGGCGGTAAGAGGACTGGGGGTGCCCCTGGGGGCCCCTGCACTGCCCATGCACTTGGCATGGGCAGTGCAGGGGCCCCCAGGCATAGCCCCGTTGCGCATTTCACTGCCCGAATTTCGGGCAGTGAAGTGCGCGACGGGTGCTGCTGCACCCGCTGCACATCAGCATTGCCGCCGGCTCTATTACGAGCCGGCTGCAATGTTGATGTGACATTTAAGTGGGGCCAGCGGACGGTAACACTGTTACCGTCCGCTGGCCCAGCGGAAATGTCATAATAGGGAGACAGAAATACCGCCGGCAATGGCGGAATTCTGTCTCCCGCGGCCTCGGAGGTCTTTTGAAAAGACCGCCGAAGTCATAATGACCCCATAGTCATTTTCATTTAAGGGGACATCTTGAGTGTTAGATCTTGGTTTGGTGCACAATTCAGTCACATCGAGACAGTCACGCTCAACCTCATACTCATGGTCATCAACATTTTCAACAGGATTTGGCAATAACAGAGTAGGATTCAAAATGGTACACCGTTTGAGATTAATGTTTAGACTCACAAGTATAACTTGCTCAGAACAGGTCAAACACACACTTGCCAAATATTGGGTCTTTGTACAGGTTAATATAATTTCCACTGAATGGGGAATAAAAATAAAACATTTCAGGGAATGGCCTTTAACAATGCCTTTGCATTATTCTATGCTGACGCTCAGGGCAGCGACTGCCTTTAAAAAGCCGGGCAGTGCTGAAGCCACAGGATCAAAAGTAGCAGGAAAAAAGCTACCAGCTTGTTCGCATATCCATGCAGCTGTGTCAAAACTGAGAGAACACATCCATCCCTTTCACCACAAAACAAAATAAACATTTGTTATAATCAGGCATTCCTAGAACTGGGGCTTGGCATAGGCTTTCTATCAGCTCTTTAAAGGCATGCATGCAGTTGGTATCCAATGGTATTGACACATCTTTGTGTATCAGCCTCTGTAAGGGCATGTCCAAAAAGGAAAAGTTTGGAATCCGCTGGAAACAGTAGCCAACTATTCCTAGAAACATTCAGACATCTTTCTGTGTGACAGAGAAATTCAAGTGCATTGCTGCTGAGAGTCTTTCTTGTGACACCTTTTGCACACCTTTCTCAACGTGGTGACCTAAATACAGGACGTCTTTCTTGCAATACTGCAACATTGCTGGGGAAAAGTTATGTCCATTTTCTCATAAAGGATTCAAGAGAGCTATTGTGTCTCTCCTGCATGCTTCTCGGGTGTTCGATGCAACAAGGAGATCATCTATATACTGCACTTAGACTGAGTGATAGGGCATCTTAAGGGACTCCAGATTCTTTTTCATGATCTGGTTGAAAATGGATGGTGACTCTGTATCCCCTTGGGGAGTTCTGCACCATGGCAAAACACGACTGCCAAATTTGAATGTGAAGAAGAATTGATTTTCTTCATGCAATGGTAGGGAAAGGAATGCCTAACATAAATCAATTATGGTACACCAGTCTGCTTCACATGGAATTTGGAATAAAATCACTGCAGGAGTCTTTACTAAAGGACAACGTGGAACAACAATCTCTATAATGGGGGAGTTACATGGACATCCCAAAATCTCTTTCAAGATATCTTGTTCAATTAGACTATTGATCAGGGGAGCAATTTCAATAATTGTCTTGGGTGTCATCTTATAGGGGGCTGTTTTTTGAAACACTGCATTCAGCTTCACTGTTATTTTAGTAGGCTCAACTCATTTGATGAGTCATATTTATTTCCCTGAAAAATCCCAAACCTCAGGTGTCACTGTGTCTTTTAAGCCTTTGGGCAAATCATTACATGTCAGCATTGGGTACAATGTGATACCAGGGTATTGGAAACAGTTGGTAGCACACTGCCTCACACTCCAACATGCAGTTTGCCCCATTGCTTTATGATAAATGCAGTACAAATTTGTGCTTACTTCATTTGTAGTCTGCAGTTTTTCACCTTACTGGGTGCAGCTAGTGCTGTACATCTCTAGACACATGTTTCTGGGTTTACCCCTTCACCAGCAGATAGCAGCAGGCTTTTCTCTGGGGTTGCTGAACATGCTGCCAAAGTCCTCTCAGGTCTCAGTACCACTCAGTGGCACACAGGTGCATCATTCAAAACTCGTCCGCTTGCTGGCTCAAGGGAGCCCTTTTAAACAGGAAACAGTTGGTAGCACCCTGCCTCACACTCCAACATGCAGTTTGCCCCATTGCTTTATGATAAATGCAGTACAAATTTGTGCTTACTTCATTTGTAGTCTGTAGTTTTTCACCTTAGTGGGTGCAGTTAGTGCTGTACATCTCTAGACACATGTTTATGGGTTTACCCCTTCAACAGCAGATAGCAGCAGGCTTTTCACTGGGGTTGCAAGGACATACTGCCAAAGTCCTCTCAGGTCTCAGTACCCCTCACTGGCACACAGGTGCATCAACCGAAGCTTGTCAGCTTACTGGCTCAAGGGAGCCTTTTTAAACAGGAAATAGTTGAGAGGACAGTGCCTCACCCTCCAGCATGCAGTTTGCCCCACTGCATTATAGTAAATGCATTACAAATTTGTGCTTACTTCATTTGCAATCTGCAGTGCTGTATACGTCTAGGCATGTGTTTCTGAGTTTAGCCTTTTTTTACAGGGACATGTTCCATTACAGGGTTGGTCAACAGCTTTTTTGTGGCTCCTTCAACCTGGATTTTCTTCCTGAAAGAGGCAAATGAGGCACTTTGCTGTTCTGGCACTGGAATGTTGTTAGAAATGGGGTCTTTGGTTGGCAGTCAGGCTACCCCTGTCCAAGCAAGGACCCTCACTCTAGTCAGGGTAAGGCACACACAATCCAAATTATCCTGTGCCCACCCTCTGGTAGCTTGGCACTGAGTAGTCAGGCTTAACTTTGAAGGCAATGTGTAAAGTATTTGTGCAATAAATCATGCAATAACATAGTAGAACACCAAAACAATACACAACACAGTGTTTAGAAAAATATATAATATTTATCTGATAAGATGCAGGTCAAAACGCACAATAAGTTAATTTTGAAATATCACTGTACAAATGATATAAAGTGTCTTTAGTCTTTTAAAAGCAATAAATGTCTCCTTGAAGCACAAAGTACCGGGGTTTGCGTTCAAAATCCCCGCAGAGAACCGCAGAGGAGGAGATGCGCGGAAAACAGGGAGGTGTGCGACTGCACACGGCGATGTGTCGTTTAGTTTTCATGCAGGGAGGCTTTGTGTGGATTTCCGGTGCTCGTCTTGGATCCTCTTCGGGTTGCGGGGTTTTCAGACGCCCCGGGGACGATGTGTGGATTGCCGGTGCTGAGAGGACAAAGTCACAGGGGCTGCGTCGATCTGGTGGGAGTTTGTGAGAATGTAGCCTCTTTCTAGCATGATTACCCCCACTTTTGGCCTGTTTGTGAGTGTGTGTCAGTGTGTTTTTACTGTGTCACTGGGATCCTGCTAGCCAGAACCCCAGTGCTCATAGATAAAAACCTATATGTCAGTGGGTTTTGCCTGTCTCACTGAGATCCTGCTAGCCAGGACCCCAGTGCTCATAGTTTGTGGCCTAATGTGTATGTCAGTGTAGTGCCTAACTGTGTCACTGAGGCTCTGCTAACCAGAACCTCCGTGCTTATGCTCTCTCTGCTTTTAATTTCGTCACTGTAGGCCAGTGACTTCATTTACCCATTTCAATTGGCATACTGCACCCCCCTTATAAGTCCCTAGTATAAGGTACCTAGGTACCCAAGGCATTGGGGTTCCAGGAGATCCATATGGGCTGCAGCATTTCTTTTGCCACCCATAGGGAGCTCAGACAAACCATTACACAGGACTGCCACTGCAGCCTGCATGAAATAGTGCACACACTATTTCACAGCCATTTTCACTGCACTTAAGTAATTTATAAGTCACCTATATTTCAAACCTTCACTTGCTGAAGGTTAGGTGCAAAGTTACTAAGTGGTAGGGCACCCTTGCACTAGCAAAGGTGCCCCCACATAGTTCAGGGCCATTTCCCCAGACTTTGTGAATGCGGGGACGCCATTACACGCGTGCACTACATATAGGTCAATACCTATATGTAGCTTCACAATGGTAACTCCGAATATGGCCATATGGAATTGTCCCTCCATTCCAAATCTGGTATTGGGGAGCTAATTCCATGCATCCTTGAGGCTTCACCATGGGCCTCCAGTACTGCAAAACCAGCTCTCTGAGGCTTGCACTGCAGCTACAGCTACTGCCACCTCACAGACAGGGTTCTGCCCTCCTGGGTTCTGGGCAGGCCAGTCCTAGAAAGGCAGAACAAAGCATTTCCTCTGAGAGCAGGGTGTTACACCCTCTCGAGATAGGTGTTACAGGCTGAGGAGGGGTAGCCTCCCCTAGCCTCCCCTAGCCTCTGGAAATGCTTTGATGGGCACAGATGGTGCCCTCTTTGCACAAACCAGTCTACACCGGTTCAAAGACCCTTTCTCCCCCGCTCAAGCGGGAAACTAGACAAAGGAAAGGGGAGTGGCCACTCCACTGTCCATCACCACCCCAGGGCTGGTGCCCAGAACTCCTCCAGTGTGTCCCAGACTTCAGCCATCTTGCTTTGCAAGGTATGGGGGAACTCTGGAGGGCTCTGTGTGGCCAGTGCCAGCAGGTGACGTCAGAGACCCCTCCTAATAGGTCCATACCTGATAAGGTAGCCAACCCCCCCTCTCAGGGCTATTGAGGATCTCTCATGTGGGTTCTCTTCAAATTCTGCTTGCAAGTTCCCTTCAGGAATCCTCTGCAACAACTTCAGACTCTTCTGACCTTGGGTCAACCGCAGCCTGCTCCAAGAAACGCTATAACTGCAACAAAGTGTCTAGAAGAGACACTTTTCTTCAGCAACCTCAGCTCTAAGTCAGCATCTGGAACAGTTTCCATGGTGTGCATGCTCTGGGGACTCCCTGTCTTCATCCTGCACCAGAAGGACCGAAGAAATCTCCCATGGAGTGACGGAGTCACTCCCCTGCTCCAAGCAGGCACATTCAAAGGCGACAACCGGTACCTTGGGACTCCGCTCATGGCAACAAGTGTGCTCCTAAGGACACAGAGGATAGACATCATCAACATAGACTGTCCTGAGTTCCTGCTGACGCAATTTGGAGGAGGTAAGACCTTGCCTTAACCGAGAACGATGGTACCCCTGTGTATTGTGTTTTCTTTGCCTCCTGAGGCCTCTGTGCACTCTTTGTAAAATTCCCTCATGCACATCCTGGCCCAGGTCCCCAGCACTCCTCCCTATGACGCTCAACTCGCTGAGTTGTTCTCCAACGGTGTGGGACCTTCTTTTGTTGTGCTGCATCAATTGCATTTTTCACCTCCTTTGAACATGGATCCTGCAGCTTCTGGGGGTGCTGGCTGGCATCCAGAGGGCTCTATAAAGTGCTGAGAGCCCCCGCTTCCTCCTCACACAGGGTTGAGGCCCTCAGGTCCCTCCTGGGTCCATCCAGCACCATTTTGATAAAACATGCCCTTTTGTCATAGCCAAGGCTTGTTGGTGCCTTGCAGCACGAAATCTCGTCTGAAACAATCTTCACGCCGTGGGACATCTTTTGCATCATGCAGGAACCCGCTGGCATCTTCCTAGGGTGCATTTCTGCACTCTTCTACTAACTAGGGACTCTTCTTTTGCACCCTCTTCTGGGTTTGCATGGGCTCCTGTCCTTCCTGGAACTTCTTTCGACTTCTGGACTTGGTCCCCTTCCTTTACAGGTATCAGGTCCAATAATCTAGCAGTTGTTCTTTGCAGACTTGGTTGGCTGCTGCAAAATCCCTACAACAAGATGTAGTGTGTCCTAAGGAAACTTGCAGTACTTTACTCCTGCTTTTCTGGACTCTGGGGTGGACTAATTTACTTACCTTTACTGTATTCTTACTCTCCCAGCTATTCTGCACACACTACACTTGTCTAGGGGGAATTTGTGATTCACATTCCACTTTTTTAGTATATGGTTTGTGTTGCCCCAGACGTATTTTCTCCCATTGCATTCTATAGGATTTCCTACTGTTTGCATTGTTCTATGACTATTTACTTGTCTAATTTTGGTGTCTAGTGTATATATTGTGTATAATACATACCTCCAGAAGGAGTATTGTCTCTAAGATATTTTTGGTACTGTGTCACCCAAATAAATACCTTCATTTTTGGTAGCAATGAGTATTGTCTTTGCTTGTGTATAAGTACTGTGTAACTATAAGTAGTCTTGCATGAGCTTTGCATGTCTCTTAGTTCAGCCTAAGCTGCTCTGCTATAGCTACCTCTATCTGCCTAAGCTGCTAGAACACTACTACATTCACTAACAAGGGATAACTGGACCTGGTGTAAGGTGTAAGTACCCAAGGTACCCACTACAAACCAAGCCAGCCTCCAACAGCGTTGCGTCTATGGCACGGCAGGCGCTGTGTCAGTTCCTATCTGGAAGTCGGGCTGCGTCGTTCCGGCTTGGCTGTGCATCGATCCAGTGGCCATTGCATCGAATTTCCGGTCGCTACGCTGGCGTTGTGTCAATCTTCTCGTTGCAAAGTCGGGCTGTGTCGTTCCGGTTCAGCATGCAGTGAATTTTTCACTGCGATGCAGGCTGTGCATCGTTTCTGGCAGGCTGTGCATCGATTTTCACCACACAAGGAGTCTTTCTTGTAGAGATGAAGTCTTTTTGGTCCTGGAATAGGAGGCAAGCTCTATCCAAGCCCTTGGGGAGCACTTCTCAGCACAGCCAGAGAGCAGCAAAGCAGCAGGGCAACGGCAATGCAGCAGTCCTTCACAGAAAGCAGTCAGGTGAGTCCTTTGGGCAGCTAGGGCAGGCTGCAGATTCTGGTTCAGGTTCTCTTCTCCAGGAAGTATCTGAGTTGGTAGGGGCAGAGGCCCTGTTTAAATACCCAAATGTGCCTTCAAAGTCACGGAGACTCCAAAGAGTGGCTTAGAAGTGCACAAGGTCCCCTTTCAGTTCAATCCTGTACGCCAGGGCCCCAGTAGGGGGTGTGGCAGTCCTTTGTATGAGGGCAGGCTACTGTCCTTTCACATGTAAGTGTCAAGCCCTCCACCCTCCCATCCCAGGAAGACCCATTTAAAATGCAGTTGTATGCAAGTGAGGCTGAGTATCCTGTGTTTGGGGTGTGTCTGAGTGAATGCACAAGGGAACTGTCAACTGAACCCAACCAGACGTGGATTGTAAGGCACAGAAGGATCTAAGTGCAGAGAAATGCTCACTTTCTAAAAGTGGCATTTCTAAAATAGTAATATTAAATCCAACTTCACCAGACAGCAGGATTTTGTATCACCATGTTGGCCATACTAAATATGACCTTCCTACTCCTTTCAGATCAGCAGCTACCACTCAAACAATATATGAGGGTAGCCCCAATATTAGCCTGTGAAAGAAGCAGGCCTCACAGCAGTGTAAAAACTAATAAAGAAGTTTTAAACTACTGGGACATGTAAACTACCGAGGTACATGTCCTGCGTTTTGCCTACACAGCACCCTGACCTATGGGTTAGCTAGGGAAACCTTAGGGGTGACTTATATGTAGAAAAGGGGGAGTTTTAGGCTCGGCAAGTACTTTTAAATGCCATGTCGAATTGGCAGTGAAACCGCACACACAGGCCTTGCAATTGAAGGCCTGAGGCATGGTTAAGGAGCTACTTAGGTCTGTGGCACAACCAGTGCTGCAGGCCCACTAGTAGCATTTAATCTACAGGCTCTGGGCACATATAGTGCACTTTACTAGGGACTCATAAGTAAATTAAATAATCCAATTGGGTATGATCCAATGTTATCATGTTTCAAGGGAGAAAGCATATGCACTTTAGCACTGTTTAGCAGTGGTAAAGTGTGCAGAGTCTTAAAACCAGCAAAAACAGTATCCAAAAGGTGGATGGAGGCAAGTAAAAAGTTAGGGGTTACCACCCTAAGGCTGTCAGATCTAACAAACGTGCATCTCCAATGTCAATTAAGACTGAAACATCATGTCCCATAACATTGGCTTTTACATAGGGATAATGTTGATCTACCTCTAAGGATACAACTAACACAAAGCGTTATCATCTGAGCTATCAGCTTGAAGAATGTCTGAAAATACTTTATCACTCACTCCATCAGTGGAAACTGTGATGCTATCTAATGCACAATGCAATTAGGTGCAAATTCTGCTGGGAACCATCTATTTGCTGTTGCTCCATCCGGCCTGGGCTACCTGCATCTTCTGTCGTGGGGACACATTTACATTTTGCACTCGGGGTCTTTGAACTCTTGGGATTTGAACCAGACCATTTCCTGGTGCCTGAGCAACTCCAGTATTCTGCACTTGGTTATAAACTTATTGAAGGGACACTCCTTCTGCCAATGTCCAAAATTTCGGCAAGCATGACAAGGATTAGTTCTCTTCAAAGCCTGAACATCAACCACACCTCAACTCTGATCTACATGAACACCACATCCTCTACCTCTAGGCCAAACTACATTTGTAACTTGCTGTGGCACTCCTTGTATTCCACCAGTATTCACCATCATCTGCATGCTCTGACTACCTTTCTGGCGAGCCTTCAATTGCATCACCATTACCTTCTCCTTTATCTTTTTCTGCTTCAATTCCAATTTGTCACTACAATACTTGACGTATAGCGTGATCTCATCATTTGGTTTATAATGCCAACAAATCAGGTGCTGCTGAATCATCTCACTTATATTTGGCTTCAATCCTTGCATACACAAAATGACCCAAATCTTTAGCTTCTATTGTTTGTGTACCATTATGCTGTTTGAAAGCTTGCAGCAGTCTTTCATAATAAGCATGAATGGACTCCATTGACTCCTGAGCTGTCCTGTCAATATTCTGCCAATCAATATCTTTCAGGGACACTTTGTTTTTTCAGAAACTCAATCACCTTGTCTCAAATGAATGATACAGAGGCGGACTGTTCATCAGGATCTGATTTATAAACTTATCCTCTGAATCACTCTCAAATGTCACTGTCTTTTTATTCTCATCTTCCATTGTCTGTTCTGACTTTTCTGTCTTTTTCCTAGTCTTAGGTTTAGTGCTTCCACCATTTTCTTTTGAAATAGCCGGATACATTCTAACTCCCTCAAGTATGTCTGATCGCCGCAATTTCTGCTTGGCATCCCATCTAGCATCTGCAAGTGTCTTAATTGCTTTGTGCATTCTGTTCTCATATTTATTTGCCATTTTCTCTCATGCTGTGAGTACCCAAATGCTAAGGGATTCAAACTGTGTGGGTCTTGGAATTGGTTTCATCTCATTCAATATTTGTCTCAAATTGTCTAAAATTCTCAGATTAAAAGTTCTTTAGCGGGGAAATGCTAAAGCACCGTCTTTTTCAGTAACTGCTTCACAAACATAAATGAAATCCTTTAACAGATGACACATAATGACCTGGAGTTCCTTTGGTGAGACTTTTATACCCTCTCTAACTGCAACAAACACACTGCCTCTTAATGCACTCTTTAAAACTTTAAAGAATTTCATCTTTATTCAAATTAAATTAATTACAATAACTTTTAATTGAATCAGGAAGTAATTTAAATCCCACAATCCTTTTCTCTTGATGTTCTCAACGTATAGCAATGTGGCACTGTCTACAAATACCAGCGCAGCATCACACCAACCACCTATACCAGTGCAGCACAAAATGATGTCACACTCACTTCTTTCAGCAGCTACAGTCGCCTCGTGATTGTCTCACACAATTGCTTACATACACCTCTAATGCGAAATGTTAGGAGCAAAAACCAACAACCTGTCTGCACGCCACAGGATAAGAACTCAAACACTTCAAAGCTGTATGGAGCTACACTTTCAGGCTGTAGCTTTCACAATTAAGCAATGAGTAAAACTTGACAAGCAATTCTAACTCCGGTTGATACATATCCTCCATGTGCTCTCAGAATTCACTTAATACCAACCAAAAAACTCACACTCAGTCAGGAAAACGATTGGCACTGTCAATGACATCCCACTACCTCACTGTAGACAATAAATTAACCAAGTGTCTTCTACACTTCTGAATGATCCCTGGATTTTAGGCCACGACAGACCCATCAACACGACAACGACTGTGGACATGTTTTAGCAATAAACGAAACAATCAAATTATTACAACTACTCTGCGAAACACATCACACTTTACCACAGTCTTCAGGCCAAAAGCAATGCAGGCGCAAAACCCTATTAATACTCACACATCCATCTCTTGTAGGCACGACGCTGGAACCTCATGAGTCTTCACAACAGAACATGGAACAAAATTCCGGTGGGCAATTTATGGACTGGGCAATTGCATTGAGCCAATCCTATCTCTCTAGTACTACGCTTGAATGCTTCTCCCTTCTTGTGCGATAAACCATTTCTCTGCTACCAAATCTGCTGGACCATTTTCATCCTTAGCAGGAATCAATGCTCAACTTCAGGTCGACAGATCTTTGGACCCTGCAGCAGGATGTGGTAGAACCATACAACTCAATTTTAAGACAAACCAGTTAAGTCGCACTGTTTGACCAATTTGGCCACACAAGAAAAACTCCAGTCAGGAATAAAGTTAAGGGGTTTATTACAAACTCAAACTCAAAGTCATGGAGACAACTCTCAAGACAAAATTATAAATATACAGAATCACCAAGAGTTGCCCAAGGTGATGGAATAAATTCAGATGAACTATCATGAATAAAACTAAACATTCAGTAAGAAGAGTACAAAACATCAACAAAATTATCTGAGATACAGAAATCAAACGTTGCTCAGGTTTGTCAAGCTTCAGTCAATTTCAGATAAGCAGAGTTACAAATTAGCTGAGGACAGGGGGAACCCTAATACTGGCAAGATTAAGAGATAACATGTGTGGGACAAAAAGGACAAAAAAAAATTGAAAAAGGGTAATCTCAAGCAACAGGGTACTAACTAAGATGGGCAAAAGACAGGTAAAAAGAGAAAACGTTAGCATGTCAGAAGCTCAATCAAGAGTCTTCTGCAGGGGTTAGAAAGAAAATCTCTAAGTCTCAGCGGGGCCTCTCAAAGGGGCAAAACAGAGAGGAAGATACCTCTCCAAGGGGCCCAGCATTCAGGATTCTTCATCAACAAGGCATCTGTCTGGATTCTGAGTGGGAATCTCATTGGTGACCTCATCTCCATCCAAGAGCAGTGATGATTGGGCAGCCGAGCGCATGACACAATTGATTCTTCAGGGAAATCGTGGTCACTCAGATCGCATCCGTTTCTCTCATTTACACTGATCTCACATATGCAAGGACAATCAGAGGCAGTATATGTTTCAATAAGGTTTTAATGAAGCAACTGCATCTTAGATAATGAAGCATGCACTGCAATAAACAGGACGATAAAGCATGACAGGATTAAAATTGTGACGAGGAGTGTAAAGCATAAAAATAACGCTACCATATTATCACTAAATAATTCCTTCCTAGGCTACGTTAGAGCACAGCATGTTAAGCTCTGGTTCTGCCCTTCAGGTTCCCCTTGGAAGACATCATCCCTCATACCTGAGCAAGAGGCCTGTAGTCTACATAAGCGGCTGTAGCGAAGAGTTCAGCAATTACCATACAGTCGTGGTCATCTGGCTGGACTCTCACTCTAACCTGTATGGGACAGAGAAGTGTTTTTATAATAAAACAGCTGATGTTCTGAGAAAAGATCCCTACATAAGGATGAGTATGTTTCTATGAACACTAGAGACAAAGCAATACCATGTTTACCGGCAACCTATCTCAACGCAGCCTTGAGAAAAGCACAGAGTAAAAGAAATGTCTTGTTTAAGAACGCAGTGCTGACCTAGGCAAAGAACAGCTAGATAGAGAGAAATAAAACAAGACCACAAATGTGGCTATTGTTAAAATAATAAACAAAGCTGAATAAAAATATATCTAGGTTAAAGTGCACAGCGGCAGGCCTGTTTTACTAAAATAACGTGTATGGAGCTATAACTAAAATGGCTACACAACACATCCATTTAGCTCCACATGAGATTAACACAAGTGTATATAATGCCAGAGCAGGGTTCAGGATGTTCTACATTCAATGACATTGTTTCACTTCTCTCTATGTCTAAAATAATAGGGGTGTATTACCAAAGCTAGTCTTCTCATGGGAACAAAGTCTGAAAGAAAGTTCACGTTATGAAAATGAATCAGCAATTTCTCCAGTCCAGTCTCTCTGTTTTATCCAACTGCTTCTGCTCTGTCCGATCTATCTACTTCCGCTCGTACTACCCTGGTCTGTGGTCTTTCCCCTCCTCTCTCTCCACCAGCACCCCTCCTCCCCCTTATCTGCTCCTCTGGTCTCCTGACCTGCAGTTGCTCACCAGCAATCCCTCAATCTCTCTCTTTCAATCTGTCTGCTCTTACTCATGCCTTCTCTGAGTCTGTGCGCTGTCCCCTCAGTCTTACTGCTTTCTTTTCTAGACACCTCCATACCAGCCTCTCCACTCTCTCCTTGTCTTTCCTCCCTATCAACCTCTCTCGTAGATATCACTCAGCCCTGCGACCAGCTATCTGTTGGCTCTTCCCTTAGCCTTTCCGTCCTATAGCCTCCCACATTTCCTTCCACTATTGGTCTGTCACTCAGCAGAAAGGCAGCAAGATGACGTCAACTGCTAGTCCAAGGATGCCAACTTTTCACTCCTTTAAGAGAAATTCCTCGAGTTCCCATTAGAGGAATGAACATTTAGCGTCCTTATGACATTCCTAGGGGGCAGCTGAATAAAAAATGATCTATTACTTTTAGGGAGATTGATTGTTCACTATTAGGCCATCCACCAAGTGAATAACATTTCCCTAAATAAACCATATGTAACACACTGTGAATATGTGAAATGTAATTGTCCCATGCCAAAGTGTAATTCCCCATCTGATGTACACGATCCTGTATTATCTTCCAATACTCAGACAATAAAGTGTAGCATTCCTTTGCTACCTAGCTAGAGTTTCACTGGATAGTTATCAATACATGTTGTTATGAATATAATGAACAGGTATCCCAGATGTGGATTGTGCATCAGTGCCCACCTGCTAGTCTTCCTAAAATGGGGTGATAAGAATGTTCAGCTTGTAAGGGTCACTATGCTGGCCATTTCATGAAAGTCTGCTGCCAAATCCACTGTAGTTCTTTAGGTGTTGATTCTGCCTAACTGCATGTCTGTTGGAGTTGAATCTAGAGCTTGCCAACAGCCGATCAGAGAGCATTCAGAGTCTTACCAGCGGCATGCCTACCACTTATAGAGGGTGGTAACACCACCAAAGGTGTGGGGGACACATCTGTTGGTTTAAGCAGGGTTCCCTGTTACTGGCCTCCTGTAAATAAGGATAGTTGTCTTTGAAGCAGCAGCGTAAAGGTGATACAAGAAAGCATTCAGAATAATAACGTAGCTTAATTTCTTTTGATAGCCTAACCACTTGAAGTGAATGAATCTGATTGCTTTTACAACTCAGTAGATCTAACATAGACAATACAATTCTAGCTTAGGGCACTGAAAATAACTTTCTTCTATTGATGTCTGCTTCTTGGTGATCTATGATGAGGGGGTATTTACACCAGGAATTTACCTCTTATAATCTCAGTTGACGTTTTATCATTCACCTAAGAAGATATTTGATTCGCTGGAGAGGTCTTTTCTGCTGGAGTTGCTACAAAATATGGGTGTGTGGGAGGATTTTGGGCCTGATTACCACTTTGGAGGAGGTGTTAATCCGTCCCAAAAGTGACGGTAAAGTGACAGATATACCACCAGCCGTATTACGAGTCCATTATATCCTATGGAACTCGTAATACGGCTGGTGGTATATCCGTCACATTTGGGACGGATTAACACCTCCTCCAAAGTTGTAATCAGGCCCTTTGTCTCATTGGTTTAGATGCTACATTCATACCCACTGACACTGACAAAAGGTCAAACCACATATGTGGTCAGCATCTTAACCTGACGAGATAAAATATTCCCTTTCACTAATTGTTGCTATACAGGCCATTGTGCTATTGCCAGGATTTGTAATGGAATCACAGAAATAGGACTCAGAGTATAATGTTGCTATGCGATGACAAATTATTTTTATCCAGTGACAGAGATTCAGATCAAGTTAGAAGTTAGTCAAAGCTTCAGTTGGCAATGACTGGAATAATTCTCTTAGTTAATATGTTTTGAAAATCCAAATTGTTTTATAACTTCAAGAGCATCTTTGCCTCACTTCCAGAGCGCTTTGTTTACTAAATTTCAAACATACTACGTATGGTACTATAGGCACCAAAGCAAGCAGGTGAAATAAGTTGATTTATTTTTTTACTTATATATTGTTCTTGTTTTATATAGTGTGGGGGTGGTTTGTCTGTGCTGGGTTTCAGAGTGGTTTACATAGAAAATCATAGGTAAATCAGTTCGCATAGGATAGAAAGTGAATTGGTTCAACAAGAGAGAAAGTATGCACAACCAAAGGACATAAGCTATCAGACACTTTTTGGGGGTCATGGGACAAGCAGGGGCTACTGGTCCTCAACCACGGGGTTGAGGTTGTTTGCCTTTGACATCCTGGGGCCCTTCCTAAAATGGCTGTGCAAATCGGGCCAAGTACAACTCCTTTTGCACTTATCTCTCAGTGGTAATAATGATGAGCATTCAAAGTTTCTGAGGGAGGTAGAATGGGGATGCTCAAGTTCAGTACTTAGCAAGAAACAACACAAAAACTGAATATCCAGTCCAGTGCATATCTTTATAAAATAGAAAAGAACTTAAATACAGACTAGACCAATATAGTACACACTGCATCAACAAAATGCCCTTTCATGTCTCTGGACGCTATCCAGACAGTGCTATTTCCTACTTCCCAGGCTTTCTTCCCTTTGGGTCTTAGTGGCACCCACTCCTTAGGGGGTAAAAGAGAGCAGGATGACTATAGCTCAGACACAGTTTGTTTTACTACCAAATAGGCTTTCTCAGTTCACAGTACTACTACTCTCAGTGGATACGTTCCTAATGGATCATTTCAGCCATCCAACTCTTTGGTGCAATTACACCCTTTTAATAGGAGACTTTGAAATGCCAATTAGCATCAACTTCTGATTCCCACTTCACCTTCTGGGCTCACAGTACTGCGCCCAGCAGAAGTGGAGACGGCATTCCTGGCTCAACATTGGATGATCAGGTGTGAGTGTCTCTGTAACCAGGATCTTAGCGACAGGCTTATAGCAGAACTAAAATCCCTTGCTGGGGTCCTGATCGGGGCAGACAACATTTACAGATTCAACCTCTTCTGGGTGGTCACAACTTCGGCAGAGGTGGCTGTGCAGGGGCCTGGTATAATGAGTAGTTGCAGCTCCTACATGGTCTGATCACTCTGGGCAGTCACAGCCACACACCAGTCAAAAATGAGTAGTTGCAGCCATGCAAAGGCTGATCACAACAGTGGGCAGGGACGGCCAAGGCTGATGGTCATGTTCTGCAGTTGTATCCACACATAGGCCAATCAACTCAAGCAGAAACAGACCCAAAGAGGGCTGACATTTCTTCTGGAAGTTGTGGCCTTGTGAAGGCCAGGTTTGATGCATAATCATAGCCCTAAATGGGCCTCAGCCCTTGTAGTCATGATTAGCACAGATCCCACCATGAATCAAAGTGGAGAGACTACAGGTTTACAGGCACTGGTGTCCTTAGATCACTCTGCTCAGTTCCACTCTTCTGGGTGTCCCACAGCCACCTGGGACACTTCAGTACTCCTGGACAGACACTGTTCTTAAATGTTTGGCAGGCTCCTCCCACTCGCAGTGTCCAGGCAGGCTTCAAAACTCTTGAGAACTGGAATATAGCTCCTATAGCAAGAGATCCAGACTCCTGATGTCACCCCTATGAGGGTGGCTGTCATGAAGACGCAAGCTCTGGTTGCACTGTAGATCTCTAAGTACACTGCAAATCTGTCCTTTCCTTGGTCTTAGAGCACATAAAATTGGAACATGTGGGGTGTGGTGTCCCACTTCTGTCCAACAAGTTATGCATATCTACTGTCTGATCGGATTTCCCTGCCTCCAATCCCCACACTTCGGTGTCTAGGTCTCCTCCCACCAACTTTAGGAATATGAGCAATACACTTCCAGTTGCTAGAATCTCAATCTTGTGTAAAGGCCAGGCTTGTGACATCCAAAATAGATCCTGCAGGCCTCCATTACTCAGGAACACTCAGATACATCATGCTTCTGCTTTGCAGGCTACACACAAAAACAAGCACAGCATACTCTATGGGGGTTAGTGCTAGGACATGGATAAGTTCATAGAAAAGGAACTTTACACAAGTGTGCCAGTAGGCCTCCACTCTAGAGAGTCAGATGAAAAGGTCTGGTCACAGCTATGGATGCACAAAAAACTGTACGCTGCCACCGCCACTCTGTGTGCTAAACCTATCACCGGGACAGTAGTTCAAAATCAGTCAACAGGGCATGCTTAGTGAACCCCTCTAGATCCCAGAAAAAGTCCAGGATTGACTCATGTCAAAAGACAGGCCGAGACCTCTACCCGCATGCCATGCGACGTGTGCTACAGTTTGCCACAGATTTGTGACATACTGGTTTATGGCTTACTGCAAATAGTGCTCGCAGGTGATTTGCAAAGAGCCCTCTTTTGTTTGGGTAAAATAAAATTAAAAAAATAGAAATACAATATAAGTCAAAAACTATAAAGGTGAGGTTTGAACCCTTGATATAGGAAAGCATATCAACCATTAGACCAATCTTTAACTGAACAAGTGTGCTTTGTTAGATGTCTTCTCATCGTGAAAATATTATGAAAGTCCCTCTTCTATTTCCCTGGTGATTTTTCTTTTACATGCCACTAGTTCACAAATGATTTTCATGCTTTATAAACAAATAAACCTTACTCTCTTGCATCCTGGAATTGGCTACATACATTTCGTTTTCTTCTACAATGTTACTCTATCTCTAATTTTACAAGTTAAGGGATTTCTTTCACAGCAAGTTTAGCCCCCTCCCCTATTGCAAAGCATGTCAGAAATTTCTGATATGCACTGGCATGACTAAATGGGCCACAAATCTCCCAGAGACTTCTAGGGGTGATTCACAAAGGGACCTCTATCAGTTGGGTCAAATAAAAGAGTAATTGAGAAACAAAATAAAAAAAACGATATTGACCAGGTGAGGTTTGAACTTTTGTCAAAAGGAGTCACGTTCCCAGATGTCAACCATTATACCACACATTTGGTCAGATGAGCAGCATTACAAAATGGCTTTGTGTCATAAAAAACAGTGTGGGTGTCCGTCCTCTATTTCCATTGTACTTTTTCAGTTATATGCCAAAAATCACAGTTGTATTTAATTCTTAATAAACAAAGCCCCCTTATTCCCTTGCAACCTGACATTGACCTATACAATTTGTTTTCCCACAATCTTATTATATTTCTCATTCCACACATTAAGGGATTTCTTTCACACTGAACACCCCCTTGCCACAGCATGTCACAAATTTCTGACATGCACAGGCATGACTAAATGGGCCACAGATCTCCCACACACTTCTAGGGGATAGTTCGCAAAGGGATCTCTGTCATTTGGGAAAAATAAAAAAGAAATTGAGAAACAATAGAATAATGATTTCAACTGGGTGGGGTTTTAACCCTTGTCAATAACAGTCAGAATCTAAGCTATTAACCACTATTCCACCCATCCCGCAGCATAAAAAGTGTTGCAAAATGCCTCTTTATCATAGAAACAGTGTGGACATAATTCCTCTATTTCCATGTGTAGGAGGCTGGCCTGGCTTATAGTGGGTACCTTGTGGTACTTACACCTTGTGTCAGGTCCAGTTATCCCTTATTAGTAGAATATAGGTTTTTCTAGCAGCGTAGGCCGCTAGAGGTAGCTATAGCTGAGCAGCTTAGGCTGAACTAGGAGACATGCAAAGCTACCACTATACCACTTATATCATATAACACTATATCACAAGAAAACACAGTACTTTATTTTAGTGACAATATGCCAAAAGTATCTCAGAGGATACCCTCACTTAGGAGGTAAGTAATATACACAAATTATATGTACACAAACCAAAATCAGGTAAGTAACAGTAAGAAAAGTAGTACAAACAATGTAGAATCAAAATAGGATGCAATAGGTAGAAATAGGCCTAGGGGCAACACAAACCATATACTCCAAAAGTGGAATGCGAACCACGAATGGACCCCAGGCCTATGGTAGGTTGCATAGGGTCGCTGGGAATGTGAGAAAACAGTAAGGGTGTCCAAAATACCCCACCCCAAGACCCTGAAAAGTAGGAGTAAAGTTACCCTACTACCCCAGAAAGACAGTATAGTCGAGATAGGGGATTCTGCAAGAACAACAACTGCTACCAAAACACTGAAGACGGATTCCTGGACCTGAGGACCTGTAAAGGAAGGGGACCAAGTCCAAGAGTCACGCAAGTGTCCAGGGGGGCAGGAGCCCACTAAACCCCGGATGAAGGTGCAAAAAGGCTGCCTCCATCTGGAAGAAGCCAAAGATTCTGCAACAACGAAGGTGCCAGGAACTTCTCCTTTGGTCAGCAGATGTCCCATGGCGTGCTGGAGGATGCAGGAGTGTTTCCATGCAGAAATACTGCAAACAAGCCTTACTAGCTGCAAGAGTTGCAGTTGAGGATTTTGGGTGCTGCTGGGGCCCAGGAAGGACCAGGATGTTGCCCCTTGGAGGAGGAGACAGAGGGGGTGCTCAGCAACTCAGAGAGCCCCCACAGAAGCAGACAGCTCCCGCAGAAGTACTGGAGCAGGCACTCTGAAGACCTGAGGACAGCAGTCGGCTCAGAGTCACAAAGGAGGGTCCCACGACGTCAGAGTCCAACTCAGTGAGTTGGGCAATGCAGGACGGAGTGCTGGGGACCCAGGCTAGGCTGTGCACAGAGGAAGTCTTGGAAAAGTGCACAGAAGCCCGAGCAGCTGCAGTTCACTGGTTTGCTGTCTGGCGTGGGGAGGCAAGGACTTACCCCCACCAAATTTGGACAGAAGGGCCACTGGACCGTGGAAGACACTTGGACCCAGCTCCTGGGTTCCGGGGACCAGGCTCGTCAGGATGAGAGGGGACCCAGAGGACCGGTGATGCAGAAGTTTGGTGCCTGCGCTAGCAGGGGAAAGATTCCGTCGACCCACGGGAGATTTCTTCTTGGCTTCCAGTGAGGGTGAAGGCAGACAGCCCTCAGAGCAGGCACCACCAGGAAACAGTCGAGAAAGCCAGCAGGATGAGGCGCTACAATGTTGCTGGTAGTCGTCTTGCTACTTTGTTGCAGTTTTGCAGGCGTCCTGGAGCAGTCAGCAGTCGATCCTTGGCAGAAGTCGAAGAGGGAAGTGCAGAGGAACTCTGGTGAGCTCTTGCATTCGTTATCTGAGGAATAGCCCAGAGGAGAGACCCTAAACAGCCCAGAAAAGATGATTGGCTACTGAGAAAGGTAAGCACCTATCAGGAGGGATCTCTGACGTCACCTGCTGGCACTGGCCACTCAGAGCTGTCCATTGTCCCAACACCTCTGTATCCAAGATGGCAGAGGTCTGGGACACACTGGAGGAACTCTGGGCACCTCCCCTGGGAGGAGCTGGTCAGGGGAGTGGTCACTCCCCTTTCCTTTGTCCAGTTTCGCATCAGAGCAGGGCTGGGGGATCCCATAACCGGTGTAGACTGGCTTCTGCAAAGAGGGCACCATCTGTGCCCATCAAAGCATTTCCAGAGGCTGGGGGAGTCTACTTCTCCCCAGCCCTTCACACCTATTTCCAAAGGAAGAGGGTGTAACATCCTCTCTCAGAGGAAAATCTTTTTTCTGCCTTCCTGGGCCAGGGCTGCCCAGGCCCCAGGGGGGCAGAAACCTGTCTGAGGGGTTGGGCGCAGCAGCAGCTGCAGTGGAGACCCCGGAAAGCAAGTTTGGCAGTACCTGGGTTCTGTGCTAGAGACCCGGGGATGCATGGAATTGTCCCCCCAATACCAGAATGGTATTGGGGTGACGATTTCATGATCCTAGACATGTTACATGGCTATGTTCAGAGTTACCATGGTGACGCCTCATATAGGTATTGACCTATATGTAGTGCACGCGTGTAATGGTGTCCCCGCACTCACAAAGTCTTGGGAATTTGCCCTCAACAATGTGGGAGCACCTTGGCTAGTGCCAGGGTGCCTACACACTAAGTAACTTGGCACCTAACCTTCACCAAGTGAGGGTTAGACATATAGGTGACTTATAAGTTACTTATGTGCAGTGAAAATGGCTGTGAAATAACGTGGGCGTTATTTCACTCAGGCTGCAGTGGCAGTCCTGTGTAAGAATTGTCTGAGCTCCCTATGGGTGGCAAAAGAAATGCTGCAGCCCATAGGGATCTCCTGGAACCCCAATACCCTGGGTACCTAGGTACCATATACAAGGGAATTATAAGGGTGTTCCAGTGTGCCAATGAGAATTGGTAAAATTAGTCACTAGCCTGCAGTGACAATTTTAAAAGCAGAGAGAGAGCATAAACACTGAGGTTCTGGTTAGCAGAGCCTCCGTGATACAGTTAGGCACCACACAGGGAACACATACAGGGCATACATTATGAGCACTGGGGTCCTGCCTGGCAGGATCCCAGTGACAAATGGCAAAAACAAACATACATACAGTGAAAATGGGGGTAACATGCCAGGCAAGATGGTACTTTCGTACACCACGGTAATTTTTCTGTTACATGCCACAAAATCACAGTTGCTTTTCATTCTTCACAAACAAAGACCACTTACTGTCTTGCACCCTGGCACTGACCCATCAATTTCTATTTCTTCCACTATCATACTTTGTTTCTCATTCCACAAATTAAGGGATTTCTTTCACACTAAACATTGCCCACCTCTCACGTTCCACAGCATGTCACGAATTTCTGCCATGCAATCGCATGACTAAATGGACCACAAATCGCCCAGACACTGCTAGTGGGTGGTTTACAAAGATACCTCTTTTATTTGTGTAAAATAAAAAAAGAACTGAGAAACAATATAATTTTTTTTTTTTATTTTACCCAGGTGGGGTTTGAACCCTCAAAAGAATTGAGTAGCCAAAGTATTAACCACATCTCCACCCATTCTATCAGATAAGCACTACTGCAAAATGCCTTTGTATCATAGAAAAAGCATGGCAGTCCTTCCTCTACTTCCATGGTGACTTTTCTTTTACATACCACAAATTCACAGTTGAATTTCATGCTTTATAAAGAAATAAATCTTACTCCCTTTCACCCTGGCCTTAGCCTCACGCATTTCTTTTTCTTCCACAATCTTACTCTATCTCTCATTCCACCAATTAAGGGCTTTCTTTTACATTAAACTTTGCCCCCCTCCAACATGCCACTACATGTCACAAATTTCTGATATGCCCTGGCATGACTAAATGGACTACAAATCACCCAGACACTGCTAGGGGGTGAGTTACAAAGGGACCTTTGTCATTTGGGTAAAACAAAACCGGAAATTGAGAAACAGTCTAAAAAACACATTTTTACAGGTGGGGTTTGAAACCTTGTCAAGAGAGTTCATGACTTTTGGTATCATTATACCAACCACTCACCTTTTTCAATATTATGACTATATAGTTTCTTATCACGGATGTAGTGCAGAAGTCTTTCTCCCATGCCTCTTGTGATTTTCTTTACATGATACAATTTCACAGTTGTTTTTATGCTTTATACACAAATAACCCTTTTCTTTGTTTCACTCAGGGACCAGCCCCATGCATTTATGTTTCTCACAATATTGAATATTTAATAGCATTCGTGAACAAGAATTTGTGAAAGATTTTCATAGAATTTGTTCACAAGAATTTTCAATTAAGGGCATGGAGGGGAAGATTATACATTCTCCTCTTTGCTATATTCAAAATAGCAGCCATGTAAACAAACACATAACCATATTTGTAGAACAAAAAACTACAAGTCCCAGAATTTAACATGAACCCACATAACACATTAGAATGTCAAACATGCAATCAACCTTCATGGAGACCTACAAACAGGATGAACTGCTTTAACTCTGCCTCTTCTGCTGTGAGGAATTTCTTTTTTGGTAAAAATACTCTTGATGTCATTCTTCTGATGCGAAACTGAGGATAAAAAACATAAACATTTGCACTATAACATGGATGGGGTCAAAAAGCTAGTTGCATACAAGCGATAGCATTTAAGGAATACATCATTATCATAATATGACATTAATTGGTTATTTACCAGTATCGGGTGGAATAATCTTCACCTCCGTTTCCTTAATAGAATAGAAAAATCGAGTTTAATAATGCTATAAAATTTTCAATTCTGTGTCAGGACCGAAGGCTTCAGATTATTCAAGTTTAAAGCTTATCCACCACCAAAGAAAAAGGATTACTTACTGGTTTATGGTAGAACTCCATAAACATGGAATTCCAACCAGTCTGCCATGCACATTCTCTTCAAGGCGTGCTCCGTGGTAATTACAAGCGCAAAAGACTTTCGCGCCATGCCCCCTCGGACCAAATTAGCTCCAAAAATGTTGATGTCAATCCCTGCTTCTGACAGAAGCCATTATACCCAGAGCATCATTGTCAGACACAATGCTGGTGCATGCAGATGTCATAAAGAAAGCAATAATGGACTAGAAGGGGAGATCAGAAGAGGGTATGTAACTTTCTCATACTCTTGAAAACAGTGAACTACACAGAGCTTCTTGTCTCCTTGAAGTGCTGGATATATTACCTGTCTGGTTGCTGATTTTGTTAGTTTGGAGATAAAGAAAGTAACACCCTTAAGGGTAAAGGATCAACTTGCTAGGTCGAGAGCCTGAATATCTGAGACCTGTTGGCAAGAAACTAAACAGAGCATCAACTTAGCAGAAAGATTCTTTCTGGTTAAAATAGAATTATCAGGCCAGAAATGAAGAAACTTGAGGACTAAGGAAATATCTCAGAGGGAAGAATACCTGGCTGTTGTAAAGTGCACTCCTCTGACAAGCTTAGAAACAAGGGAATGTTCTCCTATAGGTCTGTTTGCTACAGGAAAGTGACTAGCCAAAATCGTTGATCTGTAGGAATTGATAGTCCTGTGAGATAGACCATCTAAGGCTAAGGAAGCCAAAAGAATTCATGACATGAATCATATCAGCTGCCAGAGGATCCAAACTTCATTCAAAGCACCACCCAGACCATTGTTTCCAAGTTGTTTGGTATCACTTATGTGTGGGGTCTGCCAAAGCCTTGTCAATGAAGCCGAGAGCCTGTTCCGAACGTCCTGGCACTAGCCAGCACCTCTGGAGACTCTCCAGGCTAAAGATTCAAGTGTTCTGCTCTGACCAAGAGATGTTGGAGTCCGAGAAAGTCCAGAAGGAAAGTCTGGAACCAAGGAAGGAGAAGGGGGCAATCACAAGACAGTATCAGTAATATTGGAAACCAACTCTGCTTCCTACAAAGGGGAGGATGCCGATTAATTCTGCTATCATGAGGCTTGAAGGGCTACTCTTAGTAATATAGAGAATGGGGGAAAAGCATAGATCAGTCAAGGCCACGTCTGCAACAACACATCTGTCACTTGAGCTGGAAGGTCCAGCCTCCACACGAAGAAGGATGGTAATTAGAACGTGAGTTGAGAAGCAAACAGGTCAATCTGGCAGGGACCCCATTTCTCCATAATTCTGGCAAGCAGATTCAGATCTAGCTACCACTCGTAGGTAGCCCTGAGATAGCAGGAACCCCTATTGCCCACTGCATTCCGAGAGCCTAGGAGATAAAGAACTATAACTGAAATCTGATGTTGTAGGCAGCACTTCCAGAAAGCTTTCACAATCTCTGCTGGAAAGCGGGATCCTGTCACTTTCAGGCGATTGACATACTGGACTACTGACTACAAGATGCAGCACTGTGTTTGTTAGTGAGAAAAACAGCAATTTTTAAAAGAACCTGCTAGCAACACTAGACAGTTGATTTGTAAAGAAAGCTCCGAACAGACCATTGTTTTCCCGTAGTGTCGTCTTCGCTGTGAGCATCCCAACCCCAAAGGCTGGCATCGGATTCTACCACCATGTCCGAAATGAGACCAAAATGGTCTTCCCACTCCGGCCATCCATGTAATCTAGCCACCACTGTCATTTGTGATGTATTTCCTTATTGAGAGTAGCCTGATCTGAGGAAGACAACCATTTTTGTAAGTGAACAATCTTTAGGGGCTGTAGGGTGCAATAGTGCAGCGGGCCTGGAGAGATGGCCTGGATTTATGATGCTAGAAAGCCCACTAATCCCACTAACCACTGCAGACTGATTGTTGTCTTTGCTAGGGCTTTGTGGATAAAGTCTAGAAAGGTTATTTCTTGTGCCGGAAGAAGGTCTGCTTTGTGGTAGTTGATGACAGAATCCTAGAGTTTGCAATAGGGAAATGGTGAGGTGCAATTGTTTCTTAAGCAGAAACGGATAGTGAGAGATCAAGAAGAAGATGTCCAAATACACAACCAGTTGGATACCACTGGCTCTCGAGAATTCCGACACAGGACTGAGGAGATTAGGCTATTCTCAAACCTTTGGTGCTTTTCCAAAGTGCATTTCCAAAAATTCATAAGTAAACCTGTGCTATTGAAACTGCAAGAAACTGTAATGTGAAGGTAAGCTTGGCACTGTCAGGTAGTTGTCTTTCAGGTCCAAGCGACCATGAAGTTGCCCCCACTTAGCAGGTCTCGTAACAAATTAATCCTTTCCATTTTGAAATGGTAGCAAAGAATCCAAGTGATGAAATCCTTGAGATTGATTACCAGGTGGAAGCCTCCACCTTTTTGTCTAAAAGAAAAATTGTGTTTATGAGGCCTCAGAGATGAGGGCTGCATGGAGCTATGGCCTGTTTCTGTAGGAGAGATGATATTTCTTGGTCTTGAAGTTCATTTTGTGAGATTTAAAGCGAAGCTGGTGAGGAACAGAAGTCTGCACTGGGATTGTGTAGAATTGAGTTGAATCTCCTGAACTCTATAAAGGACTCCAGAGTCTTGAGCTATGTAGGCCCAGTGGTGTAGAAAAATGTGATCCTGCCCCCTACCCCTGCAGGGGAAGAAGAGGAAGGGACCATGTTGGAAAGAGGGATTAGAAGCTGCTCCTCGGAAATTTCCACAATTTAACTTCCCTCTGGAGCCTTTTGCTTGGGAAGTGATGAAAGGGGTTCCTCTTTCATAATCATGCCCTCCTGAGTATTCTGTTTTGGTCTGGTCATGGAATGGGTAGCTGTGATATTGAAGATGGCTGGTGGAGCAGTTCCGGCCTTGACCAGCCCTGGAAAAAAAGTGGGACTGAAAGACCTTTTTTAGTGCTGTCTGGCTTCATTAGTAACTAATTAGCATAGTTTGGGGTCTATTCTCAGAAGACTAGACCACCAGGGCTCAAATGACATAGCGCAATTAGTGTTTCCTAAGAAGATGGCTATTTGGGCCCAACCTGCTAGGATGTTGGGATCAATGGTAGTGCTTTGGTCTTTGGCCATGAAGGCCATGTCTACATTTTTGACAAAGGACCAGAAATGTCAGAAAGCTTGTCCTGGGAAGCTTTTAAAAATCTATCCCCTTTTTAAAAATCTATCCCTTTTTCATAGCTTTTCACAGCTACTTGGACTTCCAAGACAGGTCTGGGGCATTCTTCCTGGTAATTAGCTTCTTTAGGGAAGCTTTACAAAAGGCTTTATTTAATCTCCTATGAACATAAACTGCTGTTTTAGCAGACAGGGTCGACTTGGCAGATCAGGAATGTATAACCTCCTCAGAATCAAATGTATCCTACAATAATGGTTTTTGTGATAAGACGCCTGAGAGAACTTCATCAAAATCTTTATGTGCTAGGCTTCTCTTTTTGGGAAAGGATAACCAAAAGCTAGAATCCTTGTCATCAGAGGCATCCATATCCCCTTCCGGATGCTCAAATCCTTGAAGAGAGACTATGCTTTTGGTGGTCTCATCTTTATGCTCTTCCTCTAGAAAGGAAGAAAAGGTATGCTGGTAAGTCTTTCACAATTGTTCTAGGGCAACAAATTTGGACAATCTTATGTCCTGAGACAGCCTCTAGTGTGAGAGATTAGGGGCACCTTGGGGTGCCGAACGTAGCATACCTTTTAAAAAGCCTTGGAGCCTTTCAGGCAGTGTATCCAAAGAGTATTTAGAAGTCTTTTGGACATACGCCTGCTTTACTTGAGACACTGCCTCTTTATTAGGACTGACAATTAACTCTGTGATGCTCTCCTGCATCAGGTCAAAGGGGTTGTAACAAGATATAGGGGGTCATTCTGACCTTGGCGGTCTTTTCGCAAGACAGCCGAGTTACCGCCGCGGTGAAGACCGCCGACCGCGGCGGTATGCCGCTGTGCGCATTCTGACCGCTGGGAGCGTTCCGCCGGAAAACCGCCAGCAGCCACACTGGCGGTCGGCGGGAAAGTGGAGACTGGTCAACCTCCACCGCCGCGCCAGCAGAACACCGCCCACAGAATTACGACCCACATTTCTGTGTGGCGGTCTTCTGTTGGCGGTCTTCTGTTGGCGGTCACCTCCCCATGGCTCCTGTCACCTCCCGGAGGACCAACGCACAAGGTAAGTTGATCGTCCGTGAGGGGAGGGGGTGGGGGGGTGTTGTGTGATGTGTGCGTGCATGGGGGTGTGCGTGTGAGTGTGTAGAGGGGGTGTGTGAGTGCGTGCATGCGGGCGGGGAGTGCTGCTGTGCCTATGGGCAATGTGTGTAGTTCGGCGGGTGCGCATGTCGGCATGTATGTGTGCGGGTATGTGTCCCCGTTGTGTATGTGTGTGTGTAGGGGGTGTGTATATGTGCATGTTGGGGGTGTGTGCATGTCGGGGTGCGTGTATGTGCATGTCGGGGTGGGGGTGGGGAGGGGGTTCGTACCACCTCTGGGGGGTGGCAGGGGGGTGGAGGGTGTGGGGGGAGGACTCGGGGGGGGCAGTGGGGGGTGGGGGAGACCCCTATCAGTGCCAGGGAAGGAATTCCCTGGCACCGATAGTGCCTACCGCCATGGTTCGCATGGCGGTTCCCGAACGCCAGAAACCGCGGCGGTAAGCAGGGTCATGATACCGTTGGCGGTCTTGGGTCGACCGCCGGACCGGAGTGCGCAGACTCCAGCCCGTCGGTCATGACCGCCGTGGCTGTCGGAGTGGGGAAGTGGCGGTTGGTCGCGGCGGTGACCGCCGCGGTCAGAATGCCATTTTTAATACCGCCGGTCTGTTCGCGGTCCGACCGCCGCCTCTCCGCCGACCGCCAAGGTCAGAATGAGGGCCATATTGTTTAGTCAGTAAAGCAGAATCATATTAAGTCACAACTAATAAACTCTCTAAAATACACTGTGCAGCACTCTCATCTGATACAGGCAAGTATGTTACTCACGGGGCAGGGGTAGACCGTGGTGATGCAGTAATTACTCTTGGTCTATATGATAAACTATATCTAAAGATAGATAGAGAGATAGATAGATTTATTTATACATACATATATATATGTATTCTCTGATAAAAACTAAGATTACAAGGATGTTATAGTTAGGAAATTGAATTAAAAAAACCTCAGAACATCACTAAAATCCAAAGGTTACAGGGACATTATAGTTAGGAAATAGAATTAAAAAAAAAACTTAGAAATTCACAAAGAAAAGGTTACAGGGACGCAGATATTAAACACATAAAACCATAGAAATTCAGCGGTTACAGTTATAGTTACCTCAAGAAACTATGGGGGTCATTCCAAGTTTGGCGGGCGGTGGTTGCCGCCCGCCAAACTTACCCCGTCAAATGACCGCTCCGCGTTCAGAAGACCGCGTGGGCCATTCAGACTTTCCCGCTGGGCCGGCGGGCACCCGCCAAGGGAGCACCCGCCGGCCCAGCGGGAAAGGCCCTGCAACACAGAAGCCGGCTCCGAATGGAGCCTGCGGTGTTGCAGGGGTGCGACGCGTGCAGTTGCACCCATCGCGATTTTCAATGTCTGCTATGCAGACAGTGAAAATCATGCTGGGGCCCTGTTAGGGGGCCCCTGCACTGCCCATGCCAGTGGCATGGGCAGTGCAGGGGCCCCCAGGGGCCCCACGACACCCGTTCCCGCCATCCTGTTCCTGGCGGTAAAAACCGCCAGAAACAGGCTGGCGGGAAGGGGGTCGGAATCCCCATGGCGGTGCTGCTTGCAGCGCCGCCATGGAGGATTCTCCCAGCCGGGGGAAATCTGGCGGGAAACCGCCGGACCCGGCTGGGCGACCGCGGCTTTACAGCCGCGGTCGGAATCCCAAATGAAGCACCGCCAGCCTGTTGGCGGTGCTTCCGTGGTCATCCACCCTGGCGGTCGATGACCGCCAGGGTTGGAATGACCCCCTATATCTCATGCCCTAACGTATCTATAACAAATGCCCTTGCCATGCACAGTTGTGCCATCAATAATTTTACTGCAAATGTTGAAGTGATATTATCAATGATTTCATAGAGGGTGGCATGACTGATGTGTGGGGGAATTAGCAGTGCATGGCGAGGGCGCAAGTTATAGTTACCTTAGGGCACAAGTTATAACTTCTTGAGGTAATTATAACTGCTGAAATCTATGATTTTATGTGTGTAAAATCTGAAGCCAACTATAACGTCTCTGTAACCTTTGTTTTCTTCAGTGATTATCTAGGTTTTATTAATACTATTGTCTAACTATAATGCCACTGTAACCTTTGTTTTTTTTCAGTGATTTACAAGTTTTTTTTTTTAACATTAAGAAATACTTAATTACCATATGTTAATCCAACTGCCACTCCAGGCCTGACTGGGAACCCAAACCAGCCCTGGCAATTATATCAGACCAGCCTCTGGGTTGGGGTGGAGTGGTGTTAACAAGTGCAAGGCACTGCTGCTTTTGTTACTGGCGGCTGAGTTTGCAGCACGGCTGCAAAACTGGCCCCTAGTAACAAAATCGTCCCCCACCACTGCAAATACGGCTGCCACCCTATCTGCCTCACAGGAAAATGCTTAATGCCCGCTATGGCCAGTTCAGCCCTGCTGCCACCACGCACGCCCACAGGCCATGCACGGCGGGTACTTGGCCGCACTGCCTGTGACCAAACCCATGCATGCAGTCAACCCCCGCATACAGCCAACCCAACGCTGTGCAAGACCTTTGGCCTTCCGCAGCAGGGGTTGGTCACAAGGCCTGGCCTGCAGCCAGGCCCGTTGCCCGACTGCCTAAAAGCAGCCAACCAGCAGGCCCCCTCTCTGGGCCGCCTTTGGCCCCAGGAACACCATCCCCAGGGGCCCAGTGCATATTTAAGGGGGAGAAGGGCAGGGGGATCCCTCCTGTGGCCGCTTTTGCACCCAGGGACACCATTCCCCAGGGTCTGGCAACATGTTTCAGGGGGAGGGGCCATGCAGACCCCCTCCCAGGCTGATTTTGGCCACTGGGCCCTAGCACTATATTTTATGGGAAGGGGCATGCAGCTCCCATCCCTGGGACGATTTCAGGCTCGGGCCCCCCATCCCCGGGGCCCAGCACATTTTGTGAGTGAAGGGGCATGTCTCCCCCTCCATGGCCCACTTTTATCCATAGGGACCCCAGTGCATTTCTTTTTTTTAAAGGAGTGGGTAAGTGGCCCCCATCCCCAGGTCATTTTTGGCCCCGGAGACCCCATGCACCAGGGCCTTCACTATACTCTCTCCTTTGGCCCGAGGACCCTATCTCCCAGGGTCCGGCCATATTCCAGAGGGGGGGAGGGGCCCCCCTCCCAGGACTGATTTCAGCCCGGGGATCCCATCCCCACAGGGCCCAGCCTATATCCACAGGGGGAAAGGGACATGTGGCCCCCACTCCCTGGACTAATTTTGGCCCTGGGGACCCCATTCCTTGTGGCCTGGCCAACAAAGAGTGAGTGCCCTGGTGCATACCCAGGGCACCCACCATATTCCTATGGGTGCATTAGGGGGATCCCCCACTCCCCAGCACCACCAGCCGGCTCCACACATCCTGGGGAGCACACATTGCTCTTGCCTGCAGGGAGCAGCTACAAATGAAGTAAGGGAAAAAGATTTTAAAGCTCCTGCCAAGCTCCTACCTGCATCAGTGCTGGTAGGGAAACCGCTATGTCCTTGGGGTGCACACTCTGGGACATAGCAAGAGCCAGGTTCTGGAGACCCCAGTGCCATTAATGGCTGTGGTAGAGGAGCTGTGCACCCCCCTTCCATTTAAAACTGCGCCTGGGATCAGGGATTGTGTCACTGGGCCAAAATTGGCCTGGGGAGAGGCCAGCGTGGCCCCCACCCCCATTACTAATATGGCCTGGCAACAGGGGATGGGGCCGGGGAGGGGAGCTTTGTGCCCTCCATCTACTCCCAAAAATATGCATAAATCCCCCAGCCCAGACCTGCCCACCCGGACAAAAAACAAGGACAGGAAACCAAACTTGTTTTTATAAATGATTTTGCCATGGAGCCACGGATCCTCTGCAAATGCGCAGCAAAGTACATTAAAAGAAAATCAAATGTTTTGGGCCCCTAGGCCTAGGGGGTCAGGGTATTCCAACCCTGCCCCCTTCTGTTTTTGCTCCCAAGATGGCTGCCACCACTTCCTTGTTGAAGTGGTGGCAGCCAATCAGATCTCATCGTGAGATCTGTTGGATCTGCGAAGCCTGCACGACCTTAGATATACGTAACTGTTTTTTCTCCAAAACTACTAAACTAATGTGCACTAATTTACAAAAAGAGATCTTTCTGGACCAAGATCTAATTCTGTTCAGCAGTTTGGGCTGTAGTCGTGTTTCAAAATCCCAATGGGAAATTGCATGGGGAGAGCCCCCAATTGACCTATCACCCCCAAACGTTCCAGACAGCAGCTGAACTAGTTTAAAAGTTTAGTGGAGAACCTTCAAGTGGCGCCAAAGTTATTAGCAAAACAAGAAACACGTTTCGTATGGAAACTAGGTCCTAACTATAACTACCTACTAGTGCCCACCAGTAGGTAATACACATATATGTATGTACACACTCTCACTCACACACACACACCCATGCACACGCACACACACACAAACCACTGAAATTCACCAGTTACTGTTATAGTCATTTGAAGAAGCTATACCTCATGCCCAAAGGTAACTATAACTCGCAACCGCCATGCGCAGTGATATTATAAATGATGTCATGGAAGATGTTATGATTGATGTAGTATGTGTGGTAATTAGCAGTGCTTCTGTGGCCAGGCCCTGTTGCCAACCCCGTAAAGGCAGCCAACCTCACACTGCACAGGGCGTTCAGTCATGCACGGCAGGGGATGCCTTTGGCCAATCCCCTGCATGCAGCCAACCCCATGCTGTGCACGGCCTTTGGCTGTTCATGGTGGGCTTTGGCCACAGGGCCTGGCATGTGGCCCCCCTCTCTGTGCCTTGGTAGGCCCTCAGGACCCCATCCACCACGGCCTCTAATTAAAATTAAAGGTGGTATGCAGTCCCCTCCCAGGGCCAATTTCTGCCCCACAAATCCCATCCCTGGGGCCCTGCAGTGTTTTTAGAGGGTGGAGACATGTATCTCCCCCCCTTCCCCGGACCGATTTCAACCACGGGGACCCTATCGCCAAGGGCCCAGCGCATGTTTTAGGGAGAAGGGGGCATGCAGACCCTCTACCCTGGAGAACACAGCTGTAAAAGGTGGGTCTCTGGTGCGCACCCAGGGCACCCACCATAGACTCGTTGGGGGCCCCAGCCAGCTTCCAGCATGCAGCAGGAGCCAGCATTGCCGTGCCTGGAGGGAGCTGGCATTGTTCCCGTACGGAGGGAGCTAATAATTCTGCTGCCTGCTGGCAGGAGCAATCTTTTGATCTGTTTCCCTGCCCGCTTCAGTGCAGGCAGAAAAACAGATCAAAAGTCTGCTTCCAGTGGGCAGAAGCATTTTTGAAACTCCCTCCCCCTGGAAGCAGACTTTGTGTTTGCTCCTCCTTGGTGTGAGTTTTAAAAATGCTCCCACCAAGCGAGAGCCAACACATGTTTACCTATTTGTGCTGCTGCATGCAGGGAAACCACTATGTCCTGGGGGTGGGACTCATGTCCTAAGGTAACTATAACTCGTGCCTCCACCATGCACAGTTATCTGATCAATAATTTTAATGCAGGTGTTACAGTGACATTATCAATGATTTTATCAAAGATGTCATAAGCGTCATAATTTGTGGAGTAATTAGCAGTGCATGGCGAGGGGTTTGACCTCCCTAACCACCCAACACCATGCTGCACACGGCCTTTGGTCAAGCACAGCAGGATTTGGCGACAGGGCCTGTCTCCTTGGGTGTGAGAATAGATGTCAGAGGGCGTCTCTGGGTGTGGGAGTGGGTGTGTGGGTGTCTGTTTGGGTGTGGGAGTGGATGTGAGATGGTCAATGTGGTTGTGAGAGTGTCTGGATGAGGGAGTAGGTGTAAAAGGTTGGCTCTGGGTGTGAGAGTGTTTGTGAGTAGGTGTGTGAGTGTCTGTGTGGGTCTGTGAGTGTATGTATGAGAGTCCTAGTGGTGCTGTGAGTGAGTGCATGAGGGTCTGTGTGGGTCTGTGAGTGGGTGTGTGAGTCTTTGAGTGGGTCTATGAATGGGTGCATGAGGGTCTCGCTGAGAGCAGAGGTTTCCTCTGTCTCCCTGCCCGTGGAGATGCAGGCAGGGAGACAGAGGAAACAATTGCTCTCACAGAGAGGGAGCTGCTCGCCATGCACTGTTAATTACACCAAAAATTACAGCACTCGCCATCTTTGATAATATCATTGATAATATCAATGTAATATTTGCAGTAAAAGTTTTGACTAAAATACTGTGCATGGCAAGGTGAGGGCACGAGTTATAGTTACTTGAAATAACTATAACAGGTGAATATATATATATATATATATATATATATATATAAAACTATATATATATATATATACATATATATATATATATACACACACACATGGTCGCACTACACACCCTAGAGTTGTGCAATACAAAGGATGTCATTAACCCTGGAAAGGGGACGTCCTATCACACGTGAATTCAAGAATAGAGAGTGTTGGTAAATGGGTACCGGTTGAGGAGGGTGAAACCCTACTCAGGCACCAACTGCAATCCCTGTCAGGATAAGGCACAACCAAACCCAAAATTAACCTGTGCTCAAATCTCCATTAGCTTGGCACACAGTAGTCAGGCTTAACTTAGAGGCAATGTGCATGTATTTATGCAGCACTTCAAAAAGTAGTAAAGTGGAAACACAACAGAAGAAACATCCCACACTAATTTAGAAATATAGAATAAAATGTCATAAATAATTTGAGACCAAAACTACAAGAATACAATTAGTAACACGGGTATGATATGCATTTTTTAAGGTTTAGGTAAAAATAGTGCATAAAAGCACAAAGTGCAAACTGTGATTTTCTTGTTGCGCCGTACTGAGACAAATGTCACAAGTTCAAGTTGACCGCGATAGAGCGCTGCCCATTTACAGGGACCCAGATGGGCCTGCTGAAGAAAGTAACTTAAATCCTGGTGTGGGTATGCGTGGCATTGCTTTGCGCTGCTTCTGATCATCCGGCAGCAGTTCCAGTGAAGATGACCAGGGGAGGCTTTGCATCGCTTAGCATCAGTTCTAAGGGAGCAGCAGTTGTACAGCGAGGTTTTGCAGAGCTTTGCAGCACTCACCGTTGATTCCGATGAGGCTGGTAGCTGTATGGCCAGCTTTTGCAGGGCTTCGCATCACTTTGTGTCGGTTCTGATGGTACTACAGCTGGACTGGCAGAGTACCTACAGTTCCACTTGCAAGGGTCCAGGAATGGCGTGGCACCACTCGGGGGAAAGAATTCAGCAAGAAGAGTCCAGGTGCACGGTTCATGGTGGATGGAGCTTTTCTGTCCCCGAAGTTGTGATTAGGAGGACAGTCAACTAGCCCTTGGAGTCACTCCGGTCTTCCTGGGCTCAATATGTAGTTCCAGCCCATGTCTCAGGCAGCGGGTAAGCAACGCAATTGCGTAGCAGTCCATCTTGCAGAGCAGCACAGCAGTCCTTCTGAGACTTCCACAGGTCCAGAGCTGTACTGATGAGCTGGGTGTGAGGGTCCAATATTTATCTGCTGTCCACTTTGAAGTAGGAGAAGGTTATCAAGAATTCCCTTTGAAGTTCTTGAATTTAACTGCCTCTCATGTCCTGGCTACAAGCTGGCTGCATGAACCATGCAGTGGCGACAACTCTTTTGGGTGAAGGCAGGGGACAGCCTATTCAATTTCAAGGGGGGCTATGCCCAGCTCTGCCCCCTCCCATCGTGCCATTTGATTGACCATCCAGACACACCTTATACATCAATTATGTTGCAGTCTGGGAGGAATAAACAAAGTCCATCTGCCAAGTACACCGAGTTATGTGACCCAGGAACACACGGCAGACACTAAATAGTTAGGGCAGGAAAATGCCAAATTTCTAAAAGTGGCCTTTTCAAAATTTAACTTGAATTCTGAGTTTACCATTAAAGAGGATTTTTAATTACAATTTCTCAGATACCAAACATGACATCGTATCTGCTCCCAATTGAAAGTTATCACTTATTAAATATAATAAGTTAACCCAAAGTTATCCTATGGGAGAGGTAGGCCTTGCAGTAGTGAAAACACATTGCAGAGTTTTTCACTACCAGGACATGTAAAAATTAAAAGTACATGCTCAGCTTCTTAAATATACTGCACCCTGCCCTCTAGGCTGTCCAGTGGCTACCCTAGGGATGACACATATGTATTCAAAAGGACGGGTTGGTCCTCACAAGAGGTTTATTTTGCAGGTCAAATGGCAATTTAAAACTGTACACACAAGCTACAAAGGTAGGCCTGAGGCATGTTTAAAGGTCTACGTAGGTGGGTGGCACAATCAGTGATGCAGTCCCACTAGTAGATTTTAATTTGCAAGCCCTGGGTACATGTAGTACCACTCTACAAGGTGCCTATCAGTTAATTAAATGTCAATTTAGTATAAGCCAAATCAACCATGTTTTAAAGGAGAGAGCACAAGCACTTTAAAACTGTTTAGCAGTGGTAAAGTGTGCAGAGTCCTGAGGCCTAAGTCCAACAAAAACTAATTCAGCAAAAAGTGGAGGGAAAAAGTAAAAAAGTTTGGGAATGACCCTGCAGAGAGGGTCAAGTCTAACACATGCATTTTCGAAGCCTCACGAGGCTAATTTGAATTAGCCTCCAGATGTGGCATATAGAAAAATGCCTTTTTGTATGGCCCCCACCCATTTCTGTTTCCCCAGTGCTGATGGTTATGACTCTGAAAGTGCACTGGAGCCTGCTGCCTAGGACCCAGTGCCAGTGTTCTCTCCCTAACAATTATATGTAAATTGTTTAACCCCAATTGGCAAGGACTTTAACCCCCTTATAAGGCCCTGGTATGTGGTACCAAAAGTACCCAGGGCATGGGTGTTAAAGAGATCATCAGGGCCTGAAACACTGATTGTGCCACCCTGAATGACCCAAGTAAACAGATATCAACAGTCCTGCCATGGCAGACTGTATGAGCAGTGCGAACTACTCAAACTCAACCTTGCCCTCACTGTGAGTAGCAAGGTCAAAGCACTATTTTTAATATGTCATTCACTAATATGGTAGGCCTTCTGAGCCCAGGAGGCAGGGTGCATTATATTGAAGGTGTGTACATATAGGTGCAAGTTTATGTGTCTGTATACTAGCCTCTTTCCATTAAGGGCCACTAGAAGCCTTCAGAGGGGCATAGGATAATATGGGCTGGTACGCGGGCACCCCTAGGTTGCAGGCTCCATTATGGTCACACAAAAAAATGCCATGTTTGGTATAAAACAACCTGTCTCCAAAAACACAACTGCACGACTCGTACCGGGCCAGAGACTGCCTTCAAAGTCATGAGGAACCACTCTGAGTACCAAAGGCAATTCCAGAACTCCCTTGGTCTAGAGATATTAGGGCCAGATGTAGCTAGCCGTTTGCATGTCGCAAACTGTGAAAAATGCAGTTTGCGCCATGCAAACGGCCTCCCGCGATGCTCATTCCCAAATTGCGAGTCGGTACCGACTCGCAATTTGGGAATGCGACTCGCAAATTGGAAGGGGTGTTCCCTTCCTATTTGCGATTCGCATCGCAATTCAGACTTGCTTTGTGACCGTGAATGCGGTCGCAAAGCAACTCACAGTTACCACCAGTGTCACACTGGTGGTAACTCATTCGCAAAAGACCCCTTCCCATTTGTGAATGTCGACAAAAATATATTTTCAGAGCAGGCAGTGGTCCTATGGACCACTGCCTACTCTGAAAAAACAAAACCAAATGGTTTTGGTATTTTTTTCATTTTGCATCTCGTTTTCCTTTAAGGAAAACGGGCTGCAAAATGAAGAAAAAAAACTGCTTTATTTAAAAAGCAGTCACAGACATGGATGTCTGCTGACTTCAGCAGGCCACCATCCCTGTGAGTGCAGGGACTCGCTATGGGGTAGCAAAAAGCAACCCACCTCATTAATATTAATCAGGTGGGTCTTTGCGACCCCATAGTGAGTCGCAGAAGGTGTCTGAGACACCATTCTGCATATGCTTTTGCGAGTCTGAAATTGCGAGTCGCACCGACTAGCAAAAGCATATCTTGCTACATCTGGCCCTTAGTCCCTTGCAGCCCGGAGGTGAAAGCTCAAAAGCAAAAACCTGGAATCAACGAATCACTGGTCATCTGGTCCACCAAGGGATCACCCAAAAGTAAATAGTCTAAGGCTTTGTGGGAAATCTAGTCCTGACCTCCAGCAAGTTTCAGGTGGCTCTCTTTTTCCCCCAGACTCACAGGACATCTAAGTAACCCATGGCTGAGGATGCTGCAGCCAAGATTTGTTGGTGTTCAATCCAGCTACAACTAGCTTTGTTTGACACTGTGCCTCAATGGAACTCTACAGCATGTTCTCCTGGTCACCTCAGTGGCCCTGTTGTCAAGTCTGCCTCTGTTTCCCCACCAGCATCATCTAAGCGGTAAAACTAGCACCCCTGGGGTCCTGCTTCAGCACCAAGGACAGCCAGGAGAAATTTGCCGGGGCCCCATGAGCCTGGTAAAATTTAACTGACTGACGTAGCTTGGAACTGGGACCCGCATCACCTTAACCCACAGTGGTTTCCACTGCACTTAACCTTCTAGTGACCGATTGTCACTAGTCGTTTTCTCAATTGACCGCAGCGTTAAAGATTTGCTATAGTAAATTGCACTGATAGATTTTTCTTTCTAAAATCCATAACTCCAGTTATACTTTCCGAACGCGGTCATTTTGAGGTCTACATTTATGTAGAATTCTGCTCTACTTTTATAAATTGGTGTTGGATTTCTTTCGAGTTGTGTCTATTACTTATCATCCATGTTGATACTTTGAAATATTTAACACATTCCACAAGTAAAGCCTGACTGCTTTTTGTCACACTGCCAGGACTAAGCTAGGGATTTATTGTTGTGTGTTATAAAGTGGGGTTCTGGTTAGCAGAGGTATGCATCCTGTCCAAGCAGGAGCCACAGTCCTAGTCAGGGTAAGTCACTACACAACCTAAACTATCCTGTGCTCACCCTCTGGTAGCTTGGCACAGACCTGTCAGGCTTAACTTAAAAGGCAATTGTGCAAAAATTAAATAGTAAAACAGTACAAACACCACACATAAAGTATACACACCAGTTTAGAAAGATAGAACTTAATTTCAAAAGTATAACAAGACCAAAATGACAAAAACCCAATGTGTAGGAGTTGATACATGAATTTTAAAAGATTAAATGCAAAAATAGCACTTAGAAGCCAATGTTGCTTAAAGAGTTAAGTGCTCACGCCTTACCGGGACAAAATCAAGAGTTCAGGCTGAACAGAATGGTACAGAGGCTGGAAACAGGGATCGACTTTGGTCCGCTGAACAAAAGTGCCTTGATTCTTGGTTTGCATTGACAAAGTTGCGAGGTGCAGCGGAGCTATGAGTCTGTGATCTCCACGCATTTGGGGTGATGCACATGATTTCTCCACACACGGCAGTGATGTGACGGTTCTAAGTGAAGTGGGAAGTGGTTCCGAAGTTTGGTGGTTCAGAATGTAATGCGGCGGGATTCTCTCCACTGTAGAGGACATGCATCAAGCTTTTATATGCAGTAGAAGTAATGCGTTGGTTCTGAAGCAGCGGTTCTGAGTGCAATGCAGCGGTTCTGGGTGTGATGCCCTGATCCAGTTCCCACAAAAGAGGTAATGCATCAATTCTGCTCTTGCAGAAGAGGATGCGTCGGTTCCACTGGAGCAAACCTCTAGGTCTTCTTCCAAGGGTGCAGGCCTGGGGCCACCTACAGACTCACACGTAGATGAGACCAATGGTTGGAACAGGAGAGTTGTAATCCTTTTGTGTCCCTGAGATTTAGAAAACAATAAGCAAGCCAGCAAGCTCTTGAAATCACTCTGGGCTCAAGTGATGCAGATCTAGTCCTTCTCACCTAGACAGAAAGAGAGCAGTAGTCAGCAGAGCAACACAGTAAGGCAGGAGTTCAGCAAACAACAGTTCCAGGAGAGTGGCAGTCCTTGAGCATCACAACAGATCCTCTGTTTCCCGGCAGAACTGCCATAGGTCCAGAAGTGTACTGAGGTAGTGTTGTCATGGGTCAAGTACTTACAGCCAGATGTGCCATTGAAGTGGGGGATACTTCAAACAAAGCCTTGAAGTGCACAGAGTGCAGTGGCCTTTCCAGCCTGGTACTCACAAGTGAATACACCACACACAGATCTTGATTTTACACATTTTTATTTGTGTCTGTGTAATCGCAAACTCAGCATTCCAATCCTGCATTCTCTTCAATACACTCACACACAATCTCGTCACGGTTCTACAGAGTCCATCGGAAACCAAAAGAGTTCCATCATTGGTAACTTACATGAAACTGCATCTCCCCCTTTTACAGATAAATACATTACAACTCTTCAATGAGTTGTCATGGAGCTCTAATCACACGTCCTGATTGTGTCTTCAGAAACTGGGAAAAGTCAGGAGGATTGTCCATGACCAGCACTGGTGATATAGGAACAGGAGTAGTCAGGGACTTCTTGATAGTCTTGTCTGAACCAGTCTCTGCATGGACAAGTGATGAGCCACATGTCTGAAGTGCGAACAATTTCATCCAATGGACTTTCCTGGACGTTGTGCAGTCACCATGTGTCCTTTAGTAGTCACGACTTGGAACAGTTCAGCATCAAAAGAAGCATCAGATTTGCATTTTCTCTGTTGATGGATAAGCACTTGATCTCCTCTGGTAAAAATAATGTTCTTAGCACATCTGTGGTTATCTTCAATTGCTTTAATTTTTTGTTTATGACCCAAGTCCCCTTTACGATTTGCATCCTCAGTAGTAGATCTTTCATTGGACCATTGAGGTAACTTGGTGGTCATAGCTCTCTCCCGAACAATAACGTTGCATGGCTTTCATCTGTTGTGGAATGAGGGGGTCGAACAGTAAGCTCAAAGGGGAGAATATGAGAATGACTTGAGGCAGAGCTTCTCTATCATAGCACATTGGACCGCTTTATTGAGCGTACTTATAATTCGTTCAACCAGGCCATTTGCCTGTGGGTAAAGAGTTGGTCTTTTCTAATGCTTTAGATTAATATGACTTAGAAAGTCTCGGAATTCTTGAACCATTGTCAGACTGTAAGATGGAAGGAACACCCCAGGTTGCGAAAACATCTCTCGACAACTCTTTCCTGAGTGATAGATGAGAAATCCTCTACTGATAACGCAGATGTATTAATTATACATTTTATATGAATGTTTAAGTAGTTTGAGTAATTAACGTGGAAAGAAATTATGCCCTCGGAGAGCGGTCACCAAGATTCACAAATGTACTAATAAAATGAATAACATGTATGAAATATAAAAAGATTTACTGAATAAAGTAGTAGTATGTCATATTGAGATATATAACATGTGTTTTGCATTATATTGTAGAGTTAACTTAGCCGAAGTTTTGGCCTAGTTTTGCCTGGCCTCATGCAGAAGCTGAATTATTAGCGCAATGTAGAAAAGCTAATGTGCTGAACTGACCCTGAACTGTTTAATAAAATCTTCTCAGCAAACATCCTATGCGTGAACCGACGGACAGGAGAAGATGGAATCAAAAATGTATCAAGGACTGTGTAAAGCAGGCGAGATTTACTTTCCCAGGACTCGAACAATGGGGACACTGACTGGAGAAGAAGATGCAACATTTTTTATACCTAATGAGCCGGATGATGAGGACATCGTACAGTGAACCAATCAACACCTTGAGAACAGTGTAATATTAGAATTCATAGATTTGAAAAACTAAGATCATTGGCTAGAGTTATAACTGGTGACTAACTGACCAATTAGGAATTGGGGGATAGTCAGAGCGACTTTGATATAATGACAGGACAAAGGGGGAAAACTTCAGAACTGATAGAGAGATGTTAGGGGCAGATGTCAGAGGAGAGACATTATTCTGAAATTGATGCAATGATGGGGAATAAGAGATTGGAGATTCTGTAATTGGGCTCACGCTCTTGAGAGCCTCATGCGATGCTGATCGATTGATGACCTGAAGACGAAGACTGACTTTGTTGCTGATCCATACCATGGATAGGTAGCTATGACAATGTGACTGATTGACTTTTTGTGCCTTTTCTTTCTAGGTAACAACTGCGCTGTTTTTATATAGTTTCTCTTAGCTAGATGTTTTTACAAATTCATGTTCTAAACTGTTTTCACATGAAGTCCCACATGCTAATGCTAATCTGGATTAGGTAGGGTTCCTATTCTGAGACGTTGACATAAACGGTGACAAATGATTGACGGACTGATTTGCTGAACTCTGCTACTCATGTTAACATATTCATCGTTATTGGCTTCTAATTAGATTATGTTATTGGTGGTCAGTAATGAATTAATCTCGAGTTGATTTGAATAAAGTTTGAATTAGCCACATGATTTAGGATTGTAACCAATAGGGGACTGAATTTGCTAAAATGTACTTTGAGTTATGGTTATTCATGAATTTTGACCTTTATGACTACTGATTAATGTTTTGCTTATTAGTTATTGGTTTATGTATTGATCATTGATGGACATTGGTTGCACCGTAGCTAGGATACTCCATGCGAATCAAAAGGTTCATCAACCTATACGCGTCCCTTTGTAAGTGTACTTACTAAGGGTCAGGCGCGCTAGCAGTTTTTGGTAGCAGCTTGATGGTTAGTTTCCTTGGAAAACTACTGTAGTTATGTGGTGAACAATGGTTATGGTGGTAGTTTAAATTAGGGTTAGTTGTTCATTATTGTTGTGATTTGGATTTTGTCTTTTGTAAAGGCAATTGTAGCAAAGATGATGTCCCCTTAAGCCCAGAAATGACTTTCCCAGATCCTGGATCCTGTGAGTAGAGTTGGGTATGTTCTCGGTGTCTTTGTGACAGTGTGAAAGTGGTAGATTGCGCTTGCTAAGGCTTATGCAAATCGCAGTTGAATTGTGACGTGTGTGAGGGAAGTAGGGAGTCTGCGTACTCCAGTTGAGGTTTAGTAGGAGTGTGCGTACTCCACAGTATGAGAGTAGGGAAGTCGTCGAGCTTCAAATGTATGTGGCGCTTTGTGCTCAAAAATTGCCCACATGGTTGTTGGTGATGTACAGACTCTCCGTGGTCTAAGACTCCGGAGTAGATTGACAAGTGTAGGAGATACTTGGTTTTCTGTTGTAATCTGCCTGGTTTAGTAGGTTGATCGGGCGTGGTCAACAAGTCGGTGTGCGAGTTAAGTGGGTAAGAGAAATTTTCAACTGAGATTTGACGAGTCCTATGTGCACCAGGACAGACCCTTTGATCAGTGGAGAGTAACATTTGTGGGTCGAATTTTGCTTACGAATGTGGGAGACTGAGAAAGAGGAATAGCTGCATGAGCAGAAGGGCCATCAGTGAAAATCTGTAAGGTCTCTGAAGCAAGTTTGTACCTTCCTGTACTAAACCAGCTGATTTGTTTTGGTTATTGTTTTTTTGGTTAGTGCTCGCAATAAATTGCATTAGTTTTGTGTGAATCGGAGAGTAGGAGGACGAGCCGCAACCTTTGTCAGCCGCAGTGTGTAAGAGTGACGTCAGAGTGAGCCACGCTGGGATAGGGTGGTTAGTAAGGAAGAGTCACGAGCGGATTGGCAGCCGTGCGTGAGAGACAATTGTTTGAGAAAGCGGGTTAAGGTAATCCTGGGAGTAAAAGTAATTTCCTTATTGAATCGAATAAAAACAACAGAGAAAGATTACGTTTTTCAAAGCGCTTTAGGAGTGCCATTAAGGGTGATAAATACATTAAGGCAACAGTGTGGGAGCCTACCCCACCGGAAAATTCTCTGGCTTATATTGTAATGGAGGAGCGATATGTCGGGCCACGTCTTTGGTTAAAGCAGTGGTGCAAATTGACGGAGAAACTGGGAGCTTTGGCGTTTCCAGAGTATGGAACGTTTAATTTGAGATTTTTGGACCAATTGTGAATGACATTGTATGAGACAAAGCCTCTTCCTAGACCAGCACAGTTTGAGGCACTTGCAGTTTGGCAGCTCATAGCAAGGCAGCAACAAGAAATCAAACTCCAGAGGAGAATAAGGAGGGTAGAGAAGTCTCTAGCAGAGGCAAGATGGGATTGTGAGCAGAAAAGGTGGAGAACAGCGACATTGCAGGAGGTTAAATTGTTTCCTGCTATCACTAAAGAAGATGAGTCAGACGGGGAAGAGGAAACTAGTAAGAGTGATAAGAGTTTGACAGGGAGTAAGAAGAAGAAAAAGACCTATGTAGAAGAGGACGATTCAGATGTTGAGGATCTTATTACTCAGGTGTTGAGAGACCGTCCTCCACCATATACGGTGCATGAAGGGGGTCCAAGTACTAGTTCTGCTTCAACTGCCCCAGCTCAAGGGTCGGGACAGTGGGACCGGTGCAAGCAGGTAATGGACAGGTACAAGAAGTAGTGCAGAGTACTCCTAATGCAGTGACTACTTCGCAGATGCACCCACCATGTATACAGAGAATTTATCCAGAGATACCGATACTCAAGATAACCTCGAACTTAGTGGTGCCTGCGGAGCAAGCGGTTGAAAGGCCGATGCTAGACTCCAATGTTGATTCTTCAGGCACAGCCACAGGGTTTGCGGAAGTTCACACCGATGATAGGGTCACAGTCAGATGAGACACCAGTGATGAATCAGAGCATGGGAGTAGTCCTTCCACAAAATGCCACCAGATGCAATGTCGCTGCAGATTACTGTTGGTCCAGCGGTACCTTTGTTTGCACAGAAGAAGCTGATTGCAGGAGAACAGGGTGAAATGTCACAAAGTCTCATAAAGAGGGGGTGAGAGAGCATGTGCAGGTGGTTTCATCTATAGGTCAGACCTTTGATGGATCGTGACCATTAATGGACGTTAGTCCACTTGTTGTGCTTCCAGATGCTGTAAATGACCCGAGTGTAAGTCAGAGTTCAAAGCTTTTGACACCGCAAACTCCAGGTGCAGTGGTACAACAGGTACCATTGCCGAACGCAAGTAATGTTTCATTACAGGGATTGACAGCACAGCAGTTAAATTAGTGGTTAGATAGTCTGAATACTCCACGAAACACATCCAGGGGTGAAGAGCAGATTGATCATGTAAGGCTGGCTACAGAAATGACTGAACTGGTTGAGGGATCAATGGGAGTGAATAGGTTAGAATTCTATACCGAAGAAGAGTCGAGATATCTGTGTCTGAGAATCACAGGAGAAGTGGGCAAGATACATCAGAAATTGGCAGATTTGGCAGATAAGCATGACATAGAAATTGAGAAAATGAAACATTTGAAAAGAAGCTACAGGTTAGATTTTGAGGCAAAAGATTTCGAACACATGAGGTCAGCTGGGATGAAAGCGCATCTTAAAGAACTATTGCAGAGTGCTCAGATCTGGGGAGCACTAGAGAAGTGGGAAGGCAGATGGGCAAAGAAGAGTCTGAAAGTGTTCAGAAAGAAGAGGATCCAGTAAAATTTTTACCAAAGAGGGAAATTCCAGGAGGGCAGTTTGTTCATGTTCCTTGGCACAGAAGTGATATTCTGTCATTCACAAATGATTATCCAAAATTGAGAGAGAAACCAGTTGAATTGTACCAGCAGACAGACATATTTGTGAAACCTTCAAAATGTCTGTGGGAAGATCTGAATACTCTGTTGGAGATAGTAGTGCCAGCTGATTTGTGGGTTGAGTGCAAAAGAGCAGTGGATTGGCCGACGAGTGAACCGGAAAGAGATCGAGTTACAGGTGCACCATCACCCGAAGTGATGAAACATTATGATAGGGTGATTGAGTTCCTGACGACGAGAATCTCGCATTAAAACATTGACTAGCAGAGAATTGACAGGACAGTGCAGGAGGTAAAAGAGTCGATCCATGCGTACTTTGAGAGGTTGTTGAAAGCGTTCACTGAGTACAGTGGCAAGGAAGCGATTGAGCCGAAAGAGATACTACACTTTGTGTTTAGGTTCGTGGAAGGATTGAGACCTGAAATAGGACAGATGATTAAGAGCTATTTGAATTGTTGGCAAGCAAAACCGATTGATGAAGTATTATAGTAAGCAAAATACTGTAGTGAAGAGATTGAGTTGAAGCATAAAAATCTAAAGGAGGAAGCAATGGTGATGCAGATTAAGGCAGCTCAAACAGGAGTGCTGGGAGCTTAAGTGCAGCAGATACCACAGCAACAGGGAACTGTTATGTTTCAACGTCAGGTGAGAGGTAGAGGTTGTGGAACCAATATAAATCGTGGTCCAGATTTGAATACAGTAGTGGTTCAAAATGATGTGCAAGGGATGAAAATTATGTTGTCGTGTCATCTTTGTGGAAACATGGGACACTGGAAGCGGGAGTGTCCGATGTTGGTGCAGGATGGTGTTGTTCAGCAAAGTGGTGATGTCAATATGTTTCAAACTGTAAAAGTTCCAAGAATGAGAGGATTTAATCCAAATTTTCAGAATAACATGAATCAAGTGCAGAATTTTCAACCCATTCAGCAGATGCAAATGCCATGTGCACAAATGACACAGTTGCAACCAATGCAGCAGTAGGTTCCTATGGTACCTAGACAGCCATTGCAGATACCTCAAGCCCCGATGGAACAGCAACAGATGATGCTTACTCAGCAGGTCACAGGTCAGAGACAAGACAGAAGTAGTGACATAGTGCACCAATTCCCATTACATAGTGAAAATGAAATAAACGACAAATGGATGTGTGATAGTTTGGATGAGGAGCCATGCATGCTTGCCGTGTCCCTAGAGGTAGATAAGAGAGGACCCTTTGTGAGAGGAAAGGTGATGGGTCATAGGGTCTCATTTCTGGTGGACATAGGAGCTACTCGCTCTAGAGTAAGAAGTGCAGAATTTCCGAACTTTTCAGGCAGGACAGTTCAGGTTGTAGGGGTAGCGAACAGACAGTTGATAAATCCAATCACAGATCCAGTACAGGTTAAGATTGGCAACTTTCAAGCACTGCATACGTTTATAGTATGTGACTCAAGTCCAGTATCCCTACTGGGAAGGGACTTTTGTGCAAGACCAGATGTTTGATTAATTGTTCAACTGCTGGAATAGAGGTTCAAACGAATAGTGATGATGAGGAAGAACAAGCTCCTGAAACTGAGAATGAAACCACTAATGAAAAATACCCGTTGACTGAGTTTTTCCCGATGTTTACTGTGAAAAAATTACATGTAGACTTGGATGGTACAGTGCAGGAAAATGTGTGGGGCCTGACAGGTAAAGAAGTGGGTTTGATTAAGGGAGTGGAGCCGATTAAGATCACTTTGAAGCCAAATGTAGTGTTCCCGCAGCTTCCACAGTATAACATGGCACAAGATGTTCTGATGAAAGTAGTGCAGATAACTGGAAATTTCCTGAAACAAGGTGTTTTGAAGGAAGTGTTGAGCAGTCCATGTAATTTACCTATAATGGGCTTGAAGAAACCTTATGGGAAAGTAAGAGTTGTGCAAGATTTGCGAAAAGTGAATGACATGGTGGTCAAGTGTTGTCCCGTAGTGCCAAATCCAGCTGTAATATTGTTTCAGATTCCATGCGATGCAGAATGGTTCACAGTTGTTGACTTGTCACAAGATTTCTTTTCTGTGCCTCTTCATGAGGATAATCAGTTTCTTTTTAGTTTCAAATTCCTTGACAGAGTCTACAGCTGGTGCAGGCTTCCTCAAAGGTACAAGGAGTCACCATCCTTGTTCAATCAGATTTTGAAAAAGAATCTGAAGTCATTGGAATTGCCATACCAATCGACTTTCGTGCAGTACATTGATGACTTATTGATTGCATCCAAAACAAGAGACGAGTGTAAGTACGACTCAATTGCCCTGTTGAATCATTTGGGAAAATGTGGACATAAAGTGTCACCTGTGAAATTGCAGTACTGTCCGAAGTCAGTGAAATATTTGGGACACCAAATTGAGAAGGGGTCAAGGAGAATTTCCAGAGAAAGGATTACAATGATATTGCAGAGAAGTCCCCCTACTTCACAGAGAGATGTCAGAATGTTTCTGGGAATGGTAGGTTATTGTTGTCAATGGATTCCAAATTTTGCTGAGATTGCCAAACCATTGGAGCAGCTGACACATAAGGATGTTAGAGATCCCATTACCTTAGATCAGGATCAGATGGAGGCATTCACTGAGTTGAGAGAGAGTTTGTTCAGAGCTTCAGCGTTGGGAATGCCTGATTACACGAAGCCATTCATATTGTTTTGTCATGAATGTGATGCTTGCTATTTGTCTGTCTTGACACAGGTCCATGGAGGTGCTTATCACCCAGTAGCCTATTTTCAGCTACCTTGGACCCAGTTGCAGCAGCCTTACCAGGTTGATTGTGCCGCAGTTGGTCAAAGCCTTTCACAGTGTGAGGGAGTAGTGATGGGATACCCTCTGATAGTAATGGTACCTCACTCAGTTGAGATCTTTTTGACAAGGACAAAAACGCAGTATTTGACTGGTTCAGACTGAGACGGTATGAGACAAGCATTCTAGGTGCTCCAAATGCAACAGATGTATGGTGCTGAACCCAGTAGCATTACTTCCAAGTGGTACTGTTGAAATTGAAAAGGAAGAAGACATTGAGCATGATTGTCTTGAGGTAACTGAGTTGTGCACAAAACCCAGACCTGATATCAGAGATACCCGATTGAAAGAAAATGGCCAAATTGTCTTTGTTGATGGCTCATGTCTCAGGGATGGTACAGGAACATTGAGAGCAGGATATGCCGTATGCACAATTATAGGTACATTAGAAGCTTCTTGGCTTCGAGGTGTATATTCTGCACAAGTAGCAGAATTGGTAGCTCTTACTAGAGCATGCCACATATCCGCAAGGTTGAGAGTTACCATCTACACAGATAGCCAATATGGATTTGGAATTGTCCATGATTTTGGTTAGTTATAGTTGCAAAGAGGTTTCCTAACCTCTGCTGGTACACCAGTAAGAAATTATGATAGAATAAAGGAGCTGCTGTATGCATTACAGTTACCTGAAGAAATTGCCGTGGGGAAATGCAGTGCACATCTAAAGTCACAAGACTACATCTCATTAGGGAATGGATATGAGGATCAAGTCGCAAAGTTTTGCACATGGAACTGTAGATCATTCAAAGACAAGTGGAAACTGATGTCAGAAGAAGATAATACATGTACAAGTTTTGCATTAAAATTGATTGATACTCTGGAAGAATTGAAAACACTGCAAAATAATGTTGACAAAGAGGAGAAACAACTTTGATCTGAACTAAAATGTGTTCAAAGGCCTGATGAGATATGGGTTTCTGAGGAAGGTCAGATGGTCCTGCCAAACAGTTTATTGTCGCAAATGGTCAGGTATTATCATGGACAGGCACGCATTGGGAGGGATGCAATGGTTCGGTTGTTCAAGATTGACTAGTTCAATCCTAAATTTAGGCAAGCAGCAGAAGCAGTATGCCATCGCTGTATAATCTGCCAGCAGCTAAATGTGGGAAAGGGACAGTGGTGAATTTGAGCCACATTGGAAGAGCAGGAGGTCCATTCAGCAGAATGCAATTGGATTTCATTGAGATGCCTGCATGTGGAGGTTTGAAGTATGTGTTGGCGATGTTGTGTATTTTTAGTCACTGGATTGAAGCATACCCCACAAGAAGGAATGACAGTCTCACAGTAGCAAAGTTGTTGCTCAGAGAGTTGATACCACGTTTCGGGTTTCCAACCGCTTTAGAATCAGATAGGGGAACTCATCATGGCCAGTGGAACAGATGAATGGTACTTTGAAAACCAGAATTGCTAAGATGGGTGCAGCCACGAATCTGAAATGGCCAGATGCATTGCCTTTGGTCTTGATGTCAATGAGAAATACAACTGACAGGAAGACAGGGCTGTCACCCCACGAGATCCTCACAGGCAGAGCAATGAGATTACCAGCAGTTCTAGCAAATGCACTTGTAAACATTACAGATGATATGGGTGGTCATTACAACCCTGGTGGTCAGTGTTAAAGCGGCGGTAAAACTGCCAACAGGCCGGCGGTAAAAAAAATTGAATTACGACCGTGGCAGAAACCGCCAACATAGACAGCCACTTTAACACTCTGACTGCCACGGCGGTACAAACAAACACCGTGGCGGTAACCGCCAACAGACAGGCGGAGGACAATGTACCGCCCACACTATTACAACCCACCAATCCTCCACCTTTTCCGGGGCGGATTCACCGTGAACAAAAACACAGCAGAAACAGGACTTCGAAGGGAAAACGCTCACCTCTACACACCCCACGAGGAAACAGGACGCCATGGAACCGGAGCTCCAGATTCTGCCAGCCTTTATCTTCCTGCTACTCTACCAGGAGCACGAACGCCGGTGGCGAAGACAACGCTGAGTACTGCACCTACGACACAGGGGAGGGGGAGGGAAAAAACAGTGACACACACACGCAACACACCCACCCCCATCCTCACCCACTACAACACACACGCTAATACATATTGACACATAACAGTTACACCCCCCAATGCCCCCTGGAAGAATGCAAGGACAAAAGGAAATGAGTTGAATAATTGTGATATATTCAATTACCTACATCAAAAATATTTACAAATAGATACATTTATACTATATACAATTATATACACCAAGAACACAAGTCCAAGGGATTCCACCATCATAGTTCGTGGATCACTGGGCCCAAAAGGCATGGGCGAGGCCCACACTCAGTACCCAAACAAGACGGAGAGAATACTGCAGGGGCATCAGTTGGAAATAAAACAGGCACCTCAGGGGGAAGGTAAGGGGGGGGCACCTCAGCCGGTTGAGTTCACGACGCCAGATCCACGAGGGGGCTCCATGTCCACTGCTGCATCCTGGGGAGTGCAAAGCCACAGTCTCACAAGTCTCTACTGTGGGTGGTTTGCCCACTGTTCAATCCTGGGTAGTGCAAAGCCACAGTCTCACAAGTCTCTACAGTGGGTGGGTTGCCCACTGTTCAATCCTGGGGAGTGCAAAGCCACAGTCTCACAAGTCTCTACAGTGGGTGGTTTGCCCACTGTTCAATCCTGGGGAGTGCAAAGCCACAGTCTCACAAGTCTCTACAGTGGATGGGTTGCCCACTGTTCAATCCTGGGGAGTGCAAAGCCAGTCTCTTAACTGGATAATATTCTCCACTGGTTCTGGAGGGGGCTTTGTGCCCAGAGTGCTACATCCTGCCAAGGACAGAGGTAGTGGATGCTCTTCTCCACTGGTTCTGGAGGTGGCTTTGTGCCCAGAGTGCTTCATCCTGCCAAAGACAGAGGTAGTGGATGTAAATCTCCACTGGTTCTGGAGGGGGCTTTGTGCCCAGAGTGCTTCATCCTGCCAAGGACAGAGGTAGTGGAGGTAAATCTCCACTGGTTCTGGAGGGGGCTTTGTGCCCAGAGTGCTTCATCCTGCCAAGGACAGAGGTAGTGGATGCTCTTCTCCACTGGTTCTGGAGGGGGCTTTGTGCCCAGAGTGCTTCATCCTGCCAAGGACAGAGGTAGTGGATGTAAATCTCCACTGGTTCTGGAGGGGGCTTTGTGCCCAGAGTGCTTCATCCTGCCAAGGACAGAGGTAGTGGATGCTTGGATGGTGTCGCAGCTGTCTCCACACTCCCAACTGGACCCCTGGGAGCAGCTTTGGTGGCTGATTTCTTTAACTTTTGATGCTTTACAGGTGCGGGACTGTCCGTGCTGTGGCTCCTTGCCACACTGGCTGACCTGCTGCCTGGTGCACTCCATAATCCGGTGACTACTGGCACCACTGGTCCCGCCGATGTTGTGGCTGAGGTGCTAGGTTGGGACCTGGAGATTCGGGCCCTAGGAGACTGAAGGGGTGGAGGAGGTGAGGGAAAGAGGTCAAGGTTGGACAGGAAAAGTTTCTTAGGAACACTGGGACGGGTAGATGGAGGGGGTTTGGGAGTGGAGGAGGAGGTAGTGGTTGTAGGAGGTGTACGTTCGGTGACTTTGGGTGAAGGTGCATGGGCTGGATGCTGTCATGAGGTGGATGGCTGTTGGATGGGTGTGTGGCTGCGTTTGTGTACCTTGGGAGGTGGCCTCACAGACACACTGGGAGAGGACACAGGGGATATGTGAATGGTAGTGGGGGTGGTGACTGCAAGTGAGCGGGGTGTGGTAGTGTGTGTGCTGGTGATGGATGTAGTGGCTGAGGATGTAGTGCATGCAGGTGTGAGTGGAGACGAGACAGGGAGGGAGGAGGGAGACGAGGAGGAGGGGGACACAGTGGAGGCAGTGGATGTTGGTGTGTCTGCATGTGTGTGATGCTTGCGTGAGTGCCTGTGGGATGTGTGGTGCTTATGTTTGCCAGAGCTTCCCTTGCGTGTTGAGGTGTGTGCATGCTGGTCTGATGGTGTGCTTGGGATAGGCTGAGGTACAGGGGTGTGGGTCTGGGTGGAGGAAGTTGGAGGGGGGAGGCTAGAGACAGGGACAATGGCTGCCATCAGTGCTGAGGCCAGAGTCTGAAAAGCTCGCTGAAGGGCTGCCTGACCAGAGTGAATGCCCTCAAGGAATGCATTGGTTTGTTGCAACTGCCTTTCTACACCCTGGATGGCATTCAAAATGGTAGACTGCCCAACAGTGAGGGACTGAGGAGGTCAATGGCCTCCTCACTGAGGGAAGCAGGGGTGACTGGGTCAGGGGCTGAGGTGCCTGGGGCGAAGGTGATGCCCACCTTCCTGGGTGAGTGGGCACGGGGCAAAAGCTGAGGGGCTGCTGGGAGGGCGGTGCTGGTAGGGGGGGTGGCGGCTGTACCTGTAGATGCGGGTGGGCACAGATGGTGCCGCCACCGCAAGGGAGTTCTGTCTCGCTGGTGTCAGCTCCTGTCCACGCCGTGGAGCTCCCCTCGCCCTCCGTCCCATTGGTGAATTTGGAGTCCGTAGTCTCGCCCTCCAGGGCCATGTGGGATGCAGCTCCCTCCTGCGCCAATGCTCCTCCGCCTGATGATGCTAATGCACACAAGAACAGGGAGACCACAAAAAGGGAGGGGAGATAGAAGAAAGACATGTTGAGTGCATGCAGTACCACTACCGTTGGCGGACACGACAGACACAGAAGCCCCCTGCACTACGCCGCGCACTTGGGGTCCACTATTCAATCCCTGGGACATGGCTTACAAGGCTGTGGCCGATTTCTGCACACATGGATGTCACAGGAGCCTGACTAGGTGTAGTTGGCACTGTACACAGGTGGGGTGGGGTGCCACAGGGCCTGCCTGAAGAAGGGAACTTAACTACCAAACTCGCCCTGGCCTAAGGGAACCCACAGCCCACCTCCCCCACCCAGACACCTACAATGCGCGCTGAATCAGCAGAATGAGAGTGTACTCACCCCCTTGTGGCTGCTGTGATGCCCTCAAGCGCCCATACAACTCCGGGTACGCCACCGCCAGGATACTGAACATCAGGGGGGTCATGGTGTGACGGCACCCCTCCCACGTAGGGAGGCCATCCCCAGCTGGGCCTCCGCCGTCTTCTTGCTCCAGCGGCGAATGTCCTCCCATCTTTTCCGGCGGTGGGTGCTCCGTCTGTGGTAGACCCCCAGGGTCCGGACTTCCTTGGCGATGGCACGCCAGATGTCCTTCTTGTGGTGGGCGCTGACCTACAGGAATTGTCCAGGGGAAAAAGAGCAGTAATTACCAACTGCACCGTCACAGTCATTGGACAGCATCCCTACCCTTGCCATGACGCACATGCACTCACCGTCGTTTCATGCACACCTCATTCTCCCCCCATCTTTCATCCACCCCACTTCACACAGGCATTGCTCATACAGCATGCTTACAGTGTACTTACCTGTTTGTCTGGAGGACCATAGAGTAGCGTGTACTGGGGGAGGACCCCACCCACGAGTTTCTCCAACTCCTCCATGCTGAAGGCAGGGGCCCTTTCCCCAGACACACGAGCCATTGTCTCTTCCAGACTGAGGTCACAGCAGCACTTGCAGTGTAGATCCTCTCCTGTCGAAGATCAGGTATCGAGTGATTGAACAGAGAGAAAATGGCAGTCACGTCCGCAGCGGTGCGTACCGTCACCACCGGCGTACATCGTCATTGGCTCCTGGGACCCATAGGGTCCAATGTTAACCAATGCAGAATTGCCCCGCGGTCTTCGACCGCCTACCGCGACGGTGTACAACGTCAGCGCAGTTACCTCATATCCCCTTGTCCCACCTTACAGGTCAGGCAGCCGCCATTTCAGGGGCCCACATGGCTTTATTTTTTACTACGTTACACATACCTAGGCCTTGCCGCAACACTATTACAGGCAAAATTCGATTTCTGAATATTTTCAGAGTAAGCTGTGTTTACATACCTCAGAGTTGGTTGACTCTCTGCTCGCTTTTCTCCTCCATAGGCACCGTCCGCTGGGGCATGTGAGGAGATGGCGGCATCCTCCGGTGTACAGACCGCTTGTGGACCTGTCGACAATGGAGGAAAGACATGTGATCATCACCTACAGGCTTGCTCATGCCACAATCCAGGAACTGTGTGCCCAGTTGGAGTCAGACCTGATGTCAGCTATCCGCCATCCCACAGGAATCCCCCCTCAAGTGCAGGTGCTGTCCATTTCCTAGCAAGTGGGTCTTTTCAAACAACAGTGGCCATAGCATCAGGGATGTCCCAGCCTATGTTTTCCAATGTGTTGTCCAGAGTGTTGTCTGCCCTGCTGAAACACATGCAGAGCTACATCGTTTTCCCTCAGGTGGAGGATTTGCCTACAGTGAAAGGTGATTTCTATGCCCTGAGACATATCCCCAACATCATAGGTGCCATTCATTGGACACATGTGTCCTTGGTCCCCCCCTGCAGGAGTGAACAGGTGTACAGAAACCGGAAGAGTTACCATTCCATGAATGTGCAGATGGTGTGTTTGGCAGACCAGTACATCTCCCATGTTAATGCAAAATGTCCTGGCTCAGTGCATGACGCTTACATCCTGCGGAATAGCAGCATCCCTTATGTGATGGGGCAACTCCAGAGGCACCGGGTGTGGATGTTAGGTGAGCACATGGACCCAAATCAGTGGGAATAGTTGTCTCGGTCTGTGGATGTCCCTATGAGTTAGTGTGTGTCTAACAGTTGTCCCTCGCCATTTGCAGGTGACTCTGGTTACCCCAACCTATCATGGCTACTGACCCCAGTGAGGAATCACAGGACAAGGGCAGAGGAACGCTACAATGAGGCCCATGGGCGAACTAGGAGGATTATAGAGCGGACCTTCGGCCTCCTGAAGGCCAGGTTCCGGGGCCTCCATATGACAGGTGGTTCCCTATTCTACTCACCAAAGAAGGTATGTCAGATCATCGTGGCCTGCTGTATGCTTCATAACTTGGCTTTGCGACGACAGGTGTCTTTTCTGCAGGAGGATGGTCCAAATGGAGGTGTGGTGGCAGCTGTGGAGCCTGTGGACAGTGAAGACGAGGAAGCAGAAGAAGAGGACATCGACAACAGGAATACAGTGATCCTGCAATACTTCCAGTGAGACCCAGGTAAGAAGACAAACCTGCCTGCTACATCTAATTTAAATCTACTACCTCTCTACTGTTTTTCATTTTCACCCAGTGTATGGTCACTGAGTTGTCACTTTCCCTTACGATTTCACAGATGTGGGTCCCACTGTGTGACATCTGCTTTGTTTCCTCATGGACTTGAGCTGTGTGACATAGGTATGTTGACATTACATTTGAAAGAGCATTTTGGCACTGTAATTGCTAATACACTATTTCGAAATCACAGACAGACTCCAGATTGTTTTGTGCTGTAAGGGTGTTTATTTAAGTGCTCAATATTGGAGGAGGTTGTAAAATGGTGAGGGGTGATGGTGGAGAAATGTCCATGGCAGAGTCCAGTATATTAGTCTCACTGGTGCATTGTCCAAAGGGGCATAGGAAGTGGAGCTGGGGCAGTTTAAGTATGGACAGGGTGACAAGGTGGGACAAATGGGTGACAATCAGGGTGGTCTCATTTCTTGGCGGGGGTCTTGGCATCGTTCTCTGTCTTTTTCCTGGATCTCAGGGACCGTTTGCGGGGTGGTTCTCCCTCTGCAGGGGGTGGGTTGCTGATGTGGTGGTCCTGTGGCGGTGCCTCCTGTCCACTAGCTCCGGCGGAGGTAGTGGGCGGATTACTGTCCAGGCTAGTGTCAGGAGCCCCTTGTTGTGCCACAGTGTCCCTCCTAGTGTTAACGAGTTCCTTCAGCACCCCTACAATGGTGCCCAGGGTGGAATTGATGGATTTGAGTTCCTCCCTGAAGCCCAAATACTGTTCCTCCTGCAGCCGCTGCATCTCCTGAAACTTGGCCAGTACCGTTGCCATCGTCTCCTGGGAATGGTGGTAGGCTCCTATGATGTTGGAGAGGGGCTCGTGGAGAGTGGGTTCCCTGGGCCTGTCCTCCCCCTGTCGCACAGCAGCCCTCCAAGTTCCCCTGTGTTCCTGTGCCTCTGTCCCCTGAACCGTGTGCCCACTGCCACTGCCCCCAGGTCCCTGTTGTTGTTGGGGTGGTGGGTTATCCTGGGTTCCCTGTAGTGGTGGACCCACTGCTGATTGACATGTCCTGGGGACAGAGGTATGGGCCCGCTGGGTGGGTGCTGTGCTGGTGTTTTCAGAGGGGGGAAGCCCTGTAGTGGCTTGTGCCAGTGTGAGGGGAACCGACTCTCCCGAGGTCCCAGATGGGCCGGGCTGGTCTTCTAGATCCAGTTGGACAGAGCTGCTGTCATCACTGTGGGCCTCTTCTGTGGGTGGAGTGGACATGTCTGGACTCTCCTGTCCGGTGACGCTGGGTAGGGGTCCTGCAGGGGGTTAAAGGCATGATTATTGCATCTGTGTGTGCCATGGTGTGCAATGGGTGGGTGACCGTGTACCCCAGTGCTTGCATTCTTGTGTGGGACCTTATGTGATGATGGTTTGGGGGGGTGTATGGGTATGTGCAGTGGCCATGCTTTGGTGATGGGTGTCCATGCTTTGGTATTGCATGCTGGGCTTGGATTTGGGATGGGTGGTTTGTGATATTGGGACATGTGTGAGGAGTAGGAGTGATGGGGGTGAGGGCGAGGGTGGGGGTATGTGATGGCATGCAGGTAGGGTGGGAGATATAGTAGTAAAGATTTGACTTACCCGAGTCCATTCCTCCAGCTACTCCTGCGAGGCCCTCAGGATGCAGAATAGCCAAGACCTGCTCCTCCCATGTTGTTAGTTGTGGGGGAGGAGGTGGGGGTCCGCCACCAGTCCTCTGTACCGCAAGGTGGTGTCTTGAGACCACGGAACGCACCTTCCCCGTAGGTCGTTCCACCTCTTCCTGATGTCATCCCTAGTTCTTGGGTGCTGTCCCGCTGCATTGACCCTGTCCACGATTCTTCGCCATAGCTCCATCTTCCTAGCTATGGAGGTGTGCTGCACCAGTGATCCGAATAGCTGTGGCTCTACCCGGATGATTTCCTCCACCATGACCCTGAGCTCCTCCTCAGAGACCTTGGGGTGTCTTTGCAGTGCCATGGGGTGGTGTGGGTGATGTGTGAGGTGGTGTGTGTTGTGATGTGTGGGGTGATATTTAGTGGTGTGTTGTGTGAGGTGCGTGGATGTTATGTGGGTGATGGTGTTGAGTGCCTGTGGATGCTCGTTTGTAGATGGTGGTGTCGCTCTCTGGCCTTCTGTCGCAATTGTTGTCGTAGAGGTTTGTGGGTAATGTGGGTGTGTGTTTTAGATTGTATTGGGTGTGTGGGAGTGGTGTGTGTATGTGTATCAGGTATGTGTATTTCGAATTGTCCAATGTGGATGTGTTTTGTAAATGTGTGTGTATTTTGAGCGCAGCGGTGTGTACCGCCAATGGAATACCAAGGTTGAAAGACCACCGCGTGGATTCGTGGGTCGTGATAGTGTGGGCGTATTCCTGTTGGCGTGACAGTGGAGGATTTCTTATCGCTGACCTTTGGTGTGGCGGACTTGTGTGGGTGTCCAGATTTTGTCAGATTCCGGCCTTTGGGTCATAATGGCCGTGGCGGAATTCCACAGCCGCGGCGGTGTGTTGGCGGACTTCTGCACGACGGTAAGCGGCTTTTACCGCCAATGTTGTAATGACCCCCATGGTGTTGGACTACTGCAAGGGTCTGGCTGATGTGGTTCACTCTTTCTCTCAGCAGGTGCAGGCCACTACCCTGCCACCCATCCACGATCCAGGGCCCAATTTGAGAGCCGGTGACTGGGTCGTTGTTGGAAAACATGTGCGCAAGACGACTTTTTTACCTCACGGCAGGAGCTGCATCAATTCCTCTCTGGAAGTCAGGCTGCGTCGTCCCGGCTCGGCTGTGCATTGATCCAGTGGGCCGTGTGATGAAGTTCCGGTCACTACGGTGGCTCTGCATTGATCTTCTCGTTGCGAAGTCGGGCTCCGTCGTTCCAGTTCAGCGTGCGGTGAATTTTTCACCACGGTGCAGGCTGTGCGTCATTTCTGGCAGGCTGTGCATCGAATTTCGCTACACAAGGAGACCTTCTTGTAGAGATGAAGTCTTTTTAGTCCTGAGACTTCAGGGAACAGGAAGCACGCTCTATCTAAGCCCTTGCAGAGCACTTCTTCACCACAGCCAGAGAGCAGCAAGGCAGCAGGGCTACAGCAAGGCAGCATTCCTTCACAGAAAGCAGACATGTGAGTCCTTTGAGCAGCCAGGCAGGTCTTCTTGGCAGGATGCAGGTTCTGGTTCCAGTTTCTTCTCCAGGAAGTGTCTAAGTTAGTAGCGGCAGAGGCCCTGTTTAAATACCCAAATGTGCCTTTGAAGCGGGGAAGACTTCAAAGAGTGGCTTAGAAGTGCACAAGGTCCACTTTCAGTTCAGTCCTGTCTGCCAGGGTCCCAGGTGACTCCCTGACCTGGTTTTGTATTCCGCGCCATTGTTTCAGCCTGTCTTTGTTTTTCTCTGCCCCGCGCACTTTTGACCCCCTGCCCCCGCACACACCCATTGACCCCCTCCCTCCTACCAGCTGCCACACCCTCCCACCCCACATTCTTAATGGTGCCCGCTACGTGGAGTCTCGTGTGGCTCCCTGACGTGGTTTTGGCCAGGAGTCCACTCGGCTCCACCAGCCTTCTCCCGTGCTCCTGACCCCCTAACTGCCACGTGGACAGCAGTTCGAGGCCCTCCTCCACCCGCAGGCCCCTGTGCCTGCATCTCATCTCTGGTGCCTAGTGTTAGGCTTCTCCAATCTCCAATATCATGTAAGTGCTTTCTTGTGACTTTTCTGCATTCCTTGCGTTTGCGTTTTTATGCCTTTGTATTTTGATATCTCTGTTTAAATTGTATCCTGCGCCGTTGTTTCAGCCTGTTTTTGTTTTTCTCTGCCCGCGCTCTTTTGACCCTCTGCCCCCACGCTTTCAATCTCCTCGCTATCCCTCCCCCCGTTTCTCTCAACCCTCCAGCTCCCTGCCGCTACCTCCCCTGTGGCCCCACCCCCCCACACCCAATGACCCCCACCCTCCTCCCAGCTGCCACACCCTCCGACCCCACCCTCTTAATGGCGGCCGCTGTGCGGACGTGCCGCTGGCAAGCCTGTCTGCGCCCGTCCGTGCCTGGACCGTGCCCAGCGCCAGACCCCCTGGTCCCCCCAGACAACTCTACTCCCCCCTCACCCTCCACTCACTCAACCCAGGCCCTCACCCCACATGAACCCTTTCCAGCCCCACACACACACACGGCCCATTCACCTGCTACACCTTTCATTTCTCCTGCTCCACACCCCTCACACCACACACCAACCATAGCGACCCCCCAACCAACAAAACACCCCCAACGCAACACACACCTGCTCCTCCCCCACGCCCACCAACCAGCCCCATCGCACACCACCCCACAACCAGAACACACCCCGCAACAACACCATCATACCACACACCAACGCCACCCACCACAACCACCTCAACTGCCTGCTCCTCAACACCCGCTCCCTTCAAAAACATGCCATAGAACTCTGGGATCTCATCACATCACACTCACCTGACATCGTCTTCCTCACAGAAACCTGGACCAACCCCTCCTCAGAACCCGACATAGCCACTGCCACTCCCATGGGATACAAACTCCAACGCAAAGACCGCCTTAACAAGCCAGGAGGTGGCATTGCCATCCTACACAAAGACACCATTAAAGTCACCACCAACTCCCAAAACACTATCGACAGCACAGAACACATGCACTTCCTAATCCACATTAACAACAACTCCACCCTCAGAGACACACTAATCTACAGACCACATGGACGACGCCCTCTTTTGCAACACCATCGCCGACAACATCAGCTCGCACACCCTCACCTCCACAGACTACATCCTCCTCCGTGACTTCAACTTTCACGTGGAGAACCTTCAAGACCACAACTCCACCTCCCTCATAGACAACTTCACCAACCTCGGACTCAAACAACTGGTCACAGCACCCACCCACTCAGCAGGACACACGCTTGATGCAATTTTCACCTCAAGCCAACACATAACCTACACACACACCACCGAACTCCACTGGACCGACCACCACTGGGTCCACTTCACCAAACCCCCCACACACCAACGGCAACACACCACACCCTACCGCATGTGGGACAAGATCCCCACAGAATGCCTTAACTCCCAACTGGCTCACAACTCCCCCTCCACACCAACGACCCCAACATAGGAGCGCACAACCTCTCTAAATGGATCAGTATCTGCGCTGACACACTAGCCCCCCTCAGAAAACACATCGCCACCCGCAACATCAAGAACGCTCCTTGGTTCACCCCTGAACTCCAAGACTCCAAGCGCAAATTCCGCCAAGCGGAGAAAATCTGGCGACAAGAACCCTCTACAACCAACTTCTCCACCCGCAAAACTTCCATCCGCACCCACCACCAACTGATACGCACCACCTAAAGAACTCACTACAAAACACGCCTGGACAACAACTCTCAAAACAGCATCATTAAAGACCTATCCAAACCCAAAGCCAGCAACATAGACCCCACACACACACAACCCCTATGTGACGCCCTCTCTAACCACTTCCTCCACAAAATCCTGGACATTCACAACAGCTTCATACCACTCACACCCACCACACACAACCCTCACTCGCCCAACTCCACCCCCACTCCTGACCCCACCACACTTACCACCTGGGCCCCTATCACACACGAAGAAACTGAAAAAGCCATGAATTCCATCCACTCCGGATCCCCCTCCGACCCTTGTCCTCATCGCATTCACAACAAAGCCAGCCCAACCATCACCCCCATACTCCGCGACATAATCAACTCCTCTTTCGACTCTGCCACCTACCCAGACCCCTGGAAGCACTCAGAAATCACCGCTCTCCTAAAAAAAAACAAAGCCGACCCGGAGAGCCTCTCCAACTACCGCCCCATCTCCCTCCTCCCTTTCCCCGACAAGGTTGCAGAGAAACTAGTCAACCCCCGCCTATCCCACTTTCTGGAGGAAAACAACACCCTTGACCCCTCCCAATCCGGGTTCCGCAAAAACCACAGCACGGAAACCCCCCTCATCGTATGTACTGACAACATCAGGACCAGAGTCGACAAAGGCGAGACCGTCGCACTCATCCTACTAGACCTCTCCGCTGCCTTTGACACCGTCTGTTACCATACACTCCGCACATGCCTCCACAACACAGGAATTCGTCACAAAGCCTTAGACTGGCTCACCTCCTTCCTCACCGACCGGACCCAAAAGGTCCACCTCCCACCCTTCCACTCCACCGCTACCAAAATCATCTGCAGAGTCCCCCAAGGGTCCTCCCTTCGCCCCACACTCTTCAACATTTACATGATCCCCCTCGCCAACATTCTCCGACCACACAGAATCACCATCCTCTCCTACGCAGACGACACTCAACTCATCCTCTCCCTCACCCGCAACCTCACCACTGCCAAAACCAACCTACAAACCTACAGCCGCTCTCCTCGACACTGCCAACTGGATGACAACAAACCACCTCAAGCTTAAATCCGAAAAAAACGAAATCATCATCTTCGGCACCAACAAAACCATATGGGATGACTCCTGGTGGCCCATCACCCTAGGCCCCGCACCCACCCCGCAACCTCAGCATCATCCTGGACCCCTCCCTTCCCATGATGCAGCAAATCAATGCAGTCACCTCCTCCTGCTTCCACACACACTGCACACTGAAAAAATCCTTCAAATGGATTCCCTAAGAGACCAGGAAGACAGTCACCCATGCACTCATCAGCAGCAGACTACACTATGGTATCGCCCTCTATGCCGGCACCACACTCAAACTCAGACGCAAACTCCAGAGAATCCAAAACACGGCCGCACGCCTCATCCTGGATCTCCCCGCCACAAACATATCTCTCCACACCTCAAAACCCTTCACTGGCTCACCGCAGTGTAAAAACAAATTTAGGAGTTTTACACTACCAGGACATGTAAACTACATAGGTACATGTCCTGCCTTTTGCCTACATGGCACCCTGCCATAGGGGTTACCCAGGGCACACCTTAGGGGTGACTTATATGTAGAAAAAGGGGAGATTTAGGCTTGACAAGTACTTTTAAATGCCAAGTCGAACTGGCAGTGAAAATGCAAATACGGGCCTTGCAATGGCAGGCCTGAGACAAGGTTAAGGGGCTAATTAAGTGGGTGGCACAACCAGTGCTGCAGGTCCACTAGTAGCATTTAACATACAGGCCCTGGGCACATTTAGTGCACTCTACTAGGACCTATAAGTAAATTAAATAGTCCAAAAGGGTATGATCCAATGTTACCATGTTTAAAGGAAGAGAACATATGCATGTTAGCACTGGTTAGCAGTGGTAAAGTGCTAAAAACCAGCAAAAACAGTATCTAAAAAGAGGAACGAGGCAGGCAAAACGTTAGGGGTGACCACCCTAAGGCTGTCATGTCTATCAGTCTATTATTGTGCATGTTCTGCCCTGTTGGCAGTTCTCAATTCCTTTCACATTTACAAAATACTTTTGATATGCTGTTCTATCAGTAGCATGTTGTGGTGTATCTTGATTGAATGCATGTAACTTGTATTCATGTCATAGTATGTTGTATAGCGAATATGAAGAATAGTGTTGTGATTTCACCCAAGAGGCCAGGTCCAGTAGGACCATTGATGGAAGAGATGTCAATAAAGAACATCTATTGTTAACACTTGTGACTTGTGAAGTCTTACCTATATAGAAGTCACTGGTTATAAAGATGGTGAAATAAAAAGGCACCTCAACACATCATCATAAATCTGCAGAGTAGCAGTGTTACAGCTTTCTGGGGGATAACATGCAGGGATTAAGACTTGACTGAGCTCTGAGTCAATGGCAGTGCAGGATATGCAGTCCATGTACCTCAGGTGAGCTGCAAAGGATTTTGTTGATCAGACCTTATCATAATGTGTGGAGGATAAACCCCTGCCAGGAACGTCTTGGCTGACCTCTAGTAAAGTGACTACTTGAGATATTGGGTCCTATTGGTTGCTATGTCCAAAAAGTGGTGTGTTCCACCATATTAGTAGAAGGGAGAAGAGAAAGTAAAAAAGAAGAGTACTTTATTTATTATTGACCCGCCTGATACTATGAGTCAGGTGTAACAAGGAAAGCCATTTAGAATGTTGATGTGCGAGGTGTGTCAGTGTCACACGTTAAATCAATCTACACATACGTGAGTGAGACATCAGAGGGTGATGTCACTGGAACACATCACTACAGAACTGACATGCTGCCATTTTAGTTGAATCTGAAACTGTAATGACCACAGCTGACACTAGGAGACATCCTATTCACTCTGTGTAAGTGCAGTGGTAAATATCACATGGAAGCATATTTTAGTGAGTTAAAAATGGGTGGTAATAATACTCCTGTCTAGAATAAAGATTTGGTGACAGGGACCAACTACAATGAGCTGTGGTGGGTGGTAGCAATACGTGTCAGATTAACATTGGGCGATAGTTTGGTTTAATCTGACCCACATTGAAAAGGAACACTCTGTTTGCTATTAACATCAGGCAGTGGTTTGGTTTGAACTGACATCTGCTTAACATAACAAGCATATTAATAGAGCCGTAGCTGGAAAAAACGAGAAGAGATACACAATGAAGGCATACCATACAGCCTTAAATGAAAACCTGCCAATATTGTTGACAATCTTATAGATACCTGATGTACTCTGTAAAATGATTAGTACTTAAGTGTGTTACAAAGTATCTGTGCATTTTTGTGTTATTCCTCTAATGGGGCAGATGCATTTAAGGATTTGGAAAGTAGAAGTAAAGAAAATAAATTATTATTAAGTCACTGTATTTACTGCATACACCCTAGGTACATTAATGCAAAGTGTTATGGCACATTATATATTTTTTTAGCCCTGGAAAGCCAAATAACAGATGGAGAGGTAGAAGCAATGTATTTGGTTATTATGCAAGTTTATGTGGGACAGATCTGATTCCAGAGACAAAATATTAATTAATATTACACTCCCTGGGTGCTGAAGGGCCGGATGTGTTGGAAAATCTGTCAGAGCTAAGTCAAGAGCAAGCAAGGAATTTAAATGAGTATGACATACATATTAGACAATTGGATTTACATTATTTACCAAGAGCAAGTACAATACTTGAGTAACATCACTTTGATTTAACAAAGAAATAATGAGTCAGTGGAGGCTGAGATTACTAGCATCAAAACATTAGCTAATACTTGTAAATTTGGGACACTTGCTTAAGTGTGCGACTGAAATAAGTAGTGATAAAGAAGTTATAAATACATTTGTAGATGAATACAAGGAGTTGGTCTGTCTGGTAAAACAAAAAACGTACCCCAGGATGTTTCAATATTAATAAGATGGGACCTGTTTTCATGATGGCAATATGAGACACAAAGTAATGCAAACAAGAGACCAACATTAATTGTGATTTGTAATGGGAATGCTAACAGAGGTCATTATTGTAAACATAGGTTGAAAAACAAGAAAAGTACAAGCAATGAAGGGAAGGAAGTTAATGAATAAGTGGTATTCCAGATTGAGATTAAAGCTAGAAGTCATCAAAATGAGTATGTAAAGAGTGATGCTGTGAATGCCAAGATGAAGTATTATTTATGTTTCAATTTGACTATAATTTCAATGACTACCTTGGGTCAAAAAGAAGGTTATGCAGATAGACGTTTATCAGGGGGTATGGTGGAGTCCCCAGAAAAGGTAGGTTATTTCAGTTTATGCTTAGAAAGTAAAAGAAGGTTTGTAGCAGACAGAGAGGATGTATCCTTTACAGGGGATGATAATTTACGATGGCCACATCAAAACTATTAGGATTCAGGCTTAAATCTAATGCCACACCTCAAATGCTAATGTAAGACGTTTCCGAGAGTGGTATGAATTTATTTGATTATGAGTTCAAAGAACTATTCAGTTATCAGTAAGAATGTTTCAAGGGGTATAAAAATAATATAAAACTAAATAAATATATGTTCCCTGTATTATGAAAAAATAGATGTATTCCTGTATGAGATTAAGTGAATCAGGAATCGGAATGGTTGTGTGCTGCTGGAGTAATTTGGCCTGTAAATGTTACTGAGTGGTTTCCTCTAGTAGTGGTTGTCAGAAAGGCCAATGGTGGGATTTGACTGTGTATCAACTTAAGATCTTTAAGTAGGTGTTGGACCTGGCTTTTTGACAGGGTCATCCCCAAACTTTTTGCCTCCTTCCTCCTATTTTTTTCTGACCTGTTGTTGTTGGCTTTTGACCTCTGGGCACTTTACCACTGCTAACCAGTGCTAAAGTTCATATGCTCTCTGTGTAAATTGTACTATTGATTGGTTTATCCATGATTGGCTATTTAATTTACTTATAAGTCCCTAGTAGAGTGCACTATATGTGCCTAGGGCCTGTAGATTAAATGCTACTAGTGGGCCTGCAGCACTGGTTGTGCCACCCACTTCAGTAGCCCCTTAACCTTGTCTCAGGCCTGCCATTGCAAGGCCTGTCTGTGCAGTTTCACTGCCAGTTCGACTTGGCATTTAAAAGTACTTGCCAAGCCTAGAACTCCCTTTTTTCTACATATAAGTCACCCTAATGTGTGCCCTAGGTAACCCCTAGAGCAGGGTGCTGTGTGGGTAAAAGACAGGACATGTACCTGTGTAGTTATATGTCCTGGTAGTGTAAAACTCCTAAATTTGTTTTTACACTACTGTGAGGCCTGCTCCCCTCATAGGCTAACATTGGGGCTGCCCTCATACATTGTTGAAGTGGCAGCTGCTGATCTGAAAGGAGCAGGAAGTTCATATTTAGTATGGCCAGAATGGTAATACAAAATCCTGCTGACTGGTGAAGTCGGATTTATTATTACTATTCTAGAAATGCCACTTTTAGAAAGTGAGCATTTCTTTGCACTTAAATCTTTCAGTGCCTTTCAATTCACGTATGGCTAGGTTTAGTTGACAGCTCCTTGTGCATTCACTAAGACACACCCCAAACACAGGGTACTCAGCCTCACTTGCATAAATATGCATTTTGAATGGGTCTTCCTGGGCTGGGAGGGTGGAGGGCCTGCCCTCACACAAAGGACTGCCACACCCCCTACTGGGACCCTGGCAGACAGGATTGAACTGAAAGGGGACCTGGTGCATTTCTTAGCCACTATTTGTAGTCACCCCCACTTCAAAGGCACAATTTAGTATAAAACAAGGCCTCTGCCCTACCTCATCAGACACTTGCTGGAGAAGAAAGCTGAACCAGAACCTGCATCCTGCCAAGAAGAACTGCCTGGCTGCCTAAAGGACTCACCTGACTGCTTTCTCCAAAGGACTGCTGCCTTGCTGTTGCCCTGCTGCCTTGCTGAACTCTTGTCTGGCTGTAAAAGTGCTCTCAAAGGGCTTGGATAGAGCTTGCTTCCTGTTCCCTGAAGTCTCAGGACCAAAAAGACTTCTCTTTTTCATTTGGACCCTTTGTGCGCCGAAAATTTAGAAGCACAGCTTGCTCTGCGGCGAGAAAAACGCCGCACACCGACGCGACGCCTTCAGGGCGACGAGCTTCGACGCACGGCTTCGCAAGGACAACGCCGCCCAACTTCCAGAGGGGAAATCGATGCGACGCCTGCCGTGTGTAGGAAAGTACCATCTTGCCTGGCATGTTACCCCCATTTTTCACTGTATATATGTTGTTTTAGTTGTATGTGTCACTGGGACCCTGCCAGCCAGGGCCCCAGTGCTCATAAGTGTGCCCTGAATGTGTTACCTGTGTTATGACTAACTGTCTCACTGAAGCTCTGCTATCCAGAACCTCAGTGGTTATGCTCTCTCATTTCTTTCCAAATTGTCACTAACAGGCTAGTGATCAATTTCACCAATTTACATTGGCACACTGGGACACCCTTATAATTCCCTAGTATATGGTACTAAGGTACCCAGGGTATTGGGGTTCCAGGAGATCCCTATGGGCTGCAGCATTTCTTTTGCCACCCATAGGGAGCTCTGACAATTCTTACACAGGCCTGCCACTGCAGCCTGAGTGAAATAACGTCCATGTTATTTCACAGCCATTTACCACTGCACTTAAGTAACTTATAAGTCACCTATATGTCTAACCTTTACCTGGTAAAGGTTAGGTGCAAAGTTACTTAGTGTGTGGGCACCCTGGCACTAGCCAAGGTGCCCCCACATTGTTCAGGGCAAATTCCCCGGACTTTGTGAGTGCAGGGACACCATTACACGCGTGCACTACACATAGGTCAATATCTATGTGTAGCTTCACAATGGTAACTCCGAATATGGCCATGTAACATGTCTATGATCATGGAATTGCCCCCTCTATGCCATCCTGGCATGATCCCACAGGTCTGTAGCTCAGACCTGGGTACTGCCAAACTACCTTTCCTGGGGTTTCACTGCAGCTGCTGCCAACCCCTCAGACAGGTTTCTGCCCTCCTGGGGTCCAGCCAGGCTTGGCCCAGGATGGCAGACCAAAGGACTTCCTCAGAGAGAGGGTGTTACACCCTCTCCCTTTGGAAAAAGGTGTCAGGGCTGGGAAGGAGTAGCCTCCCCCAGCCTCTGGAAATGCTTTCATGGGCACAGATGGTGCCCATTTCTGCATAAGCCAGTCTACACCGGTTCAGGGACCCCTCAGCCCTGCTCTGGCGCGAAACTGGACAAAGGAAAGGAGAGTGACCACTCCCCTGACCTGCACCTCCCCTGGGAGGTGTCCAGAGCTCCTCCAGTGTGCTCCAGACCTCTGCCATCTTGGAAACAGAGGTGCTGCTGGCACACTGGACTGCTCTGAGTGGCCAGGACCAGCAGGTGACGTCAGAGACTCCTTCTGATAGGCTCCTTCAGGTGTTGCTAGCCTATCTTCTCTCCTAAGTAGCCAAACTCTCTTTTCTGGCTATTTAGGGTCTCTGCTTTGGGGATTTCCTTAGATAACGAATGCAAGAGCTCATCAGAGTTCCTCTGCATCTCTCTCTTCACCTTCTGCCAAGGAATCGACTGCTGACCGCGCTGGAAGCCTGCAAAACTGCAACAAAGTAGCGAAGACGACTACTGCAACTCTGTAACGCTGATCCTGCCGCCTTCTCAACTGTTTTCTTGGTGGTGCATGCTGTGGGGGTAGTCTGCCTCCTCTCTGCACTAGAAGCTCCAAAGAAATCTCCTGTGGGTTGACGGAATGTTCCCCCTGCTACCGCAGGCACCAAAGAACTGCATCACCGGTACCCTGGGTCTCCTCTCAGCATGACGAGCAAGGTCCCTTGAATCCAGCAACTCTGTCCAAGTGACTCCCACAGTCCAGTGACTCTTCAGTCCAAGTTTGGTGGAGGTAAGTCCTTGCCTCCCCACGCCAGACTGCATTGCTGGGAACCGCAACTTTTGCAGCTACTCCGGCCTCTGTGCACTTCCAGCAGAAATCCTTTGTGCACAACCAAGCCTGGGTCCACGGCACTCTAACCTGCATTGCACGACCTCCTGAGTTGTCCTTCGGCGGCGTGGGACTCCTCTGTGCAACTTCGGGTGAGCACCGTTTCACTCCTCTTTGTAGTGCCTGTTCCGGCACTTCTGTGGGTGCTGCCTGCTTTTGAGAGGGCTCCTTGTCTTGCTGGGCGCCCCCTCTGTACCCTGACGCAATTGGCGACATCCTGGTCCCTCCTGGGCCACAGCAGCATCCAAAAACACTAACCACACGACTTGCAGCTAGCAAGGCTTGTTTGTGGTCTTTCTTCAGGAAAATACTTCTGCACGACTCTCCACGGCGTGGGGCATCCATCCTCCAAAGGGGACGTTTCTAGCCCTTGTCGTTCTTGCAGAATCCTCAGCTTCTACTGTCCAGTAGCAGCTTCTTTGCACCCACAGCTGGCATTTCCTGGGCATCTGCCCATCTCCGACTTGCTTGTGACTTTTGGACTTGGTCCTCTTGTTCCACAGGTACCCTCGTTTGGAAATCCATCGTTGTTGCATTGCTGATTGGTGTCTTTCCTGCAGAATTCCCCTATCACGACTTCTGTGTCCTTTGGGGAACTTTAGTGCACTTTGCACTCACTTTTCAGGGTCTTGGGGTGGGCTATTTTTCTAACCCTAACTGTTTTCTTACAGTCCCAGCGACCCTCTACAAGGTCACATAGGTTTGGGGTCCGTTTGTGGTTCGCATTCCACTTTTGGAGTATATGGTTTGTGTTGCCCCTATCCCTATGTGTCCCCATTGCATCCTATTGTAACTATACATTGTTTGCACTGTTTTCTAATACTATACTGCATAGTTTTGGTATTGTGTACATATATCTTGTGTATATTTGTTATCCTCATACTGAGGGTACTCACTGAGATACTTTTGGCATATTGTCATAAAAATAAAGTACCTTTATTTTTAGTATATCTGTGTATTGTGTTTTCTTATGATATTGTGCATATGACATTAGTGGTACTGCAGGAGCTTCACTCGTCTCCTAGTTCAGCCTAAGCTGCTCTGCTAAGCTACCATTATCTATCAGCCTAAGCTGCTAGACACCCTATACACTAATAAGGGATACCTGGGCCTGGTGCAAGGTGTAAGTACCCCTTGGTACTCACTACAAGCCAGTCCAGCCTCCTACACCGTGAGAGCGAAACTTCGACGCACAGCCCCGTGGAACGAGGCGCAGCCTGAAAACAAGCAGGAGAATCCACACACAGACCCCGGGACATCTGGTAATCATGCGACCCACAGAAAGAGACTGTCCGCGTGCCGGAAAACGATGCACGACTTCCCCGGGTGAAAAATAACGACGCAAGTCCGTGTGTGCTGGGGAGAAATCGACGCACACACATTTTTCCACGTATCTCTTCTTCTGCGGCTCTTTGCAGAGATTTTCCACTCCAAACTAGGTACTTTGTGCTCGAAAGAGACTTTGTTTGCTTTTTAAAGACTTAAGACACTTTGGGGGTCATTCTGACCCGCAGAAGGCAAACCTCCGAAAATCCGACAGCCACAACCGACCGCCAGACCAGCGGTCGGCGGAAAGGTGGAGGTGACAAAACCTCCACCGCCACGCCAACAGAAGTACGCCCATGCCATTACGACCCACGAATCCACGCGGCGGTCATTCAAACGCGGTATTCCATTGGCGGGACACACCGCCGCGGTCAGAATACACACAAACGAACAAAACTCAGCCACATTGGACGATTTGAATCCCACACACCTGATACACATACACACACCACTCCCACACACACAATACAATATAAAACACCCACCCACATCACCCACAAACCCCTACGCAAAAAAATTCTGAAAGAAGGCCAGAGCGAGACACCAGCATCCACAAACTAACAGCCACAGCCACTCAACACCATCACCCACACACTATCCACACACAAAACAACACACACCACCACACTCAACACACTTAACTACACATACTCCACCCCACACATCATACACACCACCCCATGGCACCCCAAAGACAACCCCGCTTCACAGACGAAGAACTCAGGGTCATGGTGGAGGAAATCGTTCGGGTAGAGCCCCAGCTGTTCGGCACACAGATACAATACACCAGCATTGCCCGGAGGACGGAGCTATGGCAGAGGATTGTCGACAGGGTCAACGCTGTGGGACAGCACCCCAGAAATCGGGAAGACATCAGGAAGCGATGGAACGACCTACGGGGGAAGGTGCGTTCCATGGTATCCAGGCACAACATCGCCGTGCAGAAGACTGGCGGAGGACCCCCACCTCAACCCCCACAATTCACATCATGGGAGGAGGAAGTCTTGAACATCCTGCATCCTGACGGCCTCGCAGGAGTCGGTGGAGGAATGGATACTGGTAAGTTGAAGCTTCAATACTGCTTCCCCCCCACCTGCATGCCAAATCATACCCCAACCCTCACCCCCATCCTCGAACCCCACCCTCACCCCCACCCCCACCACCATCCTCACCCCCACCACCATCCTCACCCCCACCCCCAGCACACCTATTCCCCGCCAATGTCTCACCATCACAACCCACACATCCCAAAACCTAGGCCTGCATGCGTCCACTAAGCATGGACACCCATCACCAAAGCATGCCCAATGCATATACACATCCCCCCCACAAGCCACCCTCACCAAAGCCCCCACACACGAATACCAGCACTTGGGGACACGAGAACCCATAGATACACCCATATGCCACACATTGAAACTATAACCATACCTCTATACCCCTGCAGGACCCGACCGTCAACACACCGCGGCGGAGGGGCCAGAATTCTCCACACCCCCCACCCAAGAGGCCGTCAGCGATGACAGCAGCTCTGTCGACCTGGACACCGATGACCAGCCCGGACCATCGGGGACCTCTGGACAGTCGGTTCCCCTCACACAGGCCCAGGCCACTACAGACCCAAACCCCTCTGGGAACACCAGCACAGCTCCCACCCAGCGGGCCCATGCCTCTGTCTCCAGGGCGCGTCAATCTGCGGTGAGTCTACCACTACAGGGCACCCAGGATAACCCACCACCCCAACAACAACAGGGACCTGGGGGCAGTGGTAGTGGGCACACCGGCCAGGGGGCAGAGGCCCAGGGAAACAGGGCAACTCGGAGGGCAGCTGTGCGACAGGGGGGGGACGGGCCCAGGGAACCCACTCTCCACGAGGTCCTCACCACCATCATGGGAGCATACAACCGCTCCCAGGAGACGATGGCGACGGTACTGGCCCGGTTCCAGGAGATCCAGGTACTGCAGGAGGAACACTATCGGGGGTACAGGGAGGACATCAGAGCCATCAACACCACCCTGGTTACCATGGTAGGGCTGCTGCAGGACCTCGTCAACACCAGGGCGGACACTCAACAACACCCAAGGGCCCCTGCCACTAGCCTGGACCAAGAACAGCCAACCATCTCCGCCGGCGCTAGTGGACAGGAGGCCCCCGCACAGCAGCAGCCCACCAGACCCCCACCTCCTGCAGGAGAAGAACCACCCCGCAAGAGGGCCCTGAGATCTCGCAAGAAGACAGAGTAGGATGTCAAGACCCCCGCCAGCAATGGATACCACCTGATGTCATCCCACTGTCCCACATTGTCACCCTGTCCATCCTTGAACTGCCCATGCTCCATCTCTCCACAGGCCTCTGGACAATGCACCTGTGTGACTGTTACTCTGGACTCTGCCATGGACATTCCTTCACCATAGCCCCCACCCACTTGAAACCACCCATCCCATTTTGAGCACTTAAATAAACACCTATTTTGCACAAAACTATCTGGAGTCTGGCTGTGATTTCAATATATTGTAATTGACATGACAGTGCAAATATGTCCTTGTACATGGTGAAGTCAACAAACAGCTGCCACAAAGCTGTAGTCCATGGGGAAACGAAGCACAGGACTCGTAGTGGGGACCCCAGATCTGAAATAGGGAGGGAAAAGCCACAACTCAGTCATCATACACTGGGGCAAATAGACAGGCAGCAGAGATGCAGGAGAGTAGTTCACATTTACTAAATTATCTTTGAAATGTTACCTGTGTCCTATTGGAAGTACTGTTCAATGATTCTGTCCCTGTTGTCTGTTTCAGCCCCGTCGTCTTCCTCCTCGTCACTCTCCTCAGGTTCCACCGCTGCCACAACACCACCGTCTCGACCATCCTCCTGCAGGAAAGGCACCTGGCGGCGCAAAGCCAGGTTGTGAAGCATGCAGCAGGCCACGATGATGTGACACACCTTCTTAGGTGAGTACATTAGGGATCCACCTGTCATATGCAGGCACCTAAACCTGGCCTTTAGGAGGCCAAAGGTGCGTTCGATCACCCTCCTAGTACGCCCATGGGCCTCATTGTACCGTTCCTCTGCCCTGGTCCGGGGATTCCTTACTGGGGTCAGTAGCCACGACAGGTTGGGGTACCCAGAGTCCCCCACTAGCCATACACGGTGTCTCTCTAGCTGTTCCATCACGTAAGGGATGCTGCTATTCCTTAGGATGTAGGCGTCATGCACTGACCCTGGGAATTTGGCATTTACATGCGAGATGTACTGGTCAGCCAAACACACCACCTGGATGTTCATTGAATGGTAATTTTTTCTGTTCCTGTACACCTGCTCCCTGTCTCTTGGGGGAACCAAAGCCACATGGGTCCCATCAATGGCACCAATGACGTTGGGAATATGTCCAAGGGCGTAGAAATCACCCTTCACTGTAGCCAATTCGCCCACCTCAGGGAAAATGATGTAGCTCCTCACGTATTTCATCAGGGCAGACAACACTCTGGATAACACCTTCGAAAACATGGGCTGAGACATCCCAGAAGCAATTCCCACTGTTGTCTGAAATGACCCACTTGCCAAGAAATGGAGTACTGACATGACCTGCACCAGAGGGGGAATCCCTGTGGGTTGGCGGATGGGGGACATCAGGTCGGGCTCCAGCTGGGCACACAGTTCATGTATAGTGGCACGGTTAAGACGGTAGGTCAGGATAATGTGGCGTTCTTCCATTGTCGACAGGTCCACCAGCGGTCGGTACACGGGAGGATTCATCCGTCTCCTCGCCCAACCCAGCGGACGGTGCCTAGGAAGGACAACATGGAGCACACAGTCAAGCAACCCACAGGTACGTACTCACAGCTAGCACAGTAAACGATTCTCTATGCAGTGAATGGCGTGTCTGAGTGGCTATGCAAGGCCTAGGCCTGTGTGACGCAGTTGAAATTGAGCCATGTGGGCCCTGGAAATGGCGGCTGCCTGACCTGTGAAGTGTGACAATGGGATGTGAGGTCAATGCGCTGGCGTGGCACACCGCGGCGGGCGGCGGGCGAAGACCGCGGCGCGAAGCCGCATTGGTTAACATTGAAGCCTATGGGTTTCAGGAGCCAATGGCGAAGGGCGCCGGCGGTGGCGGGACGCACCGCCGCGGTACGCACCGCCGCGGACGTGACCGCCATTTTCTATCTACTTATCCACTTGCGACTTGAACTTTCACAGGAGAGGACCTATACTGCAAGTGTTGCTGTGACCTCGGTCTGGAAGGGACAATGGCTGCTGCGCCTGCGGAAAGGGCCCCTGCCTTCACTGGAGAGGAGTTGGAGAAACTTGTGGATGGGGTCCTCCCCCAGTATGCGCTACTCTACGGTCCTCCAGACCAACAAGTGAGTTTAATTCAATCTGGATTTGGGGCCACTGGCTGGCTTGGGGGCCTGGCGGGGGGCCTGGCGGGGATGGGGGGCATGTTGGGCCTGGCGGGGGGCATGGCGGGGGGCCTGGCGGGGATGGGGGGCATGTTGGGCCTGGCGGGGGGCATGGCGGGGGGCCTGGCGGGGATGGGGGGCATGTTGGGCCTGGCGGGGGGCATGGCGGGGATGGGGGGCATGTTGGGCCTGGCGGGGGGCCTGGCGGGGGGCCTGGCGGGGATGGGGGGCATGTTGGGCCTGGCGGGGGGCATGGCGGGGGGCATGGCGGGGGGCATGGCGGGGATGGGGGGCATGTTGGGCCTGGCGGGGGGCATGGCGGGGGGCCTGGCGGGGATGGGGGGCATGTTGGGCCTGGCGGGGGGCATGGTGGGGGGCATGGTGGGGGGCATGGCGGGGATGGGGGGCATGTTGGGCCTGGCGGGGGGCCTGGCGGGGGGCCTGGCGGGGATGGGGGGCATGTTGGGCCTGGCGGGGGGCATGGCGGGGGGCATGGCGGGGATGGGGGGCATGTTGGGCCTGGCGGGGGGCATGGCGGGGGGCCTGGCGGGGAAGGGGGGCATGTTGGGCCTGGCGGGGGCATGGCGGGGGGCCTGGCGGGGATGGGGGGCGTTGGGCCACTGGCAAGGAAAATGCTGACAAATTTGAACGTGGTATTTCTCCCTCCCTGTACGTGTCACATAGGTCCGCGCCCATGAGAAGATCGGGATTTGGCGTGCCATCGCCAAGGAAGTCCGGACCCTGGGGGTCCACCATCGACGGGGCACCCACTGCCGCAAGAGGTGGGAGGACATCCGCCGCGGGACCAAGAAGACCGCCGAGTCTCTGCTGGGGATGGCCTCCCAACGTAGGCGGGGTGCCTGCCGTCAACTGAGCCCCCTGATGTTCCGGATCCTGGCGGTGGCCTACCCTGATTTGGATGGGCGCGTGAGGGCAGCACAGCAGACACAAGGGGGTGAGTACAAGCATTATCTACTCTGTTGTCGCGCAGTGGAGGTGTCTGGGTGGGGGAGGAGGGCTGGGGGTCCCCCTAGGCCAGGGCGATATCTGTAGGCTGGGCACCCCCGTAAGCCCCTGTGTCCCCAGCCACCACCCTCAGTAGTTTGTCAGTACAGCCATCCCTGGGCCGTGTCATCCAAGGGTGCAGTTGTCAACTCTAGGCGTGTAGGGCATGTTCCACGGAATGCGTAGCGGACCCCAAGTGCGCAACTTAGTGCAGGGGGCATCTGTGTCTGTCATGTCCGCTAACTGTACCGGAGATCCATGTACTCAATATCCCTTTATTTCTCTCTCCCCCCCCCTTTTTGTTTGTCTTTCTGTGCTTGTGTGCATCAGCATCATCAGGCGGAGGAGAAGTGGCATCGGGGCAGGAGGGAGCTGCATCTCACATGGCCCAGGAGGGCCATGCCACAGAGTCAGACTGGACCAGTGAGACGGAGGGCGAGGGGAGCTCCACGACGGGGACGACTGGACCCTGCAGCGACACGGACACGTCCTCGGAAGGGGGCTCCCTTGCGGGGGTGGCACCATCCGTGCCCCCCGCCATTACAGGTACAGCCGCCACCCAGCGCACCATCTCCGCCCTCCCAGCAGCCCCTCAGCGTTCGCCCCATGCCCGCTCTGCCAGGAAGCCGGGCATCTCCTTCGCCCCAGGCACCTCAGGCCCTGCCCCTGTTACCCCCGCTGCCCTCAGTGAGGAGGTCATTGACCTCCTCCGAACGCTCATTGTTGGGCAGACTACCCTTTTGAATGCCATCCAGGGGGTGGAGAGGGAGGTTCATCGCAGCAATGCGTACCTGGAGGGCATTCATTCGGGTCAGGCTGCCCATCAGCGATCGTTCCAGGCTCTGGCCTCAGCACTGACGGCAGCCATTGTCCCTGTCTCCTGCCTCCCTCTACTAACTCCCTCCTCCCAGTCTCCTGTTCCTCTGCCTGCCCCACCCACACCATCAGACCAGCCTGCACACACCTCAACACCCAAGAGAAGCTCATCCAAACATAAGCACCACAGATCACGCAGACATTCACACACGCAACATTCCGATGCAGACATGCCAACAGTCACTACCACCTCTGTGACCCCCACCTCCTCGTCTCCCTCCTCCCTCCCTGTGACGTCTACACTCACACCTCCATTCACCTCACCATCAGCCAGTGTTTCCATCACCAGCACACCCTCCACTCCAGTCCGCACACGTGCAGTCACCACCCCCACTGCCATTTACACGTCCCCTGTGTCCTCTCCCACTGTGTCTGTCACCCCCTCTTCCACACCACACAAACGCAGCCACCCACCCACCCAACAGCCATCCACCTCACGACAGCCTATCCCTCCTGCACCTGCACCCAAAGACAGCAAACGTGACTCACCTACAACCACATCCTCTCCCTCCACTCCCATTCCCACTGTACCTACCACTCTCCATTGTCCCAAGAAACTCTTCCTCGCCACTACTAACTTCTTTCCTGACCCTGAGCCCCCCCCTCCTTCTCGTCGGGGTAAGAAGAGCACCTCAGCCACCACCAGCCCTGCAGCCCCCTTGACAAGGGTGCAGGGGTATTGGAGCCCGCCAGCCCGCATGTCTGGATCTTCGCCCAGCAGCAAGGGGACAGCCAGCCCACCCCCTGGGAAGAGGAGCAGAAGGCGGAAGGGGCGCCGCAGGAGCCCGCCTTCTACATCCCCCCCGGACACCACCCAGAGACAGTCACCAGCCACAGCTCCAAAGGGAGGAAAGGGCCACAGGCCCACGACTAAGGAGGGCAAGGGCAGCAAGTCGGAGAGGTCAGGCAGCAGGCCTGCTGCCCAGGAGGAGCCCACAACCCCCATAGCCGCTGCCCCGGGAGGAACCGGCACAGCTGCCCCGGGAGAGCCCACCACCCCCATAGCCGCTGCCCAGGGAGGACCCAGCCCAGCTGGCCAGGAGGGCCCCACCACCCACAGCCCAGGTGGGCATTGAAGGAGCACCATCCCCGCTGCCCAGGAGGGCACCACCAGGCAATGAGCAGTTGGCCATAGACCGGCCGCCGTCTCCAGAACCGCTGAACTGGGCCCCGCCGTCTCAAGCACCGCTCCGCTGGGCCCCGCCGTCTCAAGAACCGCTGAACTGGGCCCTTCAAGGCAAGGAGCGCTGAACTGGGCCCCGCCGTCTCAAGAACCGCTCCGCTGGGCCCCGCCGTCTCAAGAACCGCTCCGCTGGGCCCCGCCGTCTCAAGCACCGCTCCGCTGGGCCCCGCCGTCTCACGAACCGCTGAACTGGGCCCTTCAAGGCAAGGAGCGCTGAACTGGGCCCCGCCGTCTCAAGAACCGCTGAACTGGGCCCCGCCGTCTCCAGAACCGCTGAACTGGGCCCCGCCGTCTCAAGCACCGCTCCGCTGGGCCCCGCCGTCTCAAGAACCGCTGAACTGGGCCCTTCAAGGCAAGGAGCGCTGAACTGGGCCCCGCCGTCTCAAGAACCGCTGAACTGGGCCCCGCCGTCTCAAGAACCGCTGAACTGGGCCCCGCCGTCTCAAGCACCGCTCCGCTGGGCCCCGCCGTCTCAAGAACCGCTGAACTGGGCCCTTCAAGGCAAGGAGCGCTGAACTGGGCCCCGCCGTCTCAAGAACCGCTGAACTGGGCCCCGCCGTCTCCAGAACCGCTGAACTGGGCCCCGCCGTCTCAAGCACCGCTCCGCTGGGCCCCGCCGTCTCAAGAACCGCTGAACTGGGCCCTTCAAGGCAAGGAGCGCTGAACTGGGCCCCGCCGTCTCAAGAACCGCTGAACTGGGCCCCGCCGTCTCAAGAACCGCTGAACTGGGCCCCGCCGTCTCAAGCACCGCTCCGCTGGGCCCCGCCGTCTCACGAACCGCTGAACTGGGCCCTTCAAGGCAAGGAGCGCTGAACTGGGCCCCGCCATCTCAAGAACCGCTGAACTGGGCCCCGCCGTCTCCAGAACCGCTGAACTGGGCCCCGCCGTCTCAAGCACCGCTCCGCTGGGCCCCGCCGTCTCAAGAACCGCTGAACTGGGCCCTTCAAGGCAAGGAGCGCTGAACTGGGCCCCGCCGTCTCAAGAAACGCTGAACTGGGCCCCGCCGTCTCAAGAACCGCTGAACTGGGCCCCGCCGTCTCAAGCACCGCTCCGCTGGGCCCCGCCGTCTCAAGAACCGCTGAACTGGGCCCTTCAAGGCAAGGAGCGCTGAACTGGGCCCCGCCGTCTCAAGAACCGCTGAACTGGGCCCTTCAAGGCAAGGAGCGCTGAACTGGGCCCCGCCGTCTCAAGCACCGCTCCGCTGGGCCCCGCCGTCTCAAGAACCGCTGAACTGGGCCCTTCAAGGCAAGAACCGCTGGCCCTTTGGCAGACGTGGCAGGGCAGGATCTATCTCGGGCAGGGCTGCAGGATGTCCTCTGGCCAACTTGCCTCCTCCAGTGGCAGTGGGGTCTGTTATGGACTGTATGGACCGTGGCTTTGCACTCCCCAGGATGGCCCAGTGGGCAGGCCACCCACTGTATGGACTGTATGGACTGTGGCTTTGCTCTCCCCAGGATGGCCCAGTGGGCAGGCCACCCACTGTATGGACTGTATGGACTGTGGCTTTGCACTCCCCAGGATGGCCCAGTGGGCAGGCCACCCACTGTATGGACTGTTTGGACTGTGGCTTAGCACTCCCCAGGATGGCCCAGTGGTCATGGAGTCCCCTCGTGGATCTGGCGTCGTGTACTCAAGTGGCTGAGGTGCCCCCCCTTCCCTTCCCCCTGAGGTGCCTGTCCTATTTTCTTTCTGATGCCCCTGCAGTGTTCTCTCTGTGGAGTTCTTGTCGTGGGACTGGGCCTTGCCCCTTTGCACAGGACCCCTGTGATCCACGGACAGTGGTTGGACTACATTTAGTAGCTGTGTATATTTTGTACATAGTTTATTTATTTATTGGGATTACTGGTGTACATATTTCAATATATCTGCCCGTTTATGATCTCTTATTTTGGTCTTTGCATTATTTCGGAGGGGGGTGGTTTGTGGGTTGTGACAGTGATCTGTGGGAATGCATTGATGTGTGTGTTGTAGTGGGTGTGGGTGGGTGGGTGTGTGCCGGTAATCTTTTCCCTCCCCTGTGTCGTAGGTGCAGTACTCACCGATGTCTTCCGCGCCGCCGGGCGTGCTCCTGGTATATGAGCAGGTATAGGAGTGCGGGGATGACCTGCAACTCTGGTTCCATACTGCCGGAATCTCGCGTGGAGTGCGTAGAGGTGAGCGTTTTCCCGTTCGTAGTCTGTTTCCGCCGTGTTCTTATCGGCGGTGCTCCCGCCCCGGAAAAGGTGGCGGATTGGTGGGTCGTGATAGGGTGGGCGGTACATTGTCTGCCGCCTGGCTGTTGGCGGGGACCGCCGCGCTGTTTGTTTGTACCGCCGTGGCGGGCAGAGTGTTAATACGGCGGGCTGTGATGGCGGTTCCCGCCAGGGTCAGAATTGCATATTTTAGACCGCCGGCCTGTTGGCGGCTTGGCCGCCGCTTTATCACCGACCGCCAGGGTCAGAATGAGGGCCTTTATATCACTTTTTAGTGATATCTTTACAAATTCATATTGCATCTTTGACCTACAATTATCCTGATAAATATTATATATTTTTCTAAACACTGTGTGGTGTATTTTTGTGGTGCTATATTATGGTATTGTATGATTTATTGCACAAATGCTTTACACATTGCCTTCTAAGTTAAGCCTGACTGCTCATGCCAAGCTACCAGAGGGTGGGCACAGGCTGATTTTGGATTGTGTGTGACTTACCCTGACTAGAGTGAGTGTTCTTCCTTGGACAGAGGGTAACCTGACTGCCAACCAAAAACCCCATTTCTAACAGTAGTGTATGTTAAGTATCCCTTACCTAAGACCCATGAGATTGTTATGACACTAGAGGGGGGCAATATTTTTACAACATCTAACCTTAACTGAGTGCACCATCAAATTGTATTGGCAGATTATATAGCGTTTATAACTGCAATGGGATCCTTTAAATCAAACAGGATGCTATTTGGATGTGTTTCCGCTTTTGCTGTGTTCCAGAGGACGATATAGAATGTGTTAAATGGAGAGAGTGGCCTTAGTTGCAATCAAGATGATATAGTGGTGTTTGGAAATTCCAAAATGCAACATGATAAATGAGTGAGCACAGCTGTAAAAAAAATGTTGGAGCCAGGACTGACTCTGAAATGTGAAAATTCTAACTATTTGGGTTATTGCGTTCAAAGAAAATGTGTTTATCCTCATTAAAAATAAGAAACAGGACATGTAAAAAAGACAAGTTATCTTCCTTTCTATGGATGGTATAGTATTATGGCAAATTCATGCTCAATTATGCAGATAAGACTCCAAGTTCGTGGTGGGTGGGGGAGAGAGTGGAATGTAAGTGTAGTCATTAGTGCCTGAATATATTTGATCAAGTGAAACATGAATTATAGCAAGCACTATGTTTATAAACTTGCAACACTCTTATTTCAAAAGCTAAAGGAAGAAGGTTATTTTCATGTGCTTCCTGTGCATTTTGTAGTTTAGAGTACATTTACTCAGTGAGTGGAAAAGAAGCTCTTGCCGTCCACTGGACTTGAACTAATTTAAATATTTGATATGCTAAATGAAGTTCAAAGTTGGGACGCATCAAAATCCATTGGGAGAGGTGTTTATAAAGAAGCGTTTAGCTACCATATTGTCCAGGACACAAACATGGCTAAGTTCACTTCATCATTTTTGTTTTGTTTTATTTTGGTGTTGACTATATTCCTGGAAATGAAAATGACACAGCCAACTGTTTGTCTATTGTAGAAAAAAAAGTACAAGAGTTTGATGATCCGGAAAAAAAATTATACAATGTGATAAGGGTTGCATAGTAACGCCTGGTGCAGTTAAAGAAGAAGAATGGAAAAAAGAAAATGATACAGAAGTAATAAAAAAAGAGTGATTCATTGGTTATTAGAAAATTAGATGTCAAACAAATTCTAGAAAGAGGTATGCAGTTCTTGGTGGTTGATTAAGAACAATAGAATTGTGTTTTGATGTTCTAGACAGGTCCTGCCCGAACGGATATGGAAAAAATTCTTAGAATTGGTCCAAGAAGATCAATTCTTTTCGGATTAGTAAAAGTGAAGGAAAGCTTTAGACCAGATTTTGGCTGCCAGTATTTGATCTTGAGTTTAACTGTGTTTTTAGAGATTGTGTAGAATGCAATAACTCTGATAAAAATCTTAAAGTCATACAAATGCCCATGAAATTTAGAAAACTACCAAGCTATCATTGGTAGGAAGTAACAATTGTTAATGCAGACCCTATAGGAGGGGAGCATGTCATTATCTATCTTAAAGTGTTATGTGACCTATATGCAAAGTGGGTGGAGATTTCCTGTTTGAAGGATATATATCCACATATGCAATTAATTTTTAGGGAATATATTCAAATGTGAAACTTATTCCGATAGTATATTTTCTGATAATGGTGTTCAGTTTTGCTCTAGCAACATGTAAAATTATTTGAGGAACTGCTCACAAAAAAACTTAGTATATCACTCTGAGACAAACAATGCCATAGAAAGAATGAATAAAACACTGAAAGAAGGTATGCAATTAGTGGGAACAAATAGTTTGGATTGGACAGAAGAGTTACAGTGTTGCAGAACAGCATTTCTAATATCATCATATGGGGCAACAGGGGAATACCCCTTTGCATTCCTTAAATGGTGTGTGCCATGTACAAAAAATGAATCTGGGGTGAGTGGTTGTAAATAAAGGTGTGCAGAATCATGGAATTGTCCCTTGGTATGTGTGAGAAAAAACTCAACAAATGGAGAGAAAGAAAAATTTTGATATGAAAAGACAAGTTAAGATCAATAGATTTTCAGTTGGAGATTTGGTAAAAATAAAATCTCTCAAATAAACGAGAACCATGAGAGATATTAAACTATTCAAACATGCTGTCAAAACAAAAGAAGGAAGAATTTGGAACAAAACTAGGCCATGGCAGTCGCATGCCTCTTGGCAACAAAAAAAACATGAGACGGTATGTCAGAATAATAGCAGAATTCATAAAGGTAGAATAAGGACACTTCAGAACTCTTGAGTGGGTGTAGAAGAAGTAATAAATACAGAAAAAAATCTTGCTTTCAGGATTTTGTAATGAAATATTCTGTGTTTTCTGGAGACCATTAATTATTTTGTTATTGTAATACGTATTATACTAATAAAGAACATCTCCTGTTAACACTGGTAGCTTGAGAAATCTTACCTTTATGGACGTCATGATTTTACACATGCACATTTCACCAGTTTAGCTGTCACTTCTTAAGCATTCTGTCCAAATCTCTAGTATGTTAAACATTTGTCCTTTCTTTGCACAAGCTGCACACCTGAAGTAGATTTATGGCCTGGTTATGAGAGTCCCTGTAAATTGCAAACTCTGCCCACATTGCTGACTATTTGGGGATCAAAAGTAAAGTGGTGCCATGTTTATTGCACCCAGTAACTACCAGGTGTGATAAAGTCTGAATGCCTTTAGTAGGTCAACCGGCCATAAATTAACAAGTGAAAAGTGTTTAATAAATATTTGGACACGTTGATATTGGCATGGTAAGATTCCAAACGACATGTTATGACACATTTTGGGCAGGTTAAATTCAGAAAAGTAGATAATTAACACACTTAATAAATTCCAAATATCTTGGTATTTGATTCTAAAGGATACGATAATTATCACACTTGATGTGTGGACACATATAATTTTTATACAGGTGAGAGTGGGGGCTTTTAGATAATTAAGGATGCATTTAGGGATAGCTACTTATTTTGTTTGTACAAAAATGTAGCACAACCTGCCCCATCAACATCATTTCTTTGCTAGAATTGCGGCATAAATATTTTTATTTGAAAGATTTTTAAAGCACGTGTGTTGTTTGGTTACTTCAGAGCACCAATAATGGTAAAACTGTGGCGTCAAAGTGGATACTTTAGAACCTCTGTCCAATATTTTTCAGTTTTAACCCCTGATTCAAGATCTCAAATAGGTTGCAGATACATTGGAGACACACTTCATTAGGTGTCTTTCTAAAAACAAAGTGTTCATTTGAGACAGGGATAACTGCCTCTCTATTAACCAGCACCGGATTCCACACAGAGGCTTATATAAGAAGTGATGTGCATTAAGATCCCTGTGAATCCTGCATAAGCTACAATAAACTTTGGAACTATGCCGCCCCGTTATCCACAGCGGAATGCAAAAACAAGCAGACAGCAGATAGGCCTGCTAAGGATAATTATAGTGCAGGCGAAGCACCATATTGGATTGTCCTTTCATTCTGTTCAGCTTATGTATCACAGACAGACAATCCCCTACTTTTACTCTAAGTAACATGCTTAACTCTATGACAGCTGACAAAGCACCAGACACTACATGGTTTAGTTACTGCTCAAACGTGCTCCAAAGAAAATAGGTTGTAGATATTGTTGCTGAAGTATAAATGGATCTGTCAGTTTAACTTGACCCTCCCTAGTCAAATCCTGTTCATAGATGAAGCGTGGTAAAGAATAGAGGGTCAGATGTACTAACATACTAGTCTCTACTAACATGCTTGTCTTTAAAATGTCGTCACAACTTGTACACTGATTTTATGTGACCACTATTTTATTTTGTAAACCAACCTATGAAAAAGTAGGTCATTTCCTAAAATAAGGAATAGCAGGATAATTGACATTATTATTAATGAGGCAGGTTTCAATTTGCAACTCCTTGTGACTGGCTACAATGACATTCATAGGTATCTGCAAGTGACAGCAAGATAGTAGTCCATCATCCCTGTCATTGCATTTGGAAAGGGATGCTTTTTAAACCGCTTGATTTACTCAAAGGAAATAGGAGTGTATTTAAAACAAAAAAGTTTACATTTTGAAAAACATCAATGAGGGCTGGCAGTGGTTCCATTTTCTACTGCCTTCTGGCCCTAAAGTTGCCACCATGAGTCTCAGCTTGGGAGTCAGTACCTTATCAATGGTTAGCAACCAAATTAAGGTAGCTGTCAAGTTTCCAGATGCCTTATGTGTGACATTTTCATGGTTTTAGTATACTAATGAGTGACATTCAATGACCAAGGGGGTCATTATGAACACAGCGGTAAACATGCTGTCGGTCTTTCAATAGACCGCCAGCCCCCTTGAGACCCCACCGGCTGCATAAAGAACATTCTGCTGGGCCAGTGGGTGGAACCACATGGAGCCGTTGGCAATGCCTCAGTGAGGCGGGTGCGGCAGCCCCGTCGTGCAGATCACTGCCTGTAAATCGGGCAGTGACCTGTGCGACGGGGGACTGCACGGGGGCCCCTGCACTGCCCATGCCAAGTGCATGGGCAGTTCCGGGGCCCCCCTAGGGGCCCCTGAGCACCCCTTCTGCCAGCCTTTCTCTGGTGGGGGAACCCGCCAGAAAAAGGCTGGGTGAAACAGGGTACATTATCCAGAGGGCAGCGCTGCCTGTTGGATAATGTAATCCCCCATCGTCAGGCTGCCTGTCAGCGGTAGCCTGGGGGTGGCGGAGGGCCGCCACAGGCGACCCTCCCTGTGTTAATTATATGACGGTTCAGACCGCCATGCCGGAGGCGGTCTTTTCCGTAATTGTACGTCTTTTCCGTCATGTTCGTAATGAGGGCCCATATGTCTGACAGTTAGAGTGACTCCTTATTGCAGGTAAACCAAGCAATGAAGCCCATGTTAAATGGATAAATATTAAAAATTACATCATTTTAACCAACGAGGAACTCCAAAAAGATCTTGAAACTGATGTAAACCACCTTAAATGGATGGTCATTATTGATCACAAGTCTTGTTTGCTTTTTTATAACTAGGTGCACTTTCAGTGCTGGAACTCGTATGCCTATACTGTATGATAGGAAAGGAGAAAACTAATAGCCCCAGCATACAAAGTGTTTAGGATTAAAAAGTCAAGATTTACAGTGTTTCAATTCACATGGAGTGCACCACAGGCAGCAGCTGGGGATCGCCCACATTACGGCCCTTTGTGCTTTGTGACACTTAGGGCCAGATGTAGCAACTTCCCAAATTGCGACTTGCAATTTGAGAGTCCCTGCGACTCGCAAATTGCAAGTCGCAATTTGGGATGCAGAAAGGTGTCTCAGACACCTTCTGCGAGTCGCTATGGGGTCGCAAAGACCCACCTCATTAATATTAATGAGGTAGGTCGCAATTTGCGACCCCATAGCGATTCAGGGCACTCACGGACATGGAGGCCTGCTGGGAACAGCAGACCTCCAGGTCCGTGACTGCTTTTAAATAAAGCAGTTTTTTTATTTCAAAGTGCAACCCGTTTTCCTTAAAGGAAAACGAGCTGCACTTTGAAAAATAAACCGAAACCTTTTGTTTCGGTATTTTTCAGGGCAGGTAGTGGTCCATTGGACCACTGCCTGCTCTGAAAAATTATTTTTTAGGCCAGACACAAAGGGGAAGGGGTCCCATGGGGACCCCTTCCCGTTTGCGACTGGGTTACCATCCACTTCAAGTGGATGGTAACTGCGAGTCCATTTGCGACCGAATTGCATACCAGTGCGACTCGCAAATAGGAAGGGAACACCCCTTCCTATTTGCGACTCGGAAATGCATTTTGCGAGTCGATTCCGACTCGCAAAATGCATTTCTACATACCAGATGGGCTTTAGCGACTCGCAAACGGCATTTTTCCGCCCTTTGCGAGTCGCTAAAGCTTTCCTACATCTGGCCCTTAGAGCTGACTCCTGACACAAATGTCATCTCTTAAGTAATTTAAGGTCTCCCCAACACAATAAGAAGAAACTTCAACCGGCCTGAACTGGCCTGAATCCAGCTCAGTATGCGCATTCACACTCTTCTCAATAATAGGACTCTGAGTCTGACCAGGGCTGGAGTGGCCTCTTTAGATAATTGCCTTTATTAACAGTTCACAGGTATGCCCTCCAGAACAGGCCACGTATCAGTAAGGTTGCCATCTGGCTGTTATTATACTGGCATGACCAGAATTTTAGTGTCTTGGCCTTTGAAATAAATGTGAAAAGCACCTGGAGACAGTATTTTTCTCCTCATCTGGTCATACTTTAAAACAGTAAAACAAGAAGAAAACATTTTGCAATATTCTGGAAGTGCCTAATCACTGGCTGATAGTTAAACTTAAAGTTAATAAAGGCAGAACAACCATCTGTAGAAATAAATAAACTTTAAATAGACCAGTTCTAAAGCACGTTTGACTTTTTGCAAAATCTTAAAACGAGGTGAACAAATGGACAGTATTTCTTTGGGAAAGGTGGCAACCCTACTTACAGTGGGAAATTCTGGAGGTGCCAGAACGCTGCTTGTTGCCTCCATTCTGTGCTGTTTGGGCGTATGGTGCCTGGTGGTAGAGCTGAGGCGGGTCATTGCGCCACTTGGATGCCTTATAGAGACATTACTCGCACCAAGGGACCCTGACATGACCAGATAAGTATGCCCCCCTCTCAACAAGTGGCCGGGTGATGTTTCCTTGAACCTGCAGAGGGCCTGGAAGTGTGCTTCCTCCACAATGGTGGAGGCTGGGTAAATTAATTTTGTTTTCACCTGGGAGGTTAGGGTCCCCACTGGACGGCAGCGATTGCCGGTGCCTCAGCTAGGGAGTGGTGGGGGGGAGTCACACAGGACTTTGCAAAATTACAGGAATCATCCTCCTTCTTTGTTGTACTCTCCAATGCCAGTTGGAGTCACTGAGTGCGACTACAGCTCCTGAGATAAGTGGGGAAAAGACGATTGAGTGTCAGCCTTGCAGCCTAGAAAGTCAATCATCTTTAGTGCGGTGGTCACAGAGGCAGGAGCCTGGAAATTAACAACAGGCAGGTTCCACCCGCAATCCATGTAGCAGTTTGTCTGACCCGCAGAAAACACCTGGTGGTGGATACAGTGGTGACTATTGATTTGCCATGAGCAGCACCTCAGTTTATCACTGATGTATTTATTTAATCATCTGAGACAGTCACAAGCATGCTCTCCACAGCACAGCGCTCTGGGTTCTGTAGCTCCTTCAAGCGTGCCTCTGGGTGGCCTGGGGCATTAATTATGCATGACTTATGCATTTTGGGGCATTGATTGGATACCAGCACTAAATACGTTAGTTTGACCCCTAATGCATTGTACTTGGCAGGGCTAGTATTGGTTTGCTTTTCAGAAGGAATGTTCAAAATACAGCCCTTCCAACTGGCGAATCATTAATAATTCTAAAATACTTTTTGCAATTCGGAAACCCACGTCCGAATCACGAAATGGATTTGAAAATTCAGAAAAAGTGAATTAGCAGTTGGAAACCCTGTAATTTAGCAATTTTCAGGGGTGCAACCGCTAAATGCCTGGGTACATCTGGCCCAGAGATACTGGTGATAGTCATTATATTCTGGTACAGAACAGATATAATGACTAGCTTTCACAGCAGTAAGGCTTTTTCCAAACAAATCTAGGATTGGAGGAACATGGTGCTAATCATTTCTTACATAACACCCTGTCAAAGCACTATCATAATAAATTGCTGTTCCTCTGCACCCAAGTATAGTTGGGGCCAGGTGTATTACTTGCCAGGTTACGATGCAACTGTATGTGATGTAATCTGGTTAATTCTTTGCAAGGTGCCAGATGTCAAAAACAGCATAGCACAAAGAGACTGTCACAAGGATAAGCAATTCTCGTTTAACCTCACTCATCAGTGTTGGTGAGACAGGAAGAGACAGTATTCCTGTGAATTATAGTGGACAGCAGACCTTTGTCTCTGCATTCTCTCACGAAGTGGGAGTTCTAAAATATTTGTTTCTTAAAGGAGGAGGATTAAAATGGGTGTGGCAGATAGTAAAAGTAGCATTGTAAGGTGAGTGCCTGAGATGGTCTATGGTACCATTCTGCTCCCTGGCAGGGTCAGACTTGGGGGCAGGGGGTTGACGGACACTCTCAGGCAGTGCCAGATGGGCTACTCTGGCAGGTGTGTGTGTGTGTGGGAGCAGGTTTTGTGGCTGATGTGGGCCTTTTTAGGGTGTGCGTGAGCCTGGTGTATTGAACATTTTTATATACTGACTAACGGATATTGATGGGTAGAGGCCAGTGGATTAATGGGCTCTGGTCACTTTCATGTGCAGTGTGAACTCTGCAGGGCTATGAGGAGAGAGGTACTGACTTCATGGCAGATCTGTCACGAAGTGCATTATTGGAACACTTGATGGTGGAGGACTTGTTGCTAAGCCATGCAAAAAAATAAGATGTTTTACCTTTCTTACATAGCCGACTTTGACTCCACACGGTTCATTGGAAGAAAAACATTTGCCAGCTCTTCATCAACCATTTTCTCACCTTCACTATTACATTAGGCTCTACACTAGATTTCCAAACAATTTGGTATTTAAATATTCGAACACCATCCTGCACGTTCTGGTTTGGCTCAAAACAGTATGACCACATCTCGCTGTGCTGATGTCTTTCTTTGTTTCCCTGTAAAGGAAAGAAGACATTTTAAATCCATCTACAGTGACCACAAAATCTTAACTGGCCAAGCTCCAAATTACCTGTAAAAGCTGTTTGTCTCTTATCTTCCCACCAAATTAATGTCTTCCAATCTTGACTTACCTTTCATCCCTCGAACCTGTTACAAGAAGTTCAGAGGATAACCTTTTATGTGCAAGGTTCTTCTCTACGGAGAACTTAACCTCTGACCCTACAAAAGAAATCTGACTTTCTCAAATTCAAGAGATTGCTAAAAAGCACTCTTCTTAAAGCAGACGCATGACTAGCTCTGCTTCTGCATGCCTCTATTCTTTCTTGCCTCAGACCAGTTAGACAGAAGCTGAAAACCAGTTTCCACCCCTTTATCCACCATACTCTTCACCAAGGCTTTACCAAATTTCTATCACCACAAAACTGTTGATAGATTCCTTCAGTAGAAATTAAGGTTACAAAAGACTTTAGTTAATATCCAGAACTTTGGCCCTCATTATGACTTTGGCGGTCTCTGAGCGAGACCACCAAAGTCACTGGCACCAAAAACCACCAGTGCTCGCGGTCTTCCCTGCGATATATAATCGTTACTGCCGGATTTCCCCCACACTTTGGGCGGATATCCGGCAGTAGCCATGCTGGTCGGCAGTGGTGTTCTGGCGTTGCTACCACCTGCACCGCCCTGCTAGTAGGTCGCCGCCAGCTGTATTAAGACCATTGAGATGGACTGGGTGTGTCCTGCTGGTGGGGCGCTGCCGGCAGTGGCAGCGCCCCTTCCCTTTCCCTGCTGGACGACCTCTTCGCTGGACAAAGTAAGACGACCTTCCGACAGGGGTGAGGGGTGGGAGGTTTGGGGGTGTTGGGTGCGAGCGTGTGGTGTCTGTGTGTGTGCATGTGTGAATGTGATTGTGAGTGTTGTGGTGTATGCGTGGTTGTCTGCGTGTGAGTGAATGCATTTATGAATGTTGAAGTGAGTGTGTGTCTACATGTCAGTGTGTATGCATGTTTGGATGTTTGTGTGTATGCGTGCCTGAATGCTTGTGAATATGTGTGAGTGAATGCATGTATGGATGAGTGTGAGTGGATGAGTGTTTGGAAGTGTAGGTGAATAGGTATATGTGTGGTGCGTGTGGGTGCTTGTGTGCATGTATGCGGGAGGGGGTGTGGGGGGACCTATGTGAGTAGGGGGGCGCTATGTGAGTGGGGGTGGTGGTGCTGGGACTGCCTGCTGGGGGGTAGGGGAGCCCTACTGCCATGGTTTTCGTGGAGGTGCTACCGCCACGGAAACCATGGTGGTAGGCCGGCTCCTAATACCGCCGGCGGTCCTCTGTGGACCGCCGGGTCGGAGATGAACATCTACAGCCTGGCGGTTCATACCGCCTTGGCGGTATGAATGAATATGTGGCGGGTTGGCAGAGGCCAACCCGCCACACTCATAATGTGGCAGTCTTCACTGCTGGCCTGTTGGTGGTGATACCGCCACATTAACCGTGGCGGTCGGAAGACCGCCAGGTTCATAATGACCACCTAAATCCATTCTCTACCTCTATAACAGATTCTTGGCAGCCTGAGGCTACTGCAAGTGTTTTTGCAGTGCTTTACAAATAAAATAAGGAGGAAAACAAAAATAGCACTTAAGTGAACCAACTGAGAAAGAGAAAGACCATTGAGGGGCACCTTGTGGTAAATGGTGTGGAAATGTGCTGAGACTCCTGAGTATTGAGTATTCCTTCCCTAATATTTAGCAACGTTGACTCTGTCCCGAGAGGTCTGAAACCTGATGGAAAGACACAGTAAAGGACATTTATTTCAAGGTGTGTTGAAAGTTGGTAGATGACTACTATTCCAAGTTCCCTTGCAATCACAGTATAAGTTTAATAGATAGTTTAGGTCCACCAAAGATTTCTTTACAGTAGTGGTGATGATGGCTTGTTTGAGGTCTTGATCCCATAGGTAGAGAGACATTTACTACGTTGTTGACTTACAGGTACTACTGGGTGAGAGTCATTACCTCCCGTCCCTCCCTCGCTTTCCTTTTAACCAATGAGGCTTCGTGCCTCCCTCTAGACCCTCCCTTCCCCCTTTTAAAACTCCCCCCCTGCACTCCTCGGGGCACGGGGCTCCTCGAGGTGTGCTCTGGCCGGTCGCGTCTTTTCCGAGCAGGCGGGGCTGTTCGAGAGACGTGTCCTGGGAGTCGGCTGACAAGGTCAGCCGGCTCTTTGCGGCTGGGGCGTCCATTTCCGGTTCCCCGGCCCGCGGAGCCGCGCAGAAGGGCCGGTGGGCATTTTTTGGATTCAGGACTGGTAGGACGGGCGTTCTGCCTGCATTTTTAACTAAATTCTTTAATTTGGATCTTTGTTGGGATTGGTTAAGGGATGTTTGGTGGGAGGTCCTGTGCCCTGTATATTTGGGATTGTATTCAGTGCGGTGGTAGTGCTATTTGATTCTACCATGCCGAAAGTGCCTGCAAAGCGACGTAGGATTGTTTCTTCCTCCTCCTCAGGGGAGGAGGGTGCTGCTGACATTTCAACCCCTGGGGGTCGCCAGGTTCCGGGTGGTGGTGCTGCGCCACTCATGTCCAGGGAGGAGGTGCAGGACATGATCGAGGTGGCTGTTTCTAGGGCTCTCCAGGCAGGGATGGCCAGGCCTAGCCGATCTAAAGCTTCACATCCACCCACTACTGCGGAGAGGTCCTCCTCAGAGGATGAGGAGGGGGAGGCTCCATCTACTTCCTTTGGGGGGAAATATGTCTCCAGGGAAGAGATGTGGGAGGTGATGGCACATGTACGGGACAATTTGAGTTTTCCAGTGTTTCAGCCTACGAGCTCTGATTCCAACTTGTTCCCGCAGTATCAGACGCCTTCTAAGTTTGCCATGCCTTTTCAGGGACCTGTGAAGGTGTTTCGGGAATGGAAGGATGTGGATAAAGCTCAAGTTCCACGATTCCTTCAGAAACTTTATTTGCTAGAGGGGGAGGAGGTACTGTCTTCCTCTGTTCGCCTGGATTCGATTTTGGCTACCCTGATTGGCAAGACGGCTGTCAATCCGGAGGATTGTGTGCCTACTGATGCCACGGACCGTAAGGTGGATTCTGGGCTCAAGAGGGCTTTTGCGGCTGAGAATCTGGCCCTGAGAGCAGGTATTTATTCTGCTTATGCGGCCCAGTCATTGGTACAGGACTTTGATACGCTGGCCGTTGCTGTTCAGGAAGGTGCGGAGTGCTCCGAACTTCTGGCTGGTATGGAGCAACGGGCCAGGTTGCTGGCGGACGTATCATCTTATGTGGTCCGTACTTCGGCTCTGGCATCTGGGGCTTTGATTGGGGCCCGTAGGTCCCTCTGGTTGCGGTCATGGAAGGTGGATCCTGGGGAAAAGTCTGCTCTCCTGAGACTGCCCTTTGAGGGTCGTAGCTTGTTTGGAGATCAATTGCCTTCCATGCTTTCCAAGGCGTTTAAGGAAAGGAAGCATTCCTTACCTTATAAAGGAGGATCTGCTTCTGGCAAAGGGTGGAAGAAGCATTCTCGTTCTTCTCCCAAGATTTATGCAAAATCTTTTTCTTTCAGGAAACGTCGTTTTCAGCTCCATTTTTCACCTAAGAAATCTGCTCCTTCGAACCGGGGTGGGTTCAAGAAGGGGTCCTGATAATCACTGTGGGCCTGGCATAGGGCAGGTTGGGGGACGGCTGAGGCAATTTCTTTCCGCTTGGCAGGAGAGTGTCAGTGATTTCGATGTGGTGCCTCCAGATTCGGGGGTGCGTCCCACTCCTCTGCCTGCGGTCGGGGCACGGAGAGAGGCGTTGTTGGACGGAGTCCGGAACTTACTTTTGAAAAGGGCCATTTCCCACGTTCCTCTAGAAGAAAGGGGTCAGGGCACTTATTCTGTCTTGTTTTTCGTTCAGAAGGTGTCAGGAGGTTTTCGGCCTGTGCTCAATCTAAAAGGGGTGAATGCTTGGATCAAGACGGTGCATTTCCGCATGCTTTCAATTCAGACTATTTTTCCGATGGTCAGTCAGGGGGATTTTCTGGTGTCACTGGATCTGCAGGATGCATACCTTCTTGTGCCTGTGGCAAAGACTTCTCAGAGGTTCCTGCGGTTTGCTGTAGGTCTGGACCATTATCAGTTTTGTGTACTGCCTTTCGGCCTCAAGTCTTCTCCCCGGATTTTTACAAAGGTGCTGGCCCCCCTGGTGGCTTTGCTGCATTCAGAAGGGGTGTTTATTCATTCTTATCTGGACGACATCCTAATACATGCTCCCTCGCAAGACCTGTTGCGGAGGCAGGTGGCCCGGGTTCTGGTGGTCCTGCAAAACCACGGGTTTTTGATCAACTTGGGGAAGTCAGATTTGGTCCCGTCCCAAGATCTGGTTTTTCTAGGGGCTCGGTTTCGGACTCTTCTCGGTTTGGTGCCGGTGTCCGAAAGGAGGTTAGGTGTACTCCAGTCTATGGTGAGGGAGGTCGTGTTGCAGTCTGCCCCCGGGCTCTTCTATGGTTACGTCTGCAAGGTCATTTGGCGTCAGTAATATTTCTGGTTCCTTGGGCGCGATTCCATCTGCTTTGCTTGATGAACTGGTTCCTGTGAAGGTGGGCGCCAGGGTCTGGTTCTCTGATGACCCGGATTCCGGGGTCAGGGTTGATTCGCAGGGAGTTAAGATGGTGGTTGGGGTCCAATCATCTTCGGGTAGGGGTGTCTTTGTCTCCTCTGAGCCCAGTAGTGGTAACAACGGATGCCAGCCTCTCAGGATGGGGTGCTTGGATGGGGTCGGCACAGATTCAGGGATTTTGGTCCCCGCTGGAGGCCAATCGATCGTCGAATTGGCGCGAGTTGAGGGCAGTATTGTTGGCTCTGATTCATTTCCAGGGGTCCCTGAAGGGTGTGGCGGTCCTTATTCGGACAGACAACTTGGTAGCCAAGGCTTATGTCAACCAACAGGGGGGAACCAGGTCGAGGGCTTTGTTCAGTCTGGCCAGGAAGATATTTTTGTGGGCTCAGGAATGGGTGCCTTCTCTCCGGGCTACTTACATTCGGGGGGTAGTCAATGTTCGAGCGGATCTACTAAGCAGGGTGATTTCTTCCTCTCAACTTTTCTCCCTCCGGAGATCCCTGTTTCTTCATCTTGTTCGTCTCTAGGGTCTTCCGGTGTTGGATGTGTTTGCGTCCCCGGAGAATGCGAAACTCAGTCGCTTCTGCTCCCGGTTTCGGTGTCCTCAGGCTTGGGAGGTGGATGGGATGTCGTGTCCTTGGCCTCGGGGCCTTTTGTACGCTTTCCCGCCGTTTCAGTTGATCCGGTCCTTTCTGTTGAGGGTGAGGCAGCTGGGGGCTAAGGTTGTCTTAGTTGCGCCCCATTGGCCGAGGGCGAATTGGTTTCCATTGCTGCAGCTGATGGCATCCGGTCGGATGTGGCCTCTTCCTCTTTGTCCGTCTCCTCTGGAGTTTCCCTGCCTCTCGATGGGGTCATTGAGGAGGTTACACTTGACGGCCTGGAAGTTGAACAACGGGGTTTGACGGGTCTGGGGGTACCAGTGGATTTGAGTTCTACTTTACTGGCTTCAAGGCGGCGTTCCACTCTGATTTCGTATGGTAGACAGTGGAAAGTGTTTTCTTCTTGGTGCTTCCGGCATAAATTGGATCCTACCTGCACTTCTATATTTGATGTGATGCAGTTTTTACAGGATGGTGCACATTTGGGGTTGTCGGTGGCTTCTCTGCGTGTGCAGTGGGCGGCTATTCAGGCGTTTCGGGGCCCTTGGCGTAATCTGCAGGATGAGGGTCATTTGATGCCTAGATTTTTTCAGGGACTTCTTAATTTGTTTCCTCGCCCTGTACGTTCCTTTCCTTCCTGGGATCTTTCTGTAGTTTTGGATGCATTGACTGCTGCCCCTTTTGAAACTCTGGGGGACTGTGACTTGCACCATCTTTCTTTGAAGACGTTCTTTTTGGTGGCCATTACTTCGGCCCGCCTTTTAGGGGAATTGGGGGCCTTGGCCTGTTCTTTTCCTTTTTGTAAAGTTTTTCAGGATCGGGTGGTTCTTGTGCCGGTTCCTTCTTTTATTCCAAAAGTTAATTCTTCTTTCCATGCTCGTCAGGAGGTCATCCTTCCTTCATTTTGTCCGAATCCCTCCTCAGATGAGGAGGTTCTTTACATTCTTTAGATGTGCGCAGGGCGTTGTTGGAGTATCTGCGTGTGGTGGCTCCTTTCCGTAAAGGTGATTCGCTTTTTTGTGAATTTCGGTCTGGCCCGGAAGGGTGAGAAGACTTCCATGGCTTCTTTGAGTCGGTGGGTGAGATCTTTGATTTTGTTGGCTTATTCTTGGAAAGGGGTGGCTCCTCCCCAGGGGATTCAGGGCCGTTCTACCAGGGGTATGGTGGCTACAGTGGCTGAGCTTCAGGGGACTTCGGTGGTGGAGATTTGCAGGGCCGCCACTTGGGCCTCGCCGCCGACGTTTGTTCGGCATTATAGGCTGACAGACTTGGGTGGTTTGGAGTCGGTGTTGGGTCACCGGGTCTTGTCCTCTATGAGGTAATGGGGGTCGGGTCTCAGTGGTCTGTGTGCATTATAATAAACTTCTTGCAACTCAGTGTCCGTCTCCTGTGTTTCTCTTGCTATGTCTCATTGGTTAAAAGGAAGGCGAGGGAGGGACGGAAGGTAATGCGTCCATTTCTTGCGATAATGGCATTACTCCTAGTCCTACTCCCTCGCCTTCCTTTCCGTTCCCTCCCGCCCACCCGGTACGGACTGTCTGAGAGGCTGCTTGGGCTTGTTTTTGTATAGGAGGTGGTAGGGGTGGGGGGGGGTTTAAAAGGGGGAAGGGAGGGTCTAGAGGGAGGCAGGAAGCCTCATTGGTTAAAAGGAAGACGAGGGAGTAGGACTAGGAGTAATGCCATTATTGCAAGAAATCGACGCATTATGCCAAATGCTGGTGGAAGATATGGTCTCCCTTTGTGTGGTGATGTTGTTGGTGGAAAAGGCACTGATGCTGTTATACAACTCATTCAAATGTACCAGGAGGCTTGACATTGTACTACTGGTTAGAATCTCTGAAAAATATCCTTTTCTTGAACTATTTGCCTTGGAAATTCAGTCCTCATTGTTTATCTTTTGTGCAAGCCCTCAGAGTGCACTTTGCTAGTTTTATAATGAGACAGGATATTTTATATATTCCAGTGTCTTTCTATTATTCGGCATTGATGTTTTCATTGATAAACATCTATGACCGTTGGAATGGTCTTCATGGGATCAGTCATGCAACTGACAAGGAGGCAAGAGTATCTGATGCACAACTCTATTTTGTAAGATGAACTAGAGTTGCTCTAGGTGCTTCCAAATGGGCCTGATGAATCAGAAGGTTACAGTTTATGCTAGTGTGAAATACAGCTGTCCGTGGTGGAAACAAAATAGTTTTTTTAAACAGAATCTGAGTTCATTGTCGAAGTTAATTAAATTATGATCTAACCTGGATAACTGCTGGGAGCTGAAAGGGAGGAGCACATCAATTGTGGAAAATAGGTGGAGGCAATTTCTTTGTGAGTGAGTTGGGACAATGACAAAGTTGGAGAAGCCAATTGTGTCCGTTTCTTCGGCACAGATTGGAAGGATCACCTACCTAGATTTTCAGTAATGGGTAGACTATGCCGGCCCACTGCTTTAATATCACACTTCATTGGTAATGAGATGCATAGTGGCCTAGTGAGGATGCCATGGGTGCTAGAGAAAAGAAAGAACTCATCCCCACAACACAATGCCTGAAAACACGTTAGACTACCTACCTCTCTAACACACAGTCTAATCCCTCTTTTTTGCAACTCCTGCTACTCTTTCATGTTTCCTTTTTCCTCAATTCCATGTACTGTCCCTGTCTTCCTGTTTTTAGGCTGAAATTATTTTCTCCCAGTCTTCTGTCCCTCCTCTTGTCTCAACACAATAGGACATTTACTTTTGAGGATTCTTATCAGATACATCTCCTGGTAAGACACCTTGCAAGCTGAGTTAGAGAATTAAGGCACCTGCTGATAGGTTTAAGGTACCTTAATGATCTGTTTGCACTAAGCATCCCTTGGTATCGTGTTCCTAATGTATTGCTTAGGTTTTGAATGCTCTTGATAAAGAGATGTATATGTAATTTGCAGCTCATAAGTATGAATAATTATAAAACATCTTGCAGGATTAATCTGTCTGCTCGAAAGTGCTGAATGTAAATTGTTGATCACATTTCGAATCCAGAATAAGATGGCACAATAGGCTAAAGCGCTGCATAGGGCAATAGAGGTGAGGGAATCCGTAAGGTTGTATTGCGGGTGCTATTATCTCAGACAGCAGTGGCAATGGGCCTCTAGCACAATCTGGGTAGAAAAGCGGAGCTATGTCAATGTTTTTAGTGTTTGATAGGAAAGACCCATACTTCCCTTTCCCTGCTGCATTTCAGTAATAAATCTACAAACACGGCCTGCATGCAGCACAAAGATCTGTGGTTTCCCACCCCTCAGAGGTCAAACTGACAGCATGTCTTCAAAATGTTCCAAGTGACTGTATTTAAAAATATGGGCGTCTTTGTTTTCTACATAGTTCCCAAATTGGGTCCACTATTGTTTTGGTGCTCAGGCCTATTTGCTGTCACAGTCACACCCTTTGCACTGTCACAGACTGTCTGTCATGCACAGTATCCACTTTGCAAATGGTACCGACTGACAAGAGAATAACCTGCCAGGATAAATGCCTACTTCCACAAATGTAGGAGGAGAAACTTTTTTGAACCACTGCATTATAAATAACTGGGATCATACTGAAAGAACTATCATCCCATATATCAAAGATACACTTTCACAGTTGTGATGAAGGCATTTATTTTAAGAACCTGCACAGCACCACATGTTGCACATGTTTAAAACCAGTCTCCTATAATGTCAGTTAAGTATAGCCTTTGATTCTTTATGATGCTTGTGGTCTTTGTGGTGTTTTGAAGGAGTTGTGGTTGCATTGCTCCCCATATTTAGAGAATTTCTGAGATCTTTAGGGTTTATAGCTTAACAATTTAATCTCTTCAACTGAAATCTTGTACGATAATTTACATGTTTTTAAGAATAAAAAGCATTATTTTTTTCTTCTAATTAACTAGGATTTTCAGTAATTTGTTCTTTAATAAAATACTTTGATCATGCCTTGCACCGAGCCCCCTTAACCCTAGAACTTACTACATGGAGTCATTACACTGTGTTGTGTAGATTTGTAGAGCGCACTATCACCCAAGAGAGTATCCTGGCGCTGAGCAGGTGTGAGTCTAGCCAAACCTAAGGCCTAGTGGGAATACTCGAAAAGCCACGCCTTCAGCTTCTTGCAGAATTCAAGAATTGAGGAGGAGCCTTTATGTGTAGTAGCAGGTCATTCCATTCTTTAGGAATGATGTAGTAGATCAGGGATCCGTGACAGATTCCCAGGGGGTCCGCAGGCCTTGGCCAGCAGGAAGGCCCTTCTCCAGCTGGGGCCTTTCACAGAAACATGTGCATGAGTGTTTTTATATTCATTACTTTCTTTGTGCAGCACTTTTAAAAGCACTGCAAAGTTCCTTGTACAACCAGCAGCTTTCAGGCGTCAAGTTAACTCTGATGATTAATGTATCTGCTAGAGAGAGATGGGATTTTTGTCTAGAGGCAGTTTTGATACATCTAAGGTAGTGCAGATGGTTAATATGCCTGCTGCAAATAAGATGTATCAGGCAAAGAACAGTATTTTATGTGCATAGCACAGTGGGTTACTGCTTTCGTCACAGAGATTATTTTGTTACTGTGCAGTTGGAATCATAATCTAGCACAGTGAGCTATGAACTGCCATCAAAGAATTACATGCAAACTGCATGGCACAAATTAGAATGTTATGTTTTTTTCCCAATCTTTCATTTTCCTTATGCTGCTAATAAAGATTTGCTTGCATAGAAATACCTTTTTATTATTAAAGTCAACGCTAACCACTGTGTTATGTTCTTCAATCGGAGTTTGTGCTTCTCCAGGCAAAGCACTCTTTGAAAATGCCTACCAGTGTGGATAACATGTGAATCCTACACCTTGTAGTCCCCTGTAAAGTGCTCCAACACCCTACACTGGTATGAGAGGTGCTATAAACATGAACTACATGTGACAGAGAGGCTATGGAGACATGGGAGGCCCTTATGGTTTTACTTCCTTTACCCACCACATATTTATGTGAAAAGGCTTTCTCAGATCTAATGTACCTAAAAAATAAAAAGAGAAATCGCTTGGGGAATTTGGAATCTGACCTGAGGATTCAGCTTTCCTTAATACAAAAAATACAATAAACAAAACATTGAAAAGTTAGTCACCAAGATGCAGTGCCAACCTACCCATTAAACCTTTTCTATTTTTGCATTTTATTTTAAATATGATTTTTTTTTTATATTTAGTAATGTAAGTATTTGTTTGGTATCTACTTGTTTGTGTATTTTTTTAAATTACTGTTGATGTTTGTAATTTAAACCATACAAATTGCTTGGTGGTCCCCGGATTCCAGTAGTGATTGAGTGGGGGTCCTTAGGAGTCAAAAGGTTGGGAACCACTGTATTAAAAGGCTCACCAGATCTGCTCTTGCGTATGCATGGGATTTGTGTGAGTAGGAGTCCAGATGAGCAGAGGTGTCTGTAAGGTTTGTGAAAGCAGGTGCGATTGTTGAGGTAAGCTGGCCCAGTGTTATGTAGTGCGCTGAAAGTGTGGGTAAGGAGATTGAATTGTACTCTTTTGTAAATGGGGAACCAGTGGAGCTCTTTCAGTCCTTCATTTCTGGTATGATATGTGTGTGGTGTGGGAAGTTCAGTCCTTCATTTCTGGTGTGATATGTGTGTGGTGTGGGAAGTTGAGACTGATTCTAGGCAGAATGGTCTGCAGCCTTCCAGTCAGTTTTCTGTTGATCCCAGCATAGAGGGTGTTCCTGTCACTAACCCCCGGTCCACCTCGCTTATGACCCGGGGGTTAGTGACAGTTTTCTGGGTGCTGACTGTAAGCCTTTTGAAAATCTTCCTCAGCATCGTCAGAGTATGGAAACATGCGGCAGAGATGGCATTGACTTGAGCAGTCATGTCCGGTTTGTTGTCAATGATGATCCTAAGGTTCTTGCCGTGGGTGGTGGGTGTCGGTCCTAGCTGTGTTGGCTACCAGATTGAGTCCCACAGAGATGTGCTCTTCCCGAAGATCATGATTTTGGTCATGTCAGTGTTCAGCTTTAGGCAGTTGGTCTTCATCCAGCAGGCAATTTCATTGATGCAGGCATTGTATTTGATGCAGGTACTGGATGTCTTGTTCGTGAGGGAGAGAATGGGGTATGTGTCACTGGCGTAGGAGAGGATGTTGATGTTGTGAAAATAGATGCCGGCTACAGGACTCATGTATGCTTTGAAGAGGATCGGGCTCATGGAGGGATCTTGAGGAACTCTGCAGATGAGGTCACTGGTGTCCGAGGTAGGTTTTGACACAGCCCACAACCAATCACACCAGCGTTTAGGCTTAATTACTAATTCACCATCCTTAAATGCAAAGATCTTTTATTTTTTTCTGCTTTTTACTTTTTTGTTTTTATCAGTTGGAGCTGGCTCCACTCAGCAGCAAGTATGGTGCTGGTCTGGGAGCCAGCAGGGGCTGCAACAGCCACCCTACAGCTCCCAATGTGGGACCTATTGTGGGTGTCCCAAGTGGGGATCGGGGCACCCACCAGCAATTGAAGTGGCCAGTCCCTGCCAGGGAAGCCGGCAGGGGCTGCTGGGGCCCTGGGCCCCCCCAATCCCCTCAACATCAACAAGCACTGGTAAAGCCAATAGGTCTCACCTATGAGACCTATTGGCTTTGTTAATGTTTTAAGCCATGTTGAACAGGATTGCACCTGCTGTGCAGCAATGCGAGGAAAATAAACTCCTAATGAGTCTGTTGCTTCATTTTGTAGGCAGGCACATGCATTCAGCGCAGAAGGACGCACTTAAAAAGGGGACTGTCTTGCCTTTTTATTTACAGATATAAGATGGTCGGTAAGTTTTAAAAAGTAGCACAAAAGCGTTGTTTTAAAATGGAGATCAAAGCCATTTTAAAAAACTAAATAAATAATGGATGAGTTGGTTGCAGGTGTGGGTGGTGGTGAGGCAACACAGTGAGAGGAGAGAAGCAACAAGTAGGAGAGAAAATGGATGAAGAAGAACAATGTGGAGTGTGGAGGCAGAAGCATATGGTGAAAGAGAGCAATGCGGAGCACAGGGGCAGAAGCACAGGGCGCAGAAGCAACACAAGTGTGGCGGTGGGAGAGAAGCAGATGGACGAGAGTGAGGGGGAAAAGGAACCCGAAGTAGACAGCTGGAAATCACATGCAATCTCATAGCATGCTTAAACAAAAAGAAAAGGAAAAAAGTAGTTCCCTAAAAGCGGTCAGACGACACACAGATCCCAGCCAATCAAACATATAACTAAAGAGGCTATGATTCATGATAGGGTCAAACACAAGAATAAGAACAAAATTTGATAAAAAGCAGGCAAAGGAGAGTGACAGAAACAAAATAAATGGTAAGCAATTGGTGGGCTCTAAGCCCCTCTATGTTCTTGAAAAGGCCACAAAATGTCTATTGCAAGCAGACATGTGACAAAAAAAATTTCTAGTGGGTAATAAAACACACAGAAAGAGCAGATATATCCAAATCTTAGTTCAAGAATCACAAAAAATAAGAAGCTAAAGTTATTTAAAAGTAGAAACTAAAACGCATTTCAGTATTCAGGTTAACCAGCATAAAACAGCCCATCACTGTTTTAATAAAACATGTACAGTTTGTATGTGATGTGGTTGTTCCATTAGTGGTTCTTGCAGATGACAATTATATACTATCTTAATTTCCTCCTGGGGTAAGTCTACTCAATGAGGCCTTACTCCCCAAACTCACATCATGGGTTCAGTTTATAGGGTTCCCAGTAATCCAATTCATCGGGGGCTTAATAACAAGAAAATGGTTATTTGAAAAAATCAGTTCATGGTCTCCCTTACATAATGGATCCAAAGAAAACTAGCAAAGATGCATTTTTTGTTATGTTTTTCTTCCAAAAAAGGCACATGTGCAGCATTGTATATGTTGGGAAAAAGCTATCAATATGAAAACAAAACAATATGCATTGATGCAGTTATTGTATTAAATGCTGAAGGGCAACACTCACCATATTTAATTGTCAACAATACATGAAAGTAATTGAGTTATCCAACTCCTAGTGTTCAAAGGAATGCTTGCTCACAGTACATAAGCATCCAACAAAAAGGCACCCTAATAGAATACTAAATAGAACTGTTAACTACTGTAAAGTATCAGTAGATTTACCAAATAAATAAAAAAAGTGTGCTGAGATGCTTTCTTTTGTGTTGGAGAAACACATTTCATTACCAGTGTTAAGTACTTTAAAAGTGATCAGAAGTGGAGATAGAAAACATTGTCTATTCAGGCACGTGGTTAGCAGCAAATGGGCCAATGATGTTTGTGTGCATGCTATTAAGACAACACCATGCTCCTTGCACCACCTAATTGATCTACAAATCTTATCAGTTGCAAAAACAAAATGAGAGCTTCTGGCATCCCAGTAGAAAGCATGCTGTGGCAGCTGCTGAAGCACGCCCTGTGACAACCGACCTCTGAACAAAACATACACTTTCATGCATGAAAATGTGCCTCTAAAACTGAGGCAAAAACCAAAACAGCTTCTGGTAAAAATTACTAAAGAATCCACAGAACACCAAACAGAAACCATACAGAGTGCAGTCGGAAGGAGAAACATGCTTTAAAACATGCATTCTCACAAAGTGCTTCACAAAAAAAGAAAAAACGAGCAGTCATGAAGAATACAATGAGCCACTAAGGGAGGTGGTCAATGGGCTATGCTCCACAAGAGGGACTGAAGCGGGACAGCAAAGGACATAAAGCCTGTAAACAGAAAGCATGCAAATATGTATGACAAATGCATAGTCAATTGTAAGCAACAAGTGGAAAACATTTCCTGGTCAGCTTCTAGCATGTCCCCAATATGTCTGTGCAACACGACAGCTGTGCTGCCTGGTAGTCTTTGACCTTAAAATGATGTAGGGTGCCCCAAGTGGGCATCCCAGTTATTTAAAAAAATGTGAAAACAAAAGGTGTTGCTGGTTCCTGCACTGTCTATGGGTGACTTACATGGGTCTTAGGTCTCATTTGCGGCCTTAAACAAAAATTAAAGCTCCAGGACACCCAAAAATATTTAAAAAAAGAGAAAAAATTAATAATAATTGAGTGACATTATCCACTCATTTAATACACTGCTCTGGCATGAAATATTTTTCTATCCTGGCGGTGTCCCTAGAGAAGGCCTGTTATTTTGAGGCTACAACTCTCATTGACCTATGTGTTATGCGTCCAAAGAAGAGGCGGTTTCTATAAGTCACATGGATGTTTTTATCTGTAAATTCCTTCCATGTAAACTACAGAACTTCATGACCCGCCCTCCCAATGGCTGTGTATTAGGAACCCTTTTTATACACAGGTACTTATGATGAACCAAGAATATGTTTACAAGGTCAAGGTCTTTACAAATTAGGTAAATTATTATGCACAATGATGGGGACATTCAGGGCTCCAGCATGGAGGGGGGGTGAGTTATAGTTGCTTTAAACTGTAACAGCTGAATTTCTGTGCTTTTGTGCGAATAAGTTCTGATCCTAACTGTAAAGACCCTGTAACCTTTGTTTTTTTAGAGATTTGCTAAGGTTTTTTAAATGCTATTTCCTAACTATAATGTCCCTGCAACCTTTGTTTTTTTCAGTGAATTTCTAGTTTATGTTTTTTTAACGCAGTGGGGGGTTGGCCGCATATCTATTACCATATTGCCCCCAACCCCTAAACTTTATCCACCCTAAAACCTAAAAATACCTTGCCACCCAAATACCCCTACCCACCCTAAAATATAAAAATACCCTTGTAGGCCAAGTGCCCCTACCCACCCTAAACTCTAAAAATATTCTTGCCACCCAAATACCCCTACTCACCTTAAACCCTAAAACCATCCTTTCCACTCAAATACCCTTACCCACCCTGAACCCTAAAAATACCCTTCCCACCCAATAACCTTGCCCACCCTTAAACCTAGAAATACCCTTGCCACCCAACTACACTTACCCACCCTAAATCTTAAAAATATTGTTGCCACCCTAACACCATTACCACCCTAAACCCTAAAAATATCCTTGCCACCCAAATACTGTTACCCACCCTAAACCCTAAAAATACTCTTGCCATCCACCTTGCCTTACTCACCATAAACCGTAAAAATACCCTTGACACCCTAACACCATTACCAACCCTAAACCCTAAAAATACCCTTGCCTCCCAAATACCCTTACCCACCCTAAAACCTAAAAATACCCTTGTCACCCAAATAACCCCATACACCCAAACCCTAAAAATACCCTTGCTACCCAATAATCTCACCCACCGGAAACCCTAAAAATACCCTTGCCATCCAAATACCCTCACCGACCCTAAAAACAACTTTGCCACCCAATTACCCTAACCCACATAAACCCTAAAAATACCCGTGCCACTCTAACACTATAGCCCACCCTAAAAAACCCTTCCACCCAATGCCCTCACCCACCCCTAAACCATAAAAACATCCTTGCCCTAATATATTACCTACTGGCGGGTGCCAGTAGGTAGTTCTAGTTTGGACCTAGTTTCCATAGGAAAAGCGTTTTTTGGCTTGCTTTTAACTTTGGCTCAGTTTGACAAATGTTCACAAAACTAGCCTGGCTAGTTTTGGGGTGATTTGCCAACCGGGGGCTGACAAAAAAGGGGGGTCAAAAAAGTGTGTTTCTAATGTTAATTTCCATAGGGATTTTAAACACGACTACAGTCAGAACCGCTGGACAAAATTACACTAAATTTGCCAGAAAGGTAGCTTTTGGTCCAGAAACATGCTTTTTGTGATTTGTTGTAAATCCGTTCAGTAGTGTTAGAGATATTATAGGAAAAAGAAACATAGATATTTAGGGATGCGGAGGTTCCGCAGAACCCAGAGATCTCGTGCTGAGATCTGATTGGCTGCCAACACTTCCACTAGGAAGTGTTGGCAGCCATTTTGGACTCAGATTCAGCCAGGTCCCCAAAACATTTTCTTAATAAAGAAAGCTGGGCAGGGTATGAATACCTGACGCCCTAAGCTTTGATGCTAAAAAAATGTTCAGTAAAATTCTTGGAGGATCCGCATATCTGCAAAAATGTTTTTAAAAAGACAAATGGTCTCCTGCACTTGTTTAAAATGCAGCTCTCTGTGGGACAGGTCCCAGGGCATGAAGTTATATAAATATTAAAGGATGGGGGCATGGGGCTCCCCTCCTAGTGTTTGTCTGAGCCCTGGGATGGCCACCTCCCTGGAGCATCATTAAAATAGTGGAAGGCGGGCTGCGCAGACCCTTCTTCTGGTGCTTTTGCATGCTTCGGTGACCACAACTGTCCTGGGTCTAAAAAAGAAAAAAATGCATGGGGGGGCTGCATGAACCCCCTGGGCCCCAGGGACCAACATCTCCTCGGGGCAAAAGATGTAATAAAATCTGGGAAGGAGTCAGTGTGGCCCCCCTCCTGGGCCATATACAGCCCCAGGGACCACTACCTCCCTGGGTCGACCAATGTCAATTAAAAGGGGTGGGGGGGGCAAATGGCCCCCTCTCCTGGGACCATTAATGGCCCTGGGGACCATTACCCCCCAGAGCCAACTACTGATATATCCCGGCGTGCTCGCCCTCTGGAGATTGCTGTTTGCTTTTTTGGGGGCGGGATCTCCCAGCAAGCGGGAGTGTGAAAACTGCTCCTGCTTGCTGGGAGTGGAGTGTTCATCTGTTTCTCTGCCTGCTGCCATGCTGGCAGGGAAACAGATGAAATATTGCTCCCTCATGCAGGGAGATGCATATTTAGCAGCTCTCTGTGCGTGGGAGCAATGGCGGCTCCCGCTGGAGGCGGAGAACCAGCTGGGACCAGAGGGGCCTTACGGCTTTGCCCCCACGATTCCTCTTTTGGAGATGCTTTCTTGAAAGGAATATGTTTGCATCTTCACCAAACAAAGAAGCACTTACTTCTGCAAAGTATAAAGCATCCAAATGTCTTGCGCATGGCCAGGTGTGTTTTCTCTGTAGTTTCACCTTGAAAGGTTAAATGAAATCCTTGAAGGAGGTGTTTGCATCGCTTCTCATTCTAGTGCAATATTATATGTAGTGCTGCTACGAGTGTGTAAAATGACCTACAAGCCCGCTCCATATACATTACTAGTATGCAATGTTTTCACGCTCTTTTCCTAGGGTGATGGATAGCTTACTAAAAGGCCCCATGAGCACATTTCCTGCCAAATTTGAAGACATACTCTTGATGCACAGGAATATGATTGGTTTGCCACCAAACTAAGAAGCACTTCCTTCTGTAAAGTACAAATCATCCTCACATCTTGCGTATGACCAAGACAAAGCAAGTGTGTTTTCTGTGCAGTTCCACCATGAAAGGTTATCTGTAATCCTTGATGGAGGTGTTTGTATCCTTTCCCTTGTGAGCGCAATATCTTATGTAGTGATACAATGAGCATGTAAAATAGGCTAGAAGCCCTGCCCAGTTGCACTGTCCCTAAACCCCGCTGCACATGGGCAAAAGCTGTGCCTGGCATGGGTTTGGGTGGCTATAGAGGGTAGGCCACAGGGCCAGGCCACATACGAGGAGCCGGAGACCTACCCCTGTCACACATGGCCAAAGGCCGTGCGTGGCTTGAGGTTGGGTAGTTACAGGGGGTAGGCTGCAGTGTATCAATGTTACATTGATATTATCAATGATGTTGTAGAATATGTCATATGTGATGTAATATCTGGGGTAGTTAGCAGTGCATGGTGAGGGTGTGAGTTATAGTGACCTTAGGGCACAATGTATAGTTACTTGAAATAACTCTAACTATAACTGTTAAATTTCTATGATTTTGTAAGTTTGAAATGTGAGCATAATTATAATGTTCTTGTTACCTTTGGTTTCTTAAGTGAATTTTTGTGTTTTTTGAAATTCTATTTCCTAACTATAACACCCCTGTAACCTTTTTTTTCACTGAATATGTATATATATTTATATATATATATGTACTCACTGAAAAAACAAAAGGTTATAGTGACTTTATAGTTAGGCTCACATTTTAAACATACAAAACCATAGACATTCACCAGTTATAGTTAGAGTTATCTCAAGTAACTATAACTTGTGCCCTAAGGGAACTATAACTCATGCCCCCGCCATGCACAGTTTTTTCATCAAAACTTTTACTGCAAATATTACATTGATATCATCAATGATGTTATCAACAGTGTAATGAGTGCATAATTTGTTGGGTAATCAGTGATGCATGGTGAGGGCGCGAGTTATAGTTACCTTAGGGCATGAGTGATAGTTACGTGAGGTAACTCTAGCTATAACTGGAGAATTTCTATGGATCTGTACATTTAAAATGTGCCGCTAACTATACCATCCCTGTAACGTTTGCTTTTTTTCAGTGAATTTCTCTGTTTTCTTTTAATGTATAGTCATTTTCATTACTATACATTAATCCAACCACACCGTGCGTGGCCTTTGGCCATGCGCAGCAACAGCCCGCCACAGAGCCTGTGGCTAACCCCTTATAAGCACCCAACCTTCCTCTGTGCTTGGTCTGCGCCGTGCGCAGCAGGGATTTCTCACAAGTCCTGTGGCCAGTCCCTGTGGCCAACCCCCCTAACCATTCAACCGTACTCTGCACACAGCCTTTTGGCCTTGCGCGACAGGAGTTGGCCATGGCCTACCTCTCTGGGTGTGAGAGTAGGTGTAAGAGGGTGTATCTGGGGGTGAGAGTGGCTGGTTGAGTTTCTGTCGGTGTGAGAGTGCATGCATCAGTGTCTTAGTGGGTGTGTCAGTGTCTGCACAGGTCTGTGAGTGGCTGCATGAAGGGGTCAGTGGGTCTGTGAGTGGGTGTGCGAGAGTCTGAGTGGATCTGTGAGTGGGTGCATGAGTGTCTGAGTGGGTCTGTGAGTGGGTGTGTGAGTGAGTGGGTCTGTGAGTGGGTGCATGAGAATTTGAGTGAGGCTGTGAATGAGGGTCTGAGTGGGGCTGTGTGTGGGTGCTTAAGGGCGTGTGAGTGAGAGAAAGAGATTAAAATAGAGAGAAAGAGAGAGAGAGAGAGAGAGAGAGAGAGTGAGCTCAAGCCGAGTCCCAAGATGGCTGCCAACACTTCCTAGTTGAAGTGTTGGCAGTCAATCAGAGCTGTGCATTTCCTTGCACAAGCTTGTCTTTTTTCAGAAATACTTTGTGGCCAGAGATATACAAATTTGGATTTACTATATTTAATATATATATCTATATATATATATATTTATCTATAGCTATATATATATATATATATATATATATATAATATATATTACCTACTGGCAGTCGCCAGTGTGGAATTATTGTTAGGACCTATTTTTTGACTTGCCTATATCTTTGGCATCGTTTGACGAATCTTCACAACATTTTCCAAAAAAAAGGGCCCTGGTGATTCTTGTTGCACATGGAAAGTTTCGGGGCGATCTGTCAAGTGGGGGCCGAGAAACAAGTGGGGTCAAAAAAGTTGCATTTCCCATGTTAATTCCCTGAGGACTTTTGGACACAATGACAGCGCAAACCGCTGGACGGATTTTCACCAAATTTTGCAAAAAGCTAACCTTTGGTACTCAGTTTACCTTTTTGCTTATTTGGTGTAAATCCATTCAGTAGTTTTTGAGCTATCAAATGAAATCCAAATTTGTATATCTGGCCTCGCACTTTTTGTTTTTCTTAAAGCCATGCTGAACAGAAACTCAACTGCTTTGCAGCATTTGAAAAAACAGTGACTAAGCCAATATATTTTGCATATGTGAAACCTATTGGCTTTGCCGGTGCTTGTGGATAAATTGTTTGTGATTTTAGAAAAACATACCTTTTCCTTTTTGTTCTTGTATTAATCCAAAACGAGGAGGGTATGAAGTATCAATCAAAGTCATCTATATACATTATAAATCTTGCTCATGTTCATCTCTTGTTCATAACTGTACCGCATGTCCAGGGCACATAATTGTCTAATTCTATCCCCACAGTCCGTTTTGGTAATACTCCATAGTGACACTGAGTGGATAGAATAAATGATTTGTGTAGCCCTGTACATATATCCTATTTATAATTCTTTAAATTCAGACCTCTTCTCCAGTTCTCAAAAAATACCACTTGTTAAAAAAATCTACAAATATAAATTATGTGAAGATTAATCCTCTGGGGAGGGTAAAAATGTGTTTGGAGATGTATTTATTTGATAACAAAGCTCAATTATATTTGTTACAGGATAGAAAATGGACATATCAGGCCTCAATAACAAACAATAACGAGCCCACCAAGGACTGGTACTAAAGGCCAGATGTATCATTTATCTGGATAGCAAATATCTAATTGCAATTTTCTGAGAATTTCAATTAGATAATTGCTATTTGAATGTATGAAACTCCAGGAGTTTCATTTAGCGATACCCAATGGCTCGCAAATCGACCTACCTCATTAATATTCATGAGGTAGGTAGCAATTTGCGACCCATTGTGAATGGCTACAATAACTGGGATGGTGGCCTGCAGGGCTCAACAGACCACCATGTCTGTGATTGCTTTTAAATAAAGCAATCTTTTTTTTTAAAATGCAGTCTGTTTTCCTTAAAGGAAAATGGGGTGCGTTTAAAAAAAGAAAAATGAAAAGTTTTCTTTTCATTGTTTTAAGAGCAGGCAGTGGACATTACCTGCTCTTAAAACATTATTTTGCATGCATTCACAAAGGAGAGGGGGTCCCTTGTGGACCCTTTCCGGTTAGTAAATGGGTTACCACCTACTTGAACTAGGTGGTAAAATGCAAATGTTTTGCAACCGCATTTCGGTCACAAAACATTCCTGCACACCGCTGCGATTCGGTATTAGGAAGGATCGCCCTTGACACGCCCCTTCCTAATTCGAATCGGTATGTAGTCGCAATTCCAAATTGTGATTCAGTAACATCGCAAATTGGTATTCATAGGTACCCAAATGCATTTGTGCGGTCGCAAACGGCCTAATCGGGCCATTTGCGAGGGCAAAAATGTTTGATACCTCTGGCCCAATGTATTTTACCTTCAGTACTAGAGATTGACAACCCCCTGGTATTGTATTTATAACAAACCGTTATCGTCCAATCTACCTCGGTATATTATTTACCACCGGTTGTTGAAAATGCTTCTGAGCATTACCCTTCACCAGCTACACAGTGATTACACTCTCCAAAAATAAACCTGCATGACGCTAAAATAGTCAAACTTAAGCAGCATGTTCGCAGCCCGCAGCCCGTTTCCTTCCAGTGCTACAACGTTACAAACACCCCCTCCAACCAAGGAAAGTGAAACAAGTCGATGCAATTTTGCTTACCAGGATCCATGTCATAAGTGCAACAGTTGATGATTCCAAAAAGGAAAGAATGTACCTGCATCATTAACTCTCCTTAAGTACTCTGTAGTATGAAAAATAATTAGCAACACCTGTGCGTTCCCTCTATTTTAATAGTAAAGAAATACTAGTCAACTGGATTTGAGCATCTTCAGTCGATTTCCAACAACATATCAACCCTATAGAAACAATAGCATAAATAAAACTGTGGTATAAGTAAAACATATGGACAAGTGTAGGTATTATCCTCTGAAACACTGTGCATCCAGTAGATACAATGCCACATTGTATAGTAGAATAAATTGTATAGTAGTATATATTACCAAACAGAGCTATTAATGAAATAAGCACTATTTTATGACAGCATATGCAATGCTACATTTCAGCAGCTAATCCTTGCTGCCAGAAGAAATGTATTATAATACTGAAGGTTGGATTAATTTGGGAAGATACTGTAAAATAAAATCTGGGATGTGGAGTTCTTATCGCCTAACATATATTGCCTGGGGTCAAGGGCAACAAGATTTATTGTTTACTTTGTCCTTGGGACAAGTAGGCTCAACTCCCTGCTGCACAAACCTTTTGGAACCAGTTTACAGAGAAGGGAACTGTCTGCAGTTGAAGTTATATGTGTGTCCATATGTTAAAGTTGTTCAAACTTGTATTTATAGTTCATTAATGAAAATCCTTCATTATTAGGGTGTGAGAGTGTGAATTTTCAAATATGTTTATTAAACATTTTCACATTAATAATGAGTGATTAATTAACATGTAAAACGAGAAAACCTTTACTTAACTGAGCAAAACTATATTCAGATGCTGTAGTTATTTTCCATGATTCGAAGCTTCAATAATAAATGTTTTTCAGCTTGTGTAGACCTACCCACAGCTACCCCTAGTGGGTTGCGGTGCCATGTCCTACAAGGTCATATATTAACCGAGCATTGCATAAATTGAAATGTTCTATTGTTTGAGAATGTTACTAATATCTGGTCTTTCCTCGAGGATGTAAAAGTTTGCTGAGAGAGTTTCTTCCTGAGAACAAGATATGCAAGAGGCAGATGAGACAATGGAGTTACAGACGAGACGGAAAGAGAGTGTATTATCCGAAAGAAAATGTTATAGTTAGCGTAGGTTTGTCAAGTTTAGGTCATCAAATTAGTTGTTGATTGGTCAAAATGAAAACACCCCATAGACTGACCAATCAGGAGTGGATTAGATTTTAGTATAATAATCTGTGCAGACTAATTAGGGTAGAAACACTTTTAGAATTGAATGCTAGGACCTTGGGTTCGTTATTCCTTGAGAGCAGTGATTAGCTGTCGCAAGGCCCAAAGCTGTTGAAGGTGTCCTCAAATGGAAGCTGATCTTTTTCTGTTACTATTATTGTGATGCATGCATTCCGGTCCCGGAAGGTGAGATTTGTCCGCCAGAAAATACTCCAGCATACATTGGCCCTCATTCTGACCCTGGCGGTCGGTGATAAAGCGGCGGCCAAGCCGCCAACAGGCCGGCGGTCTAAAATATGCAATTCTGACCCTGGCGGGAACCGCCAACACAGCCCGCCAACTTAACACTCCGCCCGCCACAGCGGTACAAACAAACAGCGCGGCGGTTCCCTCCAACAGCCAGGCGGCAGACAATGTACCGCCCACCCTATTACGACCCACCAATCTGCCACCTTTTCCGGGGCGGGAGCACCGCCGATAAGAACACGGCGGAAACAGACTACGAACGGGAAAACGCTCACCTCTACGCACTCCACGCGAGATTCCGGCAGCATGGAACCAGAGTTGCAGGTCATCCCCACACTCCTATTCCTGCTCATATACCAGGAGCACGCCCGGCGGCGCGGAAGACATCGGTGAGTACTGCACCTACGACACAGGGGAGGGAAAAGATTACCGGCACACACCCACCCACCCACACCCACTACAACACATACATCAATGCATTCCCACAGATCACTGTCACAACCCACAAACCACCCCCCTCCGAAATAATGCAAAGACCAAAAGAAGAGATCATAAACGGGCAGATATATTGAAATATGGACACCAGTAATCGCAAAAATTAAATAAACTATATACAAAATATATACAGCTACTAAATGTAGTCCAACCACTGTCCGTGGATCACAGGGGTCCTGTGCAAAGGGGCAAGGCCCAGTCCCACGACAAGAACTCCACGGAGAGAACACTGCAGGGGCATCAGAAAGAAAATAGGACAGGCACCTCAGGGGGAGGGGAAGGGAAGGGGGGGCACCTCAGCCACTTGAGTACACAACGCCAGATCCACGAGGGGACTCCATGACCACTGGCCCATCCTGGGGAGAGCAAAGCCACAGTCCAAACAGTCCATACAGTGGGTGGCCTGCCCACTGGGCCATCCTGGGGAGAGCAAAGCCACAGTCCATACAGTCCATACAGTGGGTGGCCTGCCCACTGGGCCATCCTGGGGAGAGCAAAGCCACAGTCCATACAGTCCATACAGTGGGTGGCCTGCCCACTGGGCCATCCTGGGGAGAGCAAAGCCACAGTCCATACAGTCCATACAGTGGGTGGGCTGCCCACTGGGCCATCCTGGGGAGAGCAAAGCCACAGTCCATACAGTCCATACAGTGGGTGGCCTGCCCACTGGGCCATCCTGGGGAGAGCAAAGCCACAGTCCAAACAGTCCATACAGTGGGTGGCCTGCCCACTGGGCCATCCTGGGGAGAGCAAAGCCACAGTCCAAACAGTGGGTGGCCTGCCCACTGGGCCATCCTGGGGAGAGCAAAGCCACAGTCCATACAGTCCATACAGTGGGTGGCCTGCCCACTGGGCCATCCTGGGGAGAGCAAAGCCACAGTCCAAACAGTCCATACAGTGGGTGGCCTGCCCACTGGGCCATCCTGGGGAGAGCAAAGCCACAGTCCATACAGTCCATACAGTGGGTGGCCTGCCCACTGGGCCATCCTGGGGAGAGCAAAGCCACAGTCCATACAGTCCATAACAGACCCCACTGCCACTGGAGGAGGCAAGTTGGCCAGAGGACATCCTGCAGCCCTGCCCGAGATAGATCCTGCCCTGCCACGTCTGCCAAAGGGCCAGCGGTTCTTGCCTTGAAGGGCCCAGTTCAGCGGTTCCTGAGACGGCGGGGCCCAGTTCAGCGGTCCTTGCCCTGAAGGGCCCAGTTCAGCGGTGCTTGAGACGGCGGGGCCCAGTTCAGCGGTCCTTGCCCTGAAGGGCCCAGTTCAGCGGTTCTTGAGACGGCGGGCCCAGTTCAGCGCTCCTTGCCTTGAAGGGCCCAGTTCAGCGGTGCTTGAGACGGCGGGGCCCAGTTCAGCGCTCCTTGCCTTGAAGGGCCCAGTTCAGCGGTGCTTGAGACGGCGGGGCCCAGCGGAGCGGTTCTTGAGACGGCGGGGCCCAGCGGAGCGGTGCTTGAGACGGCGGGGCCCAGTTCAGCGCTCCTTGCCTTGAAGGGCCCAGTTCAGCGGTGCTTGAGACGGCGGGGCCCAGTTCAGCGCTCCTTGCCTTGAAGGGCCCAGTTCAGCGGTGCTTGAGACGGCGGGGCCCAGTTCAGCGGTGCTTGAGACGGCGGGGCCCAGCGGAGCGGTTCTTGAGACGGCGGGGCCCAGCGGAGCGGTGCTTGAGACGGCGGGGCCCAGTTCAGCGCTCCTTGCCTTGAAGGGCCCAGTTCAGCGGTGCTTGAGACGGCGGGGCCCAGTTCAGCGCTCCTTGCCTTGAAGGGCCCAGTTCAGCGGTGCTTGAGACGGCGGGGCCCAGTTCAGCGGTGCTTGAGACGGCGGGGCCCAGCGGAGCGGTTCTTGAGACGGCGGGGCCCAGCGGAGCGGTGCTTGAGACGGCGGGGCCCAGTTCAGCGCTCCTTGCCTTGAAGGGCCCAGTTCAGCGGTGCTTGAGACGGCGGGGCCCAGCGGAGCGGTTCTTGAGACGGCGGGGCCCAGTTCAGCGGTGCTTGAGACGGCGGGCCCAGTTCAGCGGTCCTTGCCCTGAAGGGCCCAGTTCAGCGGTTCTTGAGACGGCGGGGCCCAGTTCAGCGCTCCTTGCCTTGAAGGGCCCAGTTCAGCGGTGCTTGAGACGGCGGGGCCCAGTTCAGCGCTCCTTGCCTTGAAGGGCCCAGTTCAGCAGTGCTTGAGACGGCGGGGCCCAGCGGAGCGGTTCTTGAGACGGCGGGGCCCAGTTCAGCGGTGCTTGAGACGGCGGGGCCCAGTTCAGCGCTCCTTGCCCTGAAGGGCCCAGTTCAGCGGTTCTTGAGACGGCGGGGCCCAGTTCAGCGCTCCTTGCCTTGAAGGGCCCAGTTCAGCGGTGCTTGAGACGGCGGGGCCCAGTTCAGCGGTCCTTGCCCTGAAGGGCCCAGTTCAGCGGTTCCTGAGACGGCGGGGCCCAGTTCAGCGGTCCTTGCCTTGAAGGGCCCAGTTCAGCGGTTCTTGAGACGGCGGACGGTCTATGGCCAACTGCTAATTGCCTGGTGGTGCCCTCCTGGGCAGCGGGGATGGTGCTCCTTCACTGCCCACCTGGGCTGTGGGTGGTGGGGCCCTCCTGGCCAGCTGGGCTGGGTCCTCCCTGGGCAGCGGCTCCCGGGGCAGCTGTGCCGGTTCCTCCCGGGGCAGCGGCTATGGGGGTTGTGGGCTCCTCCTGGGCAGCAGGCCTGCTGCCTGACCTCTCCGACTTGCTGCCCTTGCCCTCCTTAGTCGTCGGCCTGTGGCCCTTTCCTCCCTTTGGAGCTGTGGCTGGTGACTGTCTCTGGGTGGTGTCCGGGGGGGATGTAGAAGGCGGGCTCCTGCGGCGCCCCTTCCGCCTTCTGCTCCTCTTCCCAGGGGGTGGGCTGGCTGTCCCCTTGCTGCTGGGCGAAGATCCAGACATGCGGGCTGGCGGGCTCCAATACCCCTGCACCCTTGTCAAGGGGGCTGCAGGGCTGGTGGTGGCTGAGGTGCTCTTCTTACCCCGACGAGAAGGAGGGGGGGGCTCAGGGTCAGGAAAGAAGTTAGTAGTGGCGAGGAAGAGCTTCTTGGGACAATGGAGAGTGGTAGGTACAGTGGGAATGGGAGTGGAGGGAGAGGATGTGGTTGTAGGTGAGTCACGTTTGCTGTCTTTGGGTGCAGGTGCAGGAGGGATAGGCTGTCGTGAGGTGGATGGCTGTTGGGTGGGTGGGTGGCTGCGTTTGTGTGGTGTGGAAGAGGGGGTGACAGACACAGTGGGAGAGGACACAGGGGACGTGTAAATGGCAGTGGGGGTGGTGACTGCACGTGTGCGGACTGGAGTGGAGGGTGTGCTGGTGATGGAAACACTGGCTGATGGTGAGGTGAATGGAGGTGTGAGTGTAGACGTCACAGGGAGGGAGGAGGGAGACGAGGAGGTGGGGGTCACAGAGGTGGTAGTGACTGTTGGCATGTCTGCATCGGAATGTTGCGTGTGTGAATGTCTGCGTGATCTGTGGTGCTTATGTTTGGATGAGCTTCTCTTGGGTGTTGAGGTGTGTGCAGGCTGGTCTGATGGTGTGGGTGGGACAGGCAGAGGAACAGGAGACTGGGAGGAGGGAGTTAGTAGAGGCAGGCAGGAGACAGGGACAATGGCTGCCGTCAGTGCTGAGGCCAGAGCCTGGAACGATCGCTGATGGGCAGCCTGACCCGAATGAATGCCCTCCAGGTACGCATTGCTGCGATGAACCTCCCTCTCCACCCCCTGGATGGCATTCAAAAGGGTAGTCTGCCCAACAATGAGCGTTCGGAGGAGGTCAATGACCTCCTCACTGAGGGCAGCGGGGGTAACAGGGGCAGGGCCTGAGGTGCCTGGGGCGAAGGAGATGCCCGGCTTCCTGGCAGAGCGGGCACGGGGCGAACGCTGAGGGGCTGCTGGGAGGGCGGAGATGGTGCGCTGGGTGGCGGCTGTACCTGTAATGGCGGGGGGCACGGATGGTGCCACCCCCGCAAGGGAGCCCCCTTCCGAGGACGTGTCCGTGTCGCTGCAGGCTCCAGTCGTCCCCGTCGTGGAGCTCCCCTCGCCCTCCGTCTCACTGGTCCAGTCTGACTCTGTGGCATGGCCCTCCTGGGCCATGTGAGATGCAGCTCCCTCCTGCCCCGATGCCACTTCTCCTCCGCCTGATGATGCTGATGCACACAAGCACAGAAAGACAAACAAAAAGGGGGGGGGAGAGAGAAATAAAGGGATATTGAGTACATGGATCTCCGGTACAGTTAGCGGACATGACAGACACAGATGCCCCCTGCACTAAGTTGCGCACTTGGGGTCCGCTACGCATTCCGTGGAACATGCCCCACACGCCTAGAGTTGACAACTGCACCCATGGATGACACGGCCCAGGGATGGCTGTACTGACAAACTACTGAGGGTGGTGGCTGGGGACACAGGGGCTTACGGGGGTGCCCAGCCTACAGATATCGCCCTGGCCTAGGGGGACCCCCAGCCATCCTCCCCCAACCAGACACCTCCACTGCACGACAACAGAGTAGATAATGCTTGTACTCACCCCCTTGTGTCTGCTGTGCTGCCCTCACGCGCCCATCCAATTCAGGGTAGGCCACCGCCAGGATCCGGAACATCAGGGGGCTCAGTTGACGGCAGGCACCCCGCCTACGTTGGGAGGCCATCCCCAGCAGAGACTCGGCGGTCTTCTTGGTCCCGCGGCGGATGTCCTCCCACCTCTTGCGGCAGTGGGTGCCCCGTCGATGGTGGACCCCCAGGGTCCGGACTTCCTTGGCGATGGCACGCCAAATCCCGATCTTCTCATGGGCGCGGACCTATGTGACACGTACAGGGAGGGAGAAATACCACGTTCAAGTTTGTCAGCATTTTCCTTTCCAGTGGCCCCCCATCCCCGCCATGCCCCCCGCCAGGCCCAACATGCCCCCCATCCCCGCCAGGCTCCCCGCCAGGCCCAACATGCCCCCCATCCCCGCCAGGCCCCCCGCCAGGCCCAACATGCCCCCCATCCCCGCCAGGCCCCCCGCCATGCCCCCCGCCAGGCCCAACATGCCCCCCATCCCCGCCATGCCCCCCGCCAGGCCCAACATGCCCCCCATCCCCGCCAGGCCCCCCGCCAGGCCCAACATGCCCCCCATCCCCGCCAGGCCCCCCGCCATGCCCCCGCCAGGCCCAACATGCCCCCCATCCCCGCCAGGCCCCCCGCCAGGCCCAACATGCCCCCCATCCCCGCCAGGCCCCCCGCCATGCCCCCCGCCAGGCCCAACATGCCCCCCATCCCCGCCAGGCCCCCCGCCAGGCCCAACATGCCCCCCATCCCCGCCAGGCCCCCCGCCATGCCCCCCGCCAGGCCCCCCGCCATGCCCCCCGCCAGGCCCAACATGCCCCCCATCCCCACCATGCCCCCCGCCAGGCCCAACATGCCCCACATCCCCGCCAGGCCCCCCGCCAGGCCCCCAAGCCAGCCAGTGTCCCCAAATCCAGATTGAATTAAACTCACTTGTTGGTCTGGAGGACCGTAGAGTAGCGCATACTGGGGGAGGACCCCATCCACGAGTTTCTCCAACTCCTCTCCAGTGAAGGCAGGGGCCCTTTCCCCAGGTGCAGCAGCCATTGTCCCTTCCAGACCGAGGTCACAGCAACACTTGCAGTATAGGTCCTCTCCTGTGAAAGTTCAAGTCGCAAGTGGATAAGTAGATAGAAAATGGCGGTCACGTCCGCGGCGGTGCGTACCGCGGCGGTGCGTCCCGCCACCGCCGGCGCCCTTCGCCATTGGCTCCTGAAACCCATAGGCTTCAATGTTAACCAATGCGGCTTTGCGCCGCGGTCTTCGCCCGCCGCCCGCCGCGGTGTGCCACGCCAGCGCATTGACCTCACATCCCATTGTCACACTTCACAGGTCAGGCAGCCGCCATTTCCAGGGCCCACATGGCTCAATTTCAACTGCGTCACACAGGCCTAGGCCTTGCATAGCCACTCAGACACGCCATTCACTGCATAGAGAATCGTATACTGTGCTAGCTGTGAGTACGTACCTGTGGGTTGCTTGACTGTGTGCTCCATGTTGTCCTTCCTAGGCACCGTCCGCTGGGTTGGGCGAGGAGACGGATGAATCCTCCCGTGTACCGACCGCTGGTGGACCTGTCGACAATGGAAGAACGCCACATTATCCTGACCTACCGTCTTAACCGTGCCACTATCCATGAACTGTGTGCCCAGCTGGAGCCCGACCTGATGTCCCCCATCCGCCAACCCACAGGGATTCCCCCTCTGGTGCAGGTCATGTCAGTACTCCATTTCTTGGCAAGTGGGTCATTTCAGACAACCGTGGGAATTGCTTCTGGGATGTCTCAGCCCATGTTTTCGAAGGTGTTATCCAGAGTGTTGTCTGCCCTGATGAAATCCGTGAGGAGCTACATCATTTTCCCTGAGGTGGGCGAATTGGCTACAGTGAAGGGTGATTTCTACACCCTTGGACATATTCCCAACGTAATTGGTGCCATTGATGGGACCCATGTGGCTTTGGTTCCCCCAAGAGACAGGGAGCAGGTGTACAGGAACAGAAAAAATTACCATTCAATGAACATCCAGGTGGTGTGTTTGGCTGACCAGTACATCTCGCATGTAAATGCCAAATTCCCAGGGTCAGTGCATGACGCCTACATCCTAAGGAATAGCAGCATCCCTTACGTGATGGAACAGCTACAGAGACACCGTGTATGGCTAGTGGGGGACTCTGGGTACCCCAACCTGTCGTGGCTACTGACCCCAGTAAGGAATCCCCGGACCAGGGCAGAGGAACGGTACAATGAGGCCCATGGGCGTACTAGGAGGGTGATCGAACGCACCTTTGGCCTCCTAAAGGCCAGGTTTAGGTGCCTGCATATGACAGGTGGATCCCTAATGTACTCACCTAAGAAGGTGTGTCACATCATCGTGGCCTGCTGCATGCTTCACAACCTGGCTTTGCGCCGCCAGGTGCCTTTCCTGCAGGAGGATGGTCGAGACGGTGGTGTTGTGGCAGCGGTGGAACCTGAGGAGAGTGACGAGGAGGAAGACGACGGGGCTGAAACAGACAACAGGGACAGAATCATTGAACAGTACTTCCAATAGGACACAGGTAACATTTCAAAGATAATTTAGTAAATGTTAACTACTCTCCAGCATCTCTGCTGCCTGTCTATTTGCCCCAGTGTATGATGACTGAGTTTTGGCTTTTCCCTCCCTATTTCAGATCTGGGGTCCCCACTACGAGTCCTGTGCTTCGTTTCCCCATGGACTACAGCTTTGTGGCAGCTGTTTGTTGACTTCACCATGTACAAGGACATATTTGCACTGTCATGTCAATTACAATCTATTGAAATCACAGCCAGACTCCAGATATTTTGGTGCAAAATAGGTGTTTATTGAAGTGCTCGAAATGGGATGGGTGGTTTCAAGTGGGTGGGGGCTATGGTGAAGGAATGTCCATGGCAGAGTCCAGAGTAACAGTCACACAGGTGCATTGTCCAGAGGCCTGTGGAGAGATGGAGCATGGGCAGTTCAAGGATGGACAGGGTGACAATGTGGTACAGTGGGATGACATCAGGTGGTATCCATTGCTGGCGGGGGTCTTGACATCCTACTCTGTCTTCTTGCGAGATCTCAGGGCCCTCTTGCGGGGTGGTTCTTCTCCTGCAGGAGGTGGGGGTCTGGTGGGCTGCTGCTGTGCGGGGGCCTCCTGTCCACTAGCGCCGGCGGAGGTGGTTGGCTGTTCTTGGTCCAGGCTAGTGGCAGGGGCCCTTGGGTGTTGTTCAGTGTCCGCCCTGGTGTTTACGAGGTCCTGCAGCAGCCCTACCATGGTAACCAGGGTGGTGTTGATGGCTCTGATGTCCTCCCTGTACCCCCGATAGTGTTCCTCCTGCAGTGCCTGGATCTCCTGGAACTGGGCCAGTACCGTCGCCATCGTCTCCTGGGAGCGGTTGTATGCTCCCATGATGGTGGTGAGGACCTCGTGGAGAGTGGGTTCCCTGGGCCTCTCCTCCCCCCCCTGTCGCACAGCTGCCCTCCGAGTTCCCCTGTTTCCCTGGGCCTCTGGCCCCTGGCCGGTGTGCCCACTACCACTGCCCCCAGGTCCCTGTTGTTGTTGGGGTGGTGGGTTATCCTGGGTGCCCTGTAGTGGTAGACACACCGCAGATTGACGCGCCCTGGAGACAGAGGCATGGGCCCGCTGGGTGGGAGCTGTGCTGGTGTTCCCAGAGGGGTTAGGGTCTGTAGTGGCCTGGGCCTGTGTGAGGGGAACCGACTGTCCAGAGGACCCCGATGGTCCGGGCTGGTCATCGGTGTCCAGGTCGACAGAGCTGCTGTCATCGCTGACGGCCTCTTGGGTGGGGGGTGTGGAGAATTCTGTCCCCTCCGCCGCGGTGTGTTGACGGTCGGGTCCTGCAGGGGTATAGAGGTATGGTTATAGTTTCAATGAGTGGCATATGGGTGTATCTGTGGGTTCTCGTGTCCCCAAGTGCTGGCATTCGTGTGTGGGGGCTTTGGTGAGGGTGGCTTGTGGGGGGGATGTGTATATGCATTGGGCATGCTTTGGTGATGGGTGTCCATGCTTAGTGGACGCATGCAGGCCTAGGTTTTGGGATGTGTGGGTTGTGATGGTGAGACATTGGCGGGGAATAGGTGTGCTGGGGGTGGGGGTGAGGATGGTGGTGGGGGTGAGGATGGTGGTGGGGGTGAGGGTGGGGGTGAGGATGGGGGTGGGGGTGAGGGTGGGGTTCGAGGATGGGGGTGAGGGTTGGGGTCTGATTTGGCATGCAGGTGGGGGGGAAGCAGTATTGAAGCTTCAACTTACCAGTATCCATTCCTCCGCCGACTCCTGCGAGGCCGTCAGGATGCAGGATGTTCAAGACTTCCTCCTCCCATGATGTGAATTGTGGGGGTTGAGGTGGGGGTCCTCCGCCAGTCTTCTGCACGGCGATGTTGTGCCTGGATACCATGGAACGCACCTTCCCCCGTAGGTCGTTCCATCGCTTCCTGATGTCTTCCCGATTTCTGGGGTGCTGTCCCACTGCGTTCACCCTGTCGACAATCCTCTGCCATAGCTCCGTCCTCCGGGCAATGCTGGTGTATTGTATCTGTGTGCCGAACAGCTGGGGCTCTACCCGAACGATTTCCTCCACCATAACCCTGAGTTCTTCGTCTGTGAAGCGGGGTTGTCTTTGGGGTGCCATGGGGTGGTGTGTATGATGTGTGGGGTGGAGTATGTGTATTTAAGTGAGTTGAGTGTGGTGGTGTGTGTTGTTTTGTGTGTGGATAGTGTGTGGGTGATGGTGTTGAGTGGCTGTGGCTGTTATTTTTTGGATGCTGGTGTCTCGCTCTTGCCTTCTTTACGAATCTTTTAGCGTAGGGGTTTGTGGGTGATGTGGGTGTGTGTTTTATATTGTATTGTGTGTGTGGGAGTGGTGTGTGTATGTGTATCAGGTGTGTGGGATTCAAATCGTCCAATGTGGCTGAGTTTTGTTCGTTTGTGTGTATTCTGACCGCGGCGGTGTGTCCCGCCAATGGAATACCGCGTTTGAATGACCGCCGCGTGGATTCGTGGGTCGTAATGGCATGGGCGTATTTCTGTTGGCGTGACGGTGGAGGTTTTGTCACCTCCACCTTTCCGCCGACCGCTGGTCTGGCGGTCTGTTGTGGCGGTCGGATTTTCGGAGGTTTGCCTTCTGCGGGTCAGAATGACCGTGGCGGGTTTCCGCGACCGCGGCAGGATTATGGAGGATTTCTGACCGGCGGTAGGCGCCTTTTACCGCCGAGGTCAGAATGACCCCCATTGTGTTTGAGGAGAGAGGTGCAGCGGCATGCCTTTGGCTGAAGCATTTGGTTAAAATCACAAAGAAAGAGGGTTGTTTAGCCTTTCCGTCACATGGTACGTTCAATTTGAGGGTTCTGTAACTTGAGAACAAAGATATACAGTCTCAAACCTCCACCAAAGCCAGCGCAGTATGAAGCTTTAGCTATATGGGAGCTGTTAGCGAAGGAAGAGGAAACATTAAAATGTCAAAAGAGAATGAAAAGGGTAGAGAAATCGTTGACTGAATCATTGTGGGATGAGGAACAGAGAGAGTGGAGATTAGGTACATTACACGGGGTTAGGTTATTCCCAGCAAGAACTGGTGAAGATGAAGTGAAAATAAAAGACGGAAAGAAAAAGAAAAAGAAGAGTTAGTTAGAACAGGACACAAAAGAGTCAAAAAGGGTTATGTTTAACGATGATGACACAGAGTAAGATGAAGTGCTTAATCATGTCGTAGAGACATATCTTCCACCTAATATGAGTCAGCAGGACATGAGTGGTGCAAATGGAAGCGGTATGAGTAGAGCAATTCCTACTGCACCATGGCATCAGAATCCGCAAGGGGTGACCTGAGTCATGAGAGAGTACAGATGCAGAGTAGTTTTAATGACTCGTTGAACAATAGACAACAGATGACCATGAGCATTCCTGAGGTTCAGCCAGAAGCTCAGACAGTGAGGACAACGACAAACATAGTTTTGTCACAGGGTTGTCAAGGGACAAGGCCACGAGAGTCCTCTACATATACAGATTCCACAAATACAGACCATGAGAGCAGAACAAACATTAGGAGTGGGAACACTGATGAATCCAGACGCAATTACTGTACCTATTGCAATGGGTCCAGTACCTCCATTATATGTTCGAGTAGACAATAGTGGAGAAAATTCATTACTGAATGTGCAGAATAGACAGGGACCAAGTTGAAATAAGACAAATTCTTTAATAGATTTTTCACCTGTCGAGACATCGAGAACGATGGCTCACCAACCGAGCTCGAGTTCAGGATATGGGGAGGAGCAGGTGCACAAACGGAGTATCTCTGAAAGGTTTGACTGCACAGGAAATAACAGACTGCTTGGAGGACTTAAATAGTTTGAAACAAACACAACAACCAGAGAGAAAAGAAAAGGAATAAGAGATGATAAGCAGAGTGAGGTTAAACATGGAAGGGAGTGAACTCCTGGGAGTGAATATACTTGAATCTTATACTGAAGGGCAATTGAGATACTTATGTTAAGTCATTACGAAAGGTGCAAACAGGGTTTATCAACAGTTGCAAGATGCTTTAGATGAATACAATATTGATTTGACAAAAATGAAATAATTAAAAAGGAGTTATCGACTGAGTTTAGAGGAAGAAGATTTTGCTCACATGAGGTCTGCATAGATGAGAACGCATCTCAAAGAATTACTTGAGAAGGTGCAGATCTGGAGGGCATTAGATAAATGGGAGAGTAAATGGGATAGGAAAAGAGAAAGACCTAAGAAAGATGATGGGGCAGGAGATGCAGTAAAAACTTTACCAATGAGAGAAACACCAGGAAGGAATTTTATTCATGTACCTTGGAGTAGAAGCAACATCATAAGTTTTACAAATGATTATCCAAGACTGAGAGAGAAGCCAATGGAGTGGTATCAGCAGACAGATAGGTTTGTGAAACTTTCAAAGTGTCTTTGGGAAGACTTGAATACGCTCTTTGACATTGTGATTCCGGCAGATTTGTGGGTTGAATGCAAAAGAAGTGTGCGCCGTCACCTGAGGTAATAAAATATTACTATAAGGTTATTAAATTTCTGAAAACAAGAGTTTCGCTGAAAAGTGTTGATTGGCAACGCATTGACAGAACAACACAAGAAGGGAAAGAATCAATTCTTGCGTACTATGAGAGGTTGTTGAAGGTATTCAAACAGTTTAGTGGTGCAGAGACAATTGAAAAAGAAAACATGAATCATTTGGTGTTCAGGTTTGTCGACGGGTTGAAACCAGAGGTGAGTCAAATGATTAAAAATCACTTGATATGTTGGCAAGCAAAGCCGTTTGATGAGGTTCTGCAATATGCTAAATATCTTAGTGACAAGATTGAGTTGAAACAGAAGAAGCTGAAAGAGAAGGCAATGGTAATGCAGATTAAGGCAGCGCAGACAGGGATGCAGGGCAATTTACAGCAGTTACCACAGGGAAATGGATTGTTTCCGAGCCAAGGTCGTGGTAAAGGAAGAGGAATGATGATTCCAGTGGTGAATAGAAATGTAGACCTGAGCACATTGGTAATGGAGGGTGAACAGCAGCAGCGAAAAGTATTACCTTGCCACATTTGCGGATTGCTGGGACACTGGAAAAAGCAGTGTCCGATGTTGAATCAGGGAGGAGGAATGGTTCAGCAAACAAATGGTGTCAATTCATTTCAAGACATGAGAGGACCTAGGATGGGAGGTCAAAATTGATATTTTCAAACTAATATGAATAACATGCAGAGTTTTCAACCTTTACAGCCAGTGCAACAAATGCAAAATGTTCAACCTCAAGTACAGCAGGTACAAATGCCACAAATACAACAAAAGCAGCCGCATGTGCAGATGGTGCCTGTACCGCAAATACAATTACAGAGAAAGGTTCAATTAATACAGAGCCCAATGGAGCAGCAGCAGGTTATGTTTTCACAGGTGGTCACAAAAAGTGTCAAAACAAAGGTGTGAACACAGTTGAACAATTTCCCTTACAGAATGAGAGTGAAATAAATACTGAATGGCCGTTGAGTAGTTCAGATGAAGAGGATCTCATGATGGGTACATCCTTAGATGTTGATCAGAGAGGTCCTTATGTGCAGGATGAAATACATGGCCATGAAGTTAGTTTTTTGGTTGACACAGGGGCAACACGCTCGACAATAAGGACAATTGAGGTACCAGACGTACCTGTATCTGAAAGGACAGTACAGATAGTAGGGGTTGAAAACAAGCAGTTGGTTAATGCCCGTACAGAGCCAGTTCTAGTGAAGATTGGAAATTTCAGAGACTACCATAGTTTCGTTGTTTGTGATTCCAGTCCAGTATCATTGTTGAAAAGAGATTTGCTGTGCAAAATAAATTGTTCAAACATGTGCTCCAGAAAGGGAATTACCATGGAGACTATCAGCATTGATGGAGAGGAGTTGCCAGTTGTTGAGGGAAAAAGAATGAGAGGTTGTGAACTAGCATGAAGAACATGATCTGAAAGACTTGATGAATTTCTTTCCTGTGTTTGAAAAGAAGGACTTGCCGAGTGATCTGTAGGAAAGGGTTAAACCAAAACTTTGGGATTTGACAGGAAAGGACATTGGCTTAATCAAGGGAGTCGAAGGAGTCAGGGTGGCAGTGAAAGAGAATGTGGTGTTTCCACAAACAGCTCAATTCCCAGATGACAAATGCGATCATTGAAGGAATAAGACCACTGATAGAGCAGTTTCTGGAACAGGGAGTCTTTAAAAGAGGTGATGATGAGTCCATGTAATTTACCGATCATGGGTTTGAAGAAGCTGAATGGGAAAATACGTTTGGTTCAAGACGTGAGGAAAATAAACAATATTGTGGTGAAATGTTGTCCAGTGGTACCTAATCCAACGGTGATAATGTTTCAGATTCCGTGTGATGCAGACTGGTTTACAGTCATTGATTTGTGCCAAGCATTTTTCTCAGTGCCTCTTCATGAAGACAGCAGATATCTCTTTTGATTCAAATTCCCGACTAGAGTCTACTGTTGGTGCAGGATTCCTCAAGGGTTTTCAGAGTCACCATAATTTTTAATCAGATTTTGAAAAAGAATCTGGAGACACTGGTGATGCCTTACAAGTCGACCTTAGTGCAGTACATTGATGACTTATTGATGGCATCAAAGACAAAGGAAGGCTGTAGGGAAGATACAATTGCATTGTTGATTTTCCTGGGAGACAATGGTCATAAGGTTTCGCCAGCTAAGTTGCAATACTGCCAGCAAGAGGTGAAGTATTTGGGACATTTGATTGAGAAAGTGTCAAGAAGAATTTCTAGAGAGGGAGTGGCAGCCATAATGAAAATAAAAATGCTGAGCTCCCAAAAAGAGTTGAGAATGTTTTTGGGACTGGTAGGTTATTGTCGACAGTGGATCCCGAATTGTTTGGCAGTTTCAGAGCCATTACAAAGGTTGACACATAAGGATGTTTCAGATCCAATAATGATGGATGAAGACTGTGTGAAAGCTTTCGATGAGCTGAGACAAAGTTTGTGTCAAGCACCAGCTTTAGGTATGCATGACTTCACAAAACCTTTCCTATTGTTTTGTCACAAGAGAGATGGATGTTCCTTGTCTGTCTTAACACAAAAATATGGCGGAGTTAATTGCCCAGAAGCATATTTTTCAGCTACTTTGGATAATGTTGCAGCAGCCCTACCTGGATGTCTGCGAGCTGTCACAGCAATGGAACAGAGTATAACTCAAAGTGAAAACATTTATGATGGGTTATCCTCTGACAGTAATGGTGCCTTATTCAATTGAAATTCTACTGACCAGATCAAAGACACAATATTTGACAAATGCCAGATTAACACGCTATGAAACAGTTATTCTTGGGGCACCAAATGTGACAATAAAAAGGTGCCCAGTGCTTAACCCGGCAACATTATTACCGAATGAGGGAGAGGATCTGTCTAACATAGCTGATGTTGCACATGATTGTTTGGAGGTGACAGAACTTTGTACAAAACCCAGGGAAGACATTAAAGATACTTGTTTGGAAGACAATTATCAAATTTGTTTTGTTGATGGATCTTGCTTACGAGACAACAGGGGTGCATTGAGAGTGGGTATGTAGTATGTACAGTCACAGGCATGCTAGAGGCTTCATGGCTCAAAGGAGTAATATCCGCTCAAGTTTCAGAATTGGTGGCTCTTACTAGAGCATGCCAGCTATTTCAACAAATGAAAGTCACAATCTACACTGATAATCAGTATGGATTTGGAATTGTGCATGATTTTGGGCAAATTTGGATACAAAGAGGGTTCCTGACTTCCTCAGGATCACCTGTAAGGAATGGGGAAAGAATACATGACATACTGCAAGCAATGCAGAAACCTGAGAAAATTGCCGTGGTGAAATGCAGTGCACACCAGAGAGGGCAAGATTATGTAACATTGGGAAATGCTTATGCAGACCAGGTTGCAATATTTTGTGCTCTAAATGGAATATCATTCAAAGGAAATTGGGAATTGATGTCTGAAAATGAAGATATTTATGTGAACATTACTGTACAGATAGTGGAGACATTAGATGAATTGAAAACAATACAGAACAATGTTCCAAGTGAAGAAATGAGGGATTGGATTAAAAATAAATGCATACAAAGGGAGGATGAGATTTGGGGGACCATGGAAGGAAAAGTAGTCTTGCCAAATAGTCTACTGACGCAAATGGCTAGATACTACCATGGCCAAAACACTGGAAGGGATGCAATGATAAGGAGTTTCAAACAGTACTGGTACAATCCAAATTTCAGGCAAGCGGCGGAACTTGTGTGCAATAGGTGCATAATTTGCCAACAGATAAATGTCGGCAAAGGAACAATTGTCAACATGGGGCACATAGGGATGGCAGGAGGTCCATTCAGTAGAATGCAGATGAATTTCGGTGAAATGCCTACATGTGCTGGTTTGAAATATGTGTTGATGATTGTGTGCATTTTCAGTCATTGGATTGAGGCTTACCCGACACAAAGAAATGACAGTTTGACTGTGGCTAAATTGCTTTTGTGAGAACCAATTCCACATTTTGGTTTTCCCGCCTCAATCGTATCAGATAGGGTACACATTTCAATAATGAGGTGATAAAATTACTTTTCTCCGCATTAAACATTCAGCAAAGACTACATTGTAGTTATCGCCCAGAAGCTTCAGGTTTAGTGGAACAAATGAATGGAACACTGAAATCACGATTGGCAAAAGTATGTGCATCAACAAATCTAAAATGGCCAGATGCTCTACCTCTAGTGTTAATGTCAATGAGAAGTACACCTGGCAAAAAGACTGGGTTTTCTCCTCATGAGATACTGATGGGGAGAGCAATGAGACTACCAGCAATACCTGCAAACACACTTGTGAATATTACAGATGATATGGTGCTAGATTACTGCAAAAGCCTGGCTGATGTAGTTCGGTCTTTTTCTCATCAGGTGGAAGTTGCAACAGCACAGCAAATACAAGGTCAAGGACATAGTCTGAGAGCGGGAGACTGGGTGCTCATAAGGAAACACGTGCGAAAGTCTTGCCTTGAACCATGTTGGAAGGGCCCGTATCAAATTGTGCTCACAACGACAACTGCAGTAAAGTGTGCTGGTTTGCCAAACTGGGTGCATGCAAGCCATACGAGAAAAGTGCATGATCCAACAGAGAGAGAAGAAGAGCTGTTGAGATTGCCAACAGTTGCCAATACTGTAAACCAAGGAGAAAACAGTGTGCAAACCAACAAAATTGACTGAGATGTACCTACTCCTAAAACAGACGAAAGAGAACAAAACAGTGAAAAGGAACAAACTGTAAAAGGAGTAGAAGAAACAGTCCAGGACGAAAGAAGAGAGACTGATTTTGATCAGAGGAGGGTGTCCTCGAGAGAGAACAAAAAAGAGGAAACCACAAAAGAAAAATCTGCTCAGAGGAGGGAAACCTCAGAAGCAGGTGGCTTGTCTAACTAAACCAAAGGCGAGACAGACCCCGCTGGGAAAGGAATCAAGAATAGTCGCGCACCAGTGGATTATACTCTTCCAGAACCAATTGCGGGAACTTCTAAAGAGAAGGGTCCAAAGGCAAGTGAAGACTCAATACTGAGGAGACTATTGACAAAAGGAACATTGAAAGGAGACAATTGGCAAGAGAAAACTGTAGAAAAGGGAAAGGTTGATGTGATATCATCAATACCAGAGGAGAGAGAGTTGCCTGGTGAAGAACAAACGAGTGGAGAAGAAAGTGAAAGTGGAAGGCGACCGAAAAGGAAAAGAGTTGCGAGTAAGAGATATGCTGGACCTGAATGGGCATATTTGAATTCGAGTGACTGGCAAGAAGAATTTTTGAGCTATTGTTTTGACAGAGAAAATTCTAATTTCGGGACGTGAGAGAATTCATGAAAGAGACATTGGGTTAAAGATAAGTGAGAAAATTGAGTACTAAACTCATGCTGAAAAGACAAATATTGAAATTACTGGAAAAGATGAATAAAAACTGACATATGGAATTTGACAAAGGATCTGTCCAAGAGTGAATTAATTCATTATAAAAAATAAAAGTAAAAAAAATTTAGGAGGGGTTTTTGAAATTGTTCATATTTTTATAATTTTTGACATTTTTGTTTTTTTGTTTTTTTTATTATTCCTAAAATAGAAAATGAGTAACTCACACAACCAAAACTGTAGGATTAGTTTGTAAAGTACTTGGAATTGGATTAGCAGTAATGAGTGTGGTGATATGTTTATTGTTGTTTGTGGGAGTGTCTGTTTATGAGATTAATGGAGTAAATCAGATTGTGGAAGTAAATTCTTTAGATTTGGCTGATAAATCATTGACTAAAGAGAATTTGAGAATAGATTAATAATATTTGCATGGGGAAAAAGAGATTTCTTCTAATGTTATCTATCGCTTATTGCATGAGTATGTTGAGGTGATGGATGTGACTGATTGTTATGTCTGTACGCAGATTCTGGCTTCAGTAGAAAGAGGAACTACGTATCATAGTCTGCCCGTGACTTACGCTATAAGTTGTAGTCTTTTGCTAACACGATTCTATAATCAAGAGTATATTCAATAATTTTATTCAAATTATAACATGGTATTGTCTTATGTACCTGTCATGGGATATTTGAATAAAATAGCCAAAGAAAATACCATAGTGATTATGAGAGATTTCTTTGAGCCAACTCTAACTTTTGGAACTGCTTTTGCACACAGGAATAATTTGACTTGCTTACTGACGCCAGTAGAGAAGACATTTCTAGATAATACAGAAGATAGAAAGAAAGAAATCAAGGCAAAATTGGATAAAGAAAAATAAGTAGAAAGCCTGAAATAGATTATGCTTATACTGACATTACTAAGCAGGGTAAAGTAATCATAGATGCTGAACATGTGCGGAAACTTTGTATACAAAGACCATGGAGTAGGAATGATAGATTGTTTGTGGGAAAGAGTGAATGTAGGCATGTTTTTATGTTTAAGAGTAGATGGGATTTTATGATGAATGGACAAGATCTTCCGCTTCCTGGCATTTATTATATTTGCAGAAGAAATGCATATTACTGTCTTCCTAGAGGATGGTATGGGACATGTTATTAGGGAGTAGTCTTTCCGAAAATCTATCAATTGGAAGGCTTGAGTAAGATTCCCGATTCTATGAAATCACAAACGAGACACAAGCGAGAATCAGTTTCTAGCACAGCGGGAGACATATTTGGGGCTATAATTCCATCAGTGGGAGTTGTCCTAAACTCAATTAAGATTCAGAAATTGTCCACAATAGTGGATAATATGTTGACAAGATATTCCGTAGCTATCATTCTTCTAGATACAGAATTAGTTGCTACGAGAGCTATGGCACAACAGAATCACCTTCCGTTAGACATTCTTTTGGTGAAAGAGGGCGGAGTTTGTAAATTAATTGGTTCTAATCATTGTTGTTCGTTCATTCCTGACAATTCAAGAAAGGTTAAAGAATTAATCACTAATGTGGCCAACACTAATAATACAGATTTGAAAGAGCTGAAAGAAATCACAATTTGGGAGAAGGCTGGAAAAGGAATAGAAGCCGTGTGAAATTGGTTTAGTAATGTGGGAAGAAACGTAATTTTGAAAATTGCAAAATGGGCGTTCATAGTTGTGTTTTGTTTAATTGGAATTTGGGGAACATTTAGAATAATAAAGTTTGTTAAGAGGAAATTAGAAAGGAATAAACAAAATTTTTAAATGTAAATGAATACATTTTACAGAGAAAATAAAAAGAGAAAAAGAGAAAACTTAGAAATTGATGAAACAAAGTTTTAAGTCAGATGATAATAAATAAAATGTATTAAAAGATGATGTGATGACATGAATATTCATCAGAGGAGGGATTGTGAAGTGTGAATTTTCAAATATGTTTATTAATGATTTTCGTATTAATAATGAGTGATTAATTAACGTGTAAAACAAGAAAACTTTTACTTAACAGAGCAAAACTATATTCAGATGCTGTAGTTATTTTCCATGATTTGAAGCTTCAATAATAAATGTTTTCAAGCTTGTGTAGACGTACCCACAGCTACCCCTAGCGGGTTGCAGTGACATGTCCTACAAGGTCATATATTAACTGAGCATTGCATAAGTTGAAATGTTCTATTGTTTGAGAATGTTACTAATATCTGGTCTTTCCTCAAGGATGGAAGTAAAATGATGCTGAGAGAATTTCTTCCTGAGAACAAGATATGCAAGAGGCGGATGAGACAATGGAGTTACAGACGAGACAGAAAGAGAGTGTATCTTCTGAAAGAAAATATTATAGTTAGCGTAGGTTTGTCAAGTTTAGGTCATCAAATTATTTGTCGATTCGTCGAAATTAAAACACCCCATAGACTGACCAATCAGGAGTTGATTAGATTTTAGTATAATAATCTGTGCAGACTAATTAGGGTAGGAAGACTTTTAGAATTAAATGCTTAGACCGTGGGTTTGTTATTCTTTGAGAGCAGTTGCATGTCGAGATTAGCTATCGTAAGGCCCAAAGCTGTCGAAGGTGTCCTCAAGTGGAGGCTGATCTTTTGCTGTTACTACTATTGTGATAATGCATGTTATTAAATATGAATTGTGTCTCTCTTGCTTTTCAGGTACAAACTGCAACTACTGATTATAATGCTGCACATTATTAATTTTTATGAATTTGACATAATTGAGATAGGAGTTTTTCTAAATTTGTGTTTCTAAATTATTTTCACATGAAGCCCAACATGTAATGCTAATCTGTGGTTAGTCAGAGAAATAATCATCTCTCGCTTATGATCTGGTTTGAAATCATTTTAATGCTGAGTTAATGTCTTCTGTATCATCATTACTGGTTTTTGTAATATTAATAAGTGTGATTCTATTGGAGATTATTTGTTTAACTGTATTAATCAAATTGAGATACATACACCGATTCAATGAGCCACTATTGATTCTTTAGGCCTATCATTTGTGTTTGAGAGTTATTTTCTTGACCTTAGCATTCTCCAGGACTATGACGGGGAGGGTAGCAGCGAGATGGGCCAGAAAATCTTTAGTTCTGATGGGTCGGCGGATGGTTTCTTCAGGAGGCGGCGTATTTTGGCGTGTTTCCAGGCCTCGGGAAAGGTGCCCGTGTTGATGGAGCAGTTGATTGTGTTCCAGAGCATGGTGTGATGGATGCGCTGGCTCTGATGTATATGTGGTGCGGGCAGGGGCCGGAGGGGGCTCCGGAGTGGGTGCTGTTCATGAGTTTGACAGTTTCCTCTGTGGTGAGCGTGGACCAGTTGTGGATGGTCTGGGTGGGTTTTGGGGCGGGAGTGGGTCGGTCACAGGTTCTGGTGCCAGGATTTTCCAGGAGGAAGTTGTTGTAGATATCCTGGATCTTGTGGTAGAAAAAGGAGACAAATTTGTCGCAGAGGTCCTGTGATGGGGGGATGATGGTGGCTTCGGAGGGGGGATCTGTGAGCTCATTGATGACTGAGAAGAGTTCCTTAGAGTTGTGTGCGGAGGAGTTAATGCTCTTCCGGAGTACGTACTTACTAGCATCCTTGATTTTTCATTGGTGGGAGGCAGTTGCAGCTCTGAATGAGGCAAGGTCTTCGCTGGTTTGGCTGTTCCTCCATGTTTTCTCTAAACGTCTGCAGGTAACCTTTGATTCTTGGAGTTTGGTGGAGAACCAGCTGGCTTTCTTGGGTACGCGTTTGGCCGATGTCAGCCGGAGAGGGGCTAGAGTGTTGGCGCATTCGGTGATCCATGCGTTGAGATTGCACGCTGCTGTGTTAGCGTCTGTGGCGGGAGAAGGGAAGGATTTGGCTGGCGAAGAGGTGAGTTGCTCGTTGGTGATTTCGCTCCATTTCCTGTAGAGGGTCCTGGAGGTGCAGCTGCGGCTGCTGGGTGCAGTGATTGTGAAGTGTATGCAGCGGTGGTCGCCCAGTCTGGGATGAAGATGGTCTCAATGGTGATCCGGTGGAAGATGGGGTCCAGTGTGTGTCCAGCGATGTGTGTGGGTGCGGAGACCAGCTGTCTGAGGCCGAGGGTGGAGAGGTTGTCGAGTAGAGTTTTAAAGTTTGGGTAGGTACAGTCCTCGAGGTGGAAATTCAGGTTTCCGAGGAGGAGGTAGTAGACTAACGCCAGGGCCTAGCGGGTAGTGATGTCTACGACATTGTCTATGAAAGCTGGATGGGGCTGGGTGACCTGTATACCAGGGTGCCGCAGATAGAGGAGTTGTAGTTGGAGTGTACCAGGAAGTGAAGGTGTTCCATGGTGGTGCAGTGTTCTTCTGGGATGGCCTTGACATTTAGTGAGGACTTGCGTACGATGGCGGTCCTCCGCCCCGGGCAGGGGGGTGTTCCCTCCTTATGGTGTTGTAACAGTCGAGAATGGCGATGGCGATGTCTGGACCCGAGGCGGGGTTGGTCCAGGTCTCGGTAAGGAAGGCGATGTTCAGGAGCAGGCAGTTGATGGGGTTGTGGAGGTTGTTGGTATCTTTGTGTGCGGAGATTACCTTCAGCTTCTTGAAGGTGGCGCTGAAGTTGCAGTTCCTGCAGGTGAAAGGTGAAAGGTCCGTGGGTGTCCTTGGGGGAGATGGTACAGCAGTTGCTGAGATGTCCGATGTTGAGGCCGAGGAGGGTCTCGGAGTTGTAATGGAGGCAGTCCAGGGGATGGTTTGACGGAGATCCAGTGTTCCTGGTGCTGGGCAGGGTCCGGGCGCAGACGGGCTTGCCTATGGCACACCAGCAGCGCACCCACTGCACGCGTCCGCACTGTGGCCGTGAGTAAGAATGGAAGGGGACGGGGAGCAGTCAGCTGGGAGGCAGAAAAGGTGCTTTGCGGGGGTGAGGGGTAGAGGAAAGGGGGAGAAGGAAAAAGGAATAAAGTAAAAACAAGAGAGAAAAAAGAAAAAATGGCAGAAAAAGCAAGAGTGAAAGAGCGACAGACAGAAACAAATATTTACTTGTGATGGACACTAGACCACCAGGCATGAGGTGCAGGGACGAGCCTGCGGGTGGAGGAGGGCCTCGCACTTAGAGTCAGGAGACTCTCAGTTTGTCCCATCAAAAGGCAAAGGCAGCAGCAGCCTCATTAAGAAGGGGAGGGGGTGGGGAAATGGTCAGCTGGGACACGGGAGGGCAGGAAAGGTGCTTCCCGGAGGGGGGAAGGGCAGAGGAAAGAGGGGAGAAAGGAGAAAGGAATAAAAGAAAAATGGGAGGAAAAAAAGGGCAGAAAAAGCAAGAGTGAAAGAGCGACAGAGAGAAAGAAATACTTACTTGTGATGGCCACTAGACCACCAGGGATGAGTCAGAGGGACGAGCCTGTGGGTGGTTGAGGGCCTCGATGTACTGAACTTTTTTAGTCGTTACAAGATTTTCTGCGAATCGCAATTAGATAATCGCTATTTGAATGTATGAAACTCCAGGAGTTTTAGCGATACCCAATGGCTCGCAAATCGACCTACCTCATTAATTTTCACGAGGTAGGTAGCAATTTGCGACTCATTGTGAACGGCTACAATCACAGGGATGGTGGCCTGCTGGGCTCAGCAGTCCACCATATCTGTGATTACTTTTAAATAAAGCAATCTTTTGTTTTTAAATGCAGTCCGTTTCCCTTAAAGGAAAACAGGGTGCTTTTAAAAAAAGAAAAATGAAAAGTTTTTTTTTCATTGTTTTAAGAGTAGGCAGTGGCCATTGCCTGCTCTTAAATAATGATTTTGCATGCAGTCACAAAGGAGAAGGGGTTCCTTGTGGACCCCTTCCCGTTTGTAAATGGGTTACCACCTACTTGAACTAGGTGGTAAAATGCAAATGTTTTGCAACTACATTTCGGGCCCAAACATTTCTGCATACCGCTGTGATTCGGTATTAGGAAGGGTGGCCCTGGACACGTCCCTTCCTAATACCAAATCAGTATGTAGTCGCAATTCCAAATTGTGATTCGGTAACAAGTTACTGAATCACAAATTAGTATTCATAGATACTCAAATGCATTTTTGCGGTCGCAAACGGCCTGATGGTATTGTATTTATAACCAAACGGTTATCGTCCGATCTCCCTCAGTATAATATTCACTACTGGTTGTTGAAAATGCTTCTGAGCATTACCCTTATCCAGCTACAAAGTGATAACACTCTCCAAAAATAAACCAGCATGACGCTAAAATAGTCAAACTTAAGCAGCATGTTCGCAGCCCGTTTCGTTCCAGTGCTACAGAGTTATAAACGCCCCCTCCAACCAAGGAAAGTGAAACAAGTTGATGCAATTTTGCTTACCAGGATCCGTGTCATAAGTGCAACAGCTGATGATTCTAAAAAGGAAAAAAATTTCCTGCGTCATTAACTCTTCTTAAGTACTCTCTGGTATGAAAAATAATTAGCAACACCTATGCGATCCCGCTATTTTAATAGTAAAGAAATACTTGTCAACTGGATTTGAGCGTCTTCAGTTGATTTTCAAATACATATCAACCCTATAGAAATATGAGCATAAATAAAACTGTGGTATAGGTAAAACATATGGACAAGTGTAAATATTATCCTGTGAAACACTGTTCATCCAGTAGATACAATGCCACATTGTATGGTAGAAGAAATTGTATAGTAGAATAAAGTCCTTAACAGAGCTATTCATGAAATAAGCACTATTTTATGACAGCATATGCAGTGCTAAATTTCAGCAGCTAATCCTTGCCACCAGAAGAAATGTATCATAATACTGAAGGTTGGATTAATTTGGGAAGATGTTGTAAAATAAAATCAGGGATGTGGAATTCTTATCGCCCAGCAGAGATTGCTTGGTTCCAAGGGCAACAAGATTTATTGTTTACTTTTTCCTTGGGACAAGTAGGCCCAACCCCCTGCTGCACAAACCTTTTGGCGACCAGTTGAAGTTACATGTGTGTCCATATGTTAAAGCTATTCAAACTTGTATTTATAGTTCATTAATGAAAAGCCTTCATTATTAGGGTGAGTGCTGTAAATAAACTTCTAAGGTCACACTGCACCACTAACAGTGGTTCTACCATAGTAACAAACACTGGCAAAATGAAAATAAAGCTTTTGGTCTCAAAAAGCTCACATTGCCACCAGTGGCATAACAAATGCCCCGCTGCCCCCTTCCAGGGAGCCCCCTCAGCACAGCACAGCACCTGCCCTGAGTGAGTCAAGAGGGGGGCCTCCATGTTCTTTGCTGAGGGGGCCTGTGCAGTTTCAGTATACCACTGATTGCCACAGTAGTTCCTGGCACTGAACAAAAGTACTTTGTGTGCCAATATGCTCCTTGTGGAAGATCAAAATGTGATCAGTCACAGCAAAGCCAGTCGATAGAAAGAAAAAGACAAGTTTAATAAAAACAAAGGGGGTCATTCTGACCCTGCAACGACCACGAGAGCACCGCCAACAGGCTGTCGGTGCTCTCAAGGGCATTCTGACCGCGGCGGTTTGGCCGCGGTCAGAAAGGGAAAACCGGCGGTCTCCCGCCGGTTTTCTGCTGCCCTCAGGAATCCTCCATGGCGGCGCAGCTTGCTGCGCCGCCATGGGGATTCCGACACCCCATACAGCCATCCTGTTCCTGGCGGTTCGCCCGCCAGGAACAGGATGGCGGTATGGGGTGTCGTGGGGCCCCTGGGGGCCCCTGCAGTGCCCATGCCAATGGCATGGGCACTGCAGGGGCCCCCGTAAGAGGGCCCCACAAAGAATTTCAGTGTCTGCTTAGCAGACACTGAAATTCGCGACGGGTGCAACTGCACCCGTCGCACCTTCCCACTCCGCCGGCTCCATTCGGAGCCGGCTTCCTCGTGGGAAGGGGTTTCCCGCTGGGCTGGCGGGCGGCCTTCTGGCGGTCGCCCGCCAGCCCAGCGGGAAAGCCAGAATGGCCTCCGCGGTCTTTCGACCGCGGAGCGGCCATATGGCGGTTCCCGCGAGGTGGGCGGCAACCGCCGCCCGCCGGCCTCAGAATGAGGCCCAAAATGTCTTTGTTAATGCCAGACCAAATTAGGGACCAAATTCTTAAAGAAAGTCACAAATGTGCTCCCATGGTATATGTCTTTGAATTATTGACTTTCATGAATGCACAAGAACTTACAGGAGTAAACCGGAAATCGTACTCCTAGAAATATTTGAGAACTGTATTTTAGCAAGAGCAAATATGCATGTGTAGATTTGCTCATGTGAAAACCTACTGAGCGTTTACAAGTTCACTTTCCCTCCAACTACTTTTTTATCAAATTTGGAGGAATTTCTACTTCTGCCATTGTCAGAAGCAAATGTCCAACCTTTCTCATATGGGAAAAGATTAGAGAAAAGCTGGTAAAAATCCTTAAAACATGCAAGTTAGTAGGTTTCCAGACTCAAAGGCATTCCAGCCCTGGAACTACTGCTTCCTCCAGCCCCAGTATGTAGAAAGGTGGAAAGATAAGGACATTGCTATAGTATGGAATGAAATTGCAAGTATTCAAGCCCTATTATAGCAGTAGCCCTGGCATAATCAGAGAGGGTATCATCAGAGCTCTTACATAATGAGATTGCTGCCATAATTTGTCGTCGCACTAATGGCACCAAATGGACAAGTAGATTTTTTTACAGGACAAGTAGGATTAAGGAGCCACCATCCCATGGACAAGTAGACATTTTATTAAACTACACACTCCTGTAAAATGGCCAGTCTTCTAGTAGGCTTGCCTGGCTTATAGTTGGTACCTGGTGGTACTTACACCTTGTGCCAGGTCCAGGTATCCCTTATCAGTAGATTAGAGGTGTTCTAGCAGCTTAGGCTGATAGAGGTAGCTATAGCAGAGCAGCTTAGGCTGAACTAGGAGACATGCAAAGCTCCTACTATACCACTTATATCACTTAGCACTGTATCATAAGAAAACACAATACTCAGAGTTACTAAAAATAAAGGTACTTTATTTCTGATGGATACAACTACCTGTGGATTCCTCACCTAATGAATTCTCCCATGGTGCCAGCATTCGACGGAAATCTTCTTCCTAGCTTCTGCACGTCGACGAGGACGTCACACTAGCCCACGCGACGCCGTCTGACGTCATACAGGCAATAAGAGGTCCTCGCCGACGTGCCGACGTCAGTTCCCTTTATGCTGTGCATTCAAAACGGTTATCTTCGAGGGAGCTACTGTTACTTTCGTAGTTACAGTGTATTTTTCTGCTGCGTGTATTTTCTCTGGGGTTATTATGTCTCAGAGGAAGTCGGGTTTCAAGCCCTGTCGGGAGTGTGGGGGCAAGATGTCCGTTACTGACCGTCACTCCGACTGTTTATGGTGCTTAAGCTCCGACCACGACGTCGCAACATGTGATTCATGTCAACACATGAATCCGAAAGCCCTAAAAGAACGAGAGGCTAAACTCTTCATGGCGAAGTCAAAAAGGAGGGAGAAAAAGCATCATAGGAAGTCCTCCTCGCCGAGGTCTCATCGGCGTCATCGAGACTCCCGGCGCCGTAGGGATTCACGGTGCCATTCCAGCAAGGAGTCTCGTACGAGGTCGCCTTCGGCTCGGCGTCGAAAGACTTGGGAGGTCAGTCCCACGGTCACACCACATCCGTCGACGCCGTTGCCTTCTCCAGCTTCGCCGACTTCGCCTGGACAGACTTCTTCAGTGATTGAAGTGACGCTGCCTCAGGTGTTTTCTCCGGCGTCGCAGACGTCGAGGCTGGCGTCGGGGTCGCCTTCGATCCAGGCACCCCAGTATCCGGCTTTTCCTGCCCCTGGAGCCGATAATACCGCATTTTTGAATGCGATGTATACCATCTTTCAACAGATGGCTCCAGGCGGCGCTCCAACTGGTCCTTCGGGGCGTTGGCTTTTACCTTGGGTGCTCCGGCGCCTTTATGGCCGGCACCCTTTATGCCCTTTCTCCCTTTAGGGAATGTGGGCTCGGCGCCAGTGTCGACTCCGGTGTCCGCTCCGGTGGCTCCAGAGGTTTCGGCCCCGGAGGTTTCCATCCCGTCGACTTCGGGATTTCGGCCAGTGACTCCGGCAGGACCATCGGAGACTACAAGACGCGACTCTCTACGTCCGGCTCCTACCTCGGCCGCGTATCGAAGAAAGGCTGCATTCTAGAAGACGCGCTCTCCGTCTTTTGGAGGAGCAGGAATACCAACGAGTCTTGGAGGAAGGAGAGATTGAGGACTCTGGAGAGGGTCTTCATGGTCTGGATACAGCCAGTGGGTTGGATACTTCCCCTGAGTGGGACCTGTCATCTCCAGGGGAGTATACGGAGGAGGCAGCTACCTTTCACGGTGTGGTAAGAAAGGCAGCTAACTTTCTGGAACTGCCTTTGCCGGTGGCGGAGGCGAAACAGAATTTGTTGACTGAGGTTCTGCATCCGGCTTCTTCTGCAGCGGAGCCTCTTTTACCATTCAATGAGGCTTTGCTTGATCCGGTATTGGAGGTGTGGAAGAAGCCAGTATCTTCCTCGGCTGTTCATAGGGCTGTGGCCAGGAGGTATCGGGCTGCGCCATCTGACCCTGGCTTTCTGTCCAGACACCCTACGCCGGAGAGCTTGGTGGTCCAGGCATCCTGTTCTTCTAGATCTGCGTCTGGATCTTTTCCGACGGTGCCGGGGGACAGAGACTCCAAGAAGTTGGATTTACAATCCAAGAAGATATTCTCGTCCTGTAGTATGGCGTTGAAGTCCACCAACGCGACTTGTATCTTGGAGAGGTACATCTATGCTCTTATGGACGACATATCATCTTCATATACGAAGCTTCCCCAAGGACTTTTGAACATTGTTTCGGATGCCCAAACTGCCGCAACCCAGATTATCCAATCTGGATTGGATACGACTGACTCGGTGGCTAGGGCGATGGGCACGGCTATGGTGGTGAGGAGGCAGGCTTGGCTCCGCAACTCAGGGTTCTCTGCGGACGTGCAGTCGACCCTGTTGGACCTCCCGTTTGATGGGGACAAACTGTTTGGAGCCAAAGCGGATTCGGCCTTGGAAAGGTTTAAAGAAAGCAGGGCGACAGCCAAGTCACTAGGACTGCAAGCCCCTTCTTCTGCCTCCTCCAGATTTTTTAGGAGGTTTCGTGGATTTGGTCGTGGCTCTTCCTCCTCTTCCTTTCGGGGGAGATTTCAGCAACCTGCCTCTTCTCTCACCTTTAGATCAATTAGAGGGAGGGGTAGGGTACGCACCAGGGGAGCCTCTCAGCAGCACTCTGCCTCTTCCTCGTCCTCTGGAGGGGTGCAGCAGGGGTAGCAGCCTTAGGCTTCCACCAATCCCCACTCACTCCTCTCCTGTAGGGGGAAGGTTACGGCACTTTCTTCACAAGTGGCAGACTATTACATCGGACGCTTGGGTTATCAGCGTTGTGGGGAAAGGCTACACCCTTCCCTTTCGGGAGTTTCAGCCCCCCATCCCGCCCCGCCCATCGTATTGTTCAAAAGAACACCTCCTGTTGCTAGAACAGGAAGTTCAAGTCCTCCTATTAAAGGACGCGGTGGAGTTGGTCCCATAGCAGGAAAGGGGTCGAGGTTGTTACTCGAGGTACTTCCTGATTCCCAAGAAGGACGGTCGGTTGAGACCAATCCTGGACCTGAGGATCTTGAATTGGTTCCTCAAGCAGGAAAAGTTCAAGATGCTGACCCTAGCTCAGGTACATTTGGCGTTGAACAATGGAGATTGGATGGTGTCTGTCGACTTGCAGGATGCTTATTTTCATATCCCGATACTCAAGTCGCACAGGAGGTATCTCCGGTTTGTGGTGGGGTCGCAGCACTATCAGTTTGCGGTCCTCCCGTTCGGTCTTACTTCAGCACCCCGAGTCTTCACAAAGGTGATGTTGGTGGTTGCGGCAGAGCTCAGAAGAAAGGGGATAGCAGTATTCCCTTACTTGGACGACTGGTTGATCAAAGCCAAGTCCCCGGAGCTTGTGTCGCATCATCTGCAGTCAACAACCCAGTTGTTGTTCGACCTGGGCTTTTCGGTGAACGTGCCCAAATCTCACCTAGAGCCCTCTCAACGTCTCCTGTTCATAGGGGCAGTACTGGATACAACATTGAATCGAGCCTTTCCTCCGCCTCGGCGGATTCAAGATATTCAGGAGTTGGTTTCAATGTTTCGAAATGGAGCGGTCATTCCAGTCCTCAAGGTCCTTCGTCTGCTCGGTCTGTTTGCCTCCTACATACTGTTGGTCACGCATGCTCGCTGGCACATGAGGGCTCTTCAGTGGTGCCTCCGAAGGCAGTGGTCTCAACACAAAGGAGATCTCGAAGGTTCTGTCAAAATCTCCAGAGATGCTGCTGCGGACTTGAAGTGGTGGATTGCGGGCAACAATCTTTCACAAGGAAAGCCGTTCGCACAGTCACCACCAGTGACCACGGTCATAATGGATGCTTCCACTCTAGGGTGGGGAGCTCATCTGGGGGATCTGGAGATCAAAGGGCTTTGGTCTCCAGAGGAACAGATTTTTCATATCAATCTGTTGGAGTTGCGGGCTGTACGTCTGGCTCTCAAGGCCTTCCTACCATCCCTTCGCGGTCAGTCTGTTCAGGTCCTAACGGACAATACTACAGCGATGTGGTATATAAACAAACAGGGTGAAGTAGGGTCGTACCTTCTCTGCAGAGAAGCTCTTCGACTATGGTCCTGGGCAAAGGACCATCAGATTTGCTTGGTAGCGAATCATCTGGTCGGAGTCTTGAATGTACGTGCGGACAGTCTCAGTCGCCATTTCTCGGCCGACCACGAGTGGCGTCTCCATCCAGATCAAGTTCGTTTTATCTTCCAGATGTGGGGGTTTCCTCGAATAGATCTGTTTGCCACTCGGGAGAACGCGCATTGCCCGTTATACTGCAGTCTCCAGTATCCGGTGCAGGGGGCTTTGGGGGACGCGTTTCAGAGAAGCTGGTGCGACCAGTTGCTTTACGTGTTTCCCCCCATACCCTTGATTCCTCGAGTATTGTGGAAGATTCGCCAAGACCGGGCCCTAGTAATTTTAATAGCTCCGGATTGGCCAAGGAGGGTGTGGTATTCCGATCTTCTCCAACTCTCAATGTGCCCTCTGCTCCGTCTCCCTCTCAGGGCAGGCCTCCTCTCGCAGTCGCAGGGGCAGGTTTTACACCCCAACCTCCAGAGCTTGCACCTTCATGCCTGGAGATTGAACGGGGCAACCTGAGTTCCTTCTCTCTCCCACCTGATGTAGTGGATGTTATCTTAGCGGCCAGGCGACACTCCACTAAAACTATCTACGCTAATAGGTTGTCTAAATTTGTGGTATGGTGTGGAGAGAGTCAGATTGATCCCTTACGTGCTCATTTGTCAGATGTTTTATCTTTTGCTTTGTCTCTAGCGCAGAAAGGTTGTGCAGTGGCTGCTATTAAAGGTTACTTGTCAGCCTTGTCTGCCTTCATTTGTCTGCCAGACCAACCATCGCTGTTTAAATCTCCTATTGTTCTTAGATTCTTGAAGGGTCTTCTAAATAAATATCCTCCAAAACCATTCGTTATGCCTCAATGGGATTTGTCATTGGTCCTGACTTTCCTTATGGGGTCCCCTTTTGAACCTATGCATTCTTGTCCCTTAAGGTACTTAGTTATTAAAACAGTTTTCCTGGTGGCCATAACATCTGCAAGGAGAGTGAGTGAGTTGCAGGCTTGATCAGTAAAACCCCCTTATACAACTTTTTATGCGGATAAGGTGGTGTTGAAGACCAAGGCTGCTTTCCTTCCGAAGGTTGTTTCACCCTTCCATTTGGCCCAGACAATCACTTTGTCCATGTTCTATCCTCTGCCTCATCCTTCAAAGGAGGAAGAAAGACTACATCGCTTGGACCCAAAGAGGGCGTTAAGCTTCTACATTGACAGAATGAAGGATTTCAGGCTGGAGGATCAGCTGTTTATTGGATACGTGGGCATGAGGAGAGGAAAGGCAGTCCACAAGAGAACACTCTCCAGGTGGGTTGTTCTTTGCATTAAAATCTGTTACTCTTTAGCAAAGAAGGATCCTCCTGATGGTATTAGAGCTCATTCCACCAGGGCTAAGTCGGCCACTTCGGCTTTGGCTAGGGGTGTTCCTGTGGTCGACATCTGCAAGGCCGCAACTTGGTCGTCCCTTCACACTTTTGTGAAGCACTACTGCTTGGACTCTGAGGTCAGAAGGGACGGCCATTTTGCACGGTCAGTGCTGCAGGATTTCTTGGTTTGACCATACAGGCACCCACCACCGAGTGCGGTACTGCTTTGGGACTTTATTCATTAGATGAGGAATCCACAGGTAGTTGTATCCATCAGCAGAACGAGTTACTTACCTTCGGTAACGACTTTTCTGGTGGATACATTAGCTACCTGTGGATTCCTCACGGTCCCACCCGCCTCCCCGTTGCCTTTTTGGTCTCACCAAGTAATCCTTGAGTGTGCTTCTCTTGGTCTTTTGGACTGCAATAGATTTTGTATATATGGATACTTCTATATGTATATATTTCTTTGTGTATATACATATTTGGTATATATAAATGTTTTGTTTTAAAAAAGAAACAAAAGGTATATTAAATCTATAGCCATTTTATTGAATTGTTGTGTACTTTACAATGTTATGAGATGTTGCATTGATCTTTCATTGCATAGGGTTATTGTTCTCATGCACGTAAAAAATGTTGGTACTGATGTCGGCACGTCGGCGAGGACCTCTTATTGCCTGTATGACATCAGACGGCGTCGCGTGGGCTAGTGTGACGTCCTCGTCGACGTGCAGAAGCTAGGAAGAAGATTTCCGTCGAATGCTGGCGCCATGGGAGAATTCACAAGGTGAGGAATCCACAGGTAGCTAATGTATCCACCAGAAAAGTTGTTACCGAAGGTAAGTAACTCGTTCTTTAGTGACAATATGCCAAAGGTATCTCAGAGGATATAGGGGGTCATTCTGACCTTGGCGGTCCATGACCGCCACGGCGGAAGCACCGCCAACAGGCTGGCGGTGCTTCCTTGGCGATTCTGACCGCGGCGGTAAAGCCGCGGTCAAAAAAGGGGAGCCAGCGGTTTCCCGCCGGTTTCCCGCTGGCCCAGGGAATCCGCCATGGCGACGCTGCTTGCAGCACCGCCATGGGGATTCCGACCGCGTGCCCGCCAGCCTGTTTCTGGCGGTGTCCACCGCCAGAACCAGGATGGCGGGAACGGGTGCCGTGGGGCCCCTGGGGGCCCCTGCACTGCCCATGCCACTGGCATGGGCAGTGCAGGGGCCCCCTAACAGGGCCCCACAAAGATTTTCACTGTCTGCTTAGCAGACAGTGAAAATCACGACGGGTGCCACTGCACCCGTCGCACCCCTTCAACTCTGCCGGCTCCATTCCGAGCCGGCTTCATTGTTGAAGGGGCTGTCCCGCTGGGCCGGCTGGCGGTCGCCCCCCGGCCCAGCGGGAAAGCCGGAATGGCCGCCGCGGTCTTTTGACCGCGGAGCGGTCTTTCGGCAGGAACGGCTTGGCGGGCGGCGACCGCCGCGGTCAGATGACCGCCATAGTCCCTGAGGAGGTAATTAATATACAAAAAATATACACACACAACCAATTCAGGTAAGTAAACAGTTAGAAAAGTAGTGCAAACACTGTAGAACACAATATAATGCAATAGGAGAAAATAGGCCCAGGGGCAACACAAACGATATACTCTAAAAGTGTAATGCGAACCACGAATGGACCCCAGGCCTAGTGTAGTGTGTAGAGGGTCACTGGGAGTGTAAGAAAACACTAAGGGTGTCCAAGATACCCCACCCCAAGACCCTGAAAAGTAGGAGTAAAGTTACCTTACTATCCCAGAAAGACAGTAAAGTAGAGACAGGGGATTCTGCAAAGACAACAACTGACTGCAAGGTACTGAAGATGGATTCCTGGACCTGAGGACCTGCAGAGGAAGGGGACCAAGTTCAAGAGTCAAGCAAGAGTCCAGGGGGGGCAGGAGCCCACTAAACCCCGGATGAAGGTGCAAAAGGGCTGCCTCCAGGTGGAAGAAGCCAAAGATTCTGCAACAACGGAAGGTGCCTAGAACTTCTCCTTTGGTCAGAAGATGTCCCACGGTGTGCTGGAGGATGCAGAGTTGTTTCCATGCAGAAAGATCACAAACAAGCCTTGCTACCTGCAAGAGTCACGGTTGAAGGTTTTGGGGACTGCCGGGGCCCACGAAGGACCAGGAGGTTGCCCCTTGGAGGAGGAGACAGAGGGGATGCTCAGCAATATGGAGAGCCCATGCAGAAGCAGGCAGCACCCGCAGAAGCACCTGAACAGGCATTCAGAAAATCTGAGCACAACGGTTGACTCAGCACAACAAAAGAGGGTCCCACGAATTCGGACTCCAACTCAGCGAGTTAGGCAATGCAGGACAGAGTGCTGGGGACCTGGGCTAGGCTGTGGATGAAGGAAGTCTTGCAAAAGTGCACAGAAGCCCGAGCAGCTGCAGTTCACGCAGTACACAGGATTACAGTCTGGCGTGGGGAGGCAAGGACTTACTTCCACCAAATTTGAATGGAAGGGCCACTGGACTGTCGGGGACACTTGGATCCAGCTCCAGTGTTTCAGGGACCACGCTCGTCAAGATGAGAGGGGACCCAGAGGACCGGTGATGCAGAAGTTTGGTGCCTGCGTTGGTAGGGGGAAGATTCCATCGACCCACTGGAGATTTCTTCTTGGCTTCCAGTGCAGGGTGAAGGCAGACAGCCCTCAGAGCATGCACCACCAGGAAACAGTTGAGAAAGCCAGCAGGATGAGGCGCTACAATGTTGCTGGTAGTCTTCTTGCTACTGTGTTGTGGTTTTGCAGGCGTCCTGGAGCAGTCAGCGGTCGATCCTTGGCAGAAGTCGAAGAGGGAAGTGCAGAGGAACTCTGGTGAGCTCTTGCATTCGTTATCTGGTGAGATACCCATAGGAGAGACCCTAAATAGCCCTCAGAGGAGGATTGGCTACAGAGAAAGGTAAGCACCTATCAGGAGGGGTCTCTGACGTCACCTGCTGGCACTGGCCAATCAGAGTTGTCCATTGTGCCCTCACACCTCTGCATCCAAGATGGCAGAGGTCTGGGATACACTGAAGGAGCTCTGGGCATCTCCCCTGGGAGGTGCTAGTCAGGGGAGTGGTCGCTCCCCTTTCCTTTATCCAGTTTCGCGCCAGAGCAGGGCTGGGGGGATCCCTGAACCGGTGTAGACTGGCTTATGCAAGGAGGGCACCATCTGTGCCCTTCAAAGCATTTCCAGAGGCCAGGAGAGGCTACTCCTCTCAGGCCCTTCTCACCTATTTCCAAAGGGAGAGGGTGTAACACCCTCTCTCTGAGGAAATCCTTTGTTCTGCCTTCCTAGGACTGGGCTTCCCAGGTCCCAGGGGGGCAGAAACCTGTCTGAGGGTTGGCAGCAGCGGTAGCTGCAGAGAAAACCCCGGAAAGTAGTTTGGCAGTACCCGGGCTCTATGCTGGAGACCCGGGGATGCATGGAATTGTACCACCAATACCACAATGGTGACAATTCCATGATCCTAGACATGTTACATGTTCAGAGTTACCATGGTGACACTACATATAGGTATTGACCTATATGTAGTGCACACGTGTAATGGTGTCCCCGCACTCACAAAGTCCGGGGGGGTTGCCCTGAACAATGTGGGGGCACCTTGGCTAGTGCCAGGGCGCCCTCACCAGTAACTCTGCACCTAACCTTCACTAAGTTAGGGTTAGAGATACAGGTGACTTATAAGTTACTTAAGTGCAGTGTAAAATGGCTGTGAAATAACGTGGATGTTATTTTACTCAGGCTGCAGTGGCAGTCCTGTGTAAGAATTGTCTGAGCTCCCTATGGGTGGCAAAATAAATGCTGCATCCAATAGGGATCTTCTGGAACCCCAATACCCTGGGTACCTAGGTACCATATACTAGGGAATTATAAGGGTGTTCCAGTGTGCCAATCAGAATTGGTCAAATTAGTCACTAGCCTGCAGTGACAATTTTAAAAGCAGAGAGAGCATAAACACTGAGGTTCTGGTTAGCAGAGCCTCAGTGATACAGTTAGACACCACACAGGGAACACATACAGGGCACACTTTATGAGCACTGGGATCCTGGCTAGCAGGATCCCAGTGACGCAGGCAAAAACAAACATACATGCAGTAAAATTGGGGGTAACATGCCAGGCAAGATGGTACTTTCCTACAAGTCTGTGACCTCTTTTCCTAAAATATTGCAAAATGATTGTTATATCAATATTAACCAGTCTCACCTCAGCCTCTGCTCAAAATATGCAACCAGACAAAGAGCTCTGTGCCAAAAAATATAGAAAAGAATGTCTCACAGAAATGTAACAGATAATTTTAAGAGTCATCAAGAACTATTTTAACTAACCAGAGTTATTCAGTATTGCTTTTCATAACAATTCCATACCCTAGTTTTGTGTCATAGATAGTGCTATTCAGAACCTAATTTCTCACATATTCACTGTGATGTTGCTGGGGTAGAGCAGAAACCTCATAGAAAACTGTTCATATTGATAACTAGAGTCTCCTACTCTGATTTATGTATATTGAATACTCAATGCATCTAAAACTGTACTTGTGAAAATGGAGGCTCATTCAAAACTCTGTTCTTAATAACAGGCAGTGGCCCTTAAAGACATGCTTTGATAATAACCAGAATCACTTAAAACTTTGTTGATAATGACCCGATAAACTTTACTTAGAGCTCTGTTCATGAATATGCCCTGAGTCCCTCAAACATCCATTCCCAATCATAGTGGATTCAATCAGAGCTCTCCTGTTGGCAACACCTAGAGTCACTTAGGGTTTTGCTAATGATATTACTGTCTCATTCACTGCCATATACCTAATATTGCTGTAAGGATTTGGGTTGTTAGTTAAGAGGGGTGGAAGTCCCACTAATATATAAACACAATTGTTGTCAGGGTGAACTACAAAAGTCACTAAATGAACCTGTGCTTAACCGTCGCAGTGTGGCACAAACGCAGTAACACTTAACTTAGAAGCAATGTGTAATGTATTTATGCAGTACACAAACAGTCATAAAATTAAAACACAACACAAGAAAGATTCCAAACCAATTTAAAAAGAGAGAGCACATTTTGATAAAATGATACCAGAGCAACAAAAATCCAATCAGTAGAACCAGAGATATTATCTTGTAAAGTTTTTAGGTGAAAATAATGCCAAAGCACCACTTGCGGCTATCTGGTCACATTGAACCATGTTAAAGTCACAAGTTCAGGCTGACCGCAATCAAGCTCAGGTCAGATACAGAGACCAGGCTAGTATCACTGAAGAGTTATCTTCTCAAGTCTGACACAAAGAGCTCTGTTTGCTTTTTGCTTTGGAAGGGGCCACAAAAAAGAAGGCTTTCGGCATGAGGAGCAGGTTGAGCATCACTGATGGTGTTCGTTGTAATACATTAAGTCAGTCATTGCAGGAGCATTGGATCAGTTGATCATCGGGGACAGTCGTTGTTGACTCGAAGTGCAGGTCTTGTTTTTGCCGGCAGTCATGGGTGGTCACTGTTGGCACAAAGGAGGTCCAGCCATAGCTTCACATTGGTGGTCCTCACTGGCAGTCAGTTCTCACCACAAAGAGGTTATTTTGCATTCAAGAGGAGAGAAAACTCCAGGATTTTCACCTTTTCTCGAGGGGGAGTTCCCACTGATAATAAGCAAGGGTTGAGGACCTGGTGGGCACGTCTTGGGGATCAGGACTCACTCTAGAGGCCAGCATCAGGGATCAGGCAGAACCAGGCAGGTCCAGTTGGTGCTTGTTAGACTTTTCATCCTTGGCGTGGTCTCCCTTAACTTTTTGCCTCTGTTCCCCAGGTTGTTGATGTGTGCTGGACTCTGATTTTGCTGTTTTTTATTACTCTGGGCACTTTACCACTGCTAACCACTGCTAAAGTGCAAGTGTTCCTGTTTAAAATGTGTACGTAATTGGTTCTCCATGATTGGCATATTTGTTTTACTGTTAAGTCCCTAGTAAAGTGCACTAGAGGTGCCCAGGGCCTGTAAATCAAATGTTACTAGTGGGCCTGCAGCACTGGTTGTGCCGCCCACACAAGTAACCCTGTAATCATGTCTCAGACCTGCCACTGCAGTGTCTGTGTGTGTATTTTTACCATGTAAATTCGACTTGGCAAGTGTACCCACTTGCCAGGCCTAAACCTTCCCTTTTCTTACATGTAAGGCACGCCTAAGGTAGGCCCTAGGTAGCCCCAAGGGCAGGGTGCAGTGTATGGATAAGGTAGGACATATAGTAATGTGGTCTATATGTCCTGACAGTGAAATATTGCCAACTTCGTTTTTCACTGTTGCAAGGCCTGTCTCTCTCATAGGATAACATGGGGGCTACCTTTAAATATGATTAAAGTGTAGATTCCCCTACAGAGTAGATGGACATGTGGAGTTTGGGGTCCCTGAACTCACAATTTAAAAATACATCTTTTAGTAAGGTTGATTTTAAGATTGTGCGTTTGAAAATGCCACTTTTAGAAAGTGAGCATTTTCTTGCTTAAACCAGTCTGTGACTCTGCCTTGTTTGTGGATTCCCTGTCTGGGTCAGTTTGACAGTTGGGTTGTTTTTCACCTCGCACTAGACAGTGACACAAAGGGGGCTGGGGTGTAACCTGCATTTCCTGATTAGCCATCTCTGCTAGGAGGGAGGGGTGAAGTGGTCACTCTCATCTGAAAGGACTGTGCCTGCCTCAGACAATGCCAGCTCCAACCCCCTGGTGTGTGTCTGAGGCCTTGCCTGGGCAAAGTAGAATTTCACAAGTAGGTGTGAGTCCCCTTTGAAGAAAGGTGACTTCAAAGACTAAAATGGGTATAAGAAGGGCACCCAAATCTACAGACTTTAGAAACACTTCTGGAACCAAGAGGAACCTCTGCCTGGAGAAGAGCTGATAGCTGAGGAAGAAGTGCTGCCCTGCCTGTGACTGTGCTTTGTGGAGCTTTCCTGCAGTGCTGCTTCTGCCAGAGTAAGAGGGCAAAGACTGGACTTTGTGTGCCTTCCATCTTGTGAAGAAATCTCCAAAGGCTTGATTTAGAGCTTGCCTCCTGTTGTTTGAAGTCTCAGGGACAGCAAAGACTTCTCTCTGCCAGCACCTGGAGTCTCTGGAGAGACTCCTGCTCTGACAAGTGGTGCCCTATCCAGTCCCTGGGCCCTTGAAAGGAAAGCTGGTGGAAGTCCAAGGAAACCGACTTCGGGTGACTCCAGACCGACGCCGCTGCTGAATCCGCTAACGCCGCCTGCACCCGACGCCGTGACCCTCGCTGGAACGCGACGCTCTTCGCAGGCCCGAAGCCGCTGCAGCCCCGCTGAAGTCCATAACTCCGTAGAAGTCGCCGCACCACGTCGTGACTGACGCCGCTCAAAGTGCGTGGATTAAACGTTTCGCACAGAAGCCGCGATCCCCGACTTCGCGCATCGGCTTGTTTTCACTCTTCACCAAAGGTACTGTACTTGGGGGTCTACACAACTCCGTGTCTGGCACCGCTGGTGTCGGCTTGTTGGGAAGGACTCCGTCACGACGCCGTGTTAACATCTCATCTAAGCATTTTTGTTTCTAAGCGCAATTTTTTTGTTTAATCTCTAAAATTTCATAACTTGACTTGTGTATGTTGGATTTTTGTCGTTTTGGTCTTGTTTTGTTTAGATAAATATTTCCTATTGTTCTAAACTGGTGTTGTGTCATTTTGTAGTGTTTTCATTAAGTTACTGTGTGTGTTGGTACAAATACTTTACACCTAGCGCTATGAAGTTAAGCCTACTGCTCTGCCAAGCTACCAAGGGGGTAAGCAGGGGTTAGCTGAGGGGGATTCTCTTTTACCCTGACTAGAGTGAGGGTCCTTGCTTGAACGGGGGTAACCTGACTGTCAACCAAAGACCCCATTTCTAACAGTGCTGCTGAGCTAGGCAGATGCAGGGAGGTCTTTGGAAGCTTGTTCAAGCCCTGGATCTCACACAGTAGGTCAGCCAAATACTCTTGGAGTCACTCTGGGTAGCCTAGGATCAAGCCAAAGAGGTCCAATCTTCCTTCTTCAGACAGCAAGGCAGCAGGGTAATACTTCTGAATTTTCCACAGGTGCGGAAGTGTCCTAATGAGAGGGACTGAAGGTCCTAATTTTTATACGTGGGACCAGGTCTGTGTGTGGGAATTCCCTGACGTACTCCGACAACTGGTTCTGGTCTTTTCTTCCCTTTCTCGTGGTCCTGGCTACAAACTGTCTAGGGTGACAAAGGCAAGGCCAGGCCTGGTGTCAGGCTACTTTGTGTGTGCTGCAGGCACAGCCCTTTGGAGGAAAGCTCCTCCCCAGCCATCCTATCAGTAAGACCCTCTCCCCGCACACCAAGGCTTTTTCAGTCTCACTATCTAGCAGTAGACAATTCACAACAGCAGGGCCAATAACAGTTATGTGACCCAGAACACTGGCAGAAAAGCACATGCACGTTTGGTTTAGGCAGAAAAATGGCAACTTTCTAAAAGTGGCATTTTCAGAATAGCAACTTAAAATCTGGCTTTACTATTGAAGAGGATTTAGAGTTACAAGTCATATGAATAGAAAATGTCACTATCTGCTCCCAAACTGAAGCCATTACTTATTAGCTATAATAAGGTAACCCAATGTTAGTCTATGAGAGAGATAGCTTTATAACAGTGAAAAATGACTTCATGATTTTTCACTGTCAGGGCGTGTAAAGCTTAAACTTACATGTCTTACGTTTTAAATACCATGTAACCCGCCTTAAGGATGATTGGGTCTAATTCAGGGGTCACTTATACGTTTAAAAAAGGTAGGTTTAGGCCTGACAAAACGATTATTTTGCCAGGTCAAGGTGACAGTTTAAAACTGCACTACAGGCTGTAGTCTCAGACCTAAGACATGCTTTGCAAGGCTACTCAGTGGGTAGCAAAATGAGTGCTGCTGCTCAAAAGTAGCATTTAATTTATGGGCCCCGTGTAAATGAGGTACTATTTACTAGGAGGCTTACAAGTAAATTAAACAAGACTCAATTATCTGGCTTCTCGGTCCACTGGAAATATGGTATGTAGCAGTTATCACTGTGAAACTCCATCGTACAGCAGGCTCCACCAAGTTGTAGGATGTAAAGCAAGGTGCAGGATGGTACAGCTTTGTAGCCTGGAGAGAACACAGTAGTGCGCAAAATCAACATGCTGTTCTCTCGGGAGAAATGAAAGACTGGAGGATGAAAACAGGAAGTGACACCTGAGCCAATCATTGCGTTCAATTATAAGCCCTTATTACGAAAGATATGACTTTTCTCATCAGGATAAGAGGTTCCCCATGCTGGCTTGCCAGAGAATGTTTCTCTATACTGCTCCGTTTCTAAATAATCATTAGCTATCTTTTACTGACATTAAATTGAAGGGCATTATGACTAATACATTGTTGAATGACCAACAAGCAGTTCCACTCTCGAAGACAAAGCTAAGAGTTAAACAAATAACGAACTGTGCATCGTTGGTGTAAAATGGAATAAAACATCAATTACCACATCAACTGAGTCAGAGGTTTCCAATACTACTTCCTGTACCACTGCAAACTGATTACAATTTACAGAATAATTGTCCATGCAGTCCAGAGGAACATCCAATACATTAGGTGCTACACTAAAAGATTATACTTTGCACATCGACACAAAATGAGTCTGAAAGATTAAGAGTATCCTCAAGTTTAGTGAAAATAACAATATGGATTATTTTGAAAATCTAGTGCAGAGCAGTATTGCCTTGAATTTATTCTAGTGAATAATCTTATTGTTATTTCTAATTTTAGCATAATTGTCTTTCAAATAGCCTTCACAATACAATTCATAAAAATAAAATAAAAGAAGTAAAAGAGATTTCTTCATAAGAAACGGAAGAAAATGAGAGCCTTTTCTGTTTTTCATTAAAAAAGAAACATCAGTAATCTAAAACAATGCTAACCTGAAACAGAAACCTGAATGGTAAGCATAGAAATTGGCAAAATTAACCTCTCCAGTTGATTTTGTTATATCTAAGCTTGGTCAAAGAGATTCTTACTTTTTTCAGTCCAAAGAAACTTAGCAAGAATACTATCTATTTTTTCTAGAGAATGTTTTAGGTAAATTAACCTCAAAGATACATAATATATTAATACTAACTGGGACCAGCATCATCTTTATCCTGCCTAACATGCCTAGCCAGGAAAAACATAGGGGAAACCTTTTTTTAGTAAATGAGATAGCGTTTAGTGCAATACTATCAATATGAATGTTAACAGTTTCTATAGCTGAATTTAAAAACCAGAGTAATCAATCAATCTGTATTTGTAAAGCACGGCTAATCACCCGTGAGGGTCTCAAGGTGCTGGTGGCGGGGAGAGGCCTCATCTGAACAGCCATGTCTTGAGGTTGTTCCTGAAGATGGTGAGCGACGGGCTTTGTCTGAGGTGCAGGTTGTTCCAGCTCTTTGCTGCGATGTAGGTGAAGGATCGTCCTCTGGTGGGTTTGCAGATGCGGGGGATGGTGGCCAAGGCCATCTGGGCAGAGCAGAGGGATCTGGCAGGGGTGTGGAAGGAGACACGGTGGTTCAAGTAGGGTGGTCCTGAATTGTGTATGGGCTTGTGCGTGTGGGTGAGAAGCTTGAAGGTGATTTGCTTCTCGACCGGTAGCCAGTGGAGGGCCCTCAGGTGTTGGAAGCTGTGTTCTCGGTGAGGGAGGTCTAGATTGAGCCTGGCGGCGATGTTCTGGATGAGTTGTAGTTTTTTGATGTTTCTGGTTGAGGTGCCGGCGTAGAGGGAGTTGCCATAGTCGAGCTTGCTAGTGACTATGGTGTGGGTGACACTCTGCTGGGATTCATCTGAAGATCTCCCGAAGTTTGCAGAGTGTGTGCCAGCAGGAGGAGGGGACAGAGTTTACCTTGCGGGTCATGGATAGGGAGGAGCTGAGGATGATTCCTAAGTGGCGGGCGTGCTCAGTCGGTGCAGGAGGGGCGCTGAGGGATGTGGGCCACCAGGAGTCATCCCAAACAGATGGCATTTCCGAAGATGATGAGCTCAGTCTTGTTGGAGTTGAGCTTGAGGCAGCTTTCTCCTATCCAGGTGGCGACGGCATCCATTCCTGAGTGTGAGTTCCTTTTGGCTATTTCCCGGTCACCGATGAGGGAAATGATGAGTTGTGTGTCATCGGCATATGACACGATGTTCATACCGTGGCTTCTGATGATGACAGTGAGAGGGGCCATGTATACGTTGAACAGTGTGGGACTCAGTGAGGATCCTCGGGGGACTCCGCAGTTGACTCCTGTGGTCTGGAAGTGTAGGGTGGGATTCTGATCCTCTGCGTCTTCCCAGAGAGGAAGGAGTGGATCCATTCCAGGGCTCTTCAGCGGATTCCTATGTCGTGGAGTCTGATACGAAGAGTGCTGTTGGAGACTGTGTCAAATGCTGCTGAGAGGTCGAGGAGAATGAGTGCTGAGGTGTGGCTGCAGTCTAGGAGTAATCTGATGTTGTTGGTAGCTGCCAGGAGGGCTGTCTCCGTGCTGTGGTTGCTGTGGGAGCCGGACCGGGAGCTATCCAGGGAGTTGTTGGCATTGATAAAATTCCATAGTTCTACATTGATTGCTTTCTCCAGTACTATAGTGGGGAGGGTAGCAACGAGATGGGCCAGAAATTCTATAGTTCTGATGGGTCCGCCGATGGTTTCTTCAGGAGACGGCGTATTTCGGCGTGTTTCCAGGCCTCAGGAAAGGTGCCCGTGTTGATGGAGCAGTTGATTGTGTTCCGGAACTCGGGCAATGGATGCGCTGGCTCTGATGTATATGTGGTGCGGGCAGGGGCCTGAGGGGTCTCCGGAGTGGGTGCTGTCATGAGGTTGACTGTTTGCTCTGTGGTGAGGGTGGACCAGCTGTGGATGGTCTGGGTGGGTTTTGAGGGGTGGGTCGGTCACAGGTTCCGGTGCCAGTATTTTCCAGGAGGAAGCTGTTGTAGATGTCCTGCATCTTGCGGTGGAAAAGGGAGACAAGTTTGTCGCAGAGGTCCTGTGATGGGGGATGCTGGTGGCTTTGGAGGGGGCATCTGTGAACTCGTTGATGACTGAGAAGAGTTCCTTAGAGTTGTGTGCGGAGGAGTTGATGCGCTCCCAGGGTACGTACTTACTAGCGTTCTTGATTTTTCATTGGTGGGAGGCGGTTGCGGCTCTGAATGAGGCAAGGACTTTGCTGGTTTGGCTGTTCCTTCATTTTTTCTCTAAACATGTGCAGGTACGCTTTGATTCTTGGAGTTTGGTGGTAAACCAGCTGGCTTTCTTAGGTACGCGTTGGGCTGATGTCAGCCGGAGAGAGGCTAGAGTGTCAGCGCATTCGATGAACCATGCATTGAGATTGTGCACTGTTGTGTTAGCATCGGTGGTGGGAGGAGGGAAGGATTTGGTGAGCGATGAGATGAGTTGCTTGTTGGTGATTTTGTTCCATTTCCAGTGGGGGTTCCTGGAAGTGTGGGTGCAGCTGCTGGGTGTGGTGATTGTGAAGTGTATGCAGCAGTGGTCGGCCCAGTCTGGGGTGGAGATGGTCTCAATGGTGATCCAGTTGCTTGTGGTGAAGATGGGTCCAGTGTGTATCCAGCGATGTGTGTGGGTGCGGAGACCAGCTGTCTGAGGCCGAGGGTGGAGAGGTTGTCGAGTAGAGTGTTAGTGTTTGGGTCAGTGCGGTCCTCGGGGAGGAAATTCAGGTCGCCGAGGAGGAGGTAGTAGACAGACGCTAGGGCCTAGGGGGTAGCAATGTCTACAACATTGTCTATGACAGGCTGGGCAGGGGCCGGGTGGCCTGTATACCAGGGTGCCGCGGATGGAGGAGTTGTGGTTGGAGTGTATCAGGAAGTGAAGGTGTTCCCTGGTGGTTCAGTGTTCTTCTGGGACGGCCTTGACACGTAGTGAGGACTTGCGTACAATGGTGAGTCCTCGGCCCGGGCAGGGGAGGGGTGTTCCCTCCTTAGGATGTTGTAACAGTCAGGAATGGCGATGGCAATGTTTGGATCCGAGGTGGGGTTGGTCCAGGTCTCGGTAAGGAAGGCGATGTTCAGCCAGGTGGTGTTGATCAAGTCCCAGAGTGCGGTGGAGCGTTTGTGGAGGGAGCGGATGTTCAGGAGCAGGCAATTGATGAGGTTGTGGAGGTTGTTGGTATCTTTGTGTGCGGAGATTACCTTCAGCTTGTTGAGGCTGGCGCTGAAGTTGCAGTTCCTGCAGGTGAAAGGTCCGTGGGTGTCCTTGGGGGAGATGGTGCAGCAGTTGCTGAGACGTCCGGTGTTGAGGCGGAGGAGGATCTCAGAGTCGTAATGGAGGCATACGAGGGGACGGTTTGATGCAGATCCAGTGTTCCTGGTGCTGGGCGCGGTCCAGGCGGAGACAGGCACAGACGAGCTTGCCTTTGGCACACCAGCGGCACCCTTGCTGCGCGCGTCCACACTCTGGCTGCTATTAAGAAGGGGAGGAGGCGGGGGAGCAGTCAGCTGGGAGGCGGGAAAGGTGCTTCATGGGTTTGAGGGGACAGAGGAAAGAGGGAGAAAGGAAAAAGAAATAAAGGAAAAACAAGAGAAAAAAGGCAGAAAAAACAAGAGTGAAAGAGCGACAGACAGAAATACTTACTTGTGATGGCCACTAGACCACCAGGAATGAGGCGCAGGAACGAGCCTGCGGGTGGAGGAGGGCCTCGAACTGAAAGTCAGGAGACCCTCAGTTTGTCCCAGCAAAAGGCAGAGGCAGCAGCAGCCAGAGGAGCTGGGAGGGCAGCAGACGCTGACCAGAAGGGCAGTGCACTTGCCCTATCTGAATGCTGCAGCCACCATTAAGAAGGGGAGGGGGCTGGGGAATGGTCAGCTGGGAGGCGGGAGGGTGAGAAAGGTGCTTCGTGGAGGGAGGGGAGCAGAGGAAAGAGGGGAGAAAGGAAAAAGGAATAAAAGAAAAATGAGAGAAAGAAGAAAAAAGGGCAGAAAAAGCAAGAGTGACAGATCAAGAGAGAGAAATAAATACTTACTTGTGATGGCCACTAGACCACCAGGGATATGGCGCAGGGACGGGCCAGTGGGTGGAGGAGGGCATCGATGTTCTGAACTTTTTCAGTGGTTACAAGCCCTCCAATTTCCAAAATTGGAGGGTTTGCAACAGCTAAAAATGTATTTGGTATATAGTAAACCCACTTTTGGGAGTCTGCAAAGTTTTACTGATTCCAATGAATGTGTTAAGGAATCCATACCAAATTCCTATGTTATAGGAATCCCTTCTAAATTGTGATCTGTTACACTGTATATCAATGGTTTATGACAAGCATTCTGGTCACAAACCATTTATAAGATACAGATTTCCAAGTTATGGTGGTCACTCATCTGCAAAAAGGAACGGATCTCCTTTAGAACCCTTCCCCTTTGTGAATTGGGGTGGCAGCTTCAGATTGAGCAGCCAGTTGCCCAGGGACCACTGTCATACCTCACAGACATTTTCAAAATCGAAATTTAAAAGCAGCTGTATTTCCTTTAAGAAAGTACGATTTACTTTAAAAAAAAAAACTTGTACTTCGATAAACAATCCCAATGATACTGGTCTGCCACTAACCCTATGATGAAAGCTAATCACAATGAGTCACAAATTGAAACCTGCTTTATAAATATTCATTAGGCATAAATCTGAGACACTGTATGATTCAGTATTTTGTGAACTGACTTATCAGTACATAGTTTGATTTGCAAAGACAGAATCCATTGACAAAATGTTGCTGTGCAATTTCTCTACATTTAACTTATAACCTGATAGTATAGAAACATCCTCAATTTTGTTTGAAATAAAACTGGGAAAGTTGTTTCAAGATTTCAAACATAGAAAGAAATGGCACCTGCATAGGCAGATTTTCAATGTCTTTGGGCCTCATTACCAGTTTGGTGGCCCTGAGACTGCCAAACTTGCAGTAGCGGTCCGACCGCCGCAATTCTGATGATCTGACCGCCAGATTACGATCCTGGCAGTTGGACCTTCAGGAGACCACTGCCTCCGCCGGGATCAGGGATCCTGACAGGTTGGCGGTGGTGAAAGTCGTGGTCAGCCATGGTGCTGCTGAGTTCGGCACTACCGCGCTGATCCCAACTTTCCTTTCCGCCAGACTTTTCATGACGGGGTCCCTGCCATGAAAAGGCTGGCAGAAAGGCAGAGTTGGGGGGCTGTTGGGGCCTCTCCATCAGCACCCTCACAATGCGCACTGTCTGCTACAGCAGACAATGTGCATTCTGCGGGTGCTGTGTGCGACAACATTGGCCTCGGTCAATGCCGCTGCACTGTTTCCACTGGGCTGACCGGCAAAAACATTGTAATATGACGTTTCCGCTGGTTAGCCAGTTGGAAACATCGTAATACGACAGTGGTGAGGCCGCTGGCTTGATGGCCTCCTCACCACCACCATATTGGAGTTCTGGCGGTCCGACTGCCCAACCTCGTAAAGAGGCCCCTTATCTCCACATGTGCAGTGTTTAATTTCAGCAGTCTTTCTAACTTTCCCTAGGAAAGATTTCAATGACAAAACAACCGTTCCTAATTCCTAATATAAAATTCCATTCTGCATTATCAAAAACTGTTTCAGCATGTGGGGCTGTACCCTCCAGTAGATATTTAGGACCCTATTTATACTTTTTTAGCGCAGCATTTGTGCCGCTTTTTAACGCAAAAGTGGCGCAAACTTATAAAATACAATTGTATTTTGTAAGTTTGCGCGATTTTGTGTAAAAAAATGACACAAATGCAGCGCTAAAAAAGTGTAAATGCGGGCCTTAGTCTTAGAGGCTTTTCCTTACTACATTCATAAATGATGCATTCAATCAATCAATCAAACATTTATAGAGCATTCCAAATCAACTGTGAGGGTCTCGCCGCACTGGAGCTGTATGCTGCTATGTGGAGGAATGATCATTCAAACATCCAGTAGTGACGGTGCGGTTAATGTCTAAAATTAACCATCAGACTGTTCAGGACCAATCAGGTTAGAAGTAGGCTAAAGGCACCCTTTTGGAAGCAATGTGTGTGATTCCCAGAAAACGATTATGGACGTTCTTTATGTGAAATTATAGTCACCACCATTTTTGGAAATCAATCACCACTTTTGTGCAAAGAAGGTCCCTTCAGTCTTTTACATTGAATACAAATATTTGTATGAGGTAAATAGTTTGGGAATTACCATTCTGGAGAATTGTAAGCAAAATTTAATAGCAAATTTATTGAGCCTGGAAGGTTTCCCTTTCTTTGTCAAACTATTTTTATTCATTTTCAAACATAAGGCACAGACAGTCGTGGAAAACACTTCGAAGGCCCGGTTTCCAATGCAGGCTAAAAACAAGTACCGTTTCATAAGTTTAATCAGGCCAATAGGATGCATGTTTATCAAACAATAAATGAAAAAGAAGAAGTGTCCACAACATTGCTGAGTTACTGCGGTGAAGTATTATAAACATTAACACACAAAAACACCCAACATAACTTGCATGGTGAGTGCCCCATTAGCTAAGCCAGTGGTTCCCAACCTGTGGTTGGGCACCCCTGGGGGTCCGTGAAGCCTCCTCAGGGGGTCCGCGACTGCTTAGAAAATTAAATAATATTAATAGATCTGGTCCCCAGCTTTCAGTAATGACTCAACAGGGGGTCCCTGGATTCCAATAAAGGTTCAGTGGGGGTCCCCGGGCTCCAGTAATGATAAAGTCGGGGTCCACAGAAGTCAAAAGGTTGGGAACCACTGAGCTAAGCGATAGGGAGGAAACTTTCTGTGGAGGGAAGGGGAGCCACATGTCTGTAAAATCTCCAAATGGGATCACAATAGTGCTGTAAGGATTCTTTTATATGAAAGAGATGGAGGGCTCTAGTCCGAGTGGGGCATGAAAAGAGAGGTAGACCTCTCGAAAGATATTGTACTAAAGGGCCCCTTGTACTCTCAAAGGACCTCATTACAACCCTGGCGGTCGGTGTTAAAGCGGCGGTAACACTGCTTATAGGCCGACGGTAAAAAAAATTAGATCACGACCACGGCAGAAACCGCCAACACATACAGCCACTTTAACACTCTGACCTCCATGGCGGTAGCAACAAACACTGCGACAGTAACCGCCATCAGACAGGCCGAAGTCAATGTACCGCCCACCCCATTACAACCAGCCCATCCGCCAGCTTTTCCGGGGCGGTAACAACGCCATCAAAGGCAGGGCGGAAACAGTACACAGAAGGGAAACCACTCTCCTCTCGACACTCAACGACAACTCAACTCGAAGAACCAGGACGCCATGGAGTCTGACCTGCACATCCTGCGCATACTGGTGTATCTTCTCCTCTACCAGGAGTACAATGGCGGCGGCGACCACAGTGAGTACTGCACCTAGCACACAGGGGAGGGGGGAGGAAAAAGAGAGTGACACACACACAACACGCAATACCCCCACCCTCAACACCATACACACAAACACATGCATCAACATTACATTTACACCCTGTAACCCTCCGGAAGAACGCAAGGACAAAAGGAATTGAGTCAAATCAGTGTTATATTAGAAATAGTCAGATATACGTAATAATTTGAAAAACAGTATTTACAAAAATATGCAATATGTACATAAGGCAGTACATTGTCCACTCAAAATGTCCGTGGGCCACTGGGCCAAAACTCATAGGCCAAGCCCACACTTGACTCCTGCCTCAATACGGAGAGAACACTGCAGGGGCATCAGGTCGAAAACACACAGGCACCTCAGGAGGAGGGGGAGGGGGGCACCTCAGCTGGAAGATGGGACAACGCCACTGCTCCTCGAGGGGGCTCCATGTCCACAGCGATGTCCTGGGGAGTACAAGGCCACACTCTCTCAAGTCTCTCAAGTGGGTGTTTGCCCGCTGCTTGGTCCTGGGGAGTGCAAAGCCACAGTCTCCCAAGTCTCTCAAGTGGGTGGGTTGCCCACTGCTTGATCCTGGGGAGTGCAAAGCCACAGTCTCTCTAGTGGATGCCTTTTCCACTGGTTCTGGAGGAGGCCTTGTGCCCAGTGTGCTTCATCCTGGCAAGGAGGGGCTGAGTGGATGGCTTCTTCCAGTGGTTCTGGAGGGGGCCTTGTGCCCAGTGTGCTTCATCCTGCCAAGGATAGGGTGAGTGGATGCATATCTCCATTGGTTCTGGAGGGGGCCTTGTGCCCAGTGTGCTTCATCCTGGCAAGAAGGGGCTGAGTAGATGGCTTCTTCCACTGGTTCTGGAGGGGGCCTTGTGCCCAGTGTGCTTCATCCTGCCAAGGAAAAGGTGAGTGGATGCATTTCTCCACTGGTTCTGGAGGGGGCTTTGTGCCCAGTGTGCTTCATCCTGCCAAGGATAGGGTGAGTGGATGCATTACTCCACTGGTCCTGGAGGGGGCTTTGTGCCCAGTGAGGCAACACTTGGGTGTGGCAGTTCACAGTTCCTCACCTGGGTGTCTGAGGCACAAGATTTGCAGGGACCAGGATGCATGATAGTTCATGGAGGCAGGGCTAGAGTCCATCCAGCGGCAGCTACGGCTGCAAAGTTGTGGTAGTGCTGGTGTTAGTGGGGGTGCTGCCAGTGGTGGAGGGAGGCTCCAGTCCCTCTCCTGCAGCCTTGGACGGCTGCCCACTGGGCCTACTGCTGCTGGCAGTGGTGCTACTGTCAGCGGTGCAGGTGGCGATGCTTGCAGTGGTGCCTGCGGCGGTGCTAGCGGCGGTGCAGGTGGTGGTGCTGCCCACGGTGCAGGTGCCAGTGCTGCCAGTGGTGGGGGGAGGCTACAGCCCTTCTCCTGCAGCCTCGGAAGGCTGCCCAATGGGGCTGCTGCTGCTGACAGTAGTGGTGCTTACGGCGGAGCAGGTGGCGGATGCAGGTGGCAGTGCTTGCGGCGGTGCTAGTGGCAGGGCTGCTGGTGGTGCTGGCCGCGGTGCAGGTGGCGGTGCTGGTGGTTGTGCTGGTAGGCACCAGGCCTTCAACTGTAGCCTCAGATGGCTGAAGTGCCTTGCCTGGTGTTTTGTGCCCCTTACTCACCTTGGCAGATGGTGGTGTGACCATGGGTCTGGCAGCTGGAGTCTTTGAGGTGGCCTTGCTGGGTGGCTGTGGCTCCTTCCTCTTGCTGGATGCTGTCCTCTTCTTCACCTGGCCAGGTGGTGGAAAGGTTTTGGCCTTGGCAGGGGCTGGTGGCACACTGGCTAGGCTGACAGGTGCCCCCTTTGAGCCTCTGACAGCTGCAGGAACCACAGCGGACGTGGACTTGGTGGCTGAGGTGCTGGGCTGGGTTTTGGCCACCCTGGCCCGAGGGGAAGGACGGGGGTAGGGGTAGGGAAGAGGTCAATTTTTGCCAGGAAAAGCTTCCTAGAGACACTGGGGTGGGAACAGGGAGAAGATCTGGAATTGGAGGAAGAAGGAGTGGTTGTAGGAGGTGTCTGTCTGCTGAGTTTGGGTGCAGGTGCATGGGTTTGATGCTGTTGTGAGGTAGATGGCTGTTGGGTGCGTGAGTGCTTGCGTTTGTGTACTTTGGGAGGAGGGGTCACAGACACAGTGGGAGAGGACACAGGGGAAATGTGCATGGATGTGGGGGTAGTAACTGCCAGTGAGGGGTGTGTAGTAATGGGCGTGCTGGTGAGGGAGGTAGTGGATGAGGATGTAGTGCATGCAGGTGTGAGTGGTGATGCTACTGGGAGGGAGGTGGACGACGAGGAGGGGAGACACAGTGGAGGCAGTGGATGTTGGTGTGTCTGCATGGGGATGGTGTTTGTGTGAGTGCCTGTGAGATGAAGTGTGGTGCTTGTGTTTGCCTGAGCCACTTCTGTGTGTTGATTTGGGTGAATGCTGGTCTGAAGGTGTGCTTGGGATAGGCTAAGGTTGAGGGGATTGGGTCTGGGTAGAGGAAATTGGAGGGGGGAGGCTAGAGACAGGGACAATGGCTGCCATCAGTGCGGAGGCCAGAGCCTGAAATGCTCTCTGTTGGCCGGCACACCAGAGTGCATGCCCTCCAGGTATGCATTTGTTTGTTGCAAATGCCACTCGAAACCCTGGGTGGCATTCAGAATGGTGACTGCCCAACAGTGAGGGATCTCAGGAGGTCAATAGCCTCCTCAATGAGGGCAGCAGGGCTGACTGTGGCAGAGCCTGAGGTGCATGGGGCAAAGGAGATGCCCACCCTCCTGGGTGAGCGGGCATGGGAAACACGCTGAGGGGCTGCTTGGAGGGCGGTGCTGGTAGGAGGGATGGCGGCTGTACCTGTTGTTGGGGTGGGCACAGAGGTGTCCGCCACCGCCAGCCAGCTTCCATCGGAGGAGGAGTCGCTGTCTGTAGTGTCCCCTCCTGTCCCCGTCGTGGTGCTCCCCTCGTCCTCCGTCCCAATGGTGCCCTCACCGTCGGTGGATACAGCCTCCAGGCCCATGTGGGATGCAGCTCCCTCTGTCACCGGTGCCTCTGCTCCTCCACCAGATGATACTAATGCACGCAAAGACAGGGTGACAAAACAAAAAGGGGGGGGGGAAACAGAGGATACACTTGGTCAATGCCAGCAACAACACTACCGTTGGTGTACACAACTCACAGGGAACAGCCCTATGCACTATTCCATGCACTACCAGTTAGAATGCTAGAGTGCCTAATTCCATCAGCTGCACACCTAAAACAAACAGGGCCCTGACCAGTATTAGATGCCCACTAACACTATTGGGGTTGGAGTGCTTCAGACCCTGCCCAACAAGGGGCCTACCCTGCCATGTTTGCCCTGGCCTAGGGGCACCCACAGTCCACATTCCCACCCAGGTCAACCCTTAATGCGCGCAAAATAATGAATTTGAAGTTGCACTCAACCCCTTGTAACTGCAGTGATGCCCATCCAACTCCGGATAGGCCACCGCCAGGATGCGGAACATCAGAGGGGTCAGGGTACGACGGGCACCCCTTCTTCATTAGAAGGCCAGCCCCAGCAGGGCCTCCGCCATCTTCCTTGTCCAGTGGAGCAGGTCCTCCCACTGTTTGCGGCAGTGGGTGCTCCGCCTGTCAAAGACCACCAGGGTCCGCACCTCCTTGGCTATGGCACGCCAAATACCCTTTTTCTGCTGGGTGTTGACCTGCATGAAAAAGACAGCAGAAAGGGAATTAGTTAATCGTCCGGACCGTCACACTCATGGCACACCAGATCCCTCCCATCCCCTGAAGCACATACATTGACCACCATACATGCAGCACTCTGGCCAGGATGCCTCAGCCCCCCTACATGTGGCTTACACACACAGCTCCATACATTAAAGGCCCACGCATCATGCTCACAGTGTACTCACCTGTTTGTCTGGAGGACCGTACAGTAATGTGTACTGGGGTAGGACCCCATCCACCAGTCTCTCCAACTCTTCCGCAGTGAAGGCAGGGGCCCTTTCCCCAGACTCATGAGCCATTGTCGCTTCCAGACACAGGTCACAGCAGCACTTGCAGTGTAGGTACTCTCCTGTTGAAGATCAGGTAGCAAGTGAGTGAATAGGTAGAAAATGGCAGTCACGTCCGTGGCAGTGCGTACCGTCACCGCTGGCGTACATCGTCATTAGCTCCTGGAACCCATAAGGCCCAATGATAACCAATACGAAGTTGTGCGGCGGTCATCGACTGCCTACCGCAATGGCGCACAACGCCAGCGGAATTACCTCATTTCCACGTGTCCCTCTTCACAGGTCAGGCAGCCGCCATTTCAGGGGGGCACAGGCCATGGCACCTAACTGCGTCACAGCAGGCATTGGCACAGCAACTGACTCTCCGATTCACATACTGGTTCTGTAAAGGAAAAGATGCATCATTATTTCAATAGATGTGTGAATATGACCCTCTGCTCACCGTTTTCCTCCATAGGCTTCAGCCGCTGAGGATGAATATGAGATGGAGACATCCTCCAGTGTACAGACCCCTGGTGGACCTTGCGACAATGGAGGACAGACACATTAAACTAACATACAGACTTGATCGGGCCACAGTCCAAGAACTGTGTGTCCAATTGGAGCCAGACCTGATTAAAGCTATCCGCCAGCCCACAGGTATCCCCCCTCTAGTGCAGGTCCTGTTAGTGCTCTATTTCCTGGCAAGTGGTTCCTTCCAAACAACAGTGGCCATGGCATCAGGGATGTCTCAGTCAATGTTCTCCAACGTGTTGACCAGAGCGTTGTCAGCCCTGCTGAAACACATGCACAGCTACATTGTATTCCCACAGGTGGAGGATTTGGCCACAGTGAAAGCTGACTTTTATGCCCTGGCACATATCCCGAACATCATTGGTGCCATTGATGGTACACATGTAGCATTTGTCCCCCCACCCTGGAGAAATGAACAAGTGTTCAGGAATAGAAAAAGCTATCAGTCTATGAATGTGCAGATGATGTGTGTTTGGCCGATCAGTACATCTCCCATGTGAATACCAAGTATCCTGGCTCTGTGCATGACGCATTTATCTTGAGGAATAGCATCATCCCATATGTGATGGGCCAACTCCAGAGGCACCGGGTGTGGCTAATAGGTGAGCCCAAGGTCCCCACCCAGTATAAGTTGGTGTCTGGGTAGGGGGTTGGCCCTAAAGGTTAGTGTGTATCTAACAGTTGACCCTCAATGTTTTCCGGTGACTCTGGTTACCCCAACCTTTCATAGCTACTGACCCCAGTGAGGAATGCCAGGAAAAGGGCAGAGGAATGTTACAATGAGGCACATGGGCAAACAAGGAGGATTATTGAGCGGACCTTCGGCCTCCTGAAGGCCAGCTTCCGGTGCCTCCATCTGACAGGTGGATCCCTGTACTACTCACCCAAGAAGGTGTGCCAGATAATCGTTGCATGTTGCATGTTGCACAACCTGGCCTTGAGACGCCAGGTGCCTTTTCTGCAGGAACTCTAACTACGTGTGGGTGTATTGTACCGGGAGAAAACTAGGCGCTCTGGGTAGCGAGGTGAATATCAACGAAGAATGTCGAATCTCGAAATGGTGCACTCTTGAAAGACCACACCCAAAAGGTCTTGATAGATGCTAAAAGCACTATTGCAAATATAACGTACAAGAGGCACTCATTATAACATGAAAAATAATAGTACTCATGAGTCAGTATACATAGGCAATGTTTTGTCATATATTTCTGCAAATTAATAGGATTATTTCCAACATAATCCCCAATTACAGTATCACTGTCCGAATCCAAATTGTAGAATTAATTGATCTGTTGTTCCAAGATTGCTATGATCCAAAGTCCATGTCCAGATTTCTCTAATCAAAGTTCAATCATATTCTTCAAAAGATGATATAGCTTATTATTTAAACTTTAGCAGCCGCATCCAAATTGATAGCCAGTCCAGATTTTCTCAAATCAAGGTTCAATCATATTCTTCAAAGGATGATATAGCTTATTATTTAAATTTTAGCAGCCGCATCCAAATTGATAGCCAACACGTGTTTCGTCCGGGAGTTTCCCAATGACTTCATCAGGGCTGTAAATTATATAGGTACCTATTATTATATGTGTATCCATATTTCCTAATTAAAAAGGAGAGACCTCCACCAGTGTATGGACATGAAAAAATATATGAGAAAATGTAAAAAAGGGGTGAAGAAAATATATGAAAGGAATATAAAATTAATGGAAAAGTTGTGGAATAAAATGTGAACACAATGGTGGGATGCAGACATATGTTAGTTCTCAGTGCACCTTAACAAGAGGGTATAAACCAAAGCACAACTGACTCTATAAATGTTGTTAACCTATCCAGTTTGACTCTCACATCTGATATGAGGACATTGTTGGAAAAGGGCCTTAATTTTTGCCCCACTGATCGAGGAGATGTAAATAAGTTGAAAATAGATTTATTTAAATTTGTTCGCAAACTTAAACTGAAGAAACATTTCTCGCTTTATCAATCTGATATACAGAATCAATTCAGAGTTTAGATTTAAATGAATTTTCAATTAAAGATATTCAAGACACAGCAACACTACTGTCTATCTCTGAACATGAGGAATTTCCAATTATTTTCTCTCAGGTGGTAAATGATCTTGACATCACACATGATATCAGTATAAGTAGTGGTCTTAAAAGTAAGTCCAAATGGGTTCCTAAGCTTATTGGTAATAATAAGTTAGACATGTTCTTTGATTTAGTGTGTAGAGATTTGGATAAAGCTAAGCCACATTTCTCAGGTTCAAACCTGAGTCATGGTGAAAAAAATGGCCCTGAAGGATTTACGACAGAATAAAGAAATTATCATCAGACCAGCGGATATAGGGGGCAATGTAGTGATAATGAATATAAATGACTATGAGACGGAAATTGCTTCTCAATTACAGGATAAATGTTGTTATGAGAAACTTACATATAACCCAATTCCGGGATTGATCAACTGTATACAGAAGAAACTGAAGGATTGGTACGAATTGAAATTACTGGATAAAGATGAATACCAATATTTGTTGAATGCCCGGCCCAGATATCCATGTATTTACACTTTACCGAAAATACATAAAGCATTACCATTCCCCCCAGGAAGACCTATTATTTCGGGGATCTCAGGACCTACAGAAAAAATATCTGAATTTGTAGATGTTTTCCTCCAACCCATGGTCAATAATTTACCATCATTCATTAAGAATACTACACACATCCTGAGCATTCTAAGTGATTTTGAATGGGATACTAACATGACACTTGTCACCTTAGATGTGGTTGCTTTATACACATGTATAAAACATGATTTAGGTTTGAAGGCCGTTGAGGCATTTCTTAATAGAAAATCGATCACGTTGTGGCAACACACAAGAATGATACTAGATATGGTAGAGTTAATTTTGAATAACAACTTTTTTCTGTTCAAGAGAGACTGGTACAGACAGAAAAAAGGTGTGGCAATGGGCTCGAGATTCTCCCCCTCTTACGCGAACCTATTTATGATATGATATTTGACTACATTTTGTCATTAATATAAGTTCATATAAATATTGTAAACTGACATCATTTGGGTATATTGAGATTCTGGTCTAATGTGAAATGTAATTCACCTTAACTAATGTATCTACTGTTCAATGATAGCACGTACTGGCGATGAAATTTGATTTTCTGTGAAAGTAGTGTACATCCAATTTTGTGATCCATGCTTTGTATTTGGTAGGATTATTAACGAAATGATGCAATATAACAACCTTTGCAACCAATTACATTATGAAGTTTAGATATATAATCTCTGGGGATATGTTATTCAAATATTACTAATATATTGACGGCACTTTCCTTATATATTACTGATTTTCTTTAAAACTATTTACTAATCTTCACTGTAGATGGTTTGTTGTTTTACACTCATTGCTAATAACACATAAAATTCTAATTTCGGTTGGTTTTTTAATTTTATTTACGACATCTCATTTTAATATGAGCACTCCTATTAGGGTATATATTACAATGCTCTCTCCAGTAGTTTACTAGTTTACTATTGGAGATATAATCATTTGAAGATAGTCGGTATATAAGGTAGTTCCTCTCCTTTTTTGACCATTGTTATAGGTCTTTGTGAGACTCCCTCCAAGATGGCCGCCAGTATTGTGGTCCTTTCTTTATGGTTACTTTTTACATTCCTGTCTGGAAGATGTGATTCACTCTAAAGATGGCCGCCATAACTCTTGGTCCTTCTTTTATTTTTATTTCAGTTTTGATACTTTATCCCTCCAAGATGGCCGCCAATATTGTAGTCCTTTCTTTATGGTTACTTTTTACATTTCTGTTTGGAAGATGTGATTCACTCTAAAGATGGCCGCCATAACTCTTGGTCCTTCTTTTATTTTTATTTCATCAGTAGCGCGAGATTTCATCTGTGGTCTCATATAAGGGACCCAGACATGAACACTCGAGTTTTGATACTTCATCGAGACACACGCGTACTCGCGCTTCACGTTTTGACTCATTGGAAGGTGGATTGATATAACTGATATCAGGTAAGCTACATGCTTTAGGTATAAGTTTATTCAAGATTTCAGGATAGGACATAGTAGTAATGCTTTTTTTTTTTTTAAAGGGACTTAGGAGAGAGATATGATTACGATATACTTATATACTTGGCCTATTTTATTTATTTTGGAGGAATTTATTTAATGGGGCATGTCAATTTTGATAAGAACTCTGATTAGGTAAAGATGGGATTTTAGGGTTCACTATGGTTCTGATTTGTTTCTTGATATTGGTTTGGTTGGACGTGTTTGATAGTTATATTTAATTTTTTTTACATAGCAGATAAGTTGCTTAACGGAATTATTCTGGGATTCGCTTGTAAGGAATACTTATGATATAGGACGCATCTACATATATGTTTAGGTAAGAGCATGGCTCATTTGCACGTTTTTTTAGTAGCAAGGGACATCACTAGGGTACGGGGTCAGCTCATATTCAGTAAATAAGAGCGATTTAAGTAAGTTTCATTTTTTTGATACTTATTCACTAATTCTTATATCCTAACACCATGTTCACCTTTCGCTCAAGAATGGGTGACATAGTATCTAATAATAATATATGATGTTTGATACCTAAGGGTATGATATTCTCACATTTGGGGAATTAAGGTGCACTGAGAACTAAGATATGTCTGCATCCCACCATTGTGTTCACATTTTATTCCACAACTTTTCCATTAATTTTTATATTCCTTTCATATATTTTCTTCACCCCTTTTTTCCATTTTCTCATATATTTTTTCATGTCCATACGCGAGTGGAGGTCTCTCCTTTTTAATTAGGAAATATGGATACACATATAATAATAGGTACCTATATAATTTACAGCCCTGATGAAGTCATTGGGAAACTCCCGGACGAAACACGTGTTGTCTATCAATTTGGATGCGGCTGCTAAAATTTAAATAATAAGCTATATCATCCTTTGAAGAATATGATTGAACCTTGATTTGAGAAAATCTGGACTGGATATCAATTTGGATGTGGCTGCTAAAGTTTAAATAATAAGCTATATCATCTTTTGAAAAATATGATTGAACTTTGATTAGAGAAATCTGGACTTGGACTTTGGATCATAGCAATCTTGGAACAACAGATCAATTAATTCTACTATTTGGATTTGGACAGTGATACTGTAATTGGGGATTATGTTGGAAATAATCCTATTAATTTTCAGAAATATATGACAAAACATTGCCTATGTATACTGACTCATGAGTACTATTATTTTTCATGTTATAATGAGTGCTTCTTGTACTTTATATTTGCCTTTTCTGCAGGAGGATGAGCCTGGAGATGGTCTTGTGGCAGTGGTGGAGCCTCTGGACTTTGAGGAAGAGGAGGCAGAGGAAGAAGATGTGGACAACAAAAGTAATATTATACAGCAGTACTTCCGGTGACACACAGGTAATACACTGTAACTTCACTTAACTTTTTCAGTTTTCTGTTGGACATTGTATATGGCAGCCTGACTACTGTACCCTTTGGCATCTCTATTTTTAGATCTCTGTGGCCCACTCAGGCTCCAGGTATGTTTACTGCTGCCCACTAAAGGTCATTCCAATGTATATATAAAAATGTACATATGACTTGCAATGTTTTCAGAATGTTGTACTAATACATATTTGAATCATTTGACAGACTCCAGATCTGTATTTGTTCCAAGGGTGTTTATTTAAGTGCTCATAAGTAGAGGGGGATGTGCAATGAGTTGGGGTGATGATGGAGGAAAGTCCACGGTAGAGTCCAGTCTCTTGGTATCACAGGTGCATTGTCCAATGGGGCATAGGAAGGGGAGTAATGGCAGTTCAAGGTGGACAGGGTGACAGAACGGGACAGAAGGGTGACAATCAGTGGAGTCTTATTTCCTGGCGGGGGTCTTGAGAATAGTCTCTGGCTTCTGCCTGGATCGCAGGGACCGTTTGCAGGGTGGTTCTTCTGCAGGGGTTGGGGTGCTGGTGGCCTGCTGTTCCTGTGGCAGGGCCTCCTGTCCACTAGCACTGGCGGAGGTGGAGGGCTGTACTTCGGTGTGGCTAGTGTCAGGGGCCCGTTGGTGTGCCACTGCCTCCCTGAGGTGTTGGCCATGTCAGCCAGAATCCCTGCAATGGTGACCAGGATGGTGTGGATGTGTTTGAGGTCCTCCCTGATCCCCAGGTACTGTCCCTCTTGCAGCCGCTGGGTCTCCTGCAACCTGACCAGTATCTGGCCCGTTGTCTCCTGGGAATGGTGGTATGCTCCCAGGATGTTGGTGAGTGCCTCCTGGAGAGTGGGTTCCCTTGGCCTGTCCTCCCCCTGTCGCACAGCAGTCCTCCCAGCTTCCCTGTTGTCCTTTGCCTCTGTCCCCTGAACCGTGTGCCCACTGCCACTGACCCCAGGTCCCTGATCGTCCTGGGTTTGTGGGGTTGCCTGGGGACCCTGTAGTGGTGGACACACTGCTGATTGACGTGTCCTGGGGACAGTGGCATGGGCCCGCTCGGTGGGTGCTTTGCTGGTGTCTCCTGAGGGGGAGGCTCTGTGGTGGGTTGGGACTGTGGCAGGGTAACTGATTGTCCAGAGGTCCCTGCTGGGCCAGGTTGGTCATCCTGATTCAGGCGTGCAGAGCTTCTGTCATCACTGTGGGCTTCTTCCAGGGGGGGACTGGATGTTGCTGGCAACTCTTCTCCATTGATGTTGAGTAGGAGTCCTGTGGGGATGTAAATGCAGTGTTATTGTATCTGCGTGTCCCATCTTGTGCATGGGTGTGTTTCCCTGTATGGTTGTGAGTACCCGGCCAGTTTTGCCTTGTGTGCGTGGTGATTTTGTGGGCTAGTTGATTCTTTCTAATGGGCATGCTGTGGTGATGGGTGTCCATGCAGGTCTGTGATGGGGGTTCATGGATTGTTGTGGCATGCAGGGCTTGGCATTGGGATGGGTGGGTTGTGATAGTGGGGTATATGTTAGATGGTGCGGGTATTGGGGGTGCGGGTAGGGGTGGGAGTTTGTGATGGCATGCAGGTAGGGTGGGAGATAAAGTAGTGAAGATTTAACTTACCAGAGTCCAGTCCTGAATGCTATTCCTGCAAGGCCCTCAGGATGCATGATCGCCAAGACTTGCTCCTCCCATGTTGTTAGTTGTGTGGGAGGAGGTGGGGGTCTACTGCCACCCCTCTGTACAGCTACCTGGTGTCTTGCACCACAGAACGCACCTTCCCCGTAGGTCATTCCACCTCTTCCTGATGTCATCCCTTGTTCTTGGGTGCTGTCCCACGGCATTGACCCTGTCCACGATTCTCTGTCATAGCTCCATCTTCCTAGCAATGGACGTCGGCTGCACCTGTGATCCGAATAGCTGTGGCTCCACCCAGATGATTTCCTCCACCATGACCCTAAGCTCCTCCTCTGAAAACCTGGGGCGTCTTTGCAGTGCCATGGATGTGGTGCGAGTGGTATGTGTGAGGATGTGTGGCGTGATGTGTGGGGTGATGTGTGGGGCTGTGTGGTGTGAGGTGCGTGCATGGTGTATGGGTGATGGTGTTCTGTGGCTCAGATTGAGTGGGTGCTCCTGGCTTGTGTCTCTCTTTGTTCGCAATCCTTTTTTTTCGTTGAAATGGTTGTGGGTAATGTGGGTGTGTGTTTTATATTGGATTGGGTGTGTGGGTGTGGTGTGTGTATGTGTGTCAGGTGTGTGTAGTTTGAATTGTCCAATGTGGTGGTGTTTTGTAAGTGTGTGTGTATTTTGAGCGCGTCGGTGTGTACTGCCAATGGTTTACCGTGGTTGAAAGACTGCTGCGGTGATTCGTGGGTCCTGATACTGTGGGCGTATCCCTGTTGGCGAAACGGTGTGGGTTTTGGTACCGCCAATTTTCACTGACCTTTGGTTTGGCAGACTTGTGTGGGTGTCGGTATAGTGGCAGGTTTCTCTGTGTGGGTCATAATACAAGTAGCGGTATACCGCCGCAGTCACAGTATGTTGCCGCCAGGGTTGTAATGAGGGCCAAAGTCTTTTCCGATATAAGTCATCACATCAGTCAATTTCTCCATGGTGAGTGCATGCCATAGGCGTGCATGCCATTGAGACAAAAATGGTGCTTCCGTTTTTTTCCAAGCCGATGCTAGAGCCATCTTGTCAGTGCCCAGACACAACCAAAGGATCGCACTGCCACCCGTGTCTGAAATTTGAAAGTTGAGTCCCGAAGTACTAAGAGAGTATTATCTGGGGTTCAAGGGGACAGGGTAGCCCAATATGTCTTTTTTTATGCAAGAATCTCCTCCCAATGGGGGCGGATAGTCGGGCAGTCCCACCAGATGTGGTAAAAGTCTCCCAGTAACCCGCAGCCCATCCAGCATCTATCTGTTGTATTGATAAATATTTTCAGAAGTTTTTAGGGATTTAAATACCAATAATAGATAACTTTAAGAAGGACTTTGCCTAGTCCCATGGAACAGTTGAATCTATGTACATCTCACCAAGGACTGTGTCATTGCCCTGCATCAATGGTTATCCTAAGCATGTGTTCCCAGAATATAACATATCGGGATGTGGGAGTGAGAGTGGTTGATCTCAGGAGGATTTAAAAAAAGGATATACTATCTTTAGTGCTTCCCGCCCTCCGTACAAACTGCTTGATGGGTAGAGGATCTCTTGTAGCAGCCTGTCTTTCATCAGGTTGAAGAATCCAATGTTTCAATTGGGCGTACTGGTATGCTTCTGAGGCTGGTAGGTTAAAGTTTCGACAACAGTTCTCAAATGTTAAGATGTCCCACCCATGGAACAAGACATCCCCCATCTCTCCATCTATCAAAGGGGCCAGGCTGCAAGGTGGGGGGGGAGAGAAGCCGAGTTAAAATGGATAGGCATGTAAGGGGAGAAGGTTGTGACCTCATTAGTTTTGGTGGCCAGATCCCAACTTTTAAATGTAGTAGCTACTGGGGTGCTTAAGTAGGCATTGCATGGGCAGTCACTTTTAGGTTTCCAGATAATGTCCCAGATTGTCCTGCCCACTACTGCCTGGCAATTTTGGAGCCAGTGTTTGTCTGATTCCTTTACGAACCATTCAGAGATAATTCTGAGTTGAGTTGCTTTATAATAGAGTGCAACATCGGGTAAGCCTAGTCCTCCCTCCACTTTAGGTAGAGTCAAAAGGCGATTTGCCAATCTGGCCCTCTGATTTTGCCATATAAATGTAATAAATAAAGAGCATAGTGCAGCAAATAAATCACTGTTTACCTCAATTGAGAGCCCCTGAAACAGGTACAAGAGACGAGGAAGTATGGACATTTTAATGGCATTGATACACCCGAGCCATGTTAAAAACAGTGGAGCCCATTGTTTCAAGCCAGATTTAAGTTGTCATAAACGTGGAGGGTAATTGGCTTTGTACTGATCAATCTCCTTGAGTTTGAGCCGTATTCCTATGTATACTATGTCTTTCTTCGCTAACTGGAAAGGGAGGATGGGAGCTAGCCCTTCCATTTCTGCAGGGGGTACTGTGGGGATTAGCAAAGAGGATTTGTGTAGATTAATAAGAAAACGTGCTACTTATTCGTACTGTTGGAGTTCAGCTTGCACTGCCTGCAAAGCGGATCTAGATGAAGTGAGGAAAAGCAGCATGTCGTCGGCAAATAGTGAAATTTGATGTTCTTCAGATCCAAAGGGGATCCCCTGGATAGAGGTAGCAGCTCTCAACCTTGTCACCAATGGCTCAATACTGAGGGTAAACAGCAAAGTGGAAATAGGGCATCCATGTTGCGTACCCTGAGAAAGGCTAAAGAAGTCAGACGCTGTCCCAGTCACCAAAACTCTAGATCGGGAACAACTGTAATTAGCCTGAATCATGTCAACAAAACGATCATTGAATCCGAACCGGCAGAGTGTGTGGAATAAAAAGGTCCAGTCCACTCTGTCAAAGGCTTTCTCAGCATCCAATGTTAGTAGGACCGCTGTGACAGCCTTCTTCCTTGCCTTCTGTAGCAAACTGATAACTCACCATAAGTTGATGTGCGTCTGGCACCCTGCTACAAAACCAGATTGATATGGGTGCATTAAATCTAGCAGTATACTGTCTAATCTGCAGGCCAAGATCTTAGCGTACAGTGCCACATCTAAGTTGAGAAGGGCTGTTGGACGGTATGAGGCACAAAAGTCAAAAAATTTCCCAGTTTCAGAATAATGAGATTAGAGTCTCACCCATCGAGGGGGTGACTGCCTGGGAGTTTGCTATGTGGTTGGACAAATCCGTCAGGTAAGGAATCAGATCTGGGCTAAAAGTCCTATAAAATTATGCATTGAAGCTGTGGGACCCAGGAGCTTTATGAAGTTTGAGCAGCTGTATGGCATGCTGCACTTTGTCTACCATAACGGGGGCACTTACTGTGTCATTGAGGGTCAAAGAGACCTGGGTAAGATGGATGTCAGCCAGGTAGGCAAACTGGTCCCGATCTTCTCTAGGATCAGCAGTGTAGAGCTTTTGATAAAACTCTTGAAATGCCCTGGCCTTCCCTCCTTTGGTATGTTGAGGCATTCCTGTCTCAATAAATCCGCCTGATATAGGATTTCTCCTGTCTATATCGTAGTTGCCTCACCAACTGGGAGCCCACCTGTTGCCTCTTTCATAAGTGATTTGTTTGAGTCGTAAGAGAGGTAGTTCTGCCATATTAGTGTAAATAGCCTTAACCTTCCCTTGGAGGGCCGTGACTTTCCTCTGTAGGTGCAGGGTAGGCACAGCCTTATTAGGTTTTTCCACATCTGAAAGTTAAATTTAAAGCATCACTCGTTCCTCCGATCTTTGCTTGGTTAGGGTAGTAATCAATAATATGCACTTTCCCCGAATGACTGCATTGAAGGTGTCCCAAGTGAGGGAGGGGTCTGTGTTTCATTCACTTTAATCTGTGAAAATTCCCTAATTTCCTTGCGGAGTTCTGTATGAAACATGGGGTCTCTTTAGAGTATATTAGGGAAATACCATCTACAATAAGTTGATCGGTGAGTATATCAGTCAAGGATTATTTCTAAGGGTGCGTGGTGTGAAATGCTAATATTGTGAATGGTGGAAGACTAAACAGTTTGTTCTAGATGTTGGTTGATGAACGTGTGGTCCAGTGTGGAATGGGATCTATGGGTGTGAGAAAAAAGGCATTGTCTCGCACATCTGGGCTGAGAGATCTGCAGGAATCTATCAGACCCAATTAGCAGAGTTGTTTTGATATTTTTAGGAAACAGACCAGTAGAAGACCTTTGTGGATGCATGCTATTTAAAGTCAGATCCTAAATTAGGTCAAATTCTCCCAACAGAATGATAGCGCCTTTGGCAAAGCCACCTAGTGCGGAGAGTGAGGAGAGAAGGAATTCTGCCTGGCCAGTATTAGGGGCATAGATAGTAGCAACAGTACAGGGTTGACCATCAATAAGGCCTTTAACCATCAAAAGCCTCCCCTCTTTGTCCACCTTACAGTTAATAAAGTGGAAGTTGACTGAACAGTGAAAGAGGAGTGCAACCCCATTGTTTTTTGTGTTGGCAGATGAGGTATACATTAGGGGGCAGAATCTATGGTGAAGTCTTTGTGTCTCTGTCCGTTTAAGGTGAGTTTCTTGGAGCAGTAGGATATCGAGATATCTATCAAGCACATATTCCAAATCTGGGAGTGCTTATGAGAAGAATTAATACTCTTGGCATTCCATGTTAATGTATTTAGAACCATCTAGTATGAGAAGGAATGATAACGGCCACTGTTCCCAGGAAGGGTGCAGATAAAGAGTTTGGACCAGATCCTCCATGTCATTTCCCCATTCCAACCCCCAATCAGCCTCCTTCCGCCCGAACCCCTTCCCTCCAAAGAAATATGTCCCCCCATGCAGAGCAATAACAAACCAACAGATAAACAGACAAACAAAGATCTGGGAGGAATCCCTCCCTCCTACTCACAAAATACATCCTATTTCAGACACTTAGAGTACAGTGGGCATTATCTCCCAAGCATCCTCACAGTTTACAATTGCAAAACCTAAAAAGCACAGACTACAATTGTCTGTGAATCACCAGACATATCTATTGTAAAGTACCTAGACTCCGAAGAGAGGCAGAGAGTAGTGAGCCCACCAGTCTAAGTCAATCACCGGCCATCCCCAAGATAGGGCCCAGGGGGGTGTGCAGTCACATTGTTTCTGCCTCAATGCAGATATGGTGTCAAGGTAGGTACCATGGCTCACACAGGGTCAGATAATAGAGTAGGATTCACTTCTTGCCCCCTCACTTCCCTTTCCTTTGGGATTTGTAATCCATAGCGTTGGGGCTTCCAGCAGGTTCATTGGTGGGTTTTCCACAGTGAGCCCCAAGGGTCTCCAGGGGAGTGATTTTGAGACCCAGAAGGGAGGCTGTGTCAGCTAATTCTGTGAAGTGATGTTGCTAGTTACGGAATTCAAATGCAATTCCAAAGGGATAATTCCATCGGTATTTCACACAGTTGCACTGGAGAGTGTGCGTTTTGAATTTAAATTGAAGCTTCCGAGCTAGCGTTGCCGGAGCAATATCGTGGAAGAGGGAGCAAGTCCCCCTTTGAAAGGTGACTGTGTCTTTCTGATACGCTGCATTAAGAATCAATTCTTTCATTTTGGAGGAATTCAGTTTTGGTCAGTATATCTCTGGGCCATCTCCCCCCAACCATATTACACATTCCAGCTCTCTGCACCGGTTCCACTCTAATCTCAGGTTACATAGGTCCCAGCAGTTTCACGAACAGTCCCACAATGAAGGCTTCTAGATCTGGGCCTTCAATTTGTTGTGTTGTGTTGCGTATGTTCTCATTAGGGTAATGAGGCTACTGGATTTGGGCTGTAGGATTGCCTAGGTAGTGGGTACTGAGTACAATTCCACACCTGGTGACATCTGTCAGCCTAATCCAGGGTTTCCGGCTAACTAGCAGCACCCCATCTATGATGAGATGATTTTGGCAACCGGACTCATGGTAAGATAGACTCCCTGAGGAATTGTGGTACATCAGATCGCATCCCGTTCTCTCAGTTACCAAGAACTCACTCAGGCAAAGACAACAGAGGCAGAATATATTTAAATAAGCATTTATTAAAATATCTGCCTTTTAATTTAGATAAAAGCAGGTGCATAGAAATAATGAGGAAAACAAAAGACAATAGGGGCAGGCATGTGACTAAAAATGTAAAACACAAAAACAGTCCTACCATGCTGTCTAAACAGGGGAGTGGATCTATAACCCCTCACCTACGCTAAGTATGAGCACAGCATACTAAGCCTAATCTGCTCTTTGGGTTTTCTTCCTTGGAGAACATCATCCCTCATCCCTGAAGAAAAGGCCTGAGGTCCAGAGAGACACCATCCCCATCCAGTTCAGGGCTCAGCTGTCTACGCAGGTAGCTGTGGTGAAGCTTGCAGCAATCAGCATACAGTTGCGGTCATCTGGCTGGAATCTACCTCTAAGTGTCTGGGAGTAAGGTGTGTTTTATAATAAAACAGCTGACATTCTAAGAAATGGTCCCCACATATGACTCTGTGTGTTTCTGTAAATGCAGGAGACGCAGCATACCACGTTTGTCGGCAACCCTATCTGACTGTAACCTTGGAGAAAGCACACCGTGAACTATATGTCCTACTAAGAACACAATGCATTTCTAGGTGAAAGGACAATAAAATAGAGAGAAATAAAAACAGCACCGCAAATGAAGCTGTTGCTAGAAAAATTAAGCAATGCAGTGTAAAATGTAATAGGGTGAAAGTACACATCGGTAGGCCTAGTTAGCTAAAACAACGGCCCATATTTATACTTTTTGACGCTAAACTGCGCTAACGCAGTTTAGCGTCAAAAAATTTAGCGCCGTCTAACGCCATTCTGAAGCGCCATGCGGGCGCCGTATTTATGGAATGGCGTTAGCCGGCGCAAGCAGACCGGCGCTGCCTGGTTTGCGTGGAAAAAAACCACGTACACCAGACAGCGCCGGCGTAGGGGGAAAATGGCGTATGGGCGTCTTAAAATGGGGCAAGTCAGGTTACATCGAAAAAATCGTCGTAACCCGACTTGCGCCATTTTTTTTCGACGCCCAACCCCCATCAACATGACTCCTATCATTGTACAGATAGGAGTCATGCCCCCTTGCCCAATGGCCATGCCCAGGGGACTTCTGTCCCCTGGGCATGGTCATTGGGCATAGTGGCATGTAGGGGGGCACAAATCAGGCCCCCCTATGCCACAAAAAAAAAAAAAAAAAAATACTTACCTGAACTTACCTTAATGTCCATGGGATGGGTCCCTCCGTCCTTGGGTGTCCTCCTGGGGTGGGCAAGGGTGGCAGGGGGGGTCCCTGGGGGCAGGGGAGGGCACTCTGGGCTCATTTTGAGCCCACTTGTCCCTTAACGCCATCCCTGACCCAGGCGTTAAAAAGCGGCGCAAATGCGCCGTTTTTGGCCACGCCCACTCCCGGGCGTCTCTTTTGCCCGGGAGTATAAATACCACGTAAAGGCCTGGGAGTCATTTTTTAAGACGGGAACGCCTCCCTTGCATATCATTAACGCAAGGAAGGGGTTCACGCTAAAAAATGACGCACACTCCGGGCACTTTGGCGCCCGAAGCGTCTAACGCCACAGTATAAATATGGCGTTAGTTGGCGTTAGTTCTGCGTCGAATTTGCGTCGAAAAAAACGACGCAAATTCGGCGCTACCAGAGTATAAATATGGCCCAACGTGTCTAAAACCTAACTAACATAGCAATACAACAGTTGTTCCCATGGGATCGATTCTCCAGATCTTCACATTTTAAGAGCACTAGTTGCGATGCAAATTAAGATGATCTACTTCTTGACGCAAATGAAACGCCCGCTGCTTCAAGTCTTGTACTTTCTTCTTGAGGTCCACAGGGCACGTACCATCAGAGTCAATATCTGATTGCAAGGTGGCCATCTGTGTTTTGATGTCTGCTTTAAAGGAATTGAAGGAAGTAGCAATATCGGACTTAATCTCTTCCTATAGTTCAGTTTTAAAGTCACAAAGGGAAGAGAGAAATTTGTCTTTCGTCAGAGCCATGGTGAGATCAGTGGCAGTATCCGGGGTAGGTAATTGCACCTTTGTTGTTGCACGCTTTAATAGGCAGCATAGGTACCTGACTAATGTGTGATAGCGAAGTATAGCCAGGACTGCTAACATGCACAGAGAGCCACAGGAAAGGTTCAGCCCATAAAGAACTGTTCCTATCATAAGTCACTTGTGTCCCAGTGAATCCTTTTGAGGTGTGGAGGACAAAAAGAGCATGTTGAGCCTCAGCTGCTAAGTGGTGGAGCTTTAGGGAACCACCAGCGGCACCCTGTACTGAGAAAACACTGGTGTGCAAGTCCAAAAACGCAGGTGCCCCCCCAGCAAAAACAGATAGTTTTCTATTTGATAATTTTGATGTGTCCAGATAGTGTTTTGGGGTATTTCCTTTCACGGGCACTAGGCCTATCCACAAAGGTGAGGTACCTTTTTTATCTGGAGAATTGGGGGAACACTGGGTGGAAGGAAATTTGTGGCTCCTCTCAGATTCCAGAACTTTCTGTCACCGAAATGTGAGGAAAAAGTGTTTTTTGACCATCTTTTGAGGTTTGCAAAGGATTCTGGTTAACAGAACCTTGTGAGAGCCCCACAAGTCACCCCATATTGGATTTCCCTAGGTGTCTGGTTTTCAAAAATGTTTAGGTTTGGTAGGTTTCCCTAGATGCCGGCTGAGCTAGAGGCCAAAATCCACAGCTAGGCACTTTGCAAAAAACAGCTCTGTTTTCTTTGGGAAAATTTGATGTGCCCATGTTGTGTTTTGGGACATTTCCTGTCACGGGCACCAGACCTACGCACACAAGTGAGGTACAATTTCTATCGAGAGACTTGGGGGAACGCTGGGTGGAAGGAAATTTGTGGCTCCTCTGAGATTCCAGAACTATCTGTCACCAATAGCCCAAAAAAGGCCTGTCACCTGAGGGGGAAAAGGCCTGGCAGCGAAGGGATTAAGCACTGCGCTGCTCTGCGTAGCGTAGCGGGCCAGAAAGGAGGGGTTCAAAGGTGCTTACCGCTGGCCTCTGTCGTGATCAGCAAAGCCAGGTCCTGCTGGGCTTGGAGAGGCCATTCTGAGCCTCCAACGTTATCTGGCGGAGCCCAACAGCCCATTTACTCTGCCCAATATCAGGTTATCGCTCACAGCCTAAGATGAACGGTTGTGAGGCAAAGGCGATGTGCCAATCTGTGGGGAAGTCTGTCCGCAACTCAGGGCATGTAGAAAAGTGTGAAGATGGTGTCCGATGGCAAAAAACTGTGGGGTGATCGGCGAAGGCGCTATGGTTCACATCCACTCGGCCATGTTGGTTGGACACGCCCCCCAAGGTTTCCCTTTTTGAGTGAACTGATAAAGATTCTATCTTTAGTGATACATTTTTCTAATAAAGACAGATTCAAGTTGCTAGAGGAAACCTTTTGAATTTTTCAGAAAAAGCCATCAAGTTGCATGCGCTGAGGAAACCACTTCATGAATATAGAAATCTTTCTAAAAACTAAAAAGGCACTTTGATATCTATGGATTAGAAAGAAAACACTACTTACCTCTTCATTCAATATTTAACTTGGAAATATCCATTCTTTATTTTTAATTCATTTTCAAACTTTTTACAAAACTTATTTTGATTTGACACAGCATCTGCCATTGACATTAAACATAAATCCTCATGCACACACAGTAGATTTCTTATTAAAATTAATTTTGGCCTCAAGAAGTTCATTAAGATCATCTTTACCATTATTATTAATGTTATTATTAGAAATTTGTAGAGCACGTGGCTACCCGGAGGCCTCCCAGTACTAATGCAGTACCATTGAACAGATAAAGCTGACAGACTATAAAGGAAAAAGAAAGTCTCGAGCTTTTTACGAAACAGAAGTTCTGAGTTTTCTGATTGAAGCGCCAGTGGTAAATTATTCCATTGGGGACCCGCCTTGAAGGCAAACAATTAGGTGTAAAATATTGATGCTCTAACACCTTATTAGTGTTTATAAAATGGTCAAGATTCTTTTTTAGCAATTCTCTTTTTTGTTAGAGACAATTATAATTTTATAGTCTGGCAGCAACCCCAAATGTACCCCAAGTATTCTCCCAAAAAGTGCCTTCAACATTATTTTTCACAAAACCTAGAGAGCTCAAATGTTCAAAGAATGTAATATCTTTTAACAGGTTATTATTGAATCTCCATCTGCCAGACCCTTCATTAGGAGGAATTAGACAAAAATCAGACATAACTGGTGCATGAGACAAAATCTATATAGCGCCAATCTCAGAGGTTATGCGGATTTGTGTTACCTTTTTCTCCTAACAATATAATCAATGCTAGCTTGAAATGGAATCAAAATTAAATTCAGAAATATCTGAGTTGTATATTCTCCACTAGTCTGTTAAAGCCCTTTGTAAAATTACTTTTTTTTTTTTTTTTGCAAAGCACTAGGATCATACTTAAATGTGGAATTTCTGTTAGTCAGTGATAAGTACTTTATTCAGTTAATAAAAACCATAAAAGTGTGACACACAAAAGTCAATAACTAACATACAATAAAACCATCATAAAATGCATCTCGTGAATACTAAAAAAAACAGAAATAAATTTAGCAGAATCACAGGCATCTTCAGCATTTGAAACGTTTCTTTCTACTGCTGAGGTCTCTTGACAGAAACTTGCCACATTAAGACAAACTAAGGGGCACGGAAACATTTGAGGATAAATCATGGCCAGTCTTACTTGCCAGAATCCCTTTCCTTTAAGCAAAGGTAAACTATAATGATGTCGCAAATCACAGTAGTGATCGCAGAACATTATAAAGTGCACAGTATCTTGGGGTGAGAAGTCATCACAAGAACATGGGTCAAGATCTTTCACATTATGTCTATCCTGTGGCTCTGCTATAAACCATTGCAAAAGATTTGATCTGAATTGTGTTAACAGGAAGCGGAGATGTGGTTTTGTTACCACCTTCAAATAAGGATCAACAGTATAGCAGGTTTTCAAAAGAATGTTTGCCCTCCAGATGGTTTGAGAGTTCCCTAGCTTCTCTGTTGGCTTTAGCTCTCAGAAAATGTTTGTTTTTTAATCCAAGGCAGATCTTTCTTGGTTATCTTTTCTGGAGACCCATATTGGTCAAGACAACCCAATTTCTCCTATGAGCACTTAAGATGATTAGGCCAGGGAATGATGTAGCCTTTATCCAGAGTCAGACAATTTCTAATGATTGCTTGATTGAACCCCAGCCCCATGCTTGACCAGATTTTAAATTATTTTACTAGAGGAGAAAGGGTCAACCTATCAGAAATATATTCAATCCCCAATTCTTCATGAGCTTTAAATGTTGCAACCAACAGGGAGATTGACAACAGTCTACTTATAAAATTGTTTTCCACTCTCTAGATCTCTTCACTGTCCTTGTAACTCCATATATCTCTCCCATAACTGGTAATAGAATTGCACTTAGCTTGATAGACTTTTACCATCACCTGTATGGAATTAACCCCCAATTTTTCTCAAAATCAAACACTGCTGCTACTCATCGGGCCAACAGGGTTCTTTTAATCCTTCTTTGCGAGGCTAAGGAGCTCCTCTCATCAAAGATAACCCACAAATACAGGAAGGTGGAAACTATGGACAATTCCTGCCCCACCCAAATATTTTTTTCTGGCATTTGTTTTTAGGGCCAATGTCCATTGTGTGAGATTTTGAATAGTTGGTGTTCATGCCTATGGCAGCCATAAACTTTGTAAATGAATTAAGTAGTTATTGAGGGCCCACAGCTGTTCTAGCTATCAAAACAGTATCATCTGCATATATAGTTGCTGGAATTAACTTCAACTCCACCCAGGGAATATATTTAGCAGCCGCACACAGGGATGGACCTAAGTTGTTAATATACATTGTAAATAAAAGTGGGGCTAAAATGCAACCTTGCCTAACCCCTTTGTGCACCTATATAAGGGAACGACAAGGATCAATTCTGATTATATCTAGCTGCTGCTGTAAGGTCCTGGTGAAGTTCGTGGAAAAAACTAACAAGATTACGGTCAATCCCTAGGTTGATCAGTAAAGGCCACAATTTTGCTCTATTAACTCAGTCAAATGCCAGAGATAAATGTATAAATGCTAGGTGAATCCGCCACCCTCCTAACCACACCATAATTCCTATTATCAAATGGACGTTAGGGCACTAAACTAAATTTCCTTTTCCCTGCCTAAACCCATACTGAAGACAATAAATGATGTTGTTTTGTTCCAGCCAATCAGAAAGTCCAGCCAGAATCACCCTTCCCAGGATCTTAACTGTGGAATGGGCGTAGGATTGGCCACAATCTGTTAGGTTGCCCCAGCCTGGACATGGCTGTCACAGGACACAGATTCAACTGGATTTGCAAAGCAATTTGTTCCAATATTAGATGTATTGCGAGGTTTGAGCACAGTGGCAAAATTAGTTTTTATTAGATCTAGGTGCTCTTTAATAGAGCTTAACTGAGCGTCCAAAATCATTTGGATTCTGCTATACACTTCCACAAGGTCAAAAGTGCCCATAATCAAAGGGCTGGACTCCCTTCCAGATCCTGTTTAGCCTGACTGAAATTTCACTCGTGCAATGCATGTTTGGTTGCCAGTCCAGAAGGAGAGGCAGGGCTGCCTCAAAGAAACCATAGAAGAGCCAGAGGTATTAGTAGTAGTAATAGCACCATGCATGAAAGTGGGGTCAAGGGGGACGCTGTTTCCCTGTCGTCCCTAGCAGTGCCCTTCTCCATTGAACTGCAATTTGGGGCTGCTCCAATACCACTTACTGCCCCACCAAGGCTGTCCCTATGGCCTAAGGATAGTCTGCGTTCAGTAAGGGCAATTTTATTTGATATGACCCCTATTGCTCACACCAGCAAAGTATCAGTACTTGTAGGTTTACGTAGAGGGACAGAGCATCCAACTGCTTTCCGCTGGCCCATTCGGAGGGAGTGGTATGCCTAAATTCTCACCTAGGGCCATATGTACGAAAGCTTTTTCCCATAGACACAGAATGGGTAAAATCCTTTGGTACATCTGGCCCTAATTATTCAGAATTTATCTCCTGTGTCAGAGGGGGGCCCAGCTTTGCCCGGCTGTGGACGGGTGCAGATGGGCCCGCAGTTGGCCCAGTCTTTGCCGAGGGGGAATGAATGCGCTTATACTGCTGTGGAAACTGGAGTCCCGCCTCCGCAAGGAACAGCATTCTCGAGGTTGAAGTCCCATCTCAGGAAATGCCGCTGAAACAATGTCAGCAAGCGAGAGCAGGTGAAATATCCTTCACTGTGGGGAGCTGAGCACGCTTTTAATGCTGTGGAAACTGGAGTCTGGCCTTTACACGGAACAGAATCCTGGGTGATGAAGTCCCACTCCAGGAGATTCTGGTGAAACAATGTCAGCAAACGAGAGCAGGTAAAGTATCCTGCACCGTGGGGAGCTGAGCGCACTTTTAGCTCTGTGGAAACTGGAGTCCCACCTTTGCAAAGAACAGTATCCTAGGAAATGAAATCCCACCCCAGGAGATGCCAGTGAAACAATGTCAGCAAGCGAGAGCAGGTAAAGATTCTGTCAATAAGAAGGTCAATGTTTTGAATGCAATTTCAAAGTATAATGAGTGTATCTCATCGATTTAAAACCAGTATCATTTCAAAACGTAACATTTACTTGAGAAGGACCACACAGATTCAAAATGAAAATGCATAAATGATTATCAATGATAGATCATGGTGAAAGTTTAGGTATGTCGGAGTATAGAGTAATTTTGGTCATTTTATTTGACTCAAAAATGCTCAACATTATGCAATAACATACACTTGTGTAATTATGAGTATTTGAGGAAAAATGCCTACTTTGAGTTCTGTTGCATTTAGCACAATTTCTTTAGCTCAAAATGCATCCCAAGGTCCAGTTTGGACACATGGGTGCATTGTACGCTAAGAAAATGGTGTTAAATGGCCCGGACGGGCTACCAGTTGACTTTTACAAAGCCTTTGCGATACAGCTGGCACCCAAGCTACTTCAGGTATATGAGACGGCTGAACAGGAGGGCCATTTATCGGCCACACAGAGGGAAGCACCACTGGTCTCCCTTCCCAAACCTGGGAGGGATCCAGTGGATATGGGCTCATATAGGCCCCTGTCAATGCTAAACACCGATTATAAAATACTGGCCAAGGTTTTGACGACACGCCTTGCGCCAAGCATGCCAGATCTAATACACCCCGACCAAAACGGGTTTGTACCAGCCAGAGACACCTCCCACAATATCAGAAAACTATTCCGGGTTATGCAATATGCGAGGCGTGATTGGCCACGAGCGGGCCGCCTTGTCCTTGATCTAGAAAAAGCCTTCGTCTCCCTGGAATGACCCTACCTGTTCAAGGTGTTGCACCAATTCGGCATGGGACCATCTGTTACTCGTCTAGTTAAACTATTATACACCAGGCCTCTGATCCAGGTGAGGCTGGGACCTGAGATATCGGAACCAATCCAGGTGTGAGAGGCACGAGACAGGGCTGCCCTCTCTCACCGTTACTATTCTCCCTTGCTATGGAACCCCTAGCAGCTGCCTTGCGCAGGGAGGGAAGTAACTGGGGAATCCCTCTAGGAGATGACTTACACATAGTGTCACTGTATGCTGATGACCTCTTACTATATTTCAGAGATATTACGCAGATCCTACCAATGACGCTCCTACAACACTTTGCGTCGATATCCGGCCTCAAGGTCAACTGGTCTAAGTCATGCCCTTTCCATTTGACCCAGACCTTCCGGATCCAGGACTTAACCTAACCGGGAGTCCCGTCCCATGGCAACCAAGCACATTCAGATATCTGGGCATCCGAGTCTACCACAGCGAGGAAGATATATACAAAGGTAACCTTGTAAAAGCGGTGTCCTCAGTCAGGTCTCAAATGGCGTTTTTAAGGACATTGCCACTATCAGTGGCGGGCAGGATAGCACTCCTAAAAATGGTGGTTCTCCCACAGCTCCTGTATTTCTTTTCTAACCTCCCGCACTACGTTCGGCCCAGTTTCTTCAGGGCACTGGAGACAGGACTGAGGGAATTTATTTGGAACGGCGGCTGCTGCAGGGTTGCCCTAAAAAAGCTGTACCTGCCACCTGACAGGGGCGGACTAGCGGTCTCCAACCTGGAACACTATTATCTGGCAGCCCAGCTTCAGTGGATATCCAGGTGGTTGGCCTGCATACAGCTTGCAGACACAGCATCGGAGAAAGGACCATGGCCGCTCCCACAGATAATGCATTTATTCCACCCACTCACACACGCACGCACAAACCCCGCGGCAACTCTTCCTCAGAATAGCCCATAAATGTTTCCGCAGATCGCTCCACCTCACAAGATCAGGGATCCCCTTTGCGCCTGCCCTGGTGCTATCGGGCACACCAAGGGGCCCTAGAGTCACGTCAGACTCCAAATTACGCACATAGCATGAAATAGAGTTATACACACTGGGCGACCGCTACGAAGAAACCCAACTACTGTCGTTTGCTAGGCTCCAGGAAATGGGACTTCCACCTGGCCAATTTCTTTTATACTGCTCCCTGGTGAGAACTCTGGGGTCCAGGTGGGGAGACATCACAACGGCTCTACCTACCCACTTGCTGGTCCAGTACCTGCAGGTGGTGGGCCGTGGCCAACACCAGGTTAGCTGGCTGGCGGATGCCTTGAGAACCCAGGTCGCCCCAGAAAACAATGCACTGCGCGTGGCATGGGAGACGGACACTGGCGACTCGATCGCGTTAGCGCGATGGAGATCCGCTCTCTCAGGCCACCTTAACGTACCATGTAACTCTCGATTCCGTCAAATCCAATACTATATAGTGCACAGAGCCTATCTCACACCTGCCCCTGTGAATAGATACTTTGCCCGTCAAGACGCGGCCTGTCCCGATGCCGCGAGATTGGGGCGGATTTGTTACACTTGGTGTGGTCCTGTCCTAGCTTGAGCACTTACTGGAGGGTGGTGATTGATAATTTAGCTAACTGCATTGCACAACAAATACCCTTCACATGGGAGGCATGCATCCTGGGACTGTTTCCTAGAAGCAAACAACGCAGAGCAGAGGCGCACTTTACAGACCTAGGACTCATTGTGGAGAAATGACTAGTGACCCGCAGGTGGAAGTCACCAGACCCTCTGTCCATACAGGCCTGGAGGCGTTTGCTCGAGGTGTGGGCGGAAGCAGAGGGCTCAGCACTGACACGAGAGGAAGTCCTAGAGCTGCAACAAATTCCGATGTCCACCTGCTGGGAAGGGCTCTTGCTGCAAGTGCTTAACACAGAAGCGCACCCAGTAGGTGAGGGACCGGACTAACACGGACGAGTATCAGTGGGCGAGAAAATGCACCATATAAGGGGACTGAATGCGGAAACTGGCTAGACACACAATGGCATTATGGGGCGGGAAAGCTACACGCACTGGACCTGACAACTGACCCAGCCCCTCTACCAGCAAACCGATCTATTGTAATTGATTCCCACCCCGACATGGAATTAATCCCATCTGAAATAACCACACAAGTGTCTGACTCTGGCAAATGTTATTGTTGTTCTTTTCCCTATTCTTTCTATTCCAAGGTTAACCTATATAAATTTCATAATGTCTGCCTTCTTAACAAAAGCGCCATGACTGAACATTTGTGACTTAAACAATGTTACACCAATGAGTGCTACCAAATGATGCGCAGACCAAACAGACGCTAAACATACTAACGACCACTCAAACTGCACCCACAAAACAGAGTAACAAGAGCATAACACACTAGAAAATAAAGGCTATGGAAGGTGAAAACCAAAAGTAACACAGCGATCGAGACGAACACTTGAACAACTGCAAAAACATGCTGTAAAATATGCTGCATTACTGTGCTGCCAATGTACTAAGCATTACTTAATACTGTGAACACTGCACATCAGAATATGTTAATCTGAAACAAATGCCAAAATATGAAACAATGTAAAGTTTAAAAATGTTAATAAACAGATTTATGAAAAAAAGAAAATGGTGTTAAATACAGAATTACGCTCCTTACAACTCAGCATAATCTTGCATAATTGTGATGTAATTTCATGTAATTACAAGACAGCTAGCTATGTGAGTTACACCAAGACCTAATTATTAACTTTCAATTATACAGTAGTCCAATTTTTCCACATTATAATACCCTTGTTAAATCACTTTAATATATAAAGATCTATGAAACGATATGTGTACCATTTTATCTTTCGGTAGCCAGAGATGCAGAAATCAACATACTCAATGATTCTTACGTTTTAAAATTTGACAGTGTGATAAAACTGAAATAGTTTCTCAGGAAAATATACTACGCTGAGGGCCAGCTTAGTCTGGAAACATCAAACCCAATTTACCAAATGTTTCACATTTGTGTTCAAGTTAGATGAGCAAAAGTGCCATCATTTTCAGATCTTAATTTTTGGAATTTATGCCCATAAATGGAGCCTACTACAACAGAATATTCTCTATTATGGTTTTATTACATCCATAAATGATGCATTAATATCTCTAATTAACCATTACAGATAAGGGTGAAAATACGGGTGTTACCAAAGAAGTAGGCAGGAGGCTGTCCAGTAGAAAAGCTATGAAGACATACTAAGTCATAACCTTGAGGGTATTCTCAAATACTCCCAGTAATTTTTCAAATTTAGTTTGCACAGATAGACTTGGACCCTCATTCTAAGTGGGTTGGAACTAGTGTTTTGGGGCAAAATCAATATATGTAACCTATCCTAGTAATCCAAATACGCAGTAATATCACAGGTCCACAAGTTTTCCTCTTGCACATTTCAGCAGATAATACCTGTTGAAATCGCATGGAGAATAAGGTGTGAAAGAGGAAAATATGTGGACATTGAGTGCAGTAACTCTGATTCTCTAGGCTAAACATAATTTCGACCTCTAAAACTAGTAATCAGTCAGTAATATCTGACCAGGAAAAAACTGCAAAGGAGCTCATTACGAGTGGCCTTTTAATTCCGACGAGGGTGGTAGCGTGATTTACTGATCATATCAGAATTATGAGACCCATGACCACTCGCATATCTGTTGTGTTTCATCTGGAGAAACCACCTGCTAGAATCCATTACTAAGCTCAGAATGAGGGCTTGGTGCACAAAAGTGAATTTTAATATTTATCCTACTCTAGTACATGCAATGATTACTTCTAGTGATATTTAATGCCACCATATTGTAACTATAGCGATGCAACACAGTTGTACCTGAAAGCCTTCTACCTGCTGATATCACACATCTGTTACTGACTCAAAAGAAGTGAAGACTGGATAACCCACTACCATCTAGCGTTGAGTCGACATAAATCAAAGTTTCTCATTCCTCCTCCCCTTTCAAACCTACCTCCTGAAAGCTTGCAAAAATTCACTTCCCATCTTCAAATGCAACCCTGATATCATTGGTTGCAGCATCCCTAGGTGCCACCCTCAACAAGAAACTTACTCTACATGTCCACATAAAATATATGGCCAAGAATGCAAGTCTTTTTTTTCCTATGCACTTCACTCCGGTGACCTCTTGGATAAAGTAACATTAAATAAAGCTTAAAAAAATAGTGTGAATGCCCAAAACGGTTAACATATACTCACATTATAGAAGTAAACCTACCATGAGTTGAGTGTCAAGTCATAAAAAAGTGTTGGTAGGACACCCTTATCACAAATATGAACATCATTAAGGGAAGGGAGCTCACTAAAGATATTTTTGTTGTTTTTGTCAATGTGTATGTGTGTGTGTATATGACATTTCTGTAGTGCAAACGTAGCCAAAATGCAGAGGAGCGCTTTACATGGTCAAAGACAAGCTTAAAGTCAACAAATACTTGGAAAGGAAGGTGTATTTGAGAAGGTTAGTGCATTTTGATGTAGTGTTCTTTAAAGAATTTCAACTCTTTCCTAAACTGGAGCAGCATAGGGTGGTGCTAATGTATATGGGAGTATTGTTCCAAATCTCGGGTGCATAGATCGAAAAGGCCTGTTATCTTGTTTCTTTCTTTTACACCTTCTAGTCTGGAGTCTGATGGTGTCCTGGCTGCTGGTGTCCAGTGTGCCGAAAACATCCAGAGATGGTGAGGTTGTCTGCAAGATAAGCAGGAGTTCTGGTTGTGATTGCTTTGTAAATGGTGTATCCTTTTTAAGATGGTGCAGGATGGCAAGGGGAGCCAATGGAGTACCATCTGGATGAGGGTGATGTGATCATATCTCTTCAGGTCCTAGATGAGATGTGCTGTGGCTTGCAGAATGTTCCTAAGGGGGGCCAACGTGGAGACACTAGTGGAGTCAGAGGTGCAAGAGTGGAGTCAGGGAGGTCATGGAGTAGGGCTTTACCACCATTCAGATGCCAGAAGGTGTGAGATAATCATGGCGGGATGGAGGGTGAGAAACACCTCTCAGTGCTAGGGGTGATTTTCTTTGGAGATTGCCAATACTAGCCACTTCTGCATAAAGGCAAAGTAGGAAAACAGTTATTTGTTTAGATTACTGACACATCATAAAGATAATCAGTTGTGGCATACAATAACAAATCAAGTTATACTTATACAATAAAAATACATGGCGAAGTACACATCATAAAGCTAATCATTTACTGCATACAATAACAAATCAAGTTACAAGTTAAACATTCATGCATAATATTAACAGTAAATGTAGTCACAAGTGAGATACATATCCTAAAAATCATTATTTACAACACACTGATAATGGATATAGATCAAATTGCATGCTTAAAATGGTAATGCATGGTAGAAATGAACTTCAACACACACACAATTACTTTTAACGACATCCAGATAAAATAAAATCTAGTGGCGTTGTTAATTGTCCGGATCCCATGCTGTCTAAACAGTGATTATAGATCTATTTTCCTAATATCTAATAGTTCAGGGCAAATACCAAGAAAATGTCCAATTTTTTCTTTCCTTAAATGGCACAAAGGACATAACATAGACTGATTCAATGTCTTGTTTCATACACTTTCAAATTGAATTAGTGAAACATATAAACGCCAAAATCTTAAACAAACTGATAATCAAGAGATAGTTAATGGATGAATATAAATAATCCTGTCTTATGAGTTTTAAAAATCAAGGACATAATAGCTGTTTTATACCTTGAACATTTCTCCATGTCGGCATAATTTTGAGATAAAGGTATAGCTTGCTCAATTAGCTTTTTACCCCTCACCCTTTTCATATGAGCAAGTTAACAAAGGGGTAGATACATTGAGCTTTGAAAACAAATGATTCAACTTGGTGTTTAAGGATAGTTCAGACCAGTTGGATGTTTTATTGAACTTTCTTTAGCAGACACACAACCACAGATATTTTTGGACACATTAATGTTAGTCTGGGACAGAATAGAAGCTAATCCTAATTCCCATATCAGTCTTGATTGAGGCATAAAAAATCTAGGATTGAACGTGTTGCTCAAACAATTGAGCAAAACAATGCCCAGTTTCCCTAAAGAAGCAGGATTTATTAACTTAGAATCGAACAAGATGGATAGATACTATTTTTTATTTAATAGCCAAAATGGTTGAGCCAATAGAACCCCCCACTGTATCTAGAAGCAAAATGTTCAATTGATTTATTACATTTGTTTTTCAGACTTTCAATCTGCTGCGACCATTGTAGAGTATCCTGTATTCTTATACTCAAGTAAGCATTGCATTTAACATTAATAGTTGTGTTGCTCTATCATCCATTCAAAATGAGCTTTAGATTTCACAAAACACATAATTTTGGTCTTCTCATGGGTAATTTGTACGTTGTTTGTACAATTATAGTCAAATAGTCATAGTAACTGACAATGAAGGCCTATTTAGGGTTTAGGTAAGGACACAATATCATCTGCATATGCCAAATGCGGGATACTACGCTGCCCTCATTTTGGACAGTCTCCTTCCGTGTTAATTTAACCTTGTAAAGCGGTCACTCAAATATAAGGAAAATAGCAAAGGGACTGACATGCATCCTTGTTTTAAGTCGTTTATGGCTTTAATTCGAGAAGTCACACCTCTTTTATCACTTACTTTGACCAGTACCCAGGTATATGAATATAGCTCAATAATTAAACTCAGAAGATTACTATCAATCCCCCAATCTGCCAGCTTTGACCACAATACGTTTTGATCTACCTTATCAAACGCATTTGAGTAGTAAATAGAGCAGGCAAATGATTTGTTGTCATTAGTAGAGAGATAATTTGTCTCCGAACAATTAATTGCCACAGTATTATCCATTATTGAACACCCTAGTTTAAAACCGGTTTGTAAGGGGGACTGATTAATTACCTTTCTGCCCCATCCTCTAAGTTTGTTGCTAATAATTGACTAATTATTTTACCTACTGCGCAAGGGCAAACTCCAAATGAGCTACCAAGTGCTCATCCACGGGCCGTCTCGATAATATGTGTGCGATGTCACAACTGATGTCACACAAATATCAGATGGGACTCAGATTCCCTAGCCCCTCCCAGAATCAGGCTGGTGGGTGGGGTTATGGGAGAGGCTAAGGGCAACCATTTCTGCCTTTTAATCCTCTTTATCCATGGCCACCACTTCGAATCACCCTTTTCTGTCAGAGGGAAACAAGTAGGTGGGAGAAAAGGTGGAATGTGCAGCCCGCACCTACCACCGATTCTCAAACCAGCCCTCTCACCAGCAACAGAAAAAAACCAGGAGGTGAATATAGGAAAGGGAGGAACTGTGATTGTTCTTAATCCCTCCCCTTCAAATACTCACTTCCTGATTCAGTTTCAGACAGCTTCTTCATCTTTCAATGCTTCTTTGTACAAAAGAAGCATTAGGAGATGAAGGAACCGCGTTTCTGTGACTCAACAAGGTACCAGATGTTGTTTGTATTTTCTTTAGCCTAGTAAAAAAAATCCTAACAGTGCCTGGCTCATTTCTGAAGTGCAGACAAAGATACGTATGTACCACAGTAAGGAGCCAAAATGCTGTTTGGATTTTTTCTTAGCGACGTAAAAGAAATCCAAACAGCGCCTGACTTCTCACTAGGGCGCAGACAGACACACATAGCTGTGCCACACAGAGGAGCTTGCACCATGTTTGGATTCCTTATTAGCCACAAAAAAAAATCCAAACAGCCCTCATTCGTTGCTTTAACACCCCTCACATACACACACACTTCTGCACCCGAGAGAAGAATCTGGACACTGTTTAAATTTCTTCTTAGACTCAGAAAAAATAAAAATATCACACAGCTTCTCTGTGGGGCACATAAAGACACATGTTCCTGTACCCTGGTGAGGAACCAGAAACAGCATCGAGTTCTGTGCTGGTCACAGAAGCACATGTCAATGCAAGTTCAGCGCCATCTTTCGCTCTGCCATGAATCCCGACTGATCCGGGTGGATTAAGAATTTGATGAGTTGGAGTAAGCAAGTGACAAGTAAGTTTGCAGCACCTTAACCTCGACATTGAGCAGAGAAATAGGCTTGTATGAGGCAGTCACTGGATGGTTTACCTTCTTTGTGGCTAACCACAATATTGGTAATTTTTTGATCTTGGGCCAAACAACCCAACTCATGGCTTTCTTTGAACATTCGTAACATATCGGGTGCGACTTTGACAGCCATGAGCCTATACAGTTTGATGGACAGCTTGTGAAGACCTACTGCCTTGCTAGAGTTCAAGGCCCGGCTCACCACTATCGCCTCTTCCTCTGTAAGGTCCTGATCGAGGAGTGCCCTCCCAGGTATGGTAAGCTTTGGAAGATGTATATTGTCTAATAGTTTCCGGGACTCCTCTGACGTAGCAGTAGAGTCAAAGGCGTATGTGTGTTCATAGTGCTCAGCAAAGGTGGCCTCTATTGCTTGCCTATTTGTTACCTTGGTCGTTTTAGGTGTTAGTAACTCGACCACCCAGTGATTCACCCTATCCTTCTCATCTAACCATGCCAGTAATTTACCAGTTCTTTCTTCCACCTCATATAGTCACCTCTGGCTTGCACAAAGGCTCGCTCTTGTGGCATCCGAAGTAATATCTCATTATTATTTTTGCTTAAGAGTCAGGGCATGTTGCACCGCTCCCCGATCTGATTCTACAAGTTGGGGCTCCAAGTCGATTATTTCTTGTTCTAACTGCTCTAGTCGCTCCCTCCTTTTCTTTCTGTGACTTTTTATAAGAGAGACATCTTGGCTTCTTATTACGGCTTTGTAGACCTCTCAGAGAGTCTGAGATGATTCTACAGAGCCCTCGTTTTCTTTAAAGAAGTTTTCCATAGCACAGCTAAGTCCCTCTCGTATTTTAAGCGCTTTGAGATATCATGGAATAACGTGCAGGAGACTGGCTCGGACGCTGAGGTGCTGGGCCATAGACGGCCTGAGCCTATCATTCTTGACAAGAATAAGCCAAGTATGTGACCATAAGAAGTCAATATAGTGTCAATGTGATCATCACATGGTCACAAATGTGATCTATTCCGGTCCTGTGCAATAAAATAGGCCCACCCATACAACTGGGCTACTTTTACTATCAGGATAAGTATGGAAACATTGCATTGTAGTGCTTTGATATTTGCTTGAATTCTTAGAGCATTCTGTCAAACACAAATATATTTTTACCCACACCTTGTTGACATTTGCAGGGAAGTCTGGGTAAGAAAACATGTTGCTATTCATGCAAGTCACTTCACAATGGATTTTTCCATTTCTATATTTTTTCATAAATGCCTGCGGGTGGCAGGTTGCTCCGGGGTGCCAGCTGACCCTATGCCCAAATAGTGCCATCATCCCCAATAGATTCTTTCCTATAAAACACATTTCTTTGAGCCTGGTGTGTGGATCATGCTCATGAAAAACCAACCTAAGACTGACAACTTCACATTCAGAAGACCTAGGGAAACAGGTTTGGAATAAGCCTTTGGCAGTGACACCTCTAGTAGGGGTGTGGCAGGTGCTGGGTCCCCCACTCCCAGTTAATCTGCATGGAATTTGACATCAGAATGTATAATGAAGAAGCCTGTTGGCGGTAACTTCATTGCAACTTGTGGTGCATGTTTAAAGGTTGGATTTATTTCAACCAGCAAACAGCTGGCTTTTTTCAACTACTGCTAAATGAGTTATCACTGATCTATATTTACCTGTGTCTGCCTGCAAGCTTGGTCTGCTTAGTTTTAAGTCAAACAGTTTGATTGACATAAGCTGCTTGGCATATTTCCTATCAAACCAATGAATTGAAGATATGTATTATGATGCACAGTGATCGGCTACTCAAACTTTAGAGATCCCCTTTGCAGGGGACAAAAAGCCGGTGAACTGTAGACACTGTCAGCAGCCTGCTAACATCCACTGATGGAAAGAAAAGTATAGTTTAGAAATATGTGTAACCCTATAACCATAACAGAAATAAAATAAAGCACAGTGCCTCTCAGTGTTAGGGTGTTAAGGGATCAGATCAATGTTAATAAACAAAGCAAGACGTTTCAGTGCATACCACAAAACAATGTATTTTATAGTATCATAGGCATGTCTAATGTACAACTCACATACTCTAAAGCAGTTTAAGCATGCACGCTGTTATGCAGTGCTATTATTAATTTTATATATTTGATAAAGTGCAGCTAAAGGTCAAGCAGGGTGCTTAACAGACATCCATTTTATTGTAGAAGCATAAAGCAGGGTGATGTTTGTAGTGGATTTGGTTGAAGATGACAGAAACTAGGGTGAGATTGGAAGGAGATTAGAACATACATGCTGCCTAGTGTTAGGTGGCTTATGTCATTTACAACACACTTAATTATAAAATAGAGATGCATGATTTGCACAGAAGCAGCTGTGATTAGAATTCAGATGTAAACAGTGTAAGATAAACAATTAAGGCACTGAGGCCCATATTTATACTTTTTTAGCTCTGCATTTGCGTCATTTTTTTATGCAAAAGCGGCACAAACGTACAAAATACACGCCCACATTTATACTTTTTTTTTAGCGCTGCATTTACATAATTTTTTGACACAAAAGCAGCGCAAACGTACAAAATACAATTGTATGCAGCACAAACTTACAAAATACAATTGTACGTTTGCGCCGCTTTTGCATCAAAAAGCGGCATAAATGCGGCGCTAAAAAAGTATAAATATGAGCCACTATATTATTTTGTAAGTTTGCACCACTTTTGCGTCAAAAAGCGGCACAAATGCGGCACTAAAAAAGTATAAATATGGGCCTGAGTCACATGTCCTCCCTTAGTACATGCGGCAATGTGTTCTTGCACAGAACTTCAGCTGTGATTTTCTGTGATCTCTTTGAAACACCACGCAATAGACATTCAACTGCGAGTTTAGGAGAGAACATAGGAAACAAAACTTTGCTCAATTGGCTCTATCCCCAGTTTGCCAACAGAGGGCGGCAGACCACAATAACATGACCAAACCTGAGTGAGGTTCTGATTTACTAGGAGTTTACCCTGATAGGGACTTGAATAGCTTTCCTGTGGTCAAACATTTCAGAAATTTCTGTGATACGTAGGGCAAAAATGCCATGTCAGGCTCACATATCAGTGCCTTCTAGTGGTTTAGGTAGGTTAGCTGCCATTAAAAAACAGAGCAGGTGTACCATAATAAATATATAAATACATATAGCAGCACAAGCGAGGGCTCTGAAAAAGAAAGGAAGTGGAGAATGATGCCCCATTCCCTGTCTGACAACCATGGCTGTGGGCAAACTCAAAGTGATTCTAGATGAGGGAGACATGGTGGGGGTCATCCTTTCGCAATACACAACAACTTTTGACACCATGGTCTATACTATCTTGATACAGTGACTGGCAGAAATCGAAATCATGAACTTTGTGCCAAAGAGGTTCATCTTTTTTTTTTGTCCTCATAAAGGAAATCCTGCCACACTACTCGAGGGTCATCAACCTGCATCCAGCATGGTGAACCAGTTTAACCACGTTAAACCCAGGCAGATACAGCACTTCACCTCTTCCGAGCATACCCAATGCTCATATCAAACCACAAGCCCGGGGAGGGGGAGAAAAGAGGGAGTAATTATTGGACTATATACCAAAAGTAATTCCATTTTGCCGAACATTTTTCCAAATGGCCCAGCATTCATCATTGTTACCCATCGGGCCACTACGTTCTAAGCAAGAAAAATAATCTACAGAAGATAGCCAGTCAGAAACATTCGGGGGTATAGGCATGATCCGTTTTAAACATATTTGTCTCCTAGCCAGTAACATAAACAAAAACAATATACACTTATGCGGCCTGGATAGCTTCTGGTCCCATGCGGAACCAGGGGAAACACCAAATAATACTAAAGAGGAGGTCAGCTCCACCTCAATACTTATAAACTGCTTAAGAAAACCATTAAACCCAGACCAAAAGATACGTAGATTAGGACAACTCCAAAACATATGTATATAATTCGCATTAAACTCCCCACATTGTGGACACTTTTTTTCTGACTTCCCCACGGTGGATAACTTCTGGGGGGACCAATAAACCCTATGCATCATGAACAAATGATTTTTTTCAAAGTGGCTGATCTAGTTACGACCAGAGCATGGAGCTTGATAATTCCCAAATATGCACTATATCCAAATCTGGCAAAACTTTTCCCCATTTCTTCTCGGGAAGCAAAACCACTGATTCTGAAGCATCAAGCAATGCCTGATCCCAAACAGAAACTTCTTTGTGTACTAACGTCGAGGATAATTTCTCTTCCCATTAATTATACACCCCCCCTTTCTCTCGAAGGAATGACGCCCAGCTTGCTAATTGTAAATATTTAAACCTTGAAAGCTTATGATCTGTTAGTTCCTCAAATCTTGACCAGGGCACCAACTTGGCTTCCTTCAAAATTTGTCCCCACCTCGTCATTCCCTTTAATACTAGGGCCAATCTATCTAAAAGGAACTCAGGAGTATCAGGAGAGTCCCAGACTGGAGCTCTGGGACTGTAGTAATGAATATGGAGAGCTTGGCGTACCAACCACCATACTCTGGCAGCATCCTTAAGAAGTTTCAAACAAATCTTTTTGAAGAATTTCCGGTGACCAAACTTATACAAAAAAAGCTACCAGCAGCTAAAAACTCTTGAGTCACTGCACCCCAAAAAGACGTATATTCAGACCTGTCCCATAGCAAAATCCTAACATTTTTCAAATTAAAAGCTAAGTAGTATTTATAGAAATCTGGAGCTGCAATCCCCCCCTTCCCCTTGGGCCTACATAATTTTTGCCAAGCAAAGACCATACAAACGAAGTTAAATCAGCTTGCATCTTCTGAAACCAGCTCTTCTTGAATTCCAAGGGGATCGCATTAAACAGAAATGTAAATTTAGGAAGAAGAACCATTTTAAGAACATTTACTCTACCTATAAAAGACAGAGGGAGCCCAGCCCAAGCCTTAAGCAAATTGTGAGTGTCCTTACAAAGCTTATCAAAATTAATCCTAGCCAATTCATTAAGGTTGGGAATAACTTGAATTCCCAGGTATCCAGCGGGCCAGCAAAGGTAGTATTCCAACACATAACTTCAGTTTTCTCGGGTTAACAGAGTAATCCAAGACTTCACCAAACTCCTTTAAACGTAATAGAATTCTAGAAAAAACATGTGTCAAGTCCCCAGTGTATATCATAAGATCATCAGCATACAGAGCAATCTTCTTCTCCCAGCCCATACATAAGAAAGGAGGGATCTTTCTATCCGCCCTGACTGTTGCTGCTAAAGGTTCAATATATAAATCAAAAAGAAGAGGAGTTAATGGACAACCCTGCTGCGTCCCTCTCTGAATCCTAAATCTAGAAGATAACGTATCGTTGATCAAAATACAGGCAGACGGACCTTTATAGATAACCTGAATAGCCTCTATAACTTTCGGGCCCAACTTAAAAGCCTCCATTACACATTGTTAGAAACACCAATTTACCCGGTCGAAAGCTTCGGCTGCATCAAAAGTGAGAACCGATAGGGGAACTTTTTCAGAGATCGCCAGATCCACCGCACCAAACAAGTCATGGGTAAACTCGTGCAAATATCTGCCTCTAACAAACCCTTTCTGGTCCACATGGACTAAATTGCAAATCACGCTCTGGAGCCTGTTGGACAAAATATGGGTGTAAAGCTTATAATCTGAATTCAACAGAGATATTGGCCTGTGTGAACTACAGAAGGCCGGATCTTTCTCTGGTTTCAAAAGGAGGCTAATAACCGCCTCACCCCAAGACTTAGGCATATCAATCCCTTCCTGTAGAAGAAGATTAAACAATTCTGTCAAAATAGGCACCAACTCCTCGCAAAGGTTACTGTATAACTCATTAGGCAAACCATCTGGACCCAGAGCCTTCCCCTTCTTTAGATTCTGAATTGCTGCTCTCACCTCCCCAGAATCTATTTCCCTGGCGAGTTGCTTCTGATTAAATGCTGTTAACTGAGGGAGATGAAGCGCACCCAAATACGCCTTTGCCGACATGTCAGAAAAATGCTGATCTTCTGTGTAAAGACTCTGAAAAAAGCCCACAAAGGCCTCCTCTATCTCAGAATCGGTTGTGGATAAAGCTCCCGTAACCTCTGATCTAACTAGCGAAATAGCATTCTTGGAGCAGTCTGATTTAGTTTTCCAGGCTAAAAGTTTCCCACAGCCTTCTCCATATTCATAGTGGGCGAACCTGCTGCATTCCCATGCCCTTCTCGCTTTGCTCTCTAAAAATAACCCCAGCTCAGATCTTGCCGATTCTAACTGAGCGTTGAAATACCCCATCTGACTCTCCTCCCCCATTAAAGTAGCCTCCTGCAAGGAAACCACCTTGAGCTCAAGTTGTTTTAGTTGATCTTTCTCCACCCTGTATCTATAGGTGGCCAACCCCACAAGCCTACCTCTAATAAAAGCTTTATATGTGTCCCACAATATCTGCAATGTGGTGGACCCATAATTCAGTTAAAAAAAAGCATTAGTCTCCTTCCTCAAACCATCCACAATCAACTCATCCAAAAAACGAGTACGATTAGCTGTCCACCTAGGAGTAGGCACTTGGCTATTAAGAGAGACTTGCATTATTACTGCTGGATGATCTGAAAGATGTGCGGGGGCATGGCAAACCGATATTACCATGTCCCTTAAGTGATGCTGAGTTTTAAAAAATCTATCCTCGAACGATGACCATATTTCTTATTATTAAATGTGTACCTGGGACCCGCCCCACCTTTCTGATGCCAAATATCTATTAAACCAAGCTCCAACATTCTTTGTTTTATCCTTGACCGAGTTTTAGGTGAATTCACCGGTGGTCTTGGTGTAGACTTATTTAGCATTGGGTTCAATAAAACGTTAAAATCCCCATCAACTATATTCAGGTATAAAGCAACCAATAAATGGTTAAAGAGATCTTGAAAGGGTGAGGGGTCATCAACATTAGGGCCATAATACCCAGCGATCGTAAACCAGGTACCGTGCAAGGCGGCCTCCACAATCAACCACCTACCCCTAGGATCCTACTTAACATTAGCAACCTTCACGCATACTGATTTCTTGATCAAAATTGCCACCCCCTTAACTGCACATGATTGATTAGTGTATGCACAATAACCCACCCAATTCAGATGTTTAAAATATACATTCCATTCAGTCTCTAACAAATGAGTTTCTTGTAAAATAATTACTTCCTCCTCTACCCTCTTTAAGAACTCAAAAATTCTCGTCTCCCTCCCAGGAACTCATAGAGCATTAACATTCCATGATAAAAACTTCAACAGGGCCCTCTTCTGGCTAACCATTGTCGATGAAAGAAAAATTGTCGCAGGAAGACCATAAACTTAGCAAAAAGTTGAAGCCCATCATAAGAGTACATACCATACTGCTGAGGACATTTTCAAACACTTGCATAATTTCCCATCCTCCCACCCATTCCCCCACCCACCTCCTATCCCACGTGAAAAACACCACCTGACCTATACCCCAAGTGCACCCGAAACCTCCTCTACCCATGGGAACCCTTCCTTGTCGTCCAAAAGGGTGACTGTTACCACCCATATGAGTTCAAACTGGCCGGCTCTTCTTAAAGGATAAACAATCAACATAAACTTTTCATTTTTTCAATTAATGCCTGGACTTCTGCTGGTTCCCTAATGTTGTACATAGTATTATTCCACATAATCTTCAAAAAGGCCGGGAACCTCATCTGGACTGTAGCGCCATAGGACCTAAGATCCTGCATATACTTCCCCAATTCCCACTGCCTGTCTAAAGTTGCTTTGGAGAGATCCAAGCATAGCCGAAAAGACCAATCGCCCATTGAAAAACTGCCCGCCTTGAGAGCATCAGACAAAAAAAATTATTTTACAGAATAAGTACCAAAGTTAACAAGGATTTTCCTGGGGGTCTTCCTATCAGGCTTCCTCCTGAAGGGATCCCGGTGAACTTTCTTAAACAGGGTTAATACAACAGCCATAATATCATCCCCTTCCAGCCCTTCAGGAACATTCAGTAACCTAATATTATTCCTCTGTAAGTTGTTCTCCAAAGATTCTAGCTTCTCCTGAACCATCTTGCCATTGTGTGTTCGCTGGGAAATATCCTGGGAATTGGACAGTACTCGGGCCTCCTGCTCTGAAACTGCCGTCTCCAATTTACTTATCCTCTCCGCCAACGCATTAAGTTTAGTTTCCAATGCGCACAGGACTCTCTGATTTTTCCTTGATTATACTCAGATACCTCAAATTTACCTCTGATCTCCTCAGATAAAGAAATCAAGAGGTTCTGTACCGCAGAATCTTGGGGGGATGGACCAGACTCTAAAACCTTCATAGACAAGGGGCCCTGCACCCCGCCACACTCAACGGATTGAATTTGCGCAGACTCTTTCTCCCCAGCCTGCTTCCCGTTCTCAAAGGAAGAGGCTAAGGGGGTCAAGGAACGAGAAGAGTTCTCTAAAGGTTGTGGAGGCTGCATCTCTACACTGCGTAAAGTATTTCTCAAAAAGGGTGCAAGGGGAGATGCCAGCTTGTCCCCCTCAGATAGTAAGCCTTGAGCGCAAAAAGCCCTGCTGATATAACTAAGTTTATTACTATGCCTCTTTCTCGACTCAAAGTCAGGTGGAAGGGGTGCGGAAAAACTCCCTTTTTTTAGATTTTATAGTCCCCTTCCCTTGCACTCTCTTGTTACCAAACCCCCCCTTACTGGGAACTTCTGAGTTATTAATTACAACTTTTTGGAGGGCCTTTTCACCCTCCCCTATACAGCAAAAATCTTTCTGTTTCTATGCCAATAGGGGGCCCCTGCAAGACGCTCATACTCTTAACTTCGCTGGCGTCATAAACAAGCTGCCTCCCACCGAAATGGCCAAATAATACTTGCTGTGAGCCTTGGATTCCTCCCCTGACTCCTTCTTGAAGATGTTGAAAGCTGCTGCAAAACGAGGCCCCCGGAAACAGCAGAGGTTAGGAAAACATTTCCCACGGTGGAAAAAACAGGCTGCCTCTGCCCAAGATCCAATGCGTGGGACGCTAAGCCCTGGCTCTCAGAGGGTGCTGAAACGAAGTGAAAGGCTCATCAGCTGCGCTGAGCCTCGCGGCGTCCAGGCGCGGCGTTTCGGTGTCACACAATCCCGTGCGCCGGCCGGAGAGAGCTTGCGACCGCAAAGCTTACGCGGCCGCCATATTCCCCCCAGTGACTCCGCCCAAAGAGGTTCATCTTGTTTCTTAAAAATCATTCACAGTCCCTCTCTCCCTTACTGATTAAATGACCAAAGCCCATTGTGGGTTTCCACATCGTTTGTCCCTCCCTCTCATGCACTGCCACATCTATGTGAGCACTCTGACTATGCTGTTATAGTCGTTTATATGTTTTACTCCGTCTTACACCAATGATGTAGAGCTAATTTTTCATTTAGGCAAAAATGCCCCATGTACAGTCTTAGATATGAGGAATTGCTTTTTAGTCATCTGGCCATCGAACATGGGCGACCCACTTCTCCTTGTGCAAAAAGTAAAATCTCTGGGAGGTGTTCTAGATAAGCACCTGTCATTGAATGCACTGATTGGCTCAGTGGTCAGAGTTTCTCTTTTCAGGTGCTACTCTTTCTTTTCTGCCTCAATATATGGTGTACACCTATAGGTGAGGCACCCTGTACAGAGCCAGCCTCCCACATTGGTAGTGCAGCAGCTGGGATAAAGACTTGCATTGCTTTACCACTTGGTCATAAGTGAGTTCCTACAAGAAACCACTGCTAACTTAGGTACATGCTGTACTGTATGCAAATTGGTATTTTTTCAACATTTGTTTGATTGTGTGTCAGGGGTCTAGCATAGTCTTTTTTCCAACCCCTAAAAGTTTAAAACACTATGGAGTTATAGGTGCACATACACTACACTTGCACCATGTCTTCAGTTGATGAAACTGAACAGTCTCAGGAGTCTAGGTACAGTGGCTTTAAGTTCCAGGAACTTAGGACCCTGCGTAGAGCTAGGAAACTGAAGACAGGTAGTCACCCTACTAAACTTCATCTCCTAGAGATGCTCATTCAGTATGACCTTCAGAATCCTAAAGGGGAAGAATAGCTGGGAGACCAAGGTGGGGGGATGATTCCACAGATTCAGAGAAGGAAGTACCTGGTACTTCAAGCTCTCAATCTGAACATAACCAAGAGGACTCAGAAAAGCTCCTCAAGGATAACCCTAGGTATGTAGGGGGAAGTACTGATGGTACAAAAGGGGACACACAGGTAGGTCCACTTTTTCTTCCCGTTGGATGGTACAAAGGGTTACCAGGAGGAATATATACTCCTCCTCTCCATCCTCACTCTCTTCAGCATCCTGTGCTGAATCCACCCAAATCTAATAACTCAGAAGAGTTAGCTTTATGTAAGGGGTACAACGTGCACAAGATTGAGAAGGCAAAACTCAGATAAAAAAGGGAGCAGCTGGCCCTTGAAAGGGAAGCGCTAGAGGTGGAGAGAAAAGGGAAGGATTTGGGATTAGAACCCCATGGTGGCAGCTTTAGAGATTCCAGGGACAGGGAAGGACACTTTGACTCCAGGAATCTCAGCAGGATAGTTCCCCCTTACAAATCTGGGGATGATGCACACAAATGGGTAACTGCTTTGGAGGGGGCCTATAAAGTCCAAAAGGTCCCCCAGAGGCAGTGGACAGTACGTTCTAAGCAAGAAAAATAATCTACAGAAGATAGCCAGTCAGAAACATTCGGGGGTATAGGCATGATCCGTTTTAAACATATTTGTCTCCTAGCCAGTAACATAAACAAAAACAATATACACTTATGCGGCCTGGATAGCTTCTGGTCCCATGCGGAACCAGGGGAAACACCAAATAATACTAAAGAGGAGGTCAGCTCCACCTCAATACTTATAAACTGCTTAAGAAAACCATTAAACCCAGACCAAAAGATACGTAGATTAGGACAACTCCAAAACATATGTATATAATTCGCATTAAACTCCCCACATTGTTGACACTTTTTTTCTGACTTCCCCACGGTGGATAACTTCTGGGGGGGACCAATAAACCCTATGCATCATGAACAAATGATTTTTTTCAAAGTGGCTGATCTAGTTACGACCAGAGCATGGAGCTTGATAATTCCCAAATATGCACTATATCCAAATCTGGCAAAACTTTTCCCCATTTCTTCTCGGGAAGCAAAACCACTGATTCTGAAGCATCAAGCAATGCCTGATCCCAAACAGAAACTTCTTTGTGTACTAACGTCGAGGATAATTTCTCTTCCCATTAATTATACACCCCCCCTTTCTCTCGAAGGAATGACGCCCAACTTGCTAATTGTAAATATTTAAACCTTGAAAGCTTATGATCTGTTAGTTCCTCAAATCTTGACCAGGGCACCAACTTGGCTTCCTTCAAAATTTGTCCCCACCTCGTCATTCCCTTTAATACTAGGGCCAATCTATCTAAAAGGAACTCAGGAGTACCAGGAGAGTCCCAGACTTGAGCTCTGGGACTGTAGTAATGAATATGGAGAGCTTGGCGTACCAACCACCATACTCTGGCAGCATCCTTAAGAAGTTTCAAACAAATCTTTTTGAAGAATTTCCGGTGACCAAACTTATACAAAAAAAGCTACCAGCAGCTAAAAACTCTTGAGTCACTGCACCCCAAAAAGACGTATATTCAGACCTGTCCCATAGCAAAATCCTAACATTTTTCAAATTAAAAGCTAAGTAGTATTTATATAAATCTGGAGCTGCAATCCCCCCCTTCCCCTTGGGCCTACATAATTTTTGCCAAGCAAAGACCATACAAACGAAGTTAAATCAGCTTGCATCTTCTGAAACCAGCTCTTCTTGAATTCCAAGGGGATCGCATTAAACAGAAATGTAAATTTAGGAAGAAGAACCATTTTAAGAACATTTACTCTACCTATAAAAGACAGAGGGAGCCCAGCCCAAGCCTTAAGCAAATTGTGAGTGTCCTTACAAAGCTTATCAAAATTAATCCTAGCCAATTCATTAAGGTTGGAAATAACTTGAATTCCCAGGTATCCAGCGGGCTAGCAAAGGTAGTATTCCAACACATAACTTCAGTTTTCTCGGGTTAACAGAGTAATCCAAGACTTCACCAAACTCCTTTAAACGTAATAGAATTCTAGAAAAAACATGTGTCAAGTCCCCAGTGTATATCATAAGATCATCAGCATACAGAGCAATCTTCTTCTCCCAGCCCATACATAAGAAAGGAGGGATCTTTCTATCCGCCCTGACTGTTGCTGCTAAAGGTTCAATATATAAATCAAAAAGAAGAGGAGTTAATGGACAACCCTGCTGCGTCCCTCTCTGAATCCTAAATCTAGAAGATAACGTATCGTTGATCAAAATACAGGCAGACGGACCTTTATAGATAACCTGAATAGCCTCTATAACTTTCGGGCCCAACTTAAAAGCCTCCATTACACATTGTTAGAAACACCAATTTACCCGGTCGAAAGCTTCGGCTGCATCAAAAGTGAGAACCGATAGGGGAACTTTTTCAGAGATCGCCAGATCCACCGCACCAAACAAGTCATGGGTAAACTCGTGCAAATATCTGCCTCTAACAAACCCTTTCTGGTCCACATGGACTAAATTGCAAATCACGCTCTGGAGCCTGTTGGACAAAATATGGGTGTAAAGCTTATAATCTGAATTCAACAGAGATATTGGCCTGTGTGAACTACAGAAGGCCGGATCTTTCTCTGGTTTCAAAAGGAGGCTAATAACCGCCTCACCCCAAGACTTAGGCATATCAATCCCTTCCTGTAGAAGAAGATTAAACAATTCTGTCAAAATAGGCACCAACTCCTCGCAAAGGTTACTGTATAACTCATTAGGCAAACCATCTGGACCCAGAGCCTTCCCCTTCTTTAGATTCTGAATTGCTGCTCTCACCTCCCCAGAATCTATTTCCCTGGCGAGTTGCTTCTGATTAAATGCTGTTAACTGAGGGAGATGAAGCGCACCCAAATACGCCTTTGCCGACATGTCAGAAAAATGCTGATCTTCTGTGTAAAGACTCTGAAAAAAGCCCACAAAGGCCTCCTCTATCTCAGAATCGGTTGTGGATAAAGCTCCCGTAACCTCTGATCTAACTAGCGAAATAGCATTCTTGGAGCAGTCTGATTTAGTTTTCCAGGCTAAAAGTTTCCCACAGCCTTCTCCATATTCATAGTGGGCGAACCTGCTGCATTCCCATGCCCTTCTCGCTTTGCTCTCTAAAAATAACCCCAGCTCAGATCTTGCCGATTCTAACTGAGCGTTGAAATACCCCATCTGACTCTCCTCCCCCATTAAAGTAGCCTCCTGCAAGGAAACCACCTTGAGCTCAAGTTGTTTTAGTTGATCTTTCTCCACCCTGTATCTATAGGTGGCCAACCCCACAAGCCTACCTCTAATAAAAGCTTTATATGTGTCCCACAATATCTGCAATGTGGTGGACCCATAATTCAGTTAAAAAAAAGCATTAGTCTCCTTCCTCAAACCATCCACAATCAACTCATCCAAAAAACGAGTACGATTAGCTGTCCACCTAGGAGTAGGCACTTGGCTATTAAGAGAGACTTGCATTATTACTGCTGGATGATCTGAAAGATGTGCGGGGGCATGGCAAACCGATATTACCATGTCCCTTAAGTGATGCTGAGTTTTAAAAAATCTATCCTCGAACGATGACCATATTTCTTATTATTAAATGTGTACCTGGGACCCGCCCCACCTTTCTGATGCCAAATATCTATTAAACCAAGCTCCAACATTCTTTGTTTTATCCTTGACCGAGTTTTAGGTGAATTCACCGGTGGTCTTGGTGTAGACTTATTTAGCATTGGGTTCAATAAAACGTTAAAATCCCCATCAACTATATTCAGGTATAAAGCAACCAATAAATGGTTAAAGAGATCTTGAAAGGGTGAGGGGTCATCAACATTAGGGCCATAATACCCAGCGATCGTAAACCAGGTACCGTGCAAGGCGGCCTCCACAATCAACCACCTACCCCTAGGATCCTACTTAACATTAGCAACCTTCACGCATACTGATTTCTTGATCAAAATTGCCACCCCCTTAACTGCACATGATTGATTAGTGTATGCACAATAACCCACCCAATTCAGATGTTTAAAATATACATTCCATTCAGTCTCTAACAAATGAGTTTCTTGTAAAATAATTACTTCCTCCTCTACCCTCTTTAAGAACTCAAAAATTCTCGTCTCCCTCCCAGGAACTCATAGAGCATTAACATTCCATGATAAAAACTTCAACAGGGCCCTCTTCTGGCTAACCATTGTCGATGAAAGAAAAATTGTCGCAGGAAGACCATAAACTTAGCAAAAAGTTGAAGCCCATCATAAGAGTACATACCATACTGCTGAGGACATTTTCAAACACTTGCATAATTTCCCATCCTCCCACCCATTCCCCCACCCACCTCCTATCCCACGTGAAAAACACCACCTGACCTATACCCCAAGTGCACCCGAAACCTCCTCTACCCATGGGAACCCTTCCTTGTCGTCCAAAAGGGTGACTGTTACCACCCATATGAGTTCAAACTGGCCGGCTCTTCTTAAAGGATAAACAATCAACATAAACTTTTCATTTTTTCAATTAATGCCTGGACTTCTGCTGGTTCCCTAATGTTGTACATAGTATTATTCCACATAATCTTCAAAAAGGCCGGGAACCTCATCTGGACTGTAGCGCCATAGGACCTAAGATCCTGCATATACTTCCCCAATTCCCACTGCCTGTCTAAAGTTGCTTTGGAGAGATCCAAGCATAGCCGAAAAGACCAATCGCCCATTGAAAAACTGCCCGCCTTGAGAGCATCAGACAAAAAAAATTATTTTACAGAATAAGTACCAAAGTTAACAAGGATTTTCCTGGGGGTCTTCCTATCAGGCTTCCTCCTGAAGGGATCCCGGTGAACTTTCTTAAACAGGGTTAATACAACAGCCATAATATCATCCCCTTCCAGCCCTTCAGGAACATTCAGTAACCTAATATTATTCCTCTGTAAGTTGTTCTCCAAAGATTCTAGCTTCTCCTGAACCATCTTGCCATTGTGTGTTCGCTGGGAAATATCCTGGGAATTGGACAGTACTCGGGCCTCCTGCTCTGAAACTGCCGTCTCCAATTTACTTATCCTCTCCGCCAACGCATTAAGTTTAGTTTCCAATGCGCACAGGACTCTCTGATTTTTCCTTGATTATACTCAGATACCTCAAATTTACCTCTGATCTCCTCAGATAAAGAAATCAAGAGGTTCTGTACCGCAGAATCTTGGGGGGATGGACCAGACTCTAAAACCTTCATAGACAAGGGGCCCTGCACCCCGCCACACTCAACGGATTGAATTTGCGCAGACTCTTTCTCCCCAGCCTGCTTCCCGTTCTCAAAGGAAGAGGCTAAGGGGGTCAAGGAACGAGAAGAGTTCTCTAAAGGTTGTGGAGGCTGCATCTCTACACTGCGTAAAGTATTTCTCAAAAAGGGTGCAAGGGGAGATGCCAGCTTGTCCCCCTCAGATAGTAAGCCTTGAGCGCAAAAAGCCCTGCTGATATAACTAAGTTTATTACTATGCCTCTTTCTCGACTCAAAGTCAGGTGGAAGGGGTGCGGAAAAACTCCCTTTTTTTAGATTTTATAGTCCCCTTCCCTTGCACTCTCTTGTTACCAAACCCCCCCTTACTGGGAACTTCTGAGTTATTAATTACAACTTTTTGGAGGGCCTTTTCACCCTCCCCTATACAGCAAAAATCTTTCTGTTTCTATGCCAATAGGGGGCCCCTGCAAGACGCTCATACTCTTAACTTCGCTGGCGTCATAAACAAGCTGCCTCCCACCGAAATGGCCAAATAATACTTGCTGTGAGCCTTGGATTCCTCCCCTGACTCCTTCTTGAAGATGTTGAAAGCTGCTGCAAAACGAGGCCCCCGGAAACAGCAGAGGTTAGGAAAACATTTCCCACGGTGGAAAAAACAGGCTGCCTCTGCCCAAGATCCAATGCGTGGGACGCTAAGCCCTGGCTCTCAGAGGGTGCTGAAACGAAGTGAAAGGCTCATCAGCTGCGCTGAGCCTCGCGGCGTCCAGGCGCGGCGTTTCGGTGTCACACAATCCCGTGCGCCGGCCGGAGAGAGCTTGCGACCGCAAAGCTTACGCGGCCGCCATATTCCCCCCAGTGACTCCGCCCAAAGAGGTTCATCTTGTTTCTTAAAAATCATTCACAGTCCCTCTCTCCCTTACTGATTAAATGACCAAAGCCCATTGTGGGTTTCCACATCGTTTGTCCCTCCCTCTCATGCACTGCCACATCTATGTGAGCACTCTGACTATGCTGTTATAGTCGTTTATATGTTTTACTCCGTCTTACACCAATGATGTAGAGCTAATTTTTCATTTAGGCAAAAATGCCCCATGTACAGTCTTAGATATGAGGAATTGCTTTTTAGTCATCTGGCCATCGAACATGGGCGACCCACTTCTCCTTGTGCAAAAAGTAAAATCTCTGGGAGGTGTTCTAGATAAGCACCTGTCATTGAATGCACTGATTGGCTCAGTGGTCAGAGTTTCTCTTTTCAGGTGCTACTCTTTCTTTTCTGCCTCAATATATGGTGTACACCTATAGGTGAGGCACCCTGTACAGAGCCAGCCTCCCACATTGGTAGTGCAGCAGCTGGGATAAAGACTTGCATTGCTTTACCACTTGGTCATAAGTGAGTTCCTACAAGAAACCACTGCTAACTTAGGTACATGCTGTACTGTATGCAAATTGGTATTTTTTCAACATTTGTTTGATTGTGTGTCAGGGGTCTAGCATAGTCTTTTTTCCAACCCCTAAAAGTTTAAAACACTATGGAGTTATAGGTGCACATACACTACACTTGCACCATGTCTTCAGTTGATGAAACTGAACAGTCTCAGGAGTCTAGGTACAGTGGCTTTAAGTTCCAGGAACTTAGGACCCTGCGTAGAGCTAGGAAACTGAAGACAGGTAGTCACCCTACTAAACTTCATCTCCTAGAGATGCTCATTCAGTATGACCTTCAGAATCCTAAAGGGGAAGAATAGCTGGGAGACCAAGGTGGGGGGATGATTCCACAGATTCAGAGAAGGAAGTACCTGGTACTTCAAGCTCTCAATCTGAACATAACCAAGAGGACTCAGAAAAGCTCCTCAAGGATAACCCTAGGTATGTAGGGGGAAGTACTGATGGTACAAAAGGGGACACACAGGTAGGTCCACTTTTTCTTCCCGTTGGATGGTACAAAGGGTTACCAGGAGGAATATATACTCCTCCTCTCCATCCTCACTCTCTTCAGCATCCTGTGCTGAATCCACCCAAATCTAATAACTCAGAAGAGTTAGCTTTATGTAAGGGGTACAACGTGCACAAGATTGAGAAGGCAAAACTCAGATAAAAAAGGGAGCAGCTGGCCCTTGAAAGGGAAGCGCTAGAGGTGGAGAGAAAAGGGAAGGATTTGGGATTAGAACCCCATGGTGGCAGCTTTAGAGATTCCAGGGACAGGGAAGGACACTTTGACTCCAGGAATCTCAGCAGGATAGTTCCCCCTTACAAATCTGGGGATGATGCACACAAATGGGTAACTGCTTTGGAGGGGGCCTATAAAGTCCAAAAGGTCCCCCAGAGGCAGTGGACAGTACGTTCTAAGCAAGAAAAATAATCTACAGAAGATAGCCAGTCAGAAACATTCGGGGGTATAGGCATGATCCGTTTTAAACATATTTGTCTCCTAGCCAGTAACATAAACAAAAACAATATACACTTATGCGGCCTGGATAGCTTCTGGTCCCATGCGGAACCAGGGGAAACACCAAATAATACTAAAGAGGAGGTCAGCTCCACCTCAATACTTATAAACTGCTTAAGAAAACCATTAAACCCAGACCAAAAGATACGTAGATTAGGACAACTCCAAAACATATGTATATAATTCGCATTAAACTCCCCACATTGTTGACACTTTTTTTCTGACTTCCCCACGGTGGATAACTTCTGGGGGGACCAATAAACCCTATGCATCATGAACAAATGATTTTTTTCAAAGTGGCTGATCTAGTTACGACCAGAGCATGGAGCTTGATAATTCCCAAATATGCACTATATCCAAATCTGGCAAAACTTTTCCCCATTTCTTCTCGGGAAGCAAAACCACTGATTCTGAAGCATCAAGCAATGCCTGATCCCAAACAGAAACTTCTTTGTGTACTAACGTCGAGGATAATTTCTCTTCCCATTAATTATACACCCCCCCTTTCTCTCGAAGGAATGACGCCCAACTTGCTAATTGTAAATATTTAAACCTTGAAAGCTTATGATCTGTTAGTTCCTCAAATCTTGACCAGGGCACCAACTTGGCTTCCTTCAAAATTTGTCCCCACCTCGTCATTCCCTTTAATACTAGGGCCAATCTATCTAAAAGGAACTCAGGAGTACCAGGAGAGTCCCAGACTTGAGCTCTGGGACTGTAGTAATGAATATGGAGAGCTTGGCGTACCAACCACCATACTCTGGCAGCATCCTTAAGAAGTTTCAAACAAATCTTTTTGAAGAATTTCCGGTGACCAAACTTATACAAAAAAAGCTACCAGCAGCTAAAAACTCTTGAGTCACTGCACCCCAAAAAGACGTATATTCAGACCTGTCCCATAGCAAAATCCTAACATTTTTCAAATTAAAAGCTAAGTAGTATTTATATAAATCTGGAGCTGCAATCCCCCCCTTCCCCTTGGGCCTACATAATTTTTGCCAAGCAAAGACCATACAAACGAAGTTAAATCAGCTTGCATCTTCTGAAACCAGCTCTTCTTGAATTCCAAGGGGATCGCATTAAACAGAAATGTAAATTTAGGAAGAAGAACCATTTTAAGAACATTTACTCTACCTATAAAAGACAGAGGGAGCCCAGCCCAAGCCTTAAGCAAATTGTGAGTGTCCTTACAAAGCTTATCAAAATTAATCCTAGCCAATTCATTAAGGTTGGAAATAACTTGAATTCCCAGGTATCCAGCGGGCTAGCAAAGGTAGTATTCCAACACATAACTTCAGTTTTCTCGGGTTAACAGAGTAATCCAAGACTTCACCAAACTCCTTTAAACGTAATAGAATTCTAGAAAAAACATGTGTCAAGTCCCCAGTGTATATCATAAGATCATCAGCATACAGAGCAATCTTCTTCTCCCAGCCCATACATAAGAAAGGAGGGATCTTTCTATCCGCCCTGACTGTTGCTGCTAAAGGTTCAATATATAAATCAAAAAGAAGAGGAGTTAATGGACAACCCTGCTGCGTCCCTCTCTGAATCCTAAATCTAGAAGATAACGTATCGTTGATCAAAATACAGGCAGACGGACCTTTATAGATAACCTGAATAGCCTCTATAACTTTCGGGCCCAACTTAAAAGCCTCCATTACACATTGTTAGAAACACCAATTTACCCGGTCGAAAGCTTCGGCTGCATCAAAAGTGAGAACCGATAGGGGAACTTTTTCAGAGATCGCCAGATCCACCGCACCAAACAAGTCATGGGTAAACTCGTGCAAATATCTGCCTCTAACAAACCCTTTCTGGTCCACATGGACTAAATTGCAAATCACGCTCTGGAGCCTGTTGGACAAAATATGGGTGTAAAGCTTATAATCTGAATTCAACAGAGATATTGGCCTGTGTGAACTACAGAAGGCCGGATCTTTCTCTGGTTTCAAAAGGAGGCTAATAACCGCCTCACCCCAAGACTTAGGCATATCAATCCCTTCCTGTAGAAGAAGATTAAACAATTCTGTCAAAATAGGCACCAACTCCTCGCAAAGGTTACTGTATAACTCATTAGGCAAACCATCTGGACCCAGAGCCTTCCCCTTCTTTAGATTCTGAATTGCTGCTCTCACCTCCCCAGAATCTATTTCCCTGGCGAGTTGCTTCTGATTAAATGCTGTTAACTGAGGGAGATGAAGCGCACCCAAATACGCCTTTGCCGACATGTCAGAAAAATGCTGATCTTCTGTGTAAAGACTCTGAAAAAAGCCCACAAAGGCCTCCTCTATCTCAGAATCGGTTGTGGATAAAGCTCCCGTAACCTCTGATCTAACTAGCGAAATAGCATTCTTGGAGCAGTCTGATTTAGTTTTCCAGGCTAAAAGTTTCCCACAGCCTTCTCCATATTCATAGTGGGCGAACCTGCTGCATTCCCATGCCCTTCTCGCTTTGCTCTCTAAAAATAACCCCAGCTCAGATCTTGCCGATTCTAACTGAGCGTTGAAATACCCCATCTGACTCTCCTCCCCCATTAAAGTAGTCTCCTGCAAGGAAACCACCTTGAGCTCAAGTTGTTTTAGTTGATCTTTCTCCACCCTGTATCTATAGGTGGCCAACCCCACAAGCCTACCTCTAATAAAAGCTTTATATGTGTCCCACAATATCTGCAATGTGGTGGACCCATAATTCAGTTAAAAAAAAGCATTAGTCTCCTTCCTCAAACCATCCACAATCAACTCATCCAAAAAACGAGTACGATTAGCTGTCCACCTAGGAGTAGGCACTTGGCTATTAAGAGAGACTTGCATTATTACTGCTGGATGATCTGAAAGATGTGCGGGGGCATGGCAAACCGATATTACCATGTCCCTTAAGTGATGCTGAGTTTTAAAAAATCTATCCTCGAACGATGACCATATTTCTTATTATTAAATGTGTACCTGGGACCCGCCCCACCTTTCTGATGCCAAATATCTATTAAACCAAGCTCCAACATTCCTTGTTTTATCCTTGACCGAGTTTTAGGTGAATTCACCGGTGGTCTTGGTGTAGACTTATTTAGCATTGGGTTCAATAAAACGTTAAAATCCCCATCAACTATATTCAGGTATAAAGCAACCAATAAATGGTTAAAGAGATCTTGAAAGGGTGAGGGGTCATCAACATTAGGGCCATAATACCCAGCGATCGTAAACCAGGTACCGTGCAAGGCGGCCTCCACAATCAACCACCTACCCCTAGGATCCTACTTAACATTAGCAACCTTCACGCATACTGATTTCTTGATCAAAATTGCCACCCCCTTAACTGCACATGATTGATTAGTGTATGCACAATAACCCACCCAATTCAGATGTTTAAAATATACATTCCATTCAGTCTCTAACAAATGTGTTTCTTGTAAAATAATTACTTCCTCCTCTACCCTCTTTAAGAACTCAAAAATTCTCGTCTCCCTCCCAGGAACTCATAGAGCATTAACATTCCATGATAAAAACTTCAACAGGGCCCTCTTCTGGCTAACCATTGTCGATGAAAGAAAAATTGTCGCAGGAAGACCATAAACTTAGCAAAAAGTTGAAGCCCATCATAAGAGTACATACCATACTGCTGAGGACATTTTCAAACACTTGCATAATTTCCCATCCTCCCACCCATTCCCCCACCCACCTCCTATCCCACGTGAAAAACACCACCTGACCTATACCCCAAGTGCACCCGAAACCTCCTCTACCCATGGGAACCCTTCCTTGTCGTCCAAAAGGGTGACTGTTACCACCCATATGAGTTCAAACTGGCCGGCTCTTCTTAAAGGATAAACAATCAACATAAACTTTTCATTTTTTCAATTAATGCCTGGACTTCTGCTGGTTCCCTAATGTTGTACATAGTATTATTCCACATAATCTTCAAAAAGGCCGGGAACCTCATCTGGACTGTAGCGCCATAGGACCTAAGATCCTGCATATACTTCCCCAATTCCCACTGCCTGTCTAAAGTTGCTTTGGAGAGATCCAAGCATAGCCGAAAAGACCAATCGCCCATTGAAAAACTGCCCGCCTTGAGAGCATCAGACAAAAAAAAATATTTTACAGAATAAGTACCAAAGTTAACAAGGATTTTCCTGGGGGTCTTCCTATCAGGCTTCCTCCTGAAGGGATCCCGGTGAACTTTCTTAAACAGGGTTAATACAACAGCCATAATATCATCCCCTTCCAGCCCTTCAGGAACATTCAGTAACCTAATATTATTCCTCTGTAAGTTGTTCTCCAAAGATTCTAGCTTCTCCTGAACCATCTTGCCATTGTGTGTTCGCTGGGAAATATCCTGGGAATTGGACAGTACTCGGGCCTCCTGCTCTGAAACTGCCGTCTCCAATTTACTTATCCTCTCCGCCAACGCATTAAGTTTAGTTTCCAATGCGCACAGGACTCTCTGATTTTTCCTTGATTATACTCAGATACCTCAAATTTACCTCTGATCTCCTCAGATAAAGAAATCAAGAGGTTCTGTACCGCAGAATCTTAGGGGGATGGACCAGACTCTAAAACCTTCATAGACAAGGGGCCCTGCACCCCGCCACACTCAACGGATTGAATTTGCGCAGACTCTTTCTCCCCAGCCTGCTTCCCGTTCTCAAAGGAAGAGGCTAAGGGGGTCAAGGAACGAGAAGAGTTCTCTAAAGGTTGTGGAGGCTGCATCTCTACACTGCGTAAAGTATTTCTCAAAAAGGGTGCAAGGGGAGATGCCAGCTTGTCCCCCTCAGATAGTAAGCCTTGAGCGCAAAAAGCCCTGCTGATATAACTAAGTTTATTACTATGCCTCTTTCTCGACTCAAAGTCAGGTGGAAGGGGTGCGGAAAAACTCCCTTTTTTTAGATTTTATAGTCCCCTTCACTTGCACTCTCTTGTTACCAAACCCCCCCTTACTGGGAACTTCTGAGTTATTAATTACAACTTTTTGGAGGGCCTTTTCACCCTCCCCTATACAGCAAAAATCTTTCTGTTTCTATGCCAATAGGGGGCCCCTGCAAGACGCTCGTACTCTTAATTTCACTGGCGTCATAAACAAGCTGCCTCCCACCGAAATGGCCAAATAATACTTGCTGTGAGCCTTGGATTCCTCCCCTGACTCCTTCTTGAAGATGTTGAAAGCTGCTGCAAAACGAGGCCCCCGGAAACAGCAGAGGTTAGGAAAACATTTCCCACGGTGGAAAAAACAGGCTGCCTCTGCCCAAGATCCAATGCGTGGGACGCTAAGCCCTGGCTCTCACAGGGTGCTGAAACTAAGTGAAAGGCTCATCAGCTGCGCTGAGCCTCGCGGCGTCCAGGCGCGGCGTTTCGGTGTCACACAATCCCGTGCGCCGGCCGGAGAGAGCTTGCGACCGCAAAGCTTACGCGGCCGCCATATTCCCCCCAGTGACTCCGCCCAAAGAGGTTCATCTTGTTTCTTAAAAATCATTCACAGTCCCTCTCTCCCTTACTGATTAAATGACCAAAGCCCATTGTGGGTTTCCACATCGTTTGTCCCTCCCTCTCATGCACTGCCACATCTATGTGAGCACTCTGACTATGCTGTTATAGTCGTTTATATGTTTTACTCCGTCTTACACCAATGATGTAGAGCTAATTTTTCATTTGGGCAAAAATGCCCCATGTACAGTCTTAGATATGAGGAATTGCTTTTTAGTCATCTGGCCATCGAACATGGGCGACCCACTTCTCCTTGTGCAAAAAGTAAAATCTCTGGGAGGTGTTCTAGATAAGCACCTGTCATTGAATGCACTGATTGGCTCAGTGGTCAGAGTTTCTCTTTTCAGGTGCTACTCTTTCTTTTCTGCCTCAATATATGGTGTACACCTATAGGTGAGGCACCCTGTACAGAGCCAGCCTCCCACATTGGTAGTGCAGCAGCTGGGATAAAGACTTGCATTGCTTTACCACTTGGTCATAAGTGAGTTCCTACAAGAAACCACTGCTAACTTAGGTACATGCTGTACTGTTTGCAAATTGGTATTTTTTCAACATGTGTTTGATTGTGTGTCAGGGGTCTAGCATAGTCTTTTTTCCAACCCCTAAAAGTTTAAAACACTAAGGAGTTATAGGTGCACATACACTACACTTGCACCATGTCTTCAGTTGATGAAACTGAACAGTCTCAGGAGTCTAGGTACAGTGGCTTTAAGTTCCAGGAACTTAGGACCCTGCGTAGAGCTAGGAAACTGAAGACAGGTAGTCACCCTACTAAACTTCATCTCCTAGAGATGCTCATTCAGTATGACCTTCAGAATCCTAAAGGGGAAGAATAGCTGGGAGACCAAGGTGGGGGGATGATTCCACAGATTCGGAGAAGGAAGTACCTGGTACTTCAAGCTCTCAATCTGAACATAACCAAGAGGACTCAGAAAAGCTCCTCAAGGATAACCCTAAGTATGTAGGGGGAAGTACTGATGGTACAAAAGGGGACACACAGGTAGGTCCACTTTTTCTTCCCGTGGGATGGTACAAAGGGTTACCAGGAGGAATATATACTCCTCCTCTCCATCCTCACTCTCTTCAGCATCCTGTGCTGAATCCACCCAAATCTAATAACTCAGAAGAGTTAGCTTTATGTAAGGGGTACAACGTGCACAAGATTGAGAAGGCAAAACTCAGATAAAAAAGGGAGCAGCTGGCCCTTGAAAGGGAAGCGCTGGAGGTGGAGAGAAAAGGGAAGGATTTGGGATTAGAACCCCATGGTGGCAGCTTTAGAGATTCCAGGGACAGGGAAGGACACTTTGACTCCAGGAATCTCAGCAGGCTAGTTCCCCCTTACAAATCTGGGGATGAAACACACAAATGGGTAACTGCTTTGGAGGGGGCCTATAAAGTCCAAAAGGTCCCCCAGAGGCAGTGGACAGCTATCCTGTGGCTCTCCTTTGCAGTGGACTCTGAGCTGACCTCTCCCCAATAATTGGGAAAGAAGGCAGACAAACCGGTCTGCATGAGGGTGGGTAAGTAAACCCATAGTGAGGGTGACCAGAAGAAAGGTTAATACTTAAAACGTCCCAGGGGAAGGACGGTGAGAACCCCAAAGTTTTCAGGTCCACAAACTTCTTCTTCTGGGGGTGGGTCCAAGTCCTCCTCTTCCTCTTATAAGAAACCTTGGTGCTTTCTCTCTAAAACAAAAGGTCATAGGACATCTGACTCCAGTTGTCCTACGAAAGTCACCAGTACTACTACTACTCCCCCTAGTGCCCCTAGTAGTAGCACTAGTAGTAGTACCACATCCAAGGGTGTAGCTGGGTTCACCTTGGGTACTGCAGTGGACTCTGGCCTAGTCAGAGAAACCACTGAGACTGTCCTGGTATCCGAGGGTGGCTTTGACCTTGCCACTTTGGCTTCCTGGCCTCCTAGAATGAGGAAATACAGGAAGCACCCTCTCATTAATGGTAGTGAGGCAGAGGCTTACATGGACACTGGTGCAAATGTCACCATGATGACTGAAAAACTGGTGGCTCCTGAGCAAATTCTACTTGGGCACACTTATCAACAAGTAACCAACATAGACAATATCACTAAGTGCCACCCCATGGCAGTGGTTAATTTCAGCTGGGGGGGTTACTGGCCCTAAAAATGTAATAGTATCTTCATCTATTCCTGCAGAGTGTCTTATGGGCAATGATTTGGAGACTTCAGCATGGGCTGAAGTGGGGTTGCAGGCCCATGCAGCAATGCTGTGCACCCCTAAGAGTGTGTTTGTGGGAACTAGAGCACAGGTCAAGGAGATGGGGAACAAGTAGCATTGAAGCCTGGAACAATGGACCAGGCAGCTCCCAAGAAGAAAGGTAGGAAGGGTAAACTGCTATCCTCTCTCCAGACATTCATGCGAGGATCAGTCTCCCCAGGGAGATGATCTTGCCCCTTGTGAGGGAACTGCCCCAGAGGAGCTTGGGCCTGACACAATAGAGCTTTTGGGGACAGGGGAACCCTTCAGGGAGGAATTGAGTCTGGAGCAGAAATCCTGCTTCTCTCTTGAAGGACTCAGACAGCAAGCTGTTGCAGAAGAGGCAGGGGATGTCAGTGGATCCCAAAGGATTTCATGTGAAAATGGTCTCCTTTACTCTGAGGCCAGAGACCCCAAGCCTGGTGCTACCAGGAGGTTGATCATGTCTCAGAAATGTAGGGAGTTTCTATTGACCCTGGCACATTCCATAACGCTTGCAGGGCAAAGCAGGACTTGGGATAGACTTGTTCTACACTTTCACTGGCCCCCACATGTTTGAAGACACCAAGGAGTTTTGTCGCTTCTGTGTCACCTGCCAAGCCAGTGGCAAATCTGGTGGCACAGCAAAGGCCCCCTTAATCCGATTACCAGTGGTTGGGGTTCCCTTTGAGAGTGCAGGGACTGACATCGTTGGTCCCTTACACCCTCCTACAGCCTCTGGGAACAGATTTATGATGGTGGTGGTGGACCATGCCAGTAGGTACCCAGAAACTATTCCCATTAGGACCACCACAGTTCTTGCAGTGGGCAAGGCCCTCTTAGGAATCTTTTCCAGGGTGGATTTTCCTAAGGAGGTGGTGTCAGACAGAGGTGCAAACTTCATGTCTGGCTACCAGTAAGCAGTGTGGAAAGAGTGTTGTATAACTTATAAATTCACCACCCCTATCATCCACAAGGAAATGGGTTAGTTGAAATATTCAACAAAACCCTCATAGGTATGATGATGGGACTCTGAAAAACTCAGGAGGAGATGTGATGTCCTACTACCTTTCCTTTTATTTGCCTACAGACAGGTTCCACAGAAGGGAGTGTGCTACCACGGGGACAAAGTTGCAGTAGGAGCCCTCCTGCCAGTTGCAGTCTTTTGTTGGTTCTGGCGAAGTCCAGCAGGGGTTCCAGTGTTCAGATTGCAGAAGTCTCTTGCAGAAGAGACTTGCAGAGGGATCTTGCTCTTGCAGACAAATCTGGGGTCCGACCCTCAGCGGAGCCCTTAAGTAACCCAGGAAAGTGGTTGGACAGCTTCTGCAGTGACCCACATATCGGGGGGGTAGGGTCAGGGATGCTAATCTGGGGACTGACCAGCCATATGCTCCCAGGGGCCTCTGCTCATATTAAATCCAAGATGGCAGAATCAAGGTGCCTCCTGGCAGAGCTCTGGGCACCTCCCTATGGGAGAAGCTGGACAGGCGGTGATCACTCCCCTGTCTTTTGTGTGGTTTCGCCCCATTGCGGGAGCCAGGGGTTCCTGCACTGTAGTGAACCGGTTAATGCAAAGAGGGCACCAAATGTGCCCTTCAAAGCAGTCTGGTGGCACTCAGGAGCACCCTGACCCATCCCAGAGACACCTATTTCTAAAGGCGGGATGGTAACACTTCTCCTCTATAGGAAATTCTGTGTTCTGCCGTCCCCTGCCCGAGTTAAGCTCAGAAGCAGGAGGGCAGAACAGTGTCTGGGGTAGGCGGCAGCACTGGCTTGCACGCAGACCCTGCAAGTCTGCAGGGGCAGATATGGGGGAACACTCTAAGGAGCCCCCACAGTACATGGTATCATGCAACAAACACTGCATTCGGTGGTTCCAACATATTTGATACCAAACTTGACTAGGTTCGGTGAAGCCATTATGTCGTTGCACATCTTGTGATGACCAGTGTCCACTACATACCTTAAGTTTGCTTCCCAGAACAGGTGTTTGCAGGGGTGCCTCTGCTCATGTAGGGCACCCTCACATTTAGAACCATGCACCTTGACCCAGAGGGGAAGAATGCAGTGACCATGATATAAGGGGGAACCTTATATCTGAGGTGAAAAGTGTATGCACCATTTCACACAGGTGGCAATGGCAGGTCTGAAGTCGCAGTTTGCATGGGCTCCCATGGGTGGCATAATACATGCTACAGCCCACTGGGGCCCCGGGTGTACCAATGCCCTGGGTACCTAAGTAGCACATAAAGAGACTTACAGGTGCACTCCAGTATACCTATTGTGGGATATAAAACTTGCTTACCAACTAAATTTAGAGGAGAGAAAACTGACACGGGTCCTGGTTAGCAGGATCCTGGTGTACTACAGTCAAAACACATTGACACCTGGGAAAAAGTGGAGGTAACTATGTCAGAAAGATCCTACTTTCCTACATAGCCCCCTCCTCCAAAATAAAAGAGGATAAGACTAGCCTTACCCAGGTGAGTCTTCATTTTCTAAGTAGAAATATCTCGAAAGTCCATCTGCGTTGGCATGGTTACTCCCAGGTCTATGTTCCATTGAAAAGTCCATCCCCTGTAGGGAAATGGACCACCTCAAAAGTTTTGGATTTTCACCATTCATCTGTTTAAGCCATAAAAGGTGATTGTGGTCTGTCTGAACAATAGAGTGAGTGCCAAACAGGTATGGCCACAGCAAAGGCCTCCCTGTTTATAGCAGACCAACGTTTGTCTCTGTGGGTCAACCTCCTGCTAATAAAAGCTACTGTTTGATCCTGGCCCTCTTTATTAAGTTGGTATAGTACTACTCTTATTCCTATTTCTGAAGCATCTGTCTTGAACAATGAATTGTTTTGAGTAGTCAGGGCTTTTTAGAATTGGAATTGAGCACATATCCTTCTTCAGGGCATCAAAGGCCTCTTACAAGCTAATTATCTAGTTTACCTTTTTAGGCATTTTCTTAGATGTAAGGTCATGCAGAGGGGTCACAATGGACCCATACCCCTTTACAAATCTCCTGTAATACCCAGTCAGGACCAAAAAAGTTCTGACCTGAGTCTGAGTAGTGGGATCAACCCAATCCACAAAGATTTAGATTTGGCCCTGCAATGATTGAAATTGGCCTCCGCCTACCAGGTGGCCCCATTATACATCTTTGCTTTGTCCTATCTGGCACGAGCTGTCCTTGATAGTGAGGCATGCTTTTTTTAGTGCCTCAGGTAGTCCCAAGATAGACCAGGTGATCCTGCCAAGGGGATCTAAAGACAGCAAAATCATTTAGATATGCTGCACTGAAGTCTTCCAGACATGACAGGACAACTGGACTTGCCCCAGGGATGTCATAAGGCTCTATAACCCCCAACTCCAGCATCTTGAAAACATTTGCTCTGATGCAATTTGTAACATGGTCAGATTGCCTGTAGATTTTATACTTGACAGGCAGACTGCCACCTATGTCCACATCATAGACACACCAGGTAGTTTGTCTGGGTGTCAGAGAAACAAGTTCTGGGAACTGACTGAGCACATGTCTGTAATCAGTTTGTTGTTGTTTATTGAGGCTGTCAGCAAAGACTACTCCATCTTCTGAACCATCAACAGGGTTGTGTGAGAGGAGATCAGGGAGAGGATCACTTGCTTCTTCCTGTCCCTTGTCAGTGGCCATGAGCAAGCTCATTTCAGCCTTGTCATAGTAAGGCTTTAGGCGACTTACATGAAACACCCTATGGTGGCTTCTTGGAGTATCCAGGTCCACCAGGTAGGTGACCTCACAATTCATTTCCACAATATTATGGAGGTCACTCCACTCATCTTGGAGTGCTCTTAGGGCCATAGGCTACAAATCCTACACCTTCTGTCCTGGCTGGTAAACAGTCAGAACAGCCTTTTGGATGTGCCATAACTTTTGCAGTTCTTGGCTGACCTCAAGGTTTTTACTGGCCTTCTTCATGTACTCAGCCGTACGTGAATGCAGGTCTAGTACATAGTCCACAATGTCCTGTTTGGGGAATTGAGAGGCTCCTCCTATCGCTCCTTTACAAGACAGAGAGTATCCCTAACTGGATGTCCAAATAGAAGCTCAAATGGACTCACAAGCACCTCAATGTTGATGACCAGTTTGTGGATCCAGCTGTCCTACGGACTCTCCAAGGCTCTACAACACAGGTGGTGGCTCTGTGGCACTCCAGAGGTCTGACCTTTCTTCATTACAACTGAGAAGTCATTGGAGCTGCTTGGCAAGAATCCCTATGCACCGTGTCTGATGCCATTGCTAAGGCTTGTTGGCTGTTCACTCCGAACACCTCCCAGCTTAAAAAAGCCCCAGTCTCCAGCATCACATCACTCCAAGAACGACGACCTCCCTGCAACCTCTAAAACGTGGGCATCCATCCATGTTGTGTTGCTGAGGCCTCTCTGTGATTCCCTGTGCCTACTGCCAGTGGGTCTTGCTGGAGTCTCCAATGATTCCTCCTGGCTCTCTTGCTGGCTGAGTGCTAGCCCCAACTTACCTCCAAATGATGAGTCCCTCCGACCTTGCTAGTCTCCAAACCCTGCAACCCTGCGCGCAACACTTTCTTGCATTTGCCAAAGCTTGTTGGTGGTCCTGCTGACCACTGATCCCTCTGCAATCCGACAACAGGCATGGGACGGCTCATGGATGACTCCTGGGATTTGCCTGCATCACCTGGACACCACAACTGCACTTCTGCCACAACAACCGTTCAAGGAGGGTAGGCATTGCACTCCTGCATCCCCTGGGCATCTCTGAGTCATCTGGACTCTGTCTCCTCTTTCCTTAGCTCCTCTTCATCTGGAACCCACTCTGGGTTCCAGCAACCAGATCCACAAGTCTGGACAGCAGCTGGTCAACCGAGGTCTCCTTTGACTTCAATGGGCCGTTCCGACACAACTTCACCCCTATGCACCTGGGCTCCCTGGTGTAAGTACTCTGCTTCTCTGGGTATTCATGGGTGGGAGCACTCTTGAACTTTCCTTGTCACAACAGGTTTCCTCGGGGTCCTCTGGGAAGGGTCTTAGAACACAAAAACTCTAACCGCGACTTCCCCATGTTATGCTATGGACACTGACCGGGGATTACAACTCTGCACACAGACGCCTGGGGAATCCTAGTTACTTACTTTTGGTGTTTTAGTGCATCCCCAGTCCTGAGGATCCTTGGGTAGTAGTCTTGGTTAGTAGTGACTTCCACCTTCCATTTTTTTAGTATATGGTTCCCCCCTCCATAGGGGTCCATGGTATTTTATGCCTTTACATTCCTGTTTCTAAGAATATTTTTGTGTGTGTGTATTTCCAGTTAGGAGATAGACCAAAGTTAGTTTAGTGCCTGCACTTTAATAAATAATACATTATTTTTCTATCACTTGTGTGGTTCCTTTTTGTGTGTACATGACTGATCTGTGTAGTATTTGCAATTTCTTCACCCTCCTGGATAAGCCTTAGCTGCTCTCCACAGCTACCATTCGAGAGCTCGGGGTATCTGGAACCATTTTACTATCACTAAGGGTTGCCTGGACTCCGTACAGGGTGCTTCACCTATAGGTGTACAAGATATACTGAGCCAGCATCCTACAATACTGTGCACTACATTCTGCTTCTCAGGCTACATTATTGTAACAGCCTGCACCTTGGCTGCCTGCCTATTACTTGTTGGAAGATATTTTATGATGGATTCTTCACATTCAGAGCTGCTGCAGGCCATACTTCCAGTGGAATGGGACTCTTGCACTGCCAAGCAATTAAGTTAGGAGTCCTGTTTAAAAGACCTTGCTGCTGCACAGATATTACAATAGGACAGAATTCAGTTGTCCATCAGAGGGGTTTGCAAGATATCCATCAGGAAGAACTCTCCTTTCTAAGATTCCAGGCACAAAAAAGACAGGCACTGCAGTGGGTAAGTGTTTCGTACCCTCGAACCAAAATTTTGCGTGAGCTTCATGTGAAACTGTGCAGAGTGGAAACCGTCTTACTTTTAGGACATTTTCAAAAACGTCCTTATAATGTTAATTATGCCCTATCACTATACTTTCTCTCCATCCTAATTCACCTTTTGTTAATCTTTCTCTGAATGTGAGTGGTTCCTAGCATCAAGATTCTTCTTTGATAAAGCTGCACTTAACAAATAAAGAGATAAATACAAATATTAGAAATATACCTGTGAGTGAGTCAGTCATATCAGAAGTAGAACCCTAAATGACACCAGGTGTTGCTAACAGTAGAGCTCAGATTGAGTATGCTATTATTAGGGACACATGTTTGAATGACTCTGGTCATTATAATGACCAGAACTCTGAGTGATGTGAATTTGGTTAAAATCAATATGTAATCAATACTTTTTCATTGATTCTGGCTATTATTAGTAGCACATCTTTGAGGGACACTGCAACAGAGTTGTGAATGAGCTTGTGTTACTAAGAACAGATCTTTGAATGAATTTGGATATTTTAAATATGGGGCTCGGAATGATACAGTCTGGTTGTTACCATTAGCAGTTTATTGGGCGTTTGTGCTCTAATGTAACAATTTTGAGTGAATATGAAAGTAATGTAGACCTCTGAGTGAGACTATATATTACCAAACAAGCTCTGAGGGTGTGTAATTATAATCTCTCTCTCTCTCTCTCTCTCCCTATATATATATATATATATATGCAAATCTGTGACAAATTTCTGAGATATTCTTATTTATCCACGTATCTCTGCATATGGCTGCATATTCTGAGCAGATCCTGATGGGTAACTAGGTATTGTTATGACAAAAGTGGTTTTGCAATATTTTACAAAAAGAGTACAGAGACTGACCATTTTATCTAAGTCTGTATGTGCGAAACATGGGCACTCTCCTCCGTTTTCCTTCTTCTGGAAGAGCCCATCAGCACTAGGATCTCTCTGTTTCTGACACACCTCCTGCAGAGTTGGAAGGCTCCTTCCCTCTCTAAACAGGTAGGTTGGCTTTGAAGCACCTCAAGTCAGATGAACAGCTTCTTCTAGCAAGGCAAGACTGAAGGTGATGTCCCCTCATCTCTGGGAATCTGACTGTCAGGCAGACTTCATCCCATGTTGCACAGCAGTCATCTGAGTACTTTGTAGAGCACTACCTTTCTTGGTCATACAGAACTTGGAACTGGAGCAACAAGTGTGTCAGTTGGTCCAATGTTTACTCAGTCAAAGCAGATAGAAATGTGGATCCTCTGTCTGCACTTTTGGAACAGGCATAGGGTGGTTCTTCCTTCAGGTGCCTCTTCAGGCTGATCTCCACATACAGCCTTTCTGTAGATTGATGCTCCTCTTAAAAAGCTAGTCCCTAGCCTGGAGCCCTCACAGCAGAGACACAGAAGAGTGTGAGCTTTCTCCACTCAGATGTCATCAGCCACACTGAAGAATGATCATGAGAAAGACAAAATGATGTCCTCAACTAAAAAATCCCTTTCATTTTGAACAGCAGAGATTTCAGTCCCATCTGTCTCCCCACCATCTACCAAATAGCAGTGCTGCAGGACGACTATTCAGCAACTCCTTTCAGCAAAAGTCCTAACTGAATTTCTAAAAGAGCCCTCTTTCCTATTTCCATACTTCACACTAGATATCTTCCCTCCAGCTTCAAAAATGTTTGCAATACGTCTTCACTCCCTGTGAATAAAACCTCACCTTTATCTTGTGTAAAAGGCCAGACAAGAAGTATCCAAAATGGACCCCACAGGCCTCCATGACTCTGGTTCACCTGGTCTACAATACATGTACCACACCAGCCATTTACCCAATACATGTAACAGGCACATGGGATCTTAGCACTAGGATCTGGGTATGCGCATAGAAGCGGAACTTTACACAAATGGACCAGTAGGCCATCATGATAGAGACATAGATAAGAAGGTCTGGTCACAACTATAGGGTCAGAAAACTTGGTACACTACCACCACTGCTGTATGGGCAAACCCCATAAAAGGAACAGTTGCCCACTGTCAGTGAAATGAGGGTATTCTTCGTGCATCTCTCCAGTTGCAGGACAGGGCAATGGCCTCACTTGTGCAAAGAAGCAGACCTAGGCCTGTGCACACAGACTAAATTAATGTTAGTCTACGACCTGAATCAAAAGTCAGGAACCATATACATACAGTTAGGCAGGATACCAGATATATGCAGTCGTACACGCAGGGCAGGAGAACACAACTGTACACCATGCAAGGGGCATTCCCATTCCTACACTGCAGCTTTCCAGATTTCCAATATGTTGCACACAGTTTATCACTGCAAAGGTTGCATCATTTGTTTTTATGTAATCACACATATTTTCAGGAAAATGTATGTTAATGGAAAATGTGGCATGGAATGCTATACTTCAGAGTTAAATGCATCCTGGCATCTATTTTGGACCCATGGATGCATTTCTCACAAGAAAAGGGCAAAAACACAAGTGCTTCGAGCAACAGCCACTTGGCTTCTGGACATTCACACTGTTCCCGTGCTAATGCAGTAGGATGAATGGTCATTAATTAGATATAAAGGAATAAAGATGTTATTTCAAGACTTTCATATAACAAGCATAACATGAAATGCGGGCAATTATGTGAGATTACGCCATTATAATCATATTTTCACCTAAACACATTTTGCACCTGTGGGCATAATGAATCTATAACACCCCCATATATATCTGGTACTATTCGCTTACAAGACCCAGAGGAAAAAAATTGGGGACTAAGACTTTGCAGGCTATGTTCAAGTGTGAGGGAAACAGGAGGGAATTATCGTGTTTTGGAAAAAAATACCAAAAGTTTGACAAATGTCATATTTAGCGCACTTTCCTGGCCAGCTCAACAGTGAGAGAAATCCTTCATCAGCAATACAAACCTTAGTATATTTGTGTGATATGTTTTCATACAGCCCAGAGTGATATCTTTGACTGAAAGACAAGTACTATCTACTGGGATTTTGCCTGCAGCAGTACTGCAATTTCCCGAAATGCACTACACCCATTATATTACTATGGGCTCTCTGACCACAGAAAACCCATACATGTCTAGTACTTCCACACCCAGGAGACACAGAAGAACAAAGGTGGGGGTCAAGCTTTTGAGAGATATGTTGCAATGTGAGGGAGACTAGAAGGAATTATCATGTTGGAAAAAATGTTGATAAAAATATGACAAACGTCAGGTTCTGAGTGTTCTACTGGCTCATTGGTCATGGTAGGAGAAGTCTGGTTGCACCAATAGATTCCTAAGGCCGTTCATAAATAAACAATACTTTGTTTTTTAAGTTTTCATATAGTTCTGAGCTTGATGTTCATCATCAAATGAAGAGTGCATCATAAACATGGACGTCACCCTATATAGATCAAACAACTTTGCATTTTTCCAACTCACTCACTGTTTCTCATGTACAGCATTACCTGACTTTGTCTCATATTGTGCATTTTTAGCAAAACGTCCACATTTTCTACAGCTAGCCATGTCTTCGAAACTGTCTAGATGGTTTCTAAGCCCACAATCATAACACACAGTGTCATTTTTACGCACACTCTTTTGTTGACTGCTGTTTGACACAATAACTCCAACTTGTGCATTATCATTACAAGTATCCAGCTCCTGGCATGCTACGATGGAGCATTCAGTCCCTTTAGCGACTGCTAGAGTCTCAGGAATTGTTGGATTCTTGCAAAATGTCTATCAGCATCTTGACAGACAGAACAGGAGCCAAATGAGACGTCTACAAAGGAGCCGAAACTAGGAGACCAATAATACATCTCTTCATTTTTGTCTTTGTCAGTATCACACCTTTATGACCTGAGTGAGCCAACCATACCAAATATTCCCTAGCAGCCAATGAAGAGATGGCCTTTATCGCTTTGGTAGAGAGAAAAGAACACACACTTGAACTTGCACCTCGATGCCAAAGAAAAACAGAAGGAAACTATGGCACAATTGAAAGGGAGCCCCTCTAAGTATATGTGCTGTCGAATATTTTAACAACATTTTAGGATGTAAAAGATTCAAACTCTGGCATTTCTCCTTAGAGATAAGGGTATGGGCAATGCAAGCCCCAAATTAACAAGGTGTTGCCTCTCAAAAACTTCAACTTTGACGTATGTCTCTGACAGGAAGAACACAAGGGTGAACTTTCTTTCAAGTTTCATGTTGTTTCAGCAGTGTAGGAAGACAAAGAGTTCACTGTTTCCTTGATTGATGTTCCAAGATGTATTATTGTCAGTTTCAGAAATGCAATAAAAACATTGAGCAAATTCAGAAACAAATAAAAATGTCCCCACATTTTCCGTTGTACCTTCAGGCAAAAAGATTTCTAATAGAGGTACACAAACACCCTACCATTGAAATGGTTAAATTTAGGCTTGTGAGTCACGTTCCTTTTTATGCACTTAACGTCATATGTTCTCAACCATCCAAAGAATGGATTCCTCACTTTAGTTGTAATCTGTCTAGATCAGTGAACTCTGCATGGCAAGGCTTGCATTGTGTTCAGTGAATGTGTGCGTCAGAGTGATTCAGGTGGGGTGGGAATGGTGGTGGGGGTGTGGCACCAAGTAGAATCCAGAAAGAAAAACTGCACGAGCCAAACCATATAAGCACATCTTAATAATTATGTCTGCTAACAGAGAGGTGCGATAGGCTTAGCGTTGGAGTGATATTTTGTTGTAGACATGCGCATGCACTGTACCTAAATAACCTTAAAAGGTTGCTTATATCATGATTTCTACGATTTATCCTGGTAAGCATTTTCTGCCATGCAATACGCTGTCCAACACCATGTCATATATCCTCTGCGGTTTTTTTCAAATACATATCTAACAATTCAAAATTAGAATGGCATGCACATAAAAATAGAGGCTGGCTTTAAGGCTATGCAACTTGATGCATCGGCGAAGCAGTGGGGGTGGGGCCTTGAAAACCATGTGCCTCGCCGCTCAGAGGCGGACTGCCCCTCTAACTGACGTTTTATGCTGGAAGCGCTCATCGATTGTATTTATACTTAATCTCCTCAGAACATTTTGGAAGCCTTTAAACACTTAAACACTGTGCTCTTCTTCCTGGATCGGTTACTACTATGGCACAGGCCAAATTTGCACTCATATATATGACATAAATCGCTTTTAGTATTTCGTTTTCTATTTATTCATTTATTTTAGAAGTTCTAAATGGGGCTCGCGTTTCTGTTATAAATTCTGTTTCCGTTTACGCTAGTATTTTACTATATTTATTTTGTCATCAAATAAATAATGAAGTTGCATTTAGTATCTTTTCATATATATTTTACTGATAAGCATGCACTAGCACACAGACGACGTTTATATGTTAGCATTATAAGAGGCTAGATGCAACACAAACTCGTATGAAAACATTTGCAGTGTGCTGCAAGCACACCTGCGCATCTGTAGAAATCTCTTGTTTAAAGCCCCACTGTAGGAGGCGGGCCTGGTTTGTAGTGGGTACCAAAGATACTTACACCGTATATCAGGTCCAGTTATCTCTTATTAGTGAAATGTAGTCAGTGTCTAGAAGCCTGGCTGTCTAGGGTCACACGAAAGACAATCCTCAATGTTGCAAAAATAAAGGTACTTTATTTTAGTCACACAATGCCTAAAATACTTTGGAGACTATACTCCCTTAGGAGGCAAGTAAATTACACAATATATACACGCGTAACCAAGAACAGATAAGTAAATAGTCAGATAACAGTGAAAATCACAATAGGTTGCAATGGGCCTGGGGGAACCCATACCATGTACTAAAATAGTGAAATGTGAAAGTTGGTTTCTCACCTAGGCGAGTGTAGTGTGTAGAGGGGCGCTGTGAGTGTTAGAAAACACCAAAGGTAAGTAAAATACCCTACCCCAGACCCCAGGAAAGCAGGAGTAAACACAGCAAGTTTCCTAAAACACACTAGAAGTCGTGATGGGAGATAATGCAAGAACGAGAAGAGACTGCAAGACACCCACAATGGATTCCTGGACCTGAAGACCTGTGGAAGAAGAGGACCAAGTCCAAGAAACACTGAAGAGTCCAGGGAGAACACGAGCCCCTGCTCACCCAGATTAAGGTGCAAAAGAAGATCCATCGGTGAGAAGACAAAGTCAGTACTGCACCAAAGAAGACAGATGCGGGTTCCTGGTTGATGCAGAAGATGTCCCAGGCCGGATGGATGAATGCAGTCTGGTTTGCGTCGCTGGATTCTGCCAACAAGCCTTGGCTCATAAAAAACACACAGTTGGCGGAAAATGGCGCTGCGCGGGACCAGGAGGGACCTGGCGGCCTCTACCCAAGACGGCCCCACCACCTTGGAGTCCAAGATGGCAAAACCCAGGGACACTCTGGAGATCTCTGGGCACCACCCCTGGGGTGGTGATGGACAGGGGAGTGGTCACTCCCCTTTCCTTTGTCTAGTTTGGTGCCAGAGCAGGGACTGGGGGGGTCCCTGAACAGGTGTAGACTGGATTATGCAAGGAGGGCACCACCTGTGCCCTTCAAAGCATTTCCAGAAGCTCTGGGAGGATACCCCTTCCATGCCTGTAACACCTATTTCCAAAGGGAGAGGGTGTAACACCCCTCTCCTAAAGGGAATGCATTGTTCTGCCTTCCTGGGATTGAGCTTCTCAACCCCCAGGAGGGCAGAAGCCTGACTGTGAGGTGGCAGCAGCTGGAGCTGCCTGGAAAACCTCAGAAGGCTGTTGTGGCAGTACTGGGGATCCATAGTGGAGCCCCCAGAGTGCATGGGATTGTGCAACCAATACTGGAATCAGTATTTGGGTACAATTCCCAGTTGCTAGACACCTTACTTGGCCATATTCAGAGTTACCATTGTGAAGCTGTACACAGGTATTGACCTATGTGCAGTGCACATTTAAAATGGCATTCCCACATTCACGAAAATGGGCCTGAACAATGTGGGGTCACCTCTGCTAGTGCAGGGGTGCCCTCACACACAGATACTTTGCACCCATCCTTCAGGTTGGAAGACCTGATAAATAGGTGACTTATAAGTGACCTGGTGCAGTGAAAATGGCTGTGAAATAGCGCATGCACTATTTCACACAGGCTGCAATGGCAGTCCTGTAGGAGTCTTTGTATAGGCTCCTTATGGGTGGCAAAAGAAATGATGCAGACCATAAGGGTCCCCTGGAACCCCAATGCCCTGGGTACCTAGTTAGCATATACTAGGGACTTATAAGGGGGGGACCAGTATGCCAATTTGGAGTGAAATACTGAGTTACCAGTATGTAGTGACAAATTTAGAAACAGAGAGAGCATGAGCACTGGAGTTCTGATTAGCAGGACTCCAGTGACAATTTAGAAAACAGTGAAACACACCGACAAGCAGGCCATAAACCATAAGCATGCGGGTCCTGGCTAGCAGGATCCCAGTGACACAGTCAGAAACACACTGACGTCAGGCAGAAATTGGGGGTAACATGCCAAAAAGAGGGTACTTTCCTACACCCACATACTTTCAATCTGCTGAAATATTGTCCGGGCATTCATGGATTACAGACTTTAGTAATGTCCTGTAGGTGGAACTCCCAGAGATAAAATAACTAAGCATCTGGTTGTCCAGCAAGCTAAAGACAAAACAATGCTTAATGTGCCTAAGTGCACTTGTGTATTACAAGCCCCGAGAAAACATCACAGGCTGCCTGTGGCCTTCCATGTGAAACTGAAAACACATTTGGTCACAAGTAAAAACAGCACATGGGAATGCCCCCAAATACCTGGCAGATTAGTTTTTAACCTATATTCCAGGCAGGGTTTTATGATTACCTGACAAAAACATATTCTACTGCCAACAAAGGGTGAGATAAATAGATATAGGGTACTTACATTGATTGCATGCTGAGTCTCGAACACTCTTTCAGAGAACATGAGAAGTCCTGATGATCTTCTGCTGTTCAGTAAATCAGTCAAGACCCAGTTGCTTTAGGATATATAGCCCTGTCATCTTTCCAAGTACTATGTTTACGTTCTTGGTTTTTTAGTGCTACATAAATATAATTGTGTATGATTCAATTACTTACTGGTAATTTAAATAGCAACAGTGCACTGCAAATAACAATATGAGAGTCTCATGTTTTCATGTGGATTTATTTGTGTCTTCTCTTAACTCTCTTTTCTTAAAACATCACACATTAACAGCAGAAACAGCCGACGTGTTTCATCCTTAAACAAGGACTTCTTCAGGGCAGCAATACAATAAAGCTAAATATCTTACAGTATGCATAGCTACAAACACATATGCATATATGCACAAACAAGATAACTCAAAAACATATCAACAAATAAATTTCATAGCCAAATTTCATATGATTGCCCCACAACTATAAAGTACTATACACTTTAATTAATATTATTTTAAAAACTAAAAAGCAACAAACCTAAACAACTTAACAAACGAAAACGATGTTCAAAGACAAGAGGAAAAAGCAACAAATATACAATTTGAGAAGACATTAAATACATGTACCTTTAAAAACATACATCAAACTCATTTTCTGCTTTCGTTTAATACTCTCTTAGCAAAACCAAGTGGCAAAGTGACAAAGTAATAAAAATAATTAGCAAAAATAACATATTAAGTGACAGGATAACAAAAAATAAAGCTAAAAAAGTAACGTACATATACATAACCCCAATACAGTAATCCAATATTTCAATTGAGCTGAGCTCTGTGGGCTGAATTATTGATCCTAGATGCTGTTTTCACATCCATAACCCTTATCCATCGTTAAACCCACACTCAGGCGATTGGTCAAGTTAATACATAGAAATCATACCCTAAAATCACAATATGTAAAGGATAAAATTCATTTCTTCTCATATCACTCTCTTCATTAATCCATTACTTCATTGTCAGACTATCATATATTAAGGACTATCATACATACCTACATTATTCAATTCTTTCTAATCCCCCCATTTTTAGGTTATCAACCACAATATTAATTTGAGCCATTATGCCCAATAACAGAACCTAGTTTGTCGTGAGATAAAGAACACCATGTATAATTCAGGCATTCATCACATTATGCACCTCTTTTAACACTTCGCGTTACAAGGTGTACCTATGTTACAGCCCCATTTGGCATTGCTACATTTTTACCTAGAACTGAATATCCTACACCCCAACCAAAAATAGATTAAATAAATCAAAATTAAAAAAAGAAAAATATAACAAACATAAAAACATATATAACTACCAATTTCATATACCTGCCTGCTAAAGCACTCAAAATAAGCATTTGCTATGCACTTGGTCTTGCATTTGCTTGAGTTAGAGCTATATGCGTTGTAAATGCATAACTGGAATTTTCTTGCCACATAAATTGGTCAATCCTGCCTTATAACTAGGGGGGTTATTACAACTTTGGAGGAGGTGTTAATCCGTCCCAAAAGTGACAGTAAAGTGACGGATATACCACCAGCCGTATTACGAGTTCATTATATCCTATGGAACTCGTAATACGGCTGGTGGTATATCCGTCACTTTACCGTCACTTTTGGGACGGATTAACACCTCCTCCAAAGTTGTAATAACCCCCTTGGTCTTTTCCTCCCACATAATTCCAGTGACCTTGCATACAACTAAAGCACTTCCATTTACCTTCTTCCTCTATCTGCAGCAAAAAATGAAAATGTTGCTGTTTAGCATCCTAATTTAAATCTGCCATGCTAATTCCAATAGAATACGACTTTCACCACCATACAATCAGAGTTGCTAGCTGGCGAACACAACTTTCCCCCAAAAAAGACACAAGACAGCCACGGAGGAGTAACGAGAGAAATAAACTAGAAGGGTCACCTAAACAAATTCTACCTTATTAAGGGACAGATGTACTACACAATTTAGAGGTTGCAATCGCTTCAATTCTTCAGAGATTTTCAAAAGCACTGTGTTTGCCTACATTGGATGGTGCTGCACCATGTACGGATCCCTTTCCAAAAGTCGGTGAAGGCTTTCTGATTTGTAAAAAGGGGGATTGCAAGTAAATCAGAATTGCAATTGAGAAGGGGTGTGTCCCACCCAGACTGCAATTTGCAATGGTATGTTTCTGTAGTTTAGGTTTGCAAATGTAGTTGCAAACCAATGAAGTGTTATCGACACCTGAAAGGGCTAGTAACAGATTTACAAAGGGGAACAGTTCCGGTTTTGGGAATCTCACTGTCAAGCCACTGGCAAGAGCACCATAGGAAACCATTTTTTAAAAAGAGACAAAAATGCAGTATTGGCCCATTTATTATATGTTTCTCATATGGGAAAGCAAATGCAAGGGTAGTGGTTCAAAGTCCTTTGCAGGATGCCATCTCTGCATTCACAGGACATCAGACATTGCGACCTGCCTGTTCAATATTCAATAGGCAGATCTTTTGCAACCCACTACAAATGTGCAATTTGCAATGTCACTTATGTACTAACAGGTCACATTGCAGATTGCACAAGTGACATTGCAAATTGCATAACCATTCTCAAACTAGTCTGTGTGCAAACTGTACGTCCTGGCTAACGAATTAGCGCATCCGGTCTTAGCACAACCCAAGTAAGCAGTTGTGATGCAGTTTTCCTGTTACAGGTGAGTAGTGGCAATACATCCAGATTTTAATTGGAAGGTAAATTCTGCCTTAAATATGTATGGCGGGCCATCATTTATGACCTTCTCATCCACTGACTTAGAACACTTGTATGCAGGCACATCTTATTAGGCTGTGGTCTTGCAAGGCAGATGGAGGGAGACCTATAGACAGAAAAATGCCTGGGACCCAAGCTAGTTATAAATGATAAACAGCCAGTTCCTCTCGTGTCATACCATAAAGAATAGTTAGCCGGATGCACGCAATGGCATAAGCAATCTTTAAACATTCAGCATTTGTTCAAATGAAATGACATACAGGTAAAATGCTTTTGGACACTCTTATAGGGAAAAAGCTAGGGCCAGATTTAAGAGAAAATGACGGTGCATGTCGCTGCGCCAAATTTGACAGCGTCCCACACTATTTTCAAAACTCAGGGATGCACCATATTTTCTAGAATACGGCACACCCCTTAGTTTCCGCAGGCGCGAAATATGCTGCTGTGTGCCAGAGCAGCAACCCTTGCATCATAGTGCAAGGACAGCTGCGTTGAGGGGAAGATAACACAAAAACAATCTTAAATGGCAATTTGCTCTTTCCATGTGTGCTGCACTATACAGCACACATAGAAAGAGCAAAAAATTAGGCAAAATGAAAGCATTTCTCCTCGTTGCACCATGCTAACTCCAACCCCAGGGTGGCATTAGATGTTGGCACCGTCTCAGGTTCATGAAAACTTATAAATCTGGGGCAGCGTCAAAATGCAATGGGTGTTGCTGTGGCATGCCCACAGCAACACCCATTGCACGCCCCTTCCACGCAAAGTGCTGTTTGTGATGGGGCCGTATTTACAAGCCTTGTAAATACGGTGCAGTGCATAGCACCACTGGAGCGTCCCTAAAAGTGATGCTTCTATGGTGGTAGAGGCTCTCAAATATGCCCCTAGTATGCTGATAAAAATCAAACATCATTTCATGGAAGAAAGGAAAGCTTTAAATCAAAACGATTTATCTGGCTGAATTAAACACCAGAGAAATCCCCTCTGTCAACTCAGCCAAAAGGGGACATTTAAGGAGCTCTTTCCACAACTCTGTTCATTTTTATATCCAGACTATCTCTGTGTTGGGAAACAGATTAAAGAAATCCAACACGCATAAGGTTACACAGCATCAAGAGGAAAGCGTCAGACAGCAAATTGGTTCCAAATCTCTACAGACATAATAAATAAATGGGTAAATGGCCCAATTTGTAACAAGCAAACACTCCAAAACACCTAAGTTCCAATCATGGATCCGGAAACAACAGGCCCAGAGTCCCGCATGAACAGAACAAATGAGCACCAAGCCGCCTCATTTCCAACTATGTGAAGTACTTTCACAAGCATTACAAGTGCTAATTGTGAATAACACTGCTCTTTACACTCAGTGCCATCCCGCCATGAAAGTCGAACAAACAAGTAAATGGTGAAAGCTGAAGAGTGGCTGTGAGCAGTGGTATGGAATAGGAGTCGGAATCACGAAAGCTGGACCCATGCATGCCTAAACAACGTGGTCGGAACAATGACTTGTTACCACGAATGCCTTTCCCACGAATGCCTTAACAACGATTTTAACAACAATGCGTGGAACAACATCTGTGGTTCCAGCATGTGACTCCCCCACTCATAAAACAATTGTACCCCAACCCCCACGCCTAAAAACAATTCTACCACTACCCTGACCCCCACCCCTAAAACTTAAACTATCCCGCCCCTAAAACTACAGCAACCCTCCACCCCCCTAAAAATAAAAAAAAACCTGACCCCCTCACCCCTGCCATTAAAAATACCCTGACCCCATCCCCTCCCCTAAAACTACCACGATCCCCATCCCCCCAAAACCCCATAATCTAAACTACCCGACCCCTGCCCCTAAAAACTAAAAAATACCCCAACACCCCACACCACCCCTAAAACTACCGCAGCTCCCCACCCCCCTAAAACCTAAACTACCGACCCCCACCCTGCTCCTAAAAATCCCCCAACCCCTCAACTCCGCCCCTAAAACTACAACGACCCCCCCACCCCACCCCTAAAAATACTGCGACCCCCCCCACGCCCCAGTAAAACCTAAACTACCCTGACCCCCCACCCCACCCCTAAAAACAAAAAATACCCAACCCCACCCCTAAAACTACTGTGACCCCCACCACCCTAAAACTTAAACTACCCGACCCCCCCACCCTGCCCCTAAAATCTAAAAATATCCGAAACCCACACACCCCCTTAAAAGTACAGCAACCCCCCTAAGCCCTAAACTACCCTGACCCCCACCCCTGCCCCTAAAAACTAAAAATACCCTGACCCCCACCCCTATAAAACCTAAACTACCCGACCCCCCACCCCTAAAAACTAAAATTACCCCAATCCTCCCACCACCGCCCCTAAAACTAGTGACCCCACCCCTAAAACTATCACGACCTCCTACCTACCTAAAACCTAAACACCCCAACCCCCACCCCGCTCCTAAAAATTAAAAATACCCCGACCCACCCACCCCTGCCCCTAAAACTACACCTACCGCCCTCCCCTCTAAATCCTAAACTACCCAACACCTCACCCTAAAAATGAAAAATACCCTGACCCTGCCCCTAAAACGGCACTAGCCCCACTTACCCTGACCCCCACCCCACCCCTAAAAACTAAAAATACCCCAACACCCACCCATAAAAATACCCGACCCCCCACCCTTCCCTAAAACTACAGTCACCCTCCACTCCCCCTAAAACCTAAACTATACCGACCCCCACCTCCGCTGCTAAAAATGAAAAATACCACAACCCCCACCCCACCCCTAAAACGGCCCAAGCCCCACTTACCCCGACCCCCCACCCCTGCCCCTAAAAACTAAAAATACCCTGGCCCCCTACCCCGCCCCAAAAACTACAGCGACCCACCCCACCCCAGCCCCTAAAATGGCCCTAGCTCCACTTACCTGATTGCGTCCTCCGACTAAGCTGAGTCCCTTCTTCTGTGCCTTAACCACGCATGTGCATTGTTCAGCACATGCGTGGTTAAGGCACAGAACAACGAAGTTGTGGTTAACTAAAGTGTTGTTCCGCTTTCATTGTTCATGACTTCGTTGTTCCGGAGTAGTAGTTGGGGATGTTTTCCGTGGTATGTTGGGCCGGCAGCAGCAGTTCATTAAGCAGATTTTATCAGATGTCTGCTGGTTCGTGTTACAGCGAGAAAAGGGAACTAAAAAAGCAGGAACAGAGTGACTTGTGTTTCGGAAGAACACTGCTCTCTTTAAGCTCAGTGCCAGCGCGCCATGAAAGTAGAACAAATAAGTATATGATGAAAGCTGCAGTGTGCATTTTTTTCAACCCCTCAAAAGGACTCTTGCTAGCATGTTCCGTATGCACCGCAGTTACTCATCCAGGCTCCTGGTCAGGTAAAAGTGAGCGGCTGTGAGCAGTGGTATATGGGACCGGCACCAGCAGAGTTAATTAAGCTGCTTTAATCAGAGGTCAGCTAGCTCATATTACAGTACGAAAACAATAATAAAAAAAAGTAAATCAGTTGACATAAGCAACCCGATTCAAAGCACCACAGCTGCCATGAGCACAAAATAGAGGCACCAAAGGAAAAAGAAGTTTGCTCGCAGTCAAACATATCGGCAAAAGTGCAATTATCCACGTAACAGGGTCGGTCCCCAAAGCGGTAACAAAACTGCCCAAGGAGGGACAAACGTAAAGCATTTACCAATGTCATCAAAGAATTTTTGAAAGGCAAGCCCACAAACGAGTGAAAGTGATGGGTGGTGGGCATGGTTAAAAGCCCAAATATATACCAACGTGGCGGAAAAGTATTGCTTACGTGCTGCTAAGCTCGACCTAATAAATCAAAATTAAAATAAGAAAAAATAGCAAACACAAAAACATATATAACTACCAATATCACATACCAGCCTGCTAACACACTCGAAAACGGCGACCTAAGAAACAGATTAAGCCTGTGCTAATGTATCAAGCAGATTTTCTTATAAAATATCCTTATAAACATAACATGACACTTGGCAGGGCATAAGGGACATACTAATACCCCACATCATAAACAAAGCCACACATAAAGGAGTACAAATAAGTAGTATAACCAAAGTTCACTTTATCAAAAACAATGAAACACCCCATCCCTGAAGCATATCAATTACTCTACATCATTAAGAAATACACAGTCACACCAGACATGATGTATAAAATGTATTAATACACCATACGCTAGAATGGTATTCCCAGTGAGGTAAGCACCAAGGGACACATGTATCAAGCCCCCTGTTTGCATTTCTTAAATAGCGAATTTCAAGAAATTGCTATTTAAGAAATGCAAAATGGGATGTATGAAATTTGTGAGTCAGTAATAGCGATTTCTTAAAATTCGCTATCACTATTACCGAATCGTAATTAGGGAATGTGACTCCATTCATCCCTATGGGCCTGTAGGCCCATAAGTGCGAATGGTTTTGCATTTCCCAATTTGTGAATTCCAGTTAGGAATTCGCAAATTAGGTAATGCAAACCTAGGGTGCTGGGGGCCTAAGGCCCCCTCTGGTGCACCCCAAAAAATATTTGCGGACATGTGAAGCACACACATGTTCCTGGGGTATTTATAATGCATTTTAAAAAATATGCACATGCTTACCACCAAACTGGATTTGGTGGTAATTGCATTTCCTAAATGCCCAATTCGCATTTAGGAAATGCTCGATACATGTGCTTTGGAAATCGCAAATAGGAATTCCCTATTTGCGATTTCCTATTTAGAGAATCGCAATTTGCGATTCTCTACAAGGGGTCGCAATTTTAAGGAATCGCTATTTTTGCGATTCCTTAAAATTGCACAGCAAATGCTTTTCATACATCTTGAAATGCATTTTTGCATTCACAAACGGGCGAATTTTGAGATTCACACCGTTTGCGAATGCAAAATTGCTTGATACATCTGGCACCAAATCTATAGCCAAAAACCACTGTAACAAAAATGTCCACAATGGTAATTCCCTCATCCACAATATGGAAGCTTAAAAAACAGGATGCAATTCATACTTCCGATCAGGTCAACCAAAAATCTCATATGTGAAACCCAACAATATGGCAAGCAAGATACCCATTTATACCCATCTCCAGCAGGGTCAGATTGGAAAGGTGGGCATTCGGGAACAGGGCGATGGGCTGGTGCCTCAGGGTCACAAATGGGCCGGTTTTATTAGAGCTTCAGTTAACCGACCCACAGAGCCTTACAGTCTTGAAGGCCCCTGCCCAGCTACTGTAATGTATATTTATCGTGGCCATGGCATCCTCCCACCCAAGCCAGGCTCGGGGCCAGGTGAGAAGCATGGCCCTTGGGCCATTTACACCTCAAAGCACTCCCTCTCCAGTCCCTATGTGTCTGACCTGGCCCTGCAGCAGTTTTTCTCCTGATGCCTCCCTGCTGGGCCATCACTTTCTGTCCATGGTGAGCAAGGGAGGAGGGAGTATGCAGAGGCCTCAATGGGGGCAAGGTGTTGTCACCTCGGACCCAGTGTCTTTTAGGCCCTGGAGGAGGGTGTGTGTGTGTTTTTGCATAGGCCTAATTGTGATACATTTCACATCATCGAGTCCCAACATCCTGTGATTTTGGGCAAATCAATAAAATCAATGAATTTCACAAAGCCTCAATAAAAATGACTTTGAACTTGTGCGGTGGAACTAGTGCTCGTGTAAATCACTCCAATGCCTTTGCGCTCACTCTATATACAACTACACAAACAAAAAATAAATGGCCAGATTTTGCAAAGCCCCAAGCCATGATAAATAATGAGGACTCTTTACATAAATACATCCATATTCCTTTTTAAAATGGCTTTTTTGTCTTTGTCAAGGTTTAACTCACCTTTAAGAAAACATTTTAATGTACTTGTGCATTATGTTTGCTTTTAAAGTATGTAATGGCCAGAGTTAAAAAACACCAGCTTTGGGTTATTTTCATTTTCATACCTCCTAGGACATTAAAATATGACGGTCAGCATAGCCAAACTGCAGTGCTTCTCATTTTTAGCAGCTTTACAGGCTCTATAGGCTTTCAAATGCTTAATTTAACATTTCTCAAAAAATTAGTCTACTAAGACTAAGCAAATGGCGATCAATGAAAGGGCAATCTGTTAATGTGGGCCACTTTTCTTGGGAGTGCCTGGGCCTAAGTGTGATCCCAATTCGACTTTGATCTCCAGCTCCAATTGTTTCTTACCTTCACTCATGGTGAAAATGGTGTAGAACCTTCCCTCGCCATGCCCGCACAGCAAGGCAATCTGAAAGAAACCGGAGTCTCAGTGGCCCTTTGTATTTATAGCCCACTCCACGCAAATGATCACAACCACGAACATCTGTATTGTGCCCATGGCACAACACAACAAAACTGATCGTCAGCATTTGCATCCATATACGCCAGTCGCAACCGGCAGAAGGCCACAACCTCACATAACAAGATCGATGGTTCACATTTACACCCTGATAAAATAATGGCGGCCATTATAACTACTTTACCTCTATCCCACATAAGAGCATACCGCAAAACATACCGCTGTGACATTTTTGTATACAAAAAAATTATTAAAAACATATATCGTTCCCTTAAACCAAAGGGAACAAAAGAAAAAAGAAATGAATAAAAACATTTGTTTATCCAAAGAACCATGACTACCATCATAAAATAGCCTTTTCCAACCAGTATGTAATCCAGAGTTGTGGGTTTATCATTCAAAAAGCTGACATATCTCCTTAATAATTATTTTTAGAGCACCACAATAATCCACATAAGGCATACCAAAATAAGCCTGCCATCTCAGACCGCCAGTTATCTGTACCTACTTTACATCTCCACCAAACTCTTCCAAACATCACTATAAAATAACACTATAAAAAAAGGGAGGATCCATACAAAATATACTCAACCAATGTGTATTATATGACAAAGAATCAATATCCCCCTAGCCTGGATCGTTACTTTTATCCAACACATTCATAGCACCACCAAGAAAAGTTGAGGGCACCCAGATGCATCACCCATTTTATGATGGGATTCGGTGACCACTATATATCCTGCCACCTAGGATGAAGCTGTATAAATGGTAAACACTCACATGTCCAATATATCACCAGTCATTTAAAACTCAGCTATTACAATTAATATACAAACTTATACATAATGTCCATGGCAAGTCCAAAACAACACCTTTATATCTATAGTAACATCCACATTGTGGCCACTTTCTACTTGAAAGTAGTTCAGAGTGTCAATCTCATCATCCATACTTGCATTTCATAGGGTAGAACAATCCAAAGACCAAAAACACAAACAAAATCCTATTTACAATGTTTATATAGTTTTTTCTTCATTAATCAATTAATGTAATACCTTTTACCATCGCTTCATCAAATCTGTAAGTGGGAAACCCAGCCTAGAGAACTTAATAAAAAATAATGGAATTCATTATCTGTATCGTGGCCCATTTCCACACAGCGTAGATGGCAAATCCATGCAGCCTCCTTGCGGCATAAAGCCAACTCTCTGCTGCCTCCTATGGATCAGTTGATACATGATCTATTCCATGGAACAATATTTCGCTACCATTAGGATGATGCTCCATCATGTAAAGTGTCATGGGATATCTGATATCTTTATTTCTTATAGCACAAACATGCTCTTGTATCCAGAATTGTAAAGACCTTATTGCACTGCCCACATAGATCATATTATACGCACAACCCATAACGTACACAACAAATTTGGTCTTACAATTTATGAAGTGTCTGATTTCATATCTTTTCATAGTATTGTAACAGAATTTCTTTGTCTTATCCCATCCTAAGCTACACACATTACACTCATGACATATATAGAATCCCTTTACAGTTGTAGGTAACCAAGTCAATCTCTTAGGCGTAGTTACATAACTGTGCCATAGATAGTCCCTCAAGGTCTTGCCTCTTTGAAATGTGACTTTAGGTTTATTGGACTCATAGGTCATTACAACCCTGGTGGTCGGTGTTAAAGCGGCGGTAAGACTGCCAACAGGCCAGCAGTAAAAAATTTGCAATTATGACCGTGGCAGAAACCGCCAACAAAGACAGCCACTTTAACACTCCGACCGCCACGGCGGTACAAACAAACAGCATGGCGGTCACCGCCAACAGACAGGCAGAAGACAAAGTAACGCCCACAGTATCACAACCTACCAATCTGCCACATTTTCCGGGGCGGATAAAAACACGGTGGAAACAGGATTTAAAAAGGGAAAACGCTCACCTCTACACACCCCACGAGGAACCAGGACACCATGAAGCCGGAACTCCAAATTCTCCCTGCAATAGTCTTCCTGCTCCTCTACCAGGAGAACGAATGCCGGCGGCGAAGACCACAGTGAGTACTGCACCTAAAACACAGGGGAGTGGGGAGGGAAAAAACAGGGACACACACACACAACACCCCCACCCCCACCCTCACCCACTACAACACACACACTAATACATATTAATACATGATAGTTACACCCCCCAGCCCCCCGGAAGAATGCAAAGACAAAAGAAAATTAGTGTAACCATTGTAATATATTAAAATCAAGTAGGCAAAAATATATATATACACCATAAACAAAATATACACCAAACATAGTAGTCCAGGTAGTACTCCAATTAAGTCCCTGGAACACTGGGCCCACATGGTATGGGCGAGGCCCACACAAGATCCCCGAACATGACGGAGAGAACAATGCAGGGGCATCATAGAGCAAGAAAACAGGCACCTCAGGGGGAGGGAAAGGGGGACACCTCAGCTGGTTGAGTGCACGACGCCAAATCCACGAGGGGGCCACATGCCCACTGTTCAATCCTGGGGAGTGCAAAGCCACAGTCTCTCAAGTCTCTACAGTGGGTGGGTTGCCCACTGTTCAATCCTGGGGAGTGCAAAGCCACAGTCTCTCAAGTCTCTACAGTGGGTGGGTTGCCCACTGTTCCATCCTGGGGAGTGCAAAGCCACAGTCTCTCAAGTCCCTACAGTGGGTGGGTTGCCCACTGTTCCATCCTGGGGAGTGCAAAGCCACAGTCTCTCAAGTCTCTACAGTGGGTGGGTTGCCCACTGTTCAATCCTGGGGAGTGCAAAGCCACAGTCTCTCAAGTCTCTACAGTGGGTGGGTTGCCCACTGTTCAATCCTGGGGAGTGCAAAGCCACAGTCTCTCAAGTCTCACAAGTGGGTGGGTTGCCCACTGCTTTATCCTGGGGAGTGCAAAGCCACAGTTACTCAAGTGGATAACAGTCTCCACTGGTTCTGAAGGGGGCTTTGTGCCCAGAGTGCTTCATCCTGCTAAGGACAGAGGTAGTGGATGTATCTCTCCACTGGTTCTGGAGGGGGCATTGTGCCCAGAGTGCTTCATCCTGCTAAGGAAGAGGTAGTGGATGTATCTCTCCACTGGTTCTGGAGGGGGCCTGGTGCCCAGAGTGCTTCATCCTGCTAAGAAAAGAGGTAGTGGATGTGTCTCTCCACTGGTTCTGGAGGGGGCCCAGAGTGCTTCATCCTGCTCGTGACGGTCTCAGTAGTGTCAGTGCCCTTGGCGCACATGTGCCAGCGGTGCTTGAGGCGGCGGTGCCCTGTTCAATGGTGCTTGGAGTGGCAGTGCCATGTTCAGCAGTGCTTGGAGAGGCGGTGTCCTGTTCAGCGGTGCTTGGAGCGGCGGTGCCCTGCTCAGCGGTGCTTGGAGCGGCGGTGCCCTGTTCAGCGGTGCTTGGAGCGGCAGGGGTCCTTTGCAGTGACTCAGCTGCTGGAGATCCTCTCTGTCCCAGCGGGGCTTGTGCTGGCGGTCCTCTCTAGCCGAGCGGGGCTTGTGCTGACGGTCCTCTCTGGCCCAGCGGGGATGATGGCGGTGGCCTCCTGGCCAGCATGGATGACGGCTGTGGCCTCCTGGGCTGTGGGGATGACGGCTGTGGCCTCCTAGGCAGCGGGGATGATGGAGGACTCCTCCCCCGTGCTGCTCTTCCCAGACTTTCCTGGTTTCTTGTGGCCCTTCCCCACCTTGGACGGTGTTGCAGCTGACTCCACACTCCCACCGGGACCCCTGGGAGCGGCTTTGGTGGCTGGAGTCTTCCCCCTCTCCCGCCAGGCACTGGCCAACTTTTGATGCTTGACAGGTGGGGGACTGTCCGTGCTGTGGCTCCGTGCCACACTGGCTGCCCTGGTAGCTGGTGCACTCCAGATTCCGGTGACTAAAGGCACCACTGGTCCCGGAGATGTTGTGGCTGAGGTGCTAGTTCGGGACCTAGGAGACGGACGGGGTGGGGGAGGTGTGGGAAAGAGGTCAAGGTTGGACAGGAAAAGTTTTTGGGAGACACTGGGACGGGTAGCTGGAGGGGGTTTGGGAGTAGGGGAAGAGGTTGCGATTGTAGGAGGTGTTCGTTTGGTGACTTTGGGTGAAGGTGCATGTGCTGGAGGCTGTTGTGAGGTGGATGGCTGTTGGGTGGGTGTGTGCCTTCGTTTGTGTATCTTGCGAGGTGGCATCACAAACACACTGGGAGAGGACACAGGGGACGTGTGAATGGTAGTGGGGGTGGTGACTGCACGTGAGCGGGGTGTGGTGGTGTGTGTGCTGGTGATGGCAGTAGTGGCTGTAGATGTAGTGCATGCATGTGTGAGTGGAGACGAGACTGGGAGGGAGGAGGGAGACGAGGAGGAGGGGGACACAGTGGAGGCAGTGGATGTTGCTATGTCTGCATGTGTGTGATGCTTGCGTGAGTGCCTGTGGGATGTGTGGTGCTTATGTTTGCCTGAGCTTCCCGTGTGTGTTGACGTGTGTGCATGCTGGTCTGTAGGTGTGCTTGTGATAGGCTGGGGTTCAGGGGATTGGGTCTGGGTGGAGGAAGTTGGAGGGGGGAGGCTAGACACAGGGACAATGGCTGCCATCAGTGCTGAGGCCAGAGTCTGAAAAGCTCACTGACAGGCCGCCTGACCAGAATGAATGCCCTCCAGGAATGCATTGGCTTGTTGCAACTGCCTTTCGACACCTTGGATGGCATTCAAAATTGTAGACTGCCCAACAGTGAGGGACCTGAGGCGGTCAATGGCCTCCTCACTGGGGGCAGCAGGGGTGACTGGGGCAGGGGCTGAGGTGCCTGGGGCGAGGTGATGCCCATCCTCCCGGGTGAGCGGGCACAGGGCAAAGGCTGAGGGGCTGCTGGGAGGGCAGTGCTGGTAGGGGGGATGGCGGCTGTACCTGTAGATGGGGAGGCACAGGTGTTGCCGCCACCACAAGGGAGCACCCATCAGAGGACGAGTCTGTGTCGCTGGTCTCAGCTCCTGTCCCCGCCGTGGAGCTCCCCTCGCCCTCCGTCCCACTGGTGAAGTCCGAGTCCGTAGTGTGGCCCTCCATGGCCATGTGGGATGCAGCCCCCTCTTGCTCCGGTGCCACTGTTCCTCCGCCTGATGATGCTAATGTACACAAGAACAGGGAGACCACAAAAAGGGGGGGGACGACAGAAGAAAGACATTTTGAGTGCATGCATTATCGCTACCGTTGGCGGATTCGACAGACACAGAAGCCCCCTGCACTACGCCCTGCTCTTGGGCTCCACTGTTCAATTCCTGGGAAATGGCCTACTAGGCTATGGACGACATCTGCACACATGGATGACACAGGGGCTTAACTAGGTGCACTTGGCACTCTACAGAGGTGGGGTGGGGTACCACATGGCCTGCCTTACGGAGTGACCTTGCCTAAGGAACTCGCCTTGGCCTAGGGAAACCCACAGAAGACACGCCCACTGCGCGCAAAATCAGCAGGATGAGAGTGTACTCACCCCCTTGTGGCTGCTGTGATGCCCTGAAGTGCACATCCAACTCCGGGTACGCTACCGCCAGGATCCTGAACATCAGGGGGGTCATGGTGCGAAGGGCACCCCTCCCACGTTGGGAGGCCAACCCCAGCTGAGCCTCCGCCGTCTTCTTGCTCCAGCAGCGAATGTCCTCCCATCTTTTCCGGCAGTGGGTGCTCCGTCTGTGGTAGACCCCCAGGGTCCAGACATCCTTGGCGATGGCACGCCAAATATATTTTTTCTGGTGGGCGCTGACCTACATGAATTGTACAGGGGGAAGAGAAACTTATTACCAACTGCACCGTCACAGTCATTGGCCCTCATCCCTTCCCTTGCCATGTGGCACATGCACTCACCGTTGTTTCATGCACGCCGCAATCTCCCCCCCCCTTCTTACATCCACCCCACTCCACACAGGCATAGCCCATACAGCATGCTCCCAGTGTACTTACCTGTTTGTCTGGAGGACTGTAGAGTAGCGTGTGCTGGGGGAGGACCCACGAATTTCTCCAACTCCTCCGATGTGAAGGCAGGGGCCCTTTCCCCAGACACTCGAGCCATTGTCTCTTCCAGACCGAGGTCACAGCAGCACTTGCAGTGTAGGTACTCTCCTGTCGAAGATCAGGTATCGAGTGATTGAACAGATAGAAAATGGTGGTCACGTCCGCGGTGGTGTGTACCGTCACCGCCTGCGTACATCGTCATTGGCTCCTGGGACCCATATGGTCCAATGTTAACCAATGCAGCATTGCGCCGCGGTCTTCGACCGCCTACCGCAACGGTGTACAACGCCAGCGCATTTACCTCACATCCCATTGTCCCAATTTATAGGTCAGGCAGCCGCCATTTCAGGGGCCCACATGGCTTCATTTTTAACTGCGTCACACATACCTAGGCCTAGACTCAACACACATACAGGCCACTTTTGGGATTATGATTCGTGTTCTGTGTAAGCTGTGGGTACGTACCACTGAGTTGGTTGACACTGTGCTCGCTGTTGTCCATCATAGGCACTGTCTGCTGGGACATGTGAGGAGATGGCGGCATCCTCCGGTGTACCGACCGTTGGTGGACCTGTCGACAATGGAGGAAAGACATGTGATCATCACCTACAGGTTTGACCGTGCCACAATCCAGGAACTGTGTACCCAGCTGGAGCCAGACCTGATATCAGCTATCCGCCATCCCACAGGAATCGCCCCTCAAGTGCAGGTGCTGTCAGTGCTCCATTTCCTTGTAAGTGGGTCATTTCAAACTACAGTGGCCATAGCATCAGGGATGTCCCAGCCTATGTTTTCCAACGTGTTGTCCAGTGTGTTGTCTGCCCTGCTGAAACACATGCAGAGCTACATCGTTTTCCCTCAGGTGGAGGATTTGCCTACAGTGAAAGGTGATTTCTATGCCCTGGGACATATTACCAACATCATAGGTGCCATTGATGGGACCCATGTGGCTTTGGCCCCCCCGCAGGAGTGAACAGGTGTACAGAAACCGGAAGAGTTACCATTCCATGAATGTACAGATGGTATGTTTGGCAGACCAGTACATCTCCCATGTGAATGCCAAGTTCCCTGGCTCAGTGCATGACGCCTACATCCTTCGGAATAGCATCATCCCTTATGTGATGGGTCAACTCCAGAGGCACCGTGTGTGGCTATTAGGTGAGCACCTGGAAGCAAGACAGTGGGAATGGTTGTCTTGGGATATCCCTACAGGTTAGTGTGTGTCTAACAGTTGTCCCTCGCCATTTGCAGGTGACTGTGGTTACCCCAACCTGTCATGGCTACTGACCCCAGTGAGGAATCCCAGGACAAGGGCAGAGGAACGCTACAATGAGGCACATGGGCGTACACAGCGGATAATCGAGTGGACCTTCGGCCTCCTGAAGGCCAGGTTCAGGTGCCTCCATATGACAGGTGGATCCCTATTCTACTCACCAAAGAAGGAGTGCCAGATCATCGTGACCTGCTGTATGCTCCACAACTTAGCTTTGCGACGACAGGTGCCTTTTCTGCAGGAGGATGGTCCAGATGGCGGTGTTGTTACAGCTGTGGACAGTGAAGATGAGGAAGCAGAAGAAGAAGACATGGACAACAGGGACCCAGTGATCCAGCAATATTTCCAGTGAGACACAGGTAAGAATACAAACCTGCCTACTACATGTACTTTAACACTACTACCTCTCTACTGTCTGTCGTTTTCACCCAGTGTATGGTCACTGAGTTGTGACTTTCCCTTACGATTTCACAGATGTGTGTCCCATAGTGTGACTTCTGCTTTGATTCATCATGGACTACAGCTGTGTGACATAGGTATGTTGACATTACAAATGAAAGAGCTTTTTGCCACAGTAATTGCTAATACACTATTCTGAAATCGCAGACTGACTCCAGATTGTTTTGTGCTTTAAGGGTGTTTATTTTAGTGCTCAATATTGGAGGGGGTAGCAAAATGGTGAGGGGTGATGGCGGAGGAATGTCCATGGCAGAGTCCAGTCTATTAGTCTCACAGGTGCATTGCCCATATGGGCATAGGAAGTGGAGCTGGGGCAGTTTAAGGATGGACAGGGTGACAAAGTGGGACAGAAGGATGACATTCAGGGTGGTCTCATTTCTTGGCAGGGGCCTTGGCATATTTCTCAGTCTTTGTCCTGGATCTCAGGGACCGTTTGCGAGGTGGTTCTCCCTCTGCAGGGGGTGGGGTGCTGGTGTGGTGGTCCTGTGGCGGTGTTCCTGTCCACTAGCGCCGGCAGAGGTGGTGGGCAGTTCATCGTCCAGGCTAGTGTCAAGAGCCCCTTGTAGTGCCACAATGTCCCTCCTGGTGTTGAGTACTTCCTTCTGCACCCCTACGATGGTGCCCATGGTGGAATTGATGGCTCTGAGTTCCTCCCTGAAGCCCAAATACTGTACCTCCTGCAGGCGCTGGGTCACCTGAAACTTGGCCAGTACCGTTGCCATCATCTCCTGGGAGTGGCGGTAGGCTCCCATGATGTTGGAGAGGGCCTCGTGGAGAGTGGGTTCCCTTGGCCTGTCCTCCCCCTTTCGCACAGCAGCCCTCCCAGTTCCCCTGTGTTCCTGGGCCTCCGTCCCCTGGACTGTGTGCCCCAGGTCCCTGTTGTTGTTGGGGTGGTGGGTTAGCCTGGGTTCCCTGTAGTGGTGGACACACAGCTGATTGACGTGTCCTGGGGACGGAGGTATGGGCCCGCTGGGTGGGTGCTGTGCTGGTGTTTCCAGAGGGGGGAAGCTCTGTAGTGGCCTGTGACTGTCCCGAGGTCCCCGATGGGCCGGGCTGGTCATCTAGATCCAGTTGGACAGAGGTGCTGTCATCACTGTGGGCCTCTTCTGTTGGTGGTGTGGACATGTGTGGACCCTCCTGTCCAGTGACGTTGGGTAGGGGTCCTGCAGGGGTATAAAAGGATGTTTATTACATCTGTGTGTGGCATGGTGTGCAATGGGTGGGTGACCGTGTACCCCAGTGCTTGCATTCCTGTGTGGGTCCTTGTGTGATGATGTTTTAGGGGGGTGCATGGGTATGTGTAGTGGACATGCTTTAGTGATGTGTGTCCATGCTTTGTTGTTGCATGCAGGGCTTGGTGTTGGGATGGGTGGTTTGTGATGTTGCGACATTTGTGAGGAGTTGGAGTGATGGGGGTGAGGGTGGGGGTATGTGATGGCATGCAGGTAGGGTGGGGGATGTAATAGTTAAGATTTGACTTACCAGAGTCCATTCCTCCAACTATTTCTGCGAGGCCCTCAGGATGCAGAATCGCCAAGACCTGCTCCTCCCATGTTGTTAGTTGTGGGGGAGGAGGTGGGGGTCCGCCGCCAGTCCGCTGAACCGCAAGGTGGTGTCTTGAGACCACGGAACGCACCTTCCCCCGTAGGTCGTTCCACCTCTTCCTGATGTCATCCCGATTTCTTGAGTGTTGTCCCACTGTGTTGACCCTGTCCACTATTCTTCGCCATAGCTCCATCTTCCTTGCAATGGAGGTGTGCTGCACCTGTGATCCGAATAGCTGTGGCTCTACCCAGACGATTTCCTACACCATGACCCTGAGCTCCTCCTCCGAGAACCTGGGGTGTCTTTGCCGTGCCATGGGGTGGTGTGGGTGATGTGGGTGTGTGGGTGTGTGTTTTATATTGTATTGGGTGTGTGGGAGTGGTGTGTGTATGTGTATCAGGTGTGTGTATTTCAAATTGTCCAATGTGGTGGTGTTTTGGAGATGTGTGTGTATTTTGAGCGCAGCAGTGTGTACCGCCAATGGAATACCTCGGTTGAAAGACCACTGTGTGGATTTGTGGGTCGTGATAGTGTGGGCGTTTTTCTGTTGGTGTGACGGTGTCGGTTTTGTTTTCGCCCGTTTATCACTGACCTTTGGTGTGGTGGACTTGTGTGGGTGTCTGAATATTGGCGGATTCCGTGCTGTGGGTTATAATAGCTGTAGCGAAATTCCACAGCCGCGTGTTGGCGGTCTTCTGCACGGCAGTAAGAGGCTTTTACCGCCAATGTTGTAATGACCGCCATAATTCTGAAACACAGGGGGCTCTGTGTTGTTAAAGGACTTTATAGATGTCATTGCTTACAACAAAAAACAGAGTTACAAATGCCACGTAAGTAAGCTTATTTCTATCCCTTCTTCTACTCCTGGATTCCTGTTGGAGTGTATCGCCGCTTACCATCTGTTCAATCCTCCTGTCTGCTCCTACCAAGATTATTTCATCATATCGCCTGTTTCTGAACCACTGTTTGCCACTACTGATATTAGTAGTAAATGTATCCCTGGAACTTCAATTGAGTCTTAGCGCACCATTTCACCAAAAGAGATTTTGTTCATGACTGAATTCGGATAGGCACTAGTTGCATGTAGAATTCTATTATATACCAGAGCCTTTCTGAGCATTGTACTCTGTATCTTGTTATTTTCCACATAAAATTAAATATCCAAAAATTCTATCCAACCCTTACTGTGTTATATACTTAATCAAACATTCTAGAGATTATCATTAAGGAAAGCATGAGAACCAAAAAACTGTTCCTCTGTCCCCTTCCATAGCATAATAATGTGGTGAATGTGCCTCCCACAAAAGACAATCGAATCAGTCCAGGGGGAGGCATATCGGACCCAGGCATGCTCCCTCTCATACCAGCCCATAAATAGACAGGCATAAGTGCATAAGAGTTGAGCACACCTCGAGCCCAGCACAGTGCCCTGTATCTGATGTAACTACTAGCTGTCATGTAGAAAATAATTTTTTGAAAAAATGAAGTCAATCATTTCAATAATCATACTATTATGTTCCAAATTATCTGCAGTTTTGGTGCATAAAAAGGATTCAAAACTCTGATACAAAAGAGTTTCTGTATGCAGGTATATAAACTAGCCATATCCATGGTTACAAACATAAGGTCCTGCAACCATGTTACATCCTCAAATTTATTCAGTATGTCCTTGCTGTCTTGTATGAAAGCCGGTAGGGGGTACCAGAAAGCCGGTAGGAGATACCATAGATAAGTGGCCTCCCCGAGGGAAGTAACCCCCTTGAGTATTTTTAGTAAAATATATATACAAGGGTATCATGGATCCTTTCCCATAAGGTAATTATATTCCTCATCAGTAATTAGACAGCTTTCCCTCCAATCAGCTAATCACATATTCATATACAAGGCTAGCAACTTCATAGGATTATCTAAAATGTGTTCATAACAATTGGCATCAGCAAGCTGTCTATTTATATCCTTAATCTAGTCACATTTATTTGTTATGACTACATTCCACCCTTTGTCGGCTTCCCTGATCACTATCGTTTGATCAGATTTCAAAGTCCCTAGGGCCGTCCTTTCTGTCATAGTAAGATTGCAACCCTTGTGTGCTAGATTTATAGATTTCTAAAAGTATTTGTATAAATCCTTTGCTACCATAGTCTGATAAAGATTAATATTATGATGTGTCCCAGATGGCGTGAACTTGGAACTAATATTTATTCCACTATCCACATGCACATTTTCTACAATCTCAAATCAGTTCTGAAATCCTCAACATTCATTAATTCATCATTAGGTAATGACATCACCAACTGTAAATAAATCAGACACAGAGTATGCTGGTACTGATACATCCTCAGCTGATGGAACAGATTGCATATGGTGAGAATTGAATTTATCCTTTAATTTGAGTAAATGAGTGAACTTGAACAAATCAACAAGCACTTCAACTGGGTCACCTATTTGTGTGGGGAAGAAGCCCTTACTTAATAGATTACATTCAGTGCTACTCAAAGAGTGATTTGACAAATTTACAATGGCCAATTCATTCTCCTACATCATGTGGTTTGTGCCATCCTGTATTTACAAAGTCCCTGTGCCAACAGGTCCATGTCCATCTAGTTCTTCTTGGAGCGTGTTTGTACTCCTTGTTCCCCCACTTTTTTCTTTTTTTTTCATCACCTCTCACCCCTTCTGGTCTTTGTTCTTTTCAAATTAATTTGGTATCCAAACGTAATCTTTCCATTTCTACTAAAATAGTAGATGGACTCTGTGGGATAGAGGTAGATGGAGCTCCTTCATTAGATGTTCCTCTCTTTAGAGATGTCATAGAACTGCCACTAGCAGAATCAGACTCAATTGTTTACTCACATTCCCTTTTACTCCCAACAGAGATTCTGACATTATCATATTTGTGTGCGAAGATATAAATACTCCCTTCCTTGTAATCCGTGTCATCACGTTTCATCTTTCTTAATTTTTTGTAAAGCAAATAAACCTGATAATCCTCCATCACTTTATCAAGAATCTTGTAATTCTTTTTTACTATATAGTTCAAAGCAGAGGTCTCAATTTCTTTTTCCATTCTCTCAATTTCAGCTTGTAATTTGCTGACTTTCCTGTCCACATGCTTAAACAATATTCGCATCATTGTACATGATGCGTTTTGTAGATTTCTTCCCATTCCTTCAAGGACTCCCCATCCTAATCCTCGAAAGTACAGAAGATAAGAATTCTCAACCCTCTTGGGATCTTTTTATTATTCAAATATTTCTGTAATGCGATGCCATCCCACCATCTGGCCATCTACTGTTTCTTTCATCTCTCTAGCTTTTGAAATTTTGCTTTTAAATCTTCCTGGCCTTGTCCAATCTGGCCAGTTGAATCTTGTATTCTTTGGGATGAACACAAATCTCTTGCCAATTCCTCTTTTTTATCCTTAAATCTTGACATTTTCTCAAATCTCAACATCTAATATAGGACAATAAACTAAATGGGAAAGTGCGGTGAATGCCTTCTAAACTGATACTCTATACGCAAATGGCAGCAGGATACAACTTATCGTACCTGACCCCTGTGTCCTATTATATAGGCAAATACAGACTTCTCATGTGTGCATTCATTACCAACACTTGCTGCCAAGGTGCAATCCTCAACAAAAAGGAACTACAAACAACTTAAGGAGGAATGGTGCACCACAAATAACAATATGAGAGTAAAAATTTTTCCTGTGGATTTATTTGTGTCTTCTCTTTATTCTCTTTTCTTTAAACAACACACATTAACAGCAGAAACAGCCAACATGTTTTATCCTTAAACGATGCCCTCCTCTGGCTTGCAATATAATAATACAAATACCTTACAGTGTGCATAGTTACAAACGCATATACCAACATTGCCCAAACAAGATAACTCAAAAACATATCAACAAATAAAGCTCATAACCAAATTTCATATGATCTCCCCACAACTATAAAACACTTTACCTTTTAAATAACCCCATTGGTGTGTGTCAGCCAATGGCCAACACACGCACACTCTTCCTGGTGCAGGCCACGACCAGTGGGCGACGCTAGGGAGGGATTTTTTTTAACTTTAGTGCCCCTCGGGTGACACAGAAGAGCTTCAGTGTCTCCCCTGTGCCCTCACACGGCCAACAGTGACGTCACAGTTTGTTTTTCCCACCAGGGAAGGAAGCGGAGGAAAGGCCTCTTTCTGCTCTGGTGGGGAAAACAAGCCTGAAGGGCCTCCCCAGCCTTAAGGAAGGCCTTGTTTAAAAGGGGATATTCTCCCCTTTCAAACGAGGCCTTCCTGAAAGTGTTTCCTGGGCACATGCACAGGAAACCCCACTAGACACCAGGGATGTCATCTGGGAGGGTCGGCCCCCTTGAAAATGGGCTGACCCCCCAGGCATAAAAAAAACATTTGTTTACCACAGGGGGGAAGGGGGCATGACCACCCACCCACAGGGGTTAAAATATAAATATATATATATATTTTTTTAAAGGATATTGACTGGGGGGTCAGCCCTTTAGAAAACAGGGCCCTTTACTAAATGCCCCCCCCCCAACCTGGGACCAATTAAAAAAAGAATGTGTGTTTACCTCTGAAGGGCAATCACGCCCCCCCAGGGGTTAAACAATAAATATTACAGTTGCATGTATTTAAAAGTGATCTCTTTATGTAAACATATGAAGATAGAGACACTTTCTCCCTAAATATATGTATGTAAATACATGTATATATGTGTATATATATATATATATATATATATATATCTTTTAGGTAGCAAGCAAAATAACTCTTGTGATTATGTTCCTGCTAGAGAAAGAGATTGGACTTTTGTCTAGTGGCAGTTTTGATGCCATAAAGTAGCGCATAAGGTTTAGATGCCTCCTGCAAAGAACAAATTTGTATTTTATTTATGTGAATTGCTGAGTGGATTAGTAAAGCCAGCCATTACCTGTGCTTTAAAACAAATGAAATATATGTGCAAGGGGGGCTATAGAGAGATAAAGGAGAATTTTGCTGGGTGGTAGTGAGGGGATCCAAGGAGAAGGTCATGGGAAGGAGAGTGGCAAAAAAGCTTGTAGCACTGGGCGCCACCAGCGGTAAAGGCTGTGACGATGGGTATGTGGCAAGGTGAAGTAATAGTGTGTCTTTTTTGTTTTTTTCAGTGTTTTCAGAGAACCTGATGTTAGAGAGAAGAAACAAAGCTAAGGTGACCAACATTTACTTTTGCATACATCACTCACACACATTCACTAGCAATGTTGTCACCATATCTGCCACCTATGTAGGCTAGTGTTTTAGAGGGACAGTAGCAGAGATGGCATGACTGCTGCTGAAGCCGTAACTCGGGTTATGGTGGACAGCTCTGCGCAGGATCAGAGACAGCAGATACTGAGACAGCTTCTGAGGAAGAGGACAATGGAGCAGAATCTGACAATGATTTTTCAGTCGGTGGAGTCCCATCAGACAACACCTCTTCCAGTTATTCTGGGGGAGACGATGATGACAGTTGTGCTCTCCCTTCGCAAGCACAGTCTGTGCAGCCGGACAACAGCTGTTTAGCCCAAACCAGAGAGCAGGTGTGTCCGGCAGCAAGCACAGACGAGTGCTCTCTAGGAAGGCCCCCAATTTAGTTCAGCCCTACATTCCACCTTTTAGTGATGACGCTGGATGTGAAGTAGATACAGCCAACTTTTAGCCAATTGACTACATCCAACTCTTTTTGGATGTTGACTTCCTTCAGCAAATTGTGCCGCAAACAGATTTGTGTGCCAAACAATTTCTGATGGAGCTTGGAGGCATTCTAGGGCCCCATTTTAGCGTAAGCCAGTGGACTCTCACTTCAGTGGTGGAGTTGAAGATAGTTTTGGGCCTTACACTCAAAAAAGGGTTAGTGCAGATACCCACCTTGCAGTCCTGCTGGACGACTCTCACGGTTTGGGTAACCCCTAACGTCGCACAGGGCCTCAACAGGGAAGGGCCAAAATCATATTGTGGAGACATCAAAATTAACTATCACAAAACAATCTGGTTTTGTAAGGCGGTCACCTATGTTTTGGGTCCTGGGCTTGGTGGCCATATAGGGAAACCTACCAAACCCAGACATTTCTGAAAACTAGACACCCAGGGGAGTCCACTGAGGTGTGGCTTGTGTGGATTTCCCAAAGTTTTCTTACCCAGAATACCCTGCAAAGGTGAAACATTGAATACAAACTCTATTTTTCCTCGTATTTTTGTCACAAAAACTACAGGAATACGCAGGGATCTACAAAATTCCTACCACTCAGCGTTTCCCCACATGTCCTGATAAAAACACTACCCCACTTGTGTGCTTGATGCATTGCTATGGAGAGGAGGGGTCTGAGGTTGCACCCCTGACCCTTGATGTCATGCCCGATGTGCTCTGCACTGTTGCGGCCTGTTTAGGAGTACCCCCTTGTGGGAAGACAACCCAAGCCAGATGACTGTTCCCACTGATATCGCCTGGACATCTTCCGGTACCCTGCCTGTCCCTCCATGCTGTGGTAGAAACTCTCTGCCCTCTTATCAAAAGCACACTTCTGTGCTGGGGTCACAGTGGCAGCTAAAACACGAGGAGCAGATGGCATCAAATACTGCACTGGGTAGAGGTGGAACAAACATGCAATGTACAAAGGATCCTCAGATTACACATGCTGTCCACCGGACATTCCACAGCAATGTCAATTACCAAATCAAGACTAAACTTCCTAACATCCATCTCCGGTATCAAGTAAATGTCACAGGTTTAACGGGTATCCATTGTTGACCATTAGGGCCCAGAGGTAAGTGGACTAGTGCCTCCTTGTGCCACATTTGTGTAACCATACTTGTGAGGATCAAATGGCCCAACAAATCGCAAATCCCTGTGCAATAGTCACAAAGTGGTGTAATGAATGAATTCCACCACTTTGCCACCCGATGCGCTACATTAAGCCTTGGCCACGCATCATGGATGCAAGGTGGGGTTCACCCAGTAGGGGGGCAAGAAAAATGGCACTGTGAATTCTGAGGTATTTCACTGCATCATGTATGTCTCCTTCAGTTAACACCTGCTCAGAGCAGACATTACAAGAGGGTACACCATTGCTTACAATAGGCCCCTATGTACAGTTCAGGGTTAGTGCCCATATCGTTTGTCCTAAGCCTGAACAGAACATCTATATTGTCTACAGCATTTGTACCTATTGCCCCTTTCCGTGTGGCATGGAGTGCAAACTTTCTTATACAATGCACACATGGTGACGGTATGCGTGCCCTAAGGGGCACAGGAAGAGTGGCACTGCACTTGGTGCAGCAACAGGCTTCCTTCTAATTTAACTACTGTGCGCATGCATGTTTTACATCTCCTAAGTACCAAGTATACACTCAGCATTCACATTCTATACACACGTGATGTGCCCAAGCTCACTCACAATTATCGTGATGGGTAGATTATGTTGGTTCATATGCACACATCTTGTTTGCTACAATCTGTAGACATGTCTCACATCCAATCTGGAGCAGAGTTGAAATCTCATTGTATACTCAGATGACTGTTGCCCAGCACAATAAGAATCCTAAATATGCTACATGCAAATTGGAAATTGGCTTCTTGATGACAAGGGATCAGTCATGTAATCAGCCATCCTTAGGCAGAAATATACGTTGACTTCAATAAAGGAACAGTGTAACCAAGTTGATGCTAAGGCTACATTTTTGAGTTCCACCTACTGCAGGAATACACAGCTGCAGTCATGTAGCACCAGCCTTACACACTGCCACAATGCTTTCACTTGTCAACATTTGACATATGTTTAGGTAGTAGTTGCCTTCATTGGCTACATTACTTTAAAAATAAATAGCATCAGATGTAGCATCATGAGGCAATCACTCCTGCTTATATTTGTGTAACTGTCATGTCACTCTGCACATACTTGACTCTCGGCACACACACACCCATGATTGATAATACTCCAGCATCATGTTTCCCATCACTTCAACTTTACTTACCCCATTTACACAGTTGTAATGACCATGATGAACATGTAATTTTGTGCATGGGAAACGTGTACCCTTGCACCATAGCACATGTGTGTCTGATATTTGACACTTTTTAGGTTTTATTTGATACACAATGTACACAAAGAGGAATGTGCAAATTTTCTGAAACCGATGCATAGTGAGACTTTCTTAAATGCATTTGCTTTAGACACTAACCTTCCTGTCCTGACCCTTGACAAAACATGCAGCAGTCAACCTTATGTCCCCCTGTCATGCACATGCGAATGAGTATGTTGCTATGCGACAGGGGTACTTACCAACTGGTCCACCAATTCGAATCATCCAGTGATTCAGTAGACTTCCCTCTTGTGCAATGATGTCTGCCCAACGGTGTTTGAGTTTGTGGTCCATCCACATGACACCAAAGATCCTCCGTAGGTGGTGGAGCACCATGTCCCACGGCAGCTTCTGTGCCTCCGTTGAGTAGCCCTCGATGACCCAGCCACCTATACTCAACATCATGGGGAGGTGGTGCCTGACCAACCAGATGAACTCTCCCAGTTCATATCCACTCATTCTTTGCACTCTGTCCTTCCGGGACATATTGCAGTTTCCCTGCACTGCAAATAAATTAACCCTAAAAATAATCAAACACTACCCCACCTAACCCCAAATACCCCAGCAGACTATGCTACCCCAAGACAAACACCAGACAAAACAATCACTATGACAGGACAAAAACACTACCCAAAACTTATCAAAATTACAAAATTGACAGGACAGCAACAGGACACAGCGCAAAACTCGGAAAAAAACACCACTCCTCGACCAGCACCAGCTCCAAAACACCCTCTCACAATCACAGACACAAAGACTGTAAAGTAAAAGTGAAAGGGAAATCATTGTACAATGTTTGCAGCAAGAAAGTCCTGTTTCATCACTTCTTGGGCGTGTGGTCATCACGTTTTCTGACATGCGTAGTTTTTTTTTTTACACATGACGATTATTCATGGTATTTTTCCCATGAAGGCAGACAAGGCCTGTCGACTTGCGATTGACACCCAGGGGCCAGATGTCCTTTTATTGATTAGCGTTGTACAGAGAATTGCTGTTTGCATGAGAAATTTTTAAGCATAACTGGAAAGCGTGGTTTTTGTTCCATGAAGGATGACAAGGCCTGTCGACTTAGAATTGATTGTCAGGGGTCAGGCGTCATTTTATTTAATTGCGATGTATGGAGAATTGCTGTTTGCGTAAATAATTCTGACACAGAACAGGAATGCGTGGATTTTGTTTGAAAGGCTGACAGCGCACCTAGATTTACATTCCTTGTTACAGGGGCTATGCATGTATGTAGTCAGTATGGTATGGCTACGTGTGTGTGCATGTGCATTCACATATGTAACGGTGACCTCGGAATGTGTTACCATATGTTTGTATGAGTGTTTGATGCATGCGATGACTGGTACCGTTTGCATATGTGCATGTGTTGGTAGATTTTTTCCACATACATGTTACCACATGTTTACTGGGCATGTACATGTGTGATTGTAATGGGAGACCCTTACAGGGGTACTCCCAACAGCAACTGTTGCCAGGGCAACCGCAGACGTCTTCACAAAGAAGTGCCCCGGGTGCACTTCGATAGAGAGAGATACGTCAACATCAGAACACTTCCGTGGTCAGAAGGTCAAGAACCAGAGAGAAGATGCGGAGAGGTTGAAGGTGGCCAGAGAAGAAAACGCAAAGCAGGATGGCAGGAGAAAAGGCAGAAAGAAAAGAAAACGGAGAAGAGGAAGAAGACATAGAAAAGCGTGAAGACAGAGGGGAGCAGAGAGGAAAACCGAGAACAGAGAAAGACGCGACAGCAGAGATGGACCAGGAACTACACAGAGAGGAGCCCAACTCAAGAAGATCCCACCACGTTCCTGGAGGAACGTGGCTACACAAGGTATGAGCTATTTCATTAAAATAACTCCTATTGGGATTAGGGGACACGAGGGGAGGGTAAGGGAACAACAAGGGGGAATAACTTCATAGATACGGTGGGTCAGGTGAGAAAAGGAAGATGCCATAAACCACCTATGCATGCAAAGCACGTGTGATGCACCTGAAGTGATTCCTACCTCACGTCCTTCACTCACTCCCTCCCTGGTGAACCCTACACTATACTTCCTATAAAAGTCGCCTACCAGATACCTGGTTTCCATCTCTTCCTTCCGAGGCACATAGGTCAGGAGCTTGACACAGGGCCACCAGTTCCAATCCAAGGCAATCCAGAGAACCGAAGAAACAACCTAGGAAAAGAAAAGAATGAAGAAAGAACTTTAGTAGATTAAAATAAGCATATCTCTATAAACACTCAAAAGAAATAAAACAAATAAGCTTTAAATATCCCAATTACAGACTGTGTTACCCATAATTATTTACGATACCCGGCCTCCTACAGTGATGTAACACATAGTTGTGAGTCTAACACATTGTCATGTCTAAATTTTCCAAATGTACGTTTGGCAACACCACTTTAGATATGATGGGCTATGTCCAATACATGTTCATGCATGTTGCACCATTGACAAATCATACTCAAAGGAAGCAGTGGACTGCGGCTGGGTTGATTTCACGTAACCCATAGCAATGTGAGTGCATGTGTGTCCACAGTGTGGTGTGTTGTATGGTTCAGGGTTTATGATGCTAAGCTACACGTGTAACGTATGGTTCCCCATGCATATATGATGCAGGAGGTGGTGTACTGACATGTGTCAATGAAGGTTGGTATGTGACATGTGTATGGAAAGATATGTTTAGTGTAATATGTGTAATGAATGCCAAAGAGGTATGTTCAAGGGATATGAAACCTCCCAAATCTATCTTCCAGCATGGACATATGTTGGCCATTGTTTAATGGCTGTGTATTCATATCTATGCCACCTATGTTTCCCTATATAGAATCCTGGTGGCCAACATCTCTAGGAACCCCACCTACACCGACCGACCACGCACGCAATCTGGCTTCAACCTCGACTCTTCCCTCTCCATGTAAAGACAGGTCAACGCAGTCTCCTCCTCCTGCTACAACACTCTCCGCATGCTCCGCAGGATCTACAAGTGGATCCCTACAGACACAAGAAAAAGAGTAACACAGGCCCTCGTCAGCAGAAGGCTAGACTACGGCAACGCACTGTACACAGGCATCCCGACAAAACACCTACGACGCCTCCAACGCATCCAAAACGCACCCGCCCGACTCAACGTACCTCGCCGCAACCACATCACTCCCCACCTGAGAAAACTCCACTGGCTCCCTGTTGACAAGAGGATCACTTTCAAGCTCCTCACCCACGCACACAAAGCACTCCACAACACCGGACCCGCTTACCTCAACAACAGACTCAACTTCTACACCCCCACCCGACAGCTCCGCTCCGCAGACCTCGCACTCGCCACCGTCCCCCGCATCCACCGAAAGACATCCGGAGGCAGATCCTTCTCCTACCTCGCCGCCAAGACATGGAACACCCTCCCTACCAACCTACGACTGACCCAGGACCTACTCACCTTCAGGAGACTCCTCAAGACCTGGCTCTTCGACCAGTAGCAGCCCCCCCACCAGCGCCTTGATACCCTAACGGGTACGTAGTGCGCTTTATAAATAGAGTGATTGATTGATTGATTGAAGGTCATATAAGCCTATTGATGATCATGTGATACATACACGTTTTCATTAGTGGAAAGTTGACTTTTCTGCATACTCCAATGCACAATACCATGTCGCGTGGGCTCTCATTATTCTAAATGAGACTACTGGATTTCTAGGTAGCAGGATCGATAACGGTGTGGGGGACTGAGTATGACCCACGTGTAAAGAACTCTGTCACCCTAAATCCGGTTTTTGCTCCGGCTAACTAGCAGTGCCTCATTTCTCCCATGTGGAAGGAATGATTTGGCAGCCGAGCGCATTACATCTTTGGAACTTCTCAGGGAAGTCGTGGTTACTCAGATCTAAACCAACTCTCTTATTTCCAATATGATCTCATATACAAATGACAAAGACAGTATAAGTTTTATATAATGTTTTAATAAAACGACTGTATTTTAGATATTAAGGCGTGAGCCGCAATAACCAGAACGATACAACACAGTAGGATTGTAATAGTTACCAGGAGAGTAAAACATAAAAACAAAGCTATCATATTGTCAAACAGTTTCTACTCTCCCTCTGCTTGTTCTATCTAGAGCACAGCATGTTAAGCTTCTAGCTTGCCTATTAGAATCACTATGGGGATATCAGCCCTCATACCTGAGCAAAGACCTGTGATCTTGGTTCAGCATCTGCAACAAGGCAGTCAGCGTCAAGTTGTGGTTCCCTGGTCGGAATCTCCCTCTTGCGTGTATTGGGACAAGGAAGTGATTTTATAACTAACATGTCATCGTGATCACAAAATGTCCCTACGCAGGAATGCCAAGTCTAAACTCTTACCACGTCTATCGGCAATGTACCAGACTGTATCCTTGACTGAAGCACAGAGTGAATATGTTATGGAGAACTCCAGTGCTGAAGTAGGCAAAACAGTGTGATATGAATAAAAAACAACACCGTAGAACTGGCTATTTGAAAAATACAGTACGAAGCCTAATAAAAAGCATGTAGAGCAAAGTGCACAGAGGCTCTAAGCTGTTAGCAAATGAATAAAATATATTCAGGGCAAAATGCACAAAGGCCTAAAGCCTGAAGCTAAAGCGCAATGAATACGTAAAACTAACCACACTACACCATCCCCTTGTCGGTAGCAAGTGGTTCCAATAATATAAAAGGAAGCCCTAAATATATACAATATCTAAAACAAGTATTTCGACAAGGTGAGAGGACAACAAAGTCATAAATTTAGGTAACATGTGAGCATAACCAAATTCAATATAGTGTCAATTTCGTAAAAATCCAATCGTCAGACAGAAGCAATAGAACGCAGGAGTTCCTCCACTTCGATATATGTCAATATCGGAAGATCCACGCCACAAAGTACCATGGAGCAGGTGTGATCCAAAGCCCCAAAACCATTCAGGGCGGCACCCCGTGCAGGGCCTATGAAAGAGACAATACCATCTTCCTCCAGGAAGGGAATCTCATAAACTGCCTCACGAAGCAAGCGCATCCGTAGTGCACAAGTCTGGGAATGAGCCCTAATCGGGAACATCAACAGATCAGTATCGACCATTGGAGGGCGCTGCAATGAGAGACAGAGAGCCAGTGCATGTTCAAACGAGCACCAAAGGCACCGAAACACGGGTTGCGCACAATCCAAAACCGGTCTGAATGACAGAGACCAGTCGCACTCCAAATGTCCCAGGAGTGTTGCTCCAAAATGCTGCATCATGCGTTCACGACACAGCTGCGCTGATGGGAGCAGCAGTACAGGATCTCGTCGTGACGGGACAGCCATTGCGAAAAAATTGCAACAACAGCAAGACTCCAGCCAATAAAGCCAAAGTAATCGGGAAACCCCCAAAAATGCTTCCGAAAATAGAATGTATAGCCGAAGGTATCAAACCGAATATGGAAGAGAAGGTATGAGCAAAACCAACACCAACGACTTTGAAAAAATGTGCAATACCAGCAGTGCTGGATGCATTAAATATACGTCCCACAAGTTCACCGAAGTGAGTCGGAAAGTTAGTATTCAAAAGGGACTGTATCTCCGCCGATGACCTTGCCACCTGAAGTGCGTGGGTCTCGCTAGCAGATGTAAGGGCCACATGCTTTTGAAACAATAAAGCTTTTAGCCGACTCAACGTGTCGAAATCAACCTTGGAAGTAGCAATATGAGGCCAGATGTCCGCTACCTCCCTAATTTGAGTGGGGGGAAACAACACATTCCCGCAGCACGTAACAGCCTTGTTGACAACGACGATGTAAACTATTCCGGCACGCATGCCACAGCAGCGTTCGCTGTTAAGAACAATGTAACTGCCGTTAGAAAGCACCTGGAAAGTGTTTTTAATAACCAGGACTGGAACTCCCTTCAGATAACAAGCTAAGTTAGCAATCGAAGCATTACACGCCCCGTGCAAGGACAGCTGTTTACAAACCATTGAATGGCTGACAGAAGCTTCGCATTCGCTGCCGCTAAGAAAAACCTCCTTCAAACCATTAACACATCTGTACTGAAAGGGAAGGTCCCACACCTCGTGTATGTAACTGTCTCCCAATAGTTCATATCTACCCACCGGAATGTGCTTCAAACACGAAGTAAATTGCAAAGTAGAGATAGGCAAATTAATAACCCCATGGATCAACCATTCAGCTGACGGAATCTCAGCTACCGTGAAAGGCAGTTTCTCTAATTTCTCAATATTTAACATAACATATGTCGCTTCCTTTTTAGCCATCAGTTGTTGTTGACGAGTCAAATTAAAAGAGATAAAGATCTCTCTGGCACGAACGTGCTGCCATGGAACGCGACCCGCCTTCAAGGTCTGAAGAGTCCAACCCAGCTGCATGATGGACCGCGTCTGACTCTGCCCATGATATAAAGAAGACATGTCCGATTTAATAATGTCAATGGCAGAGGAAACAATGCTGTCAATCGTGTAAACACGTTCAGAAAGGGTAAGCATGCCATTATCAACAACAGACAAAGTCTGCATCAGATTTTCTTGATCAATCTGCCTCAACCGGGCTGCAGCCTCTTGTTGTGAAAGCTTCCAAATCTCATTATAAACCTCGTATAAGAACCTTTTCTTCTGTGGTACTCTGGGACCTGACAAAAAATCTTGTAAATCAGTATTATTAGACAGTAACATGAGATGTGACTTAACTGCATCCAGCGTGGATGACTTCAACCATTGCTGACAAAGCTTCCCCACACTGTATGTAGTTATAATATCAGCATGTTCTAGTGAAACGTAACGAGGGTCTGCCCTACTAGTCCTGAACCCCCCTGAAGAGGTGACAAAACGTTGATGACACATATTAGTGTCTACAGGCCATAATAACCACCCGCCTGGATGTAACGATGAAGTGTTAAGTGTACCATTCTGGACCCAATGTGTAAAGTCACTGAAAGTAGCATTCACATAGTGCTGCCAATTTTTTAATTTAGAAGGGACAGGTATACTAGGCAAAGTTAACTCCCTAATCATCGCTAAGCCCAAACAGCTAGTCTGTTGTACTGTGTCATTGAGGAAAATCATCTGCACAGGGATAATACATGCTCTAAATAACGTGTCCCTGCCTTGCATTTGCCAATTTTTCGTACCCCAAACACTTTTCAAGTCAACAGTTTTGAACCAGTATTCATATCCCTCGACCGACAGTTTAGATACAAACAAATTGGAATACAGTAATTTAGTATCGGTCAATAACATTTGCTTATTAGAATACGGTGTAACTTTAAAATAGTAGGACCTAGCATTACGTGGATAATGCCCAGCAAAATATGCAAATTTTTCATAATACGTTTTTGAACTCCCTTGTGGAGGAGTCGAGCAATGTTCCCATTGCACATAATTAAACATGGACTTAGGGCTACTAGCTTTATGAATAAAGTGGTGTCCATAATAGTTGTAACAAAACATGTCACCATGATTATCTCTAAACTGGTAAGCATCTTCATCGTCATAGACAGTATAATATTGCAAATCCGTTAGCATAGAATCTACTGTCTTCACATCCCAATCATCAGAAACAATGCCAGGTATAACAATATCATTCATTGATAATTTGAGGACATACGGTATTTGAATCAATTCAGTGGGACCATATATATCAAACATTACTTTATCCCACACAATTCCATCCGGAACTGGTATAGCAGAAATGTTCACTGTGGACAAGTCTCTTCAAACCATATGAGACGAAAAATGTGGTTTTAACACAGTCTCCACATGCTCAATGTCAGATCGATCAGGAAGAAAATGACCATGTATTATCAGAAAAAAAGTAACCACAAATCCCAACCATAATAAAATAGTCATCACGGCCAAAAACAGCCAAAAATAGTTCCAAGGAAAAACAAAATATGTTCGTTTAAGCCATCCCAGCAGCCGTCGTGGACCGTGGACAGAAGACATCGAAGACGAGGAGCCGGACCCATCATTATCAGCGTCGTTGAAGCAGCCAGAAGCAGTTCTAGCAAAAGGTGCAACTGTGAACGAAGAAGCAGACGGAGGCTCTCGCCGTGGCACGCTATAAACCACATGTTCAGAAACGTCAGTAGAACGTACAGCAATTTGATCACAAGATTCCATATTAATCGCCGTCGGTGGAACAATCGCAAGATCATCATCCACCCTCCCCAAGCTCGGAGAGGAAACAGTGTCGGTGAAAATCACCTGCAGCGGGACCTCGTCCCCAGTAGTGAGAGGGATTCCGGAACTACTGGGTGTCCCTCTTGGTCTGCTGTGCAGAATCGGCCACATGTTGTAACTTGACATTATCAATGGAAACAAAGCGATTTCCTTTGGCCCCTCGCAGCGGCGGTAAAATCACAGTTCTCGTGCCGCTTACCCCCAACACAGGGACAGGTTCTCGATAAGAAGGACCAAATTCTTTTTTAACTGCGACCTTTTCACGCACTAGATCCCCAATCCTGGGTATCCAACCAGTAGGTGTTACTGGCTCATCCTTAATTCCTGAGGAGGCAGCACTGGCAGAAGAGTTATCTTCACGGAATTGTTGTAAATCCTGCAAAACAGTGACACGATCATTTATGTCAAAGGGCGTATCTGCCGCCTCCACACCAGGACCATCTAGATCAGGAACATACATTCGTGTTCCAAACAGGCACTCATATGAAGTACGACCCCCCAGTGACCTTCTAGGCAAGTTATTAAGTGCTCTCTGTACTCCATATAGGTGGGCTAGCCAACCACGACCCGTACCTATAACTCTGGCCGTTAAGGACTGCTTTAAATCACGATTTAAACGCTCCACGACAGAATTTCCCTCGGGATGAAATGGAGACGAGAATTGGAGTTGGACCCCCAACGAAGCCATGGTGTCCCTGAATGCCTTAGAGGCAAAAGCAGGGCCCTGGTCCGAATGAAAAGCCGCAACTGCAAATATATCGACAAAGATGCGCAAATCTTTAATAACAGTTCGAGCGTCAGCCGAGCGTTGTGGCCATACCTATACAAATCTGGAGCACGAATCTACAGCAACCAATATGTACTTGTATGCACTATCTGGTGTCAGCGGACCACAATGATCCAAGTACACACACTGTAATGGTTTGTTTGAAATCAGAAGGGGCGTCTGCTGCGGGCGTCTAGCCGACGATGCCTTAATTTGTTGACAAACGTCACAACAAAGGACATACTGCTTCGTCTCTTTATAGAGACCAGGCCACCAGTAACGAGCCTGTAAAAGTGAAATTGTGGCAGCCACCCCAGCATGTGCAGAAGCCACCCCCTCATGTGCTGCAGAAATCAATCGAGGTCTCTCAATTTTATTCGGAAGTTCACGTACACCAATGCCTGGAATTGTAACAGTAGCATTTAGCGCACCATTCAAGCAGTAACTATATTTTGAAGGAAATCCTTTAGGAAAGGGCGTGCCACCAGCAGTAGCTTTTATGGCAGCCGAAATTTCTGTGTGAGGTTTGGAACTCGAACGAGTCACTGCAGCCACAGTGGCGACAGCCACTGCCGATTTTGCGGCTTCATCAGCCAAAGTATTACCAGCAACGTGTATTCCAACGCGCTGGTGTCCAAGTGTATGCACAACATGGACTTTAGGAAGCGTTTCCTTCAGATCCGCAACCTTACCCCACAACATTTTATGCTTAATGGTGTTGCCTTTAGAATCTCTGAACCCATTCATCTTCCAATAGTGTAAATATTCGTTGAAAGACTGCACACAGTAGTAGGAGTCACAGACCAGCAAGGTTAAAAGTGTCGGATCCGCATGCTGCAACGCTAACAATAGAGCTTTGAGCTCAGCCAGCTGTGCCGTGCAATCTCCCAAGGTTTTAGTATAAGTATGTCGGGGCAGAACACTTCCTCCTCCATAGTGCCGCTCACCACCGCACATGCAGCAGAATACTGTTGTTTAGTCCCAACCGCCGGTTGCGCAGAGCCATCTGTATACATGACCACTTCATATTGGTCAATAGGCAATGTACCAGCAGGAACAGGGTATTCTATTTCGTATTGAAGAAATTCTTGAGTCTGCAGTTTAGGGTCAAATACATAATCTACATCAGTGGCCGTCAAAGACGTAGCCCATTGTATCCATCGCGGGTGTAAAGCTTTCGAATTAGGAACACTCGCTTTTGTAACAGCCTCTAAGGCCGGAACCGGGGAACCGACAACTATGCGTTGACCCTGGGCCAGCGGCCTTTCTTTAATAACAGCCATCTGTACTGCAGTGAGAATTTTCTCAGTTTGTGCAAAACGTTGCTCTGCAGCAGAATACAAGTGAGACTTGTATGCAATCGGGACAGTCTCCCCTTCATTAAAGGTGACATAAGTAAACCCAACAGCCCCAGGTATCACCCTGATCAGTAAATGTGTCTTATTGTCCCGAGTGTGTAAGTGTTTAACTGCTAAAAGATCACTCTGTAATTCTCGCAGTATGTGTGTATGTTCAATCGTCCAAAATTAACTCGAAAAATTCGGGCGAATCAACTCGTATAAGGGTTTTATACGCGTTGCATACTCAGGAATGTAAGTTCTGACAAAATTCAGAAACCCCAACAATGACTGGAGCTTCCGAACCGTATTAGGAGGCTGCAATAAAGCACATTTCTCCAAAAAATGTGGCGCTAAGCTCTTGCCCTCGCTCGACAACTCATATCCCAGGAAAATGACGCTGAGGAAGGCAATCTTTGATTTCTTAAAATTAAACTTATAGCCAATATCAGCAAACCCCACAACAAGGCGCGATACGCACCTTAGATGTTGCAGAATCTCATCATCTGTCAGATATATGTCATCAACATATGATAATGCTTCAGGGTCGAACTCATGCAGCAGTTCAGTTACACGAGCCGAAAACAGTCCTGGGCTATTCTTATACCCCTGAGGCAAGCGACAAAAAATTTTCTGAGAGCCAAACGCACTGAAACAGGTATAGTCCCGACTTTCGGGCGCTATATTCTGGCAGAAAAATCCATTCGAGATATCTAATGTTGTCTTATATTTTTTACGCACTATATTATTCATAAGCGCTGCGCTGTGTGAATCCTGTATTGCATATGTGCGTGTATGACTATTTAAATGTCGGTAATCCACCACTATCCTATATGAATGGTCCGGTTTAGCAACCGGAAACAAGGGATTATTCATCGGCTAAACACAGGGCTCAATTACACCCTGATACTCCAATTCTGTAAGAATTTTTCTAACCGATGCCCTAGCTTCAAATTTGATAGGATATTGCGGTTGTGGCTGAGGTTTGCCCTTTATCGGAATTACATGATAAGGTGATTGTCTGTCCCACCCCACGTTATTTCTATACAAGGCGGGAGCCTGTGCTAGAGCCCATGATTTACTATAGGACTCCGCGAGTTCTCGTGGAACAAGTGGTGAGAAGGAAGGTGTAATAACCTCCTCCCCAACTGGACAGTCGCGAACAAAGTCAGGTGGCCAATCTTGTTCGGCCAACAGAACATCATATGATTTTACCACATGGTCCCAAAAAATGGCGTTTATAATACGGTCAATGTCCCCTTCCAATCGCAGAGTTACTTCATATACTCTATCAGGATCAGAGACTCGCATATCCGCCGTTTCGACTTGTATGAAGTCATCAGTTGCTTTCACCTCCAGATGCTCTAGAAGACTCCGGCGAACTATTGTGACCTCTGCCGCGCTGTCTAACAGTGCTAACGCCCATGTATTGTTTGTCAAGAGAACTCTCTTCTTGAGCGGCATGTCTAACTGAGACAGCTGCCACTTTCTTCTTTTTGAATTGCTGTTTCTGTTGCAGCGGTTTCTCTTCTTGTTTAATAGAAACCTCCGCTGAGCGTTGTGAATCCTGTCTCGGTTTCACGTACTCCGTCCTCCGCTCTGACAGCCCACCTCTCTCACTTCTCTTTTCCGAGGAGTCCTGAAAGGAACGAGATTGGCGTGTATCAGTATATTGATATCTATCAGGCGTCTTCAAAGTATCCCTATCCCTGAGATTATATTTATTCTGTGGGGTCTCCGGTTGCGGAGACTGCCCACCATCCTTCTTAGGTATTTGCTGTTTCTTTTCCCAGCGCTTTTTCGAACCCTCAGGTTGTTGCTGTTTAGCATTATCTTTATTATTTTTACCCTGTAACTGGGGTTTTTGTGGTCTAGCCCCTATGCTATCACGACCAATACTAGAATATGTTTCCGCTATTATTCTCGGAAGCTCCCGCTCCTGATGAAGCAGCGGAACATCCCGAAGACGCATACGCACTGCTAGTGCTACTGCCTCTCCTTTGAGATTACTCAAAATAATAGAAGAAACTGTGGCAAAATTGCCCAGCAACTGCATGCTCAAATCCAAGGCAGGGGCAGCCCCATATTCATCCTGAATCTGTTTAAGTACGTCCGGTAAATTAGCTAATGTCGGTGTACCGTGTGCCGTAGTGTAGAGCGCGGCAAACACCGTGCCCCAGGTATTACAAAGGTCCACCAGAGGAACCATCCCATACGGCAAACACATCGTCAAAATTCTATGTTTATCCTGAGGTCCCGTATGGGGAAATACTGCTTCCAGCGTATTAATTTTTTGCGCCAGCCAAAACGGAGTCTCCTCTCGTTTAGCCGGTACTTTACCCATAACTGAGTGTACAGTGGCCGGATTAAGACCCGGAACCACAGCCTGTGGGTGCGCTGGAGCTGCACGCGCTGCATTGGTGTTTAATGTCTGCATCACAAACTGAACTAATCGTCTATATGTAGCCGTTAATTCTGTATATAAACGACGAACTTCAACCACTGCAAATTGAGCAACCGCAGGATGTGGTGTATATGTAGCCAATAAAGGCCAGGTAGGACCATCATTACTCAGTGGACCTAACCTAACTTGTGCTATTGTGTGTGGGAGGGCGCCATCAAGCCAATTATGGTGTTCTTGATAAGATAGAGGTATTTCTAAATAAGCGTAAGCCCTGTATTGTCCAGGGACATTCGCAACTGTGTATTCGTGAAAAGTATTTGTTCCCCCATCCACTGCTGGAAAAGCGACCCAAGAATAAAAAAGTTCCGTTCTATAGGCTGCATGGGCGTCCACCACAAAAGTGACTGGACCCCCCTGGACTGTCAGTCCATGTGTTAATAGATGTCCCGTGAGCGGATGTCACATATTAATTGCTATGTTCACTACATTAGGATTCGCCATTTTTTTAAAAACGGCTTCAGGTCAGAGAAGGCACACCAATATCGGGGTTTTTTCCTTTCAAAGTTCAAGCTTGAACAACCAACCACTAAGCAATAGGAAGCACCTATGCCGTGGCGGCGGAAACCCTCAGCCCCACGGACGTCTCCGTATACGGAACCGAGGAGTCAAAATATATATGAGACCAAGAGAGTCAGTCGGACCTAATCATTAGAGCCAGACCAAACGTTGGCGGCACCATGTCGCGTGGGCTCTCATTATTCTAAATGAGACTACTGGATTTCTAGGTAGCAGGATCGATAACGGTGTGGGGGACTGAGTCTGACCGACGTGTAAAGAACTCTGTCACCCTAAATCCGGTTTTTGCTCCGGCTAACTAGCAGTGCCTCATTTCTCCCATGTGGAAGGAATGATTTGGCAGCCGAGCGCATTACATCTTTGGAACTTCTCAGGGAAGTCGTGGTTACTCAGATCTAAACCAACTCTCTTATTTCCAATATGATCTCATATACAAATGACAAAGACAGTATAAGTTTTATATAATGTTTTAATAAAACGACTGTATTTTAGATATTAAGGCGTGAGCCGCAATAACCAGAACGATACAACACAGTAGGATTGTAATAGTTACCAGGAGAGTAAAACATAAAAACAAAGCTATCATATTGTCAAACAGTTTCTACTCTCCCTCTGCTTGTTCTATCTAGAGCACAGCATGCTAAGCTTCTAGCTTGCCTATTAGAATCACTATGGGGATATCAGCCCTCATACCTGAGCAAAGACCTGTGATCTTGGTTCAGCATCTGCAACGAGGCAGTCAGCGTCAAGTTGTGGTTCCCTGGTCGGAATCTCCCTCTTGCGTGTATTGGGACAAGGAAGTGATTTTATAACTAACATGTCATCGTGATCACAAAATGTCCCTACGCAGGAATGCCAAGTCTAAACTCTTACCACGTCTATCGGCAATGTACCAGACTGTATCCTTGACTGAAGCACAGAGTGAATATGTTATGGAGAACTCCAGTGCTGAAGTAGGCAAAACAGTGTGATATGAATAAAAAACAACACCGTAGAACTGGCTATTTGAAAAATAACAGTACGAAGCCTAATAAAAAGCATGTAGAGCAAAGTGCACAGAGGCTCTAAGCTGTTAGCAAATGAATAAAATATATTCAGGGCAAAATGCACAAAGGCCTAAAGCCTGAAGCTAAAGCGCAATGAATACGTAAAACTAACCACACTACAACCAGACCTCAACCATTGAAGTGATACATGTGTGCTAAAAATTCAGACATATGTGTGAAAGGCATTTACAATTGACCAAAGCATATTTGTTTCAACTTTTACATACAATGGCATACAATTATATTGCAGGCTTGCTGTCAAGCAATGATGGCACCCTAGTCATCATTGCTCCTGTGGTACTTTGTGTGCCTGCACAGACCCATGGTTGCATGTATTGACGCAGGTTGATGGTGCTCCACCCAGCTCAGTCCAATGTGCACAAGCAGCAGGCCCGACTGTGTCAAGAGTCAATGTAGCCTCAGCAAGGGAGTTAGAGGGTGTAGCGCGGGTATCTACCTTCATCATTATTGCTCTTCAGCAGCGCATTGCACAGTCCCCTGCAGACAGAGACCTGCACAAATGTGATCCCATGGCCTGGCATGTTTTGTTTCCTTTGGGGTACTTGATGTGAGGCTTGCCCCATATACAGGTGTCTGTCTGCTTGTTTGTGTAGGACATGTCTCATCATTTTGCATGGTTTGACACATATGGTTATACATTATTTATATTTTCCATATGAAGCTTTTTTAGGGCATATATATCTAGTGTAATTTGCTGATGTTTTCCAACCCAGGGACAGATAATGTCATTTGTCACTGCCTTCTGTCACAATTGTATGCAATGGGCAACTACATTGTTGGTGTTGTAGCAAACATGAATGGGTTATGTCCTGGCCTAGATATCCTCTGTGAATATATGTCTGGTAACATTGTTGTGTAGTACAGTCAGTATCGGTCTATGTGTGTTCCTTCTCCAGCATTAACAGCATATCTTGTTTGGAACTGGTTGGATCCTACATTGCTGGCATTGTTTAGGCTGCGTACCCTGTGTACACATCTTCTACTGCAACATTGTCCCATCATACATGGACAGGACGCTATGTGAGACTTGTGTTCTTTGTAGATGAACACATCTTCTTCTACTGGCTACGTGATAGTATTTCTCCCATTTCCAGGCTCTGCTAGATTATGTCTTCCACACACATATGACAATACACCAGTCACTGCCCTTGTGTAGTGTCAGACTGACCTCCCCATGTTGCGTCTCCAAGTGTCTGAGGGAGTCTCTCAGCTGTTCTTCCACATCCTTTGGTATACATGGGCACGCACTCACATCTCCATTCCACAACCTATGTTACGTTCACCATGAGTGTATCTTGTTAGTATGTGGAGTCATCTCAGCTATGATTATATGAAATGCTATATGCAACATTTCGGTCTCCTTCTTCACCCATACAATTTTGGATGGGTCAGTGACATGTTTGGACATTGCTCGACTTAAATGCACATCCCAAACCGGATTGGCATGTGGGAGACTTAGACATTCTAGGATTTTGGTCCCAGTAGGTCCCTTTCTCTTGGTCAGACATGTAAGCGTCAATGAGAGGTATGATTTCACATGTCGTGTGTGATTGTATCATACAGACTTTACTCAGTTACCTTGCAGACACAAACCAATCATTGTAGGTAATTGCTAATCCTTTCCTACCTAGGCCATTCACTGGTACAGCAGTTTTTACATGTATTTCCAGATTAGCTGCAGGCATATGTCAAGACAACATAATTGTGTGACATGTGTCTAATAATGCACATTGGAAGTTCTACAGACTATGCCTACATTCCACCCACACATTCATGTAGTGGTGCATTCTCCCATTTTAGTGATCATTCCTGGCTATGGGGCATATGTGTGGAGAGTGGATCAGCTCCCATTGCTGCTCCACTTTTCTTGCAGCCCTTAGGGCACTCCACGTCCAACATGTGTGTGCTATTTTTGAAAGACAGCACACCATGCAGCAGGGTTGGGGCCAATAGCGCTCACAGTATGTAAAGCCATTAAAATACAGTGCAGGGTTGGGGTCAAACTTTTGGCCCTAACCCTGACCAATACATAATGATTCATTGATACCAATGGTGTACCCCCTTGTCACACCTGGTCAGTGCTGGCATTACAGTTAACCGTCTGAGATGTGACACAGTTTAGTTCCTTAGTTTCAAGCACACCATTTTGAAACAGCCCCTACCTCATGTACACCCCCCTTGCATACATCTTGCCTGGTGTAGGCATGAGGTGGAGCAAGGGGTCGGAATTGACGCAATAAATACATTACGCCACTTAGTATTACTGGTGCGTGGATCTAGGTCTTCCAGAGTCACTTGAGCATGAGTAATGTGAGGAGGGATGGTAATTGCATATATTTAACTGGGGTATCCAGGTTGCCTCAGGGTAACATAGAATCTAAAGATTCTCTTATCAATAAAGTCATCTATTGGATACGCATACAAAGGAATTGTCTTTCTGTCATCCGGTCCGATATACAAGAGGTCTGCAGATATAATCAATTGGGGTCGGACTTTGATTTTATTTCTATATTTTTTCATGCTAGCAGTATCGTCAATAACCTCATATCCTTTGATGCACGGACCAGTTCCCTAGGATCCGGTAGGAAGTCGGTCCTCAGACTTTGCATGCATCCTCCTGGAGACAAGATGTGTAGAGGCTGCTGCTCAACTGGAGAACATGCAGATGGAGTCGCTATCCTGTCAGATATCCATTCATCATCCAAGGCTGAGAATCATTCCCCTTCACTTTCAGATTTGGATTGACTCTCTGCTTCTCACGCAAAACTGCCAATTTCAACAAATGGAGAATGCCAGGTAGAATGTAAAGGGAGTTTAATGATTTTACCTCCAACAGGAATTCAATCAGTGATTCCACCACCAAAACTTAATGTTATGCCCTGGAACATTGCGGGAATAGAGTCAAAGCTAGATGATACAGAATGGACGGGCTTCATTAATAAATACGACGTCTGTCTATTTCAGGAAACCTGGGCTGCATAATCGAATCACTTAGAGGGTTTCACTTCTTATTTCTCTCCTGCCCAATCTGCTACCAGAGGATTTGGTAGACAGATAGGAGGTCTTATGATCTCACTGAATAATAGGCTAGATTGCGATCATTCTGTGGCTGAATTTAACTCTCATGATTTGCTGGGTATACAACTTACGTTTTGTCCTGGTTTTAGGATAATTGTACTAAATGTATATGCAAGGACTGTTCCACGTACTACTGATTCTAGGATACTCACACATCTGATTGAGTTTGTAAAGTCCTTAGATCCTTCAGATCTTTTGACGATTGCAGGTGATTTTAATTGTTCTTTTGTACCTGATAGTACTATTACTACCTTAAATAGCAAGGAAGATGAATTATGGGGCATCCCTCAACCCAAGGAATCTGCTCCTTCTCCTGCTTCGTGTGTATCCATGCAGTTGGCCTCCCTCTGTTTAAAATATGGTTTGAGAGAATGTAATGGTCGCACTAGATCCGACCCAAATCGTGCTCTTACTTTTAAGCGAGGGCTTTCTTTTAGCACTATTGATTACATTCTGGTGGATATCAGGCTATGGTCAAGTACATTAGATATGGAAATTATTTCTCGCCACTACAGCGATCACAATCCCCTGTGTCTTGTACTAACCAACCAAGTTTTTTTAAGAGCTCGACACACAGAGATTTCTAATGTCCCAATCCCTCGTCTGAATCATAGACAAACTCGTGTTAGCTGGCAAAATGTGGCAGCAAATCCATATCAGATCAGGGATATCTATATATCATTCTTAAATTTCTTCTCAGTTTTTGGGGAACAAGAGGTTGCTACTATTCCTATTCTGACAATCCATAAGGAATTGGTGGATACCCTACGGGGCATTTTCTATACAGAAGTTCCCCTAAGGCGGTCACTTGATATTATTTCTTCTAAAGAATGGTATAATAAGGATTGTGCTCAAGTAAGATCTAATTTAAAAGAATCATTAAAAAACCTCACCCAAGAGGATATTGTGGATGCTAGATTCAAATATGATAAGGCCCTGAAGCAAGCAAAAAAAGCTGGGAAGATGAAATTTGGCAGAGGTTACTGGTTGCAGTTAAAAATCAGGATGATGGTTCTTTCTGGAGATTGCTGGCTTGCAGATCGAGAGGGGGAAATGATTCCATCAGCTCATATATTCAACCTGAAAGATGGGTGACCCATTTTTCTGAAATGTATGCCTACCCTGTATCGCATGACTCTAAGGTTGTCAGATATGATGATGTTGTAGCTCCCACAAATAGCTCCTCTGAGAGCATTGTCTTTACAATAGCTGAAACAACAGATGCTATTAATTCTCTGAGGCCAGCTAAAGCCCCTGGACCTGACAAGATACCTGGGGATTTGTTCAAATCTGAACCCACTATATGGGCATGGTATATCAATTTATTGTCCAATGCTATAGCAGCAGGTGGTCCCATTCCTGATTCATGGCACGGTGCAGAAAAAAATCCTGTATACAAGAAAGGCGATGTAGGTTTGCCAGTGAATTATCGACCAATTAGCCTTATTGTCATCCTTTGCGAAACAAATTTTGGCCAGACTTACAGAATGGGTTCTGAAGAAACAGATTTTATCCCCTTTACAGGCTGGATTCTGCTCAAAAACCAATACTACGGACCAAGTCTTTAGGTCGTCACTATTATTCTGGAAGTATGTTATCTTAGCCAGACAGAAATTATACGTGGCCTTTGTAGACTTGAGATCTGCCTTTGAACTTGTGCCAAGGGAGAAACTATGGGGAGTTTTGAACAAAATTGGTACCCCATAGAATTTAGTACATTTAATCCAAAGATTACATGAGAACACATATGCACAAGTAAGATGGGGCAACCAGGGGGAACTCACTGATCGAATAGATATCAGGAGAGGGGTACGACAGGGTTGTGTTCTTGCTCCGACTCTTTTTATTCTGTTTATTAATGAGGTAGTGCAAGTCATTACTGATTGTCAAAATGATGCGCCCTCTTTGAATAACACAAAAATCCCGATCTTGTTATTCGCTGATGATTCCCTTCTGATCTCCCGAACTCCTATGGGCCTACAGGTATTAATGGACAGGTTCAGTTTGTTTTGTGATGATTTTGGGTTGGAGCTTAATCACACCAAAACCAAAGTTATGACCTTGGGACGTGGTCCCACCAAAGGATATAGTATCCTTTACAATGGGACCCCATTGAGTAAGGTATGCTCCATTGATTACCTGGGGTCAGAATTAGTAAGGATATGCAGTGGGAGGTCCAGATTGATAAAAGCTCAACCCTCCTGGCACATAGATCTGGGGCAATTCTGCGTTTCCAGAAGTCGACTATTGAGAGAGTAGTCACTCCAGCAGTTAAAATTTATCAGGCAAAGGCACAGGGTGCTGTGGTTTATGGGGCAGAAATCTGGGGATACTCAAATGTTGGTAAACTTTCAATAGGAGAAAATAATTTTGTAAGATCACTCTTAGCTTGTCCATGAAATACTCCTTTGCTACCAATGTTCTGGGACCTCGGACTTGCAGGTATCACAGATATTATAGCTTTAAGACCGCTGCTTTTCTGGGTACGTGTTTGGACTACTCCTGAGCTACTTACATATAAGGAATCCATCCAAGACATTCTAGACAGACCCAACGTGCTTACCATTCCTTGGTTTAAGCACATCTTAAAATGGTTCCGTATCCTGGGTCTTAGTAACTACTGGAGCCATCCTTACAATTTAAGGAAAGAGCAGGAGATTCACACAATAGGAGGACTAGCAAAATTGGTGCAGAGGATTCTCCAAGGGTCCTAGACATGATTATTCAAAGATACTTTCAACACCTGCACAGAGCAGATTTTAGGAGGAGGCACACCATAGATTTTAATGGGTCCCTATGTACTGTGCATGAAATGGTCAGGTATGTTGTCAGTACTCTGGTATGTATTGGTGATATGTAGTTAGTGATGACAACATTTTGATGGCATTTGATATTGGTGCCGCTGGAGGCTTCTACACCATAGCAAATGTGGGGCTGTGCCTTTTTGTGACTTTCTTTACGTTGACATGGCCAATGCCATTCACATAGTTGAGCTATTTCTTGTTAGGTGTTATGTGTGTAGTGTATTTAGTTGTCAACCAGTAGTGGTTAGGGGACCAGCTTCTGTATGCAAATGGAACATAGCTTCACATGTTCTTCACGTAGTGTGCCAGTCAGGTTGTGCCTGTGTTATGTCCATAAGGGTGCATCTGTGTGAAATGTGCAATGAATGCGGTGTAGTGTGGCATATGTGTTGTTGTCTGTACATCTGTGCTCCCCTGTCCATGTCTGTTTAGTGTAGTGTATGTGTTGTTTGTCCTACAAGGTTGGTGTGTTGTCTGTGTAATGATTGGAATGGTGGCTAACCTACAAGTAGCCCATTGCGTATTGCCCATCCTGGAACCGCTCGCTTATGTGGAGTGCCGGAATATGTAGGCATCATGGATGCTGCTGGGATTTTTGGCTAGGACGTTTGTGGAAAGCCCACGGTGGCCCACAGTGGCCTGCACATTTATAGAATGAGTGTGTTTGCGTTTCCTGTAGAGGTGTTCCATTGCAGCAGGTGGCACAAGTTGGACATGGTGCAGTCCATTGGACCCAGCACATGCAGGAACCCAGCAATTTGGTAGAAACCTTGCTTGGTCTCCTGCTGCAGTTGCTGGGTGTTTGGGAACCAGATGTGGTGGGGTGTGAGGTGGATGATTGCATCCAGAACCTTTGGAAGGAAGGCCGAGACTGATGGCTGGGAGATACCACCCACTTGTGCCCCAATTGTCTGGAATGATCCTGAAGCCAGCATATGGAGGACAGCCAGGAGTTTGGTCATGGGTGGAACGGTTGTTGGAGTTTCCAACCTTGCAGTTATGTCCGGCGCAATGTAGTGAAGCAGGAGTACAATCAAATCCCGCTTTAGACGGTAGGTTCTAATGACATCTTTTTCCCTTACCCTCTCCCGCCTTCTGCACTGCCCATGCGGCTGCTGTGGTGGTGTTTGGCGTTGCTGTGGTGGAGCTGGTAGGACATGTTGTCATCACTGTCGTCTATGTCGCCAATCAATATAGGCCGATCTGCCCCCAAGAGGTCATAGGGGGTCGCTCCCCCTATGACACAAAACAAAAACAACAACAAAAAGAACAATCCCTGGTGTCCAGTGGATTCTGCCCCCCCGGGGGCAGATCGGCCTAATCAATATAGGCCGATCTGGCCCCAGGGGGGCAGAAAAGGCCTAATAATTATTTCCCCCCTGGGGAGCGACCCTTGCCCAAGAGGCCGCTCCCCTTATGTAGTAATACACACAAACAACAAAAACAAATTCCCATGCTGACCTCATCAGACGCCACTGGTGGGGTAAGGGTGGAAGGGGAAGCGATTCCCCTTCCATCCCTGATGAGGGTTGTAGGTGGGAGGTCCACGGAGGAGCGCTAGCTGGTCTCGTCCTCGGCACAGGAGCTCTGTGGCCGAGGGCGAGACCAGCTCGTCCAAGGCACCAAGAGATTAAAGGATGGTAATACCAAAATTGAATCAAAAGTAGATTGAGAGATATAGATTACTTCCTGAGAGACTTTGTAAACAGTTTATTATCATATGTGCAAGACATAGGAGATTTTTTTGAGAAAGGTGTTTGGCATCTCGTGGGAAGAGGATTATATATTGATTACAATTGATGTAACAACCCTTTATTCCAGTATTAAACATGAGGATGGGTGAAGAGCTATGGAGTATTTCATAAGTACTCATTAAAGTTGTGGAAACATGCTAAAATACTGCTTACAATGACTGGAAGGTGTTTGGAAAAAAATATTTTTCTTTTCAACAATGAGCTGTTCAGGCAGATTATGGGTACAGCGATGAGCACCTGCTTTGGCCCCAGCTATCAAAATTTGCAAATGGCATGGTGGAAGGGGAGGAGCAGGTGTTCCAGAAGGAACATCAAGTGGAATGGTCACAAAATGTCATTTTTTTGGTGTTAGATGATGTTTTTGCAATATAGATGAGGCTGAAAGATTTGTGGAGAAGTTGAATAACAATACATTGAACCTACACTTTACCAATGATGATTAGCAGAACTGAAGTGAACTTCCTAGATTTAACGGTATGTGTTAAACCAGGAAGGCTGGAGACACAATTGTATAGGAAACCAACTTCAGGGAATACAGTCCTACGTGCATCAAGCCATCACCCACAGAATTTGGTGAGGAGTAGCCACTATAGGGAACCCTTGAGAGTCAGAAGAAATTGTAGTGAAGAACACGAGGAAGTGCAAGCCGTACAAGATATGTCCCAGAGGTGTAAGGAAAGAGGATATACCTCAGAGAACATTGAACAGGCAATAAGAAAGCCAAAACATAAAACAAGAGAACAGTTAATTTTTGAAAGGAGGAATAAAAAAACAAAGGATCCCAATCATGGCTGCATTGGTCTTCCGTTCCACTTCAGCTCAGGGGAAGTGCTCCAGGTCATTTCCAAGCAGGCAATCTACTGGATTGGATGAGGACACAATCACTTTTTTTTGCCCTGCTACTTCCTCCCAACCAAAGGTTACCACAGCCATGAGATGGCACTTTGTCTCAATGTCAGCTTGGTAACTGGATAAGACTGCTCTACCAGGTGCAGATCTGAGTGGACCAAGGGCCAAATGTAGGAAGAAAACATTTTGCGAGGTGCAAATTGCGAATACTAGCGACTCGCAATTTGCACCTTGCAAAATGTTATGCAGAAAGGTGTCTCAGACACCTTCTGCGACTTGCTATGGGGTCGCAAAGACCCACCTCATGAATATTCATGAGGTATGGTGCCCTGCTGGAGACAGCAGACCACCATGTCCGTGACTGCTTTTCAATAAAGCAGTTTTTTTTTCTCTTTGCAGCCCGTTTTCCTTAAAGGAGGAGGGGACGGAGGAAGCACCGCCAACAGGCTGGCGGTGCTTCTGGGGCAATTCTGACCGCGGCGGTAAAGCCGCGGTCAGAAAAGGGGAACCCGCGGTTTCCCGCCGGTTTTCCCCTGCCCCAGGGAATCCTCCACGGCGGCGCTGCAAGCAGCGCCGCCATGGGGATTCCGACCCCCTTCCCGCCAGCCTGTTCCTGGCGGTTTACACCGCCAGGAAGAGGCTGGCGGGAACGGGTGTCGTGGGGCCCCTGGGGGCCCCTGCAGTGCCCATGCCACTGGCATGGGCACTGCAGGGGTCCCCTAACAGGGCCCCATTCAGATTTTCAGTGTCTGCAAAGCAGACACTGAAAATCGCGACGGGTGCCACTGCACCCGTCGCACACCAGCAACTCCGCCGGCTCCATTCGGAGCCGGCTTCATCGTTGCTGGGGCTTTCCCGCTGGGTGGGCGGGCGGCCTTTTGGCGGTCGCCCGCCCGCCCAGCGGGAAAGTCAGAATGACCGCCGTGGTCATTTGACCGCGGTGCGGTCTTCTGGCGGTCTCCGCCCAGCGGGGTCGGAATGACCCTCTCAGTGTCAGAAGCATATCCCTGCATTTTCCTGAGAATAGCTCCCATAACAGTGTGCCCCAGTGTTTTTTCTCAATTTCCCACCTAATGCAGGCTCTTTTCACTAAATCATCCCCTTCTGTGAAGGGAGGGACAAATCCTTTGGGAGTTTACGATTGAAAGGTCTTTCTTTCAATCCTTGGATGCTGCCACCAAAGATGGGTCCTAAGCCCAACTCTTTCCTCTTGTTTTCAAGTTCCAAAAACTGAGCCTCAAGGGCCAGTCTATTGCTCAGCCTCAGCGAACTCTTCCTCTGTGGGTGCACCAGTGCTGGGGCTAGAGAAGCTACCCCCCACCCCCCATTGTCCACAGGTTCTTCTTCTCGCCCAGGGGTTTCATCATTTACTCCATCTGTGGGCTGATCTTTCTTGTGCTGGGCCACCGGAAGCCTACGCTTGCCTGTGGCGGCATGTTTCCAGGATGAATCTGGTACAGCCTACGGAGTTACCTTAACTGGTCATAGCTATATGCCTGGTAAGGGGCCAGGTCGATCTCCTGGCTCTTGCTTTCTGCAGCTGACATGTTTAATTTACTAAAGCTGGGACCTTTTTATAAATTTGGAATCCCTTTTTTGGAAAAGGCCAACTAAAGTAAGGACTTTTAAACATTTGGTACTGCTGTAGGAAATTAACCAGGACCCTAACAATTATTTAAAATATTTGTAAAACAATTCTAGCCAATTGAAAACAAAAACAATTTAGCTAAAGACAATGTGGAGAGTTATTTGTGTGCTCACAAGGTTGACAAAGTAGTATCAGCAAATGCAAAGTCCTTATCCCACTGCTGATACACCAAATGTAGGAGGCTGGCCCTCTATGTAGTGTGCAAAACTAGGATCATTGTGCAGAGGGTCCAGGCAACCACTCATTGGTTTACAGAGGTAAAAACTAGACCACCTAATGCCTTCATTTTTGTAGTAGCTTGGTTTAAAAGTTAGGCTAATCTTGGAGAAGTGCAAACCATTTTTTGTACTCACAGTATTAATAAATGAGACTGTACACTCAAAATAATAATTTGAGACCGATTTAAAAAATACTTCAGATGTTTATACAAATTTTAAGACCAAAAACATCAACATCACATAAGTACTTTTTAAGTTATGAATTTTTGAAGTTTTAATAAAAAGTATTTTTGTGCGTAGTTACGCACCACATACATCAATGGAGAAAATACATATAAAATCAGGCAATGCATTTACCAATGTCTCCTTTTGCAGGTATGTTAAGGTCATCGGTGGACACTGTAAACCAGCTGGAGAGGTCTGGGTGGCTCCCGGTTTCGACAGGAGCAGCTGCAGAAAGTCGTTGGAGCTAGTGCCAGGCCACTGTGGAGAACCACTTGGAAAAGCACTGCACAGGTGAACTTAAAGGTAAATATGGTGAGTCCCTTGGAGTGTCTAGGTTTCAAGGGGTGCGGGACCCTTAGGGCACAGCTGGATCTTTGGTGCAGGGCACAGGACTGCTGGGTGCAGTGCGAATCAGTGAGCCAGGAACTGTTCCCTTGGAATCAGGAGGTAAGTCACTTTAAGTGTCGCTTGCAAGTCAGCAGGGGCTCTCTGGTGGGAGGTACTGGTGGTTTCTGAAGTCCCTCGACTGGGGATTCCTCCTAGTCCTTTTACAGTCCAGAATGGACTGTTCTTCTTGTTGTTGGTTTGACCACTGGAGGGCACAGTGCCACCAAACATTGCACACTTGCAAAGTTTGTCCTCACGGTCTATCGGGTGGAGTTTGGTCTGACTGCAAGGTCTGGTTCTTTGGTCAGCAGCTAACCAGTGAAGTGACCTTTACTGAGTCTTTGGTTTCTTGTTGTAGTAGAGTGATGCCCTTCACTCTGGAAGGGTGCTTTTGGTGATTTTCAGAGAGTGGAGGTCCTCTATGGGTTTGTAAGGTCCATCTAGTGTCCAAGCAATCCCTCAGCAGCGGCTGTCGAGTCCTGGGTGTAGCGGGCAGGGTTTGACACCTTTTCTTGGTACAGCAGGACTTCAGTTCTTGAGCCTTGGGTCTTCTTTGTTGCTGGTCTTCCTTTGTCCTTGAAATCTGACTTTTTGATCTAGGGATGCCCACTAACTACTGTATTTATTGGACGTTTTAGGGGGTGTCTAGTAGGGACCAATGGGTCATCTACGTTAGGTGGCTACACCCACTAAGTGACCACTTCCTGTTGACAAAGGCCACTTCCCCACACTTGATTGGCTAGTTTCCTTCCATGTAGGATGGAGGAAAATGATGTGGAGGGGTCACCTTGCATGCAACACCTTGGAGATGGTGCAAGCCAGGACTGACCACTCCTCCTGTCCTTTGTCTGGTTTCCCGCAGTTGCTCCCACCAAAAGTGGGGATTAGCAACAAGGGTGGCCATCTGCTGCTAGCAGCAGGCCTGGGGGTCGAGTTTCAAGGGTGGTATGCCCTTTGAAGCTCGCTAGCAGGGAAGTGCACATTCCTGAGGGAGGGGGTGTTAGCACCTCCACCCAAGGTAGGGCTTTGTTCTGAATCGCAGAGAGCAGCATCTCTCACCCCAGGGTCTCAGAATTGTGTCTGGCAGTGGCAGGCTGGTTGGGACCAGCCAGCAACCATGCCAGATTAGTTAGCTTTTGCAGGGGGCACCTCTAATATGACCCCTGGGCACATTGTGTAATAAATCCAATACTGGTACCAATTTGGATTTATCATTCTCAGCTATTTGATACCAAACAACCCAGGGTTCAGAGTAGTTATCATGTAGCTGTGAAACTTGTACTGACCAGTGTCCTGCACATGCATTAAAATGGCTTTGGCAAGGGCACAGGAAGGGCATTTTGCTCATACATCTATGCCCACACATGCAATATAGTGCACCATGCCTTAGGGCTGGAAGGCCTGCCAGAGGGGTGACTTACCTATAAGGAATGCAGTGTGTAGTAGACACAGCACTCAGGCTGTGTGCTATGTCGAGTTTGTCTTTTAGGATTGCATCAGAACACTCAGCCAGCAAAGGCAGTGGTGGGTGCTTTTGGATGCATGGCCCTAGAGAGTGGCACATTCTGTGCTGATGCACTCAGGAGCCTACCCATGGTGCCCCTTGCCCTGGGTACCTAACTGCATTTACTAGGGACTTATAGTTGCAGTTGAAGGTGTTGCCAATTGTGCCAATGCATTACAACAGTTCTAGGGAAATAGATCTGGTTAGCAGATATGGGCACTAACAACATTGAGACCACATCAAATACCAGCCTGAATTTGGGGGCTAACCATGCCAAAAGAGGCCTTTTCTCACACAGTGTGATCCTAGAGACCCATCTGTTCAGGTAACATTGGAGCCATTGCGGTTCTAAATGGTTCCCTAAACAATATATTTTCTCCAGCCATAAAAGTCTGGGGGGGGTGTTCCTGGCCAACTTCCTGGGGGAATAAGTATTAGTCATAGATGTTAAGAAAAAAGGGAGGGCACTGGCACTTCAGTTATGCATGATAGCTACACATTCACCATAGTCACAAAATACAAATGCAATGAAAAGTAAGAACATTTCATCTCAGATGCTCTGGTGGAGGTTCTCACCTCCCTGGATTAGGGACATCATTGAAAGGGGTGATCTCAATATTGCCATGGACTCTTCAGTAGACAGATCAGTGCAGCAATCAGTGCTGACAAGGGCCATGTAACAAGAGGTGCTGAACTGGTTGAGAAAGATGGGCATGACGGGTGTCTGATATGTGAAACACACAGGGTCCAGAAATTGTATGCTCTTCTCAAACATACATCAGGCCTATGCCGGGTTAGAATACTTCGTAGGCACATCACAAATTGGCAGAAAGACTGACTCAATGAAAATAGAATCTACTGTCTCCTTAGATCGCGTGCCAGTGTTCCTGTCTCCACATATCCTTAGACTGTTCAGAGCTGGTAGCAATTGAAGGCTTAGTGATAACATACTCAGAAGTGATATGGCGAATAGCAAAAAAATTGCAGAGTTACACCTCAATCTACAGAAGTACATCGACACAAGCATATATATACACATGCACATTTATATTTGTGAATCGCCCCATTTCTTTCCCAGATTCACTGTTATGACCCTTCCAATAAGCCTGCAAGCATACATTTGAGTCCATGGAAAACATATATGTTACTTTTCTCAAGAACTCGTGACTGCCACACTACACTTAGATGGTTCAACTCTGGACCTGGTGGAATGCAGTGCTCCTGCCACCCAGCTTGTATTTGTTTACTTCAGTCATTTAAAATGCAATTGGTACTGGTATAGCTTTCATTGATCTTTCTAACCCACCTCTCTCCCCCACTTCGAACAGACATTAAGTGATCCAGCTATTCTGTACCCTCCTTAAAAAATGTAAAAACGCAGTTGGACAATGTAGCAAATGAATATTACTAGCTTTCTAGACCAAGGGCGCTTGCCAGCCTACTTTGACATTTATCTGATATGTTGCAATAAACAATGTGGAAATGAGCACATTGATTCAAATAGTTTGAATATTATCTGTACAATGCCAAGCTAAGGAATGTGCATAAAATGTCCTAATAGTGACTGACGGGGTTAAGCTCCCCCGCACACTAAAAGATCTTATTCCAATGGTAAGCAAGAGGTCATTTGATTATTTTGGGTTTTTGTTTTACATTTGGGCCATGAGAGCTTGTCTAACTCTCAAAATTGTCCCACTTGGAATGGTGAGGGCTGAACTTTTTGGGCTTTGGTTTGCTCCCCTGTAGAAAAATCCACAAGACCTAGACACATCTGAAAACTAAACATATGGGTGAGTCCAGGGTGGTGTGCTTCACATGTACCCCGCTCCATTTTCTTACCCACAATGCCCTATAAACCTCCAACTTTGCTTAAAATCACACATTTTCCCCACATTTTTGTGATGGAACCTTCTGGAATCTGCAGGAATCCACAAAAGTCCTACCGCCCAGCATTATTGCATCTATATCAATGAAATGTCTGCCCCACTTACCAGCCTAAAAACGTTTGTTTCCAAACTGCCCTTTTGGACCCGCTTTGTTCCCCCTCAGTTTCAACATGTTTTTGGCTCTTCCCTGCCACAGGCACTTGGCCCACCTACACAAGTGAGGTATCATTTTAATCGAGAGACTGATGAGAACGTTGGGTGGTAGGAAATGTGTGGAAAAATGTGTTGGTTTTTTTTAAGCTAAATTTGAGGTTTGCTTAGGATTCTGGTTAAGAAAACACTGGGGGATCCACGCAAGTCACACCTCACTGGCCTCCCTTGGGTGTCTAGTTTTCAGAAATGTCTGGGTTTGGTAGATTCCCTTAGATGTCGTCTGACTCCAGGACCAAAAACACAGGTGACCCGCCCCCGTAAAAACAGGTAGTTTTGTATTTGATCATTTTGATGTGTCCACATAGTGTTTTGGGGCATTTCCTGTTGTGGGTACTAGGCCTACCCACACAAGTGAGGTACCATTTATATCGTAAGACCTGGGGAAATGCTGGGTGGAAGGAAGTTTGTGGCTCCCCATAGATTCCAGAACTTTCCAGCACCAAAGTGTGAGGAAAAAGTGTTTTGTTTGCCAAATTTTGAGGTTTGCTAAGGATTCTGGGTAACAGAACCTGGTGAGAGCCCCACAAGTCACCTCATCCTGGATTCCTCTAGGTGTCTAGTTTTTAACAATACACACATTTGGTAGGTTTCCCTAGGTGCCGGCTGAGCTAGAGGTCAAAATCCACAGCTAGGCACTTTCCAAAAAACACATCAGATTTTAATGAAAAAATGTGATGTGTCCATGTTGCGCTTCCTGTCGCAGACATTAGGTCTACCCACACAAGTGAGGTACCATTTCTATCTGGGGACTTGGGGAACACAGAATAGAAGAGCAAGTGTTATTGCCCCTTGTCTTTCTCTACATTTTTTCCTTCCAAATGTAAGACAGTGTGTAAAAAAAGACGTCTATTTGAGAAACGCCCTGTAATTCACATGCTAGTATGGGGGCCCTGGAATTCAGATATGTACAAATAACCACTGTTTCTCAACACCTTGTGCCCATTTTAGAAATACACAGGTTTACTTAATACCTATTTTTGACTCTTTATATTTCTCCAAATGAATTGCTGTATACAAGGCATACAATGAAAATCCATTTCAAGGTGCAGCTTTTTTATTAGCTCATGGCACCTAGGGTTCTTGATGAACCTACAAGCCCTATATATCCCCACAACCAGAAGAGTCCAGCAGACGTAACAGTATATTGCTTTAAAAAATCTGCCATAGCTGGAAAAAGTTATAGAAGAAAAGGTGGACAGAAATTGCTCTTTTATTCACCTCAATTCTGTCACTGACTAGAAGGAAGCTGAAAAGCACAAACAATAGTAAAAATGGGGTATGTCCCAGTAAAAATGCCCAAATTGTGTGGAAAAATGTGGTTTTCTGATTCATGTCTGCCTTTTCCTGAAAGCTGTAAAGATGGGGATTTTAGCACCACAAACCCTTTGTTGATGCCATTTTCAAGGAAAAACCACAAGCTTTCTTCTGCAGCCCTTTTTCCCATTTTTAAAAACAAAAATGAAATTTTAGCTGTATTTTGGCTAATTTCTTGGTCTCCTCCAGGGGAACCCACAAACTCTGGGTACCTCTAGAATCCCTAGAATGTTGGGAAAAAGGACGCAAATTTGGCGTGGGTAACTTATGTGGACAAAAAGTTATGAGAGCCTAAGCGTGAACTGTCCCAAATACCCCAAAAAAGTCTTCGCACAGGAGGGGGAAAAGACCTGGCAGCAAAGGAGTTAATAACACAAAAGGATGATGAACAGTCCAGCCCAAACTGCCAGGTCAGGTCCTTCCTGGAGCGGAACAAGCATCCTGGGACTGATTTCAGGGTATCACCCTTTATCAGCTAGGCTAGCTTGAATCCAGTGGCACAATGAGCACGGGACCCACATCGGGGCATACTCTTCCCACTTAGGACAACTTTAGCAACACAAAAGGATGATGGACGGAGTGCTGAAACTTTTCAAACACTCATCCCCAGTCACAGATCTGGGTTAAATCCATTGTTCTTTTGCTCACCATGCCATCCCAGCTTGGACCCAGCCATAAGCAAATCAGTCTTGGCCCTGTTCCCTATGGGAACAGCTCAGTCCAAACTGCCAGGCAAAGTACTCCCTGGACCAGAATGAAGCATTCTGGGAGCAGGTTCAGGGTATCACCCCTCATCAGCCTGGCTTGCTTGAATCCAATGGCACAGTAAGCACAGGATCCACATCTGGGCATACTGTTCCCAGTTAGGGCAACTTTAGCAGCACAAAAGGATGATGGATGGAGTGCTGAAACTTTTCACTCACCACCAATCACAGATCTGGGTTAAATTCATCATTCTTTTGCTCACCATGCCACCCCAGTTTGTACCCAGCCATATGCAAATCAGTCTTGATCCTGTTCCCTATGAGAACAGTCCTGCCCGAACTGCCAGGCCAGGTCCTCCCTACACCAGTAACAAGCATCCTGGGGACCCGATTTCAGTGTATCACCTTTCATCAGCCAAGCGAGCGTGAATCCAGTGGCACACTGAGCACAGGACCCGTGTCTGGGCAGTCCCTTTCCACTTAGGGAAACTTTAGAAACACAAAAGGATGATGGATGAAGTTCTAAAACTTTTCAAACACTCACTCCAAGTCACAGATCTGGGTTTAATCCATTGTTCCTTTGCTCAGCATGCCAGCCCAGTTTGGACCCAGCCGAAATAAAGACATGTAACACAATTGCCTCATTTTATTTATGTTTTCAAAGTGTTTGTTTGTACAATGTTACAGTTTTAAATTTATATATATTTATGAACTTACAATTAAACATGTATATAAAGTTAAGTAAATAAGAAGTTGTTTATTATGTTAGTTTTTTTTAAGTAAATTATATTTAATTACTGTTGCATGTTGCATGTTGCATATTTTCCAATTTCTGTTTTCATTTTGTAACAGTTTTTTAGCATTTATGACATTGTTTTATATACATGTTTTCAACATAATTTTAACATATTTTTTCAGAATGTAGTAAATAATTGCATATATTTAATACTAATATTTAATTTATATATTACAGTTTTGTAACATTTGTACCATCCTTTTTATATTTTTTTGCATTTTAATAATGTTTTACATTGTTTCATACATTTATTCACAATTTCTACATTATTTCCCATTCATTTCTATGGGGAGATAGGGCCTCATTACGAGGCTGGAGGTTCAAAGCCCTCCAGCCTTCCGGTGACGGTCATACTGCTGCAACTGTGGAGGTCTGACCGCCACATTAAAACCCTGGCGAGTGGTCCTGCCAGGAGACCACTGTAACAGCAGGGAACATGGTTCCCAACAGGGTGACGGCGGTCTCAGTTTTACTCAGCCAGGGCGGTGCTGAATCTAACCTCTGCCTGGTGGAGTACAACTCAGTTTTCCACCAGCCTTTCCATGGCAGGGACTCCTGTCAAGAAAAGTCTGACACAAAGCCAGTGCAGAGCCCCCCTGCCCAGCACCCTCAGAATGAACACTATCTGCTTTGCAGACAGTGCGCATTCCGAGGGCGCTGTATGCTACGGTATTGGCCTCAGAGGCCAGTAATGTAGCACTGCTCCTGCCGGGACCTAGTAATACAATTTTCCCACCAGTAAGTGTGGAGGGAGCATTGTAATATTGTCGGAGGAATGCCCCTGCCATGGCATTGGCATCCTCCCCATGGGTTTGCCAAAGTCATAATGAGGCCCAAACTCTTTTTTTCAGTTTTATTTAGATGGCATGTTTTAGCTTCTAGTTTGTAATGTATCTGTGTTACTGATAGTCCATTTTCCTATAACTAGGTCTCAGTACGGTGCTGTTGTTTATCGGACAGGTAAATCCTTTTTCAAGGATTTTTAAGGGTTTTGAATGTAGAGGAGGTTTAGGGGTTAGGTCTACAAGTTAGTTTTGCTTGTGGCTTTTTGGTGTATCTAGATGTTTTAGTAGTGATTTTCACTAGTTAGTAATTTGGGGGTTTTGTACACTATTTTAGTAATGCTTCATTATGTTATGGTATATTGTGTTATGGTATTTATATTTTGATGGTTAAATGTGATGTATATATATTTTGGGGACTGTAAATTGTTTTGTGGGTCGGTTTTTGTACTTTACTGTTCAGGTTTTTGTCTACAAACGTGTCATATAGTCATTGGCAGTTTCTGTTTTTTTTGGGGGGGGGTTGGTTTATACTAAATCAGTGCTTTTTACTTTGATTTCCTATATATTTTTAATTTCTTCAAGGGATTTCTGTTTGATTTGTTTTATTTTTGCATTTTATTGGGATTTTTCGACAATATTGTTCCTGTTTTGGTAGATTACTATCTTTGACTACGTGGATACAGAAGAAGATCTGCAGGTACAGAATAGTGCATTTTATTTATTTCATTTCTTTTGGGTGGGAAATGTGATACTATACTGTTTTTGTAAATATTATGTGACTGCTATTAGGAACTGTCTGTTTTATGTGTTGTAATGGGTTGAGTATGTTTTTAGTTTTTTGGTTGGTGACAGTTACTTTTTTATTGGAATAATTTATATAATATTTTATTATCCAAGTCCTCATTAATATAATTTCTTGACTGGTGTAACAGAATATCATAGTTATTATTCATAAACAATTGAGTTGTTATGTTGGTTTAGATTTTGTAATCATTTTTTTGGGTGTTGATAGGCTGATATTAATTTTATAATATGCTTTTAGCTATTATTTCTAAGTAATCTACTTGTTATTTATGAAGATTTTGACTTTACATTGTAGCATGTCTTACATTCTTTTGATTTGTTTGCTAAGTTTAGGGGAAATCCAGCTAACAGATTGCTCCATTTGTGGTTATTGGTAGCTTCTTTTTGTAGTGCTTCTGTAAATTTAAAAAGTGTAGGTTGGATTTTGCCTAGCGTGGATTGGGAGGTATTGTGCCAACCTTCCTCTACATTGTTTTTTTTTGTCTTCCTGTGCCAAGGTACTGTCACAGACATTCCACCATGGTATTTGGAATTTGGTTTTGTGCTGTGTCCAGGGTGATGCAGTTTGCCAACCCAAAGTGTCTTCGAAATAATCCATTAGGGGGCTTAGTTTGTCTTCGTTCTGTTGGTAGAAATGGCTTTCTATTAGTAAATTATAGTGGATGGCTACCTCTGTGACAGGGACATAGGCTAGTGCTATCATTTTGTTTTTTCAAATGCAAATTGGCTGTTTGTACAATAATCAACACTTAGGCTCTCATTACGAGGCTGGCGGACTTGAGACTGCCAGTCCTGCGGTGACAGTTGGACCACCGAACTCCAGGCAGTCAGACCGCCATATTATGACCCTGACTGTTGGACTGCCAGGGGACCGCCATCACCACCAGGAACAAGGGTACCTATGGGCTGACGGTGGGCGGACTCGTGGTCAGCCACAGCAGTGTTGAACTCAGCGCCGCCATGCTGAACACTACTCTTGATTCCACCAACCTTTCCATGCTGGGCACCCCACTATGGAAAGGCTGGCAGAAACACAGTGCAGGTGTCACATGGGGGTCCCTGCACTGCCAATGCCACGGTATCGACCTCGGCTCCCTTAAGGGAGCTAAGGCCAATATTGTAGCACTGTTCCCGCTGGTCTGACCAGTGGGAATGTTGTAATACAATGTTCCTGCCGGTTAGTCCGGCGGAAACATCGTAATACGTCCAGGGGGAGGCAGCCGGTATGACGCAGCTTTGGCGGTCTGAGTTTTCTGACCCCCAAAGTTGTCTTGAAAGGGGTCCTTTGTTTGTTTGGAAGTAGGGCATATTCAAAAGGGATATTTGCATTTTGATATTCACCATGTATGGTTTACATTTCAGTGAATGGTTTGGGACACATTTTGAAGGTCCCATCCATCATCCACGTTTGACATTAGCTAACTTCTAATACGTTATTTGTTGTAGAGGCTATTATGATTTGTTTCTCATTATTTAGGTTGTCATGTGGAAGGAAAGGTTCTTCATTATGTGTCATAGTTGAATGTTCAGGTATTTGTAGGTCACAATATCTTCTAGGGGCAGAAAGAGTATAGCTGGTGGCTTTTTTAGTTTGTGCAATTAAACTTTTTAAAGTGTGGATAGGTGGTAGTTGGCCTGTGATGTGTTCATTGATTTTAGGCAGAATATCTTTAAAGATTTGTGGTTGTGGGCTACTGGGAACCTGTGCTTGCCTCTCATATCCTGCAATATCTTCCTTACTTCTATTTCTGTCACATTTGGGTGGTGGTTATGCTCTCACATGAATTACAAAATCATAATTTGTAGTGATCCTCCCATAACATGCATTAGATTAATATTTGGTACATTTCAAATGTATATTTTCTGTTGATGCATTTTCTTGGCTATAAGTGTAGCCCATGTGATTTAGCAATTGTTTTCCTCTCTGTGAAGTTATGTACTTTGCTGCTTTTGTCAGTGTATCTGAAAGTAGTGTAACAGTATAAATATGTGTGTACTGTTTTAAAGTTTGCATGATTTTTAAATGTAAAATTATGTAACTACTTGTATTTTGCATACTTACATGTATGTTCTGTTTATATATTTCAGACGGTTTTGCAGCTTTCCATTGGTGTTCTAATGGTGCAGGTGCCTTCTTTAATGTTAGATGAAAAAATGATAGTTTTCTTTTAAATGTTAATTTGGTGTTAGGTAGTTAGGTTTATTGTTATTTACTATTTGGGCAAGTTTCCAGTTTTGTAATAATTCATGAACATCCACTTCTTATATCATTTTGTTGGTTTGGGTAGTCATTTATGTCTGGCAGTGTATCACTTTTTCAAGTTATAGATTTGTCTTTTAGGAAGTCTATGTAAAGACACTGAAGTTTCAGAGTTTTTAAAAAACTTTTTTATTGAATTTTTGCAAATAAAAGAAAAGCAGCACCTTAGGAGACATCTGGACAATAACAAAATAGAGGCATATTATAACAACTAAGGATAATTAATTATATGCAAATTAAATCATCAGTTACCATGGTGAACTCATATCCAAACTTATTTGGTTGCATTAAGGATATAAAGCGCATACAGTACCTAAAGAAAAGAGGAGAGTGAAGATACCAGGACCAACCTTTTAGCCCAATCAGTTGAACATTCGCATTTATACACCAGTCACACCTCTGCGCCACTCTATGAGGGGTGCCCAAATCGCCTTGCCTCTCTGGTTAGCCTTTTTACCTATTTTTTTCTTATAAGGCCATTTCCCAATTGAAAATGGCCATCAACTGGGCTAACCATTGTTGGAAAGATGGAGGTTCCTTATCGAGCCATAATGATGCAATACATAACTGGGCGACTGCCATAGCAATAAAGACAAACCGCTGAGCATCGACAGAAACCTCTTCACGGTGAATCCCCAACAAAACCAATTGAAGTTGTTTTGATGTCTATACCCAACTGTGAGACAAAAAAATCATAGATCTGTGTCCACAATGATACTAGCCTCGGCCAAATACTAAACATATGTATGTAATCTGCTTCTGAAAACTGGCAGCGGGGACATGTAATACCAGCCATCCCTCCCGAGTTGGCTATTTTATGGGGCATATAATAAGTATAGATTATAATTTTATAATTGCGTGCCTGTATATTTGCCAGTAACAATGTGGTCTGAGACAACTCTAATGATTCTAAAAAGGTACAGTCGGTCATACCTAACTGTTCAGCCATTTCTCTGCCTGTCTCTCGAGATCATCAGTGGAAAGAGTGATTCAATCACTATATAGCAAACTAATCGGGCTGGGTTCGCTCCGAGCCAACCGATCTACAAGTACTATTTTCTGATAGCCCCAGGCAGAACCCCCTTTTGCAGGTCAGGAAGTCCCAGATCTGTAGGTATTTAAAAAAAATCCTTATAAGGCAATTCGAATCTATCTTGGATCTCCTCCGATGAGGAATAATATGTCTGGTCCAAAAAGGTCACCCAGCCAATGGATGCCACGCAAACCCCAGTCCTTCATGGGAGGGCTGCAGAAATTATCGGGGTATAGGGAATTTCTATGCAGAGAGTATGATGATGCAAACATCCCAAACGCAATTTCATTTGAAGCAAAAGCCAAATAATATGTTCCCCAAGTATGGTTTTGAATCGCACTTTTTTAAAGGAACTGGGTTCGAATTGCTGCAGAAAACAGCCCCTCGCCTCTTTTCCCAGCAGTACATCATATATGAATGGAGTTCCGCCCACACTATTGGCCACTTCCTGGTCCCAAAAAAGTGGGATCATATAGCTAAGAGCCACAGCCCAACAATAGAGTTTAAAATCTGGTACTGGCCAGCCTCCCCTCTCCCTAGGAAGGGTTAAATATTTCAGTGCTCTGTGGGCGTGTCCAAGATGGTGATGATACAAGTCATGCAGAACTGACCTCTGGCAACCTAGGCCCTTAAAAACACATCCTGACCCACAAAACTTAACCTCTGGGGCCACATGACTGTATGCGACTCCCACGGCCGTTCCGGAGAACCTATGCGATGTCGCTGTTGTCACAGCAGAGCTGAGTGGAGGGTGAGGCAGAGCGTCGCACAGGGCCGCAATGAAGGATTGATGTGTGGTGCCAGGAAAGTTGTGCCCAGGGAAGCAAAGTTAAGCAGGTCTGCACCATGCCAGAGAACACGGGCTACCAAAACAGCTGACCCATTCCCTCTCCCACCTCCACACATCGCTACGCGTGGCTGCTGGATTAGCCTCAGAGCAGTGAGGGAACCCTGGGATGCATCACTGGGGCCTTGTGGAGCAGTGTGGGCCCCCCTTCAGAAATCATACAGGTGGGGCCTCGCTGGTTGTTGAATGGTGGCAGCGTAGTTCCAGCAGGACTGAGATCTGATTTGGTGGCCCTTGTGGGCAGACTGAAGTAAGGTGGACATGGAGGGGGGGTGTCTAGCGGCACCGACATGAGGCTACATGAGGACACAACTGGAATGTGGCAGCGAGCGAATCCCCTTACCCTTATTCCCCACTGTGGCCTGCCTCACCTGACCCCCCCCCATTCGAAGGGCATGGATCGTCATTGAGGCTGGGGTGCCCTCGACTCGTCTACCGGGCTGCTGATTGTTTAATAGCAATATATCTCTAATAGTAGCTGTTCAGTTCAGTGGGCAGTTATTCTCGCAGGGATCGTTGTGGAGTAGCCCTGCGGGAAGCGTGTGGGACCACGCAAGAGCACAAGAGATCACCTTACCTGGATGGGACTCCGGGAGTGCGGGATGGGCTGTGTGGATAAAGGGGTGTGATGGTGGCTGATGCCAGCTGCTTCGCCATTGAGCATCTCATGGCCCGTGGTGATGGGTCTGCGGGGTCGGCTGGGGGCCTGTGACTGTCCCCCCACTGGTGTCCACAAGAGGGTCCTCCGTGGCCTCTTGCAAGAATCTGTTGGATCGTGGAGGAGCGGCACCTCTGGAGACATTCATTGCCCTGGCATCCGGGCCTCCCCCTTTGTCGCCCCGCTCCCCCACCTAAGACAGAATGCAACAGACCGCCTGGGACCAGGCTGCCTTGGAGTCAATGTCCCTCAACCCAAAGGACACTGCGGCACAGTTGGCTGCTGAGATGGGAGGCAACACTTTCACACCAGGAAATCACAGTGGGTGCACTACCCCTCGGGCAGATGCACAGAACGATACTCCTGGCTCATGCTGATTGGATGAGAGCAGTTGCATGTGCATCCCACCTCCCCCCGCAATAACCTCTGCAGCCCCCTAAGAACTCCTTGGACTCCAGCGGGCCAAGCTAACAGGGGCAGCTGTGATGCTTGTTGCTGGGGTGCCCACACCTACAGCGGTGGGTCTGGTGTTCAGAAGGGCTGCACTAAACAGGACAGTCTGACGGCAGGTGCACACGATGCACACAGTTGTGGTGCCGAGGGTGAGCATTCGAGCCCCCATTCTGAACCTCCGTCAGCCACTCTAGCGGCGCATTCATGTAGGTTCAACGAGATCCTTGCTGTAGTACTAGATATTAAAATTACAATTGAACCCAAGATCGATGCCCTGCAGATAGCTATGGGCCACATGCGAGAAGACCACAAGAAACTGAAGGAGCGAGTAGAAACTACAGAATCCAGACTGGCATCCCTGAGACCATGGGTTTCAGACACCACCTCACACATCAGGGCCCTGCAGAGGGAGGTGGTGCATCTGCATCAGCAAGCAGATGATCAAGAGGGCAGATCCTGTTGCAACAATGTTCGCATCGTGGGCCTCCCGAAATGAGTTGAGGGCCCCAGCATGGACCTCTATATTGAAGAATGGCTCTCAGAATCAGTCCTTCAGGATAAGCACTCAACCTTCTTCTCAGTCGAAAGTGCACATAGGGTGCTGAGCAAGCCCCGCCCCACTGCCCTCCCACTCCAGGGGCTCCATCTTGCCCTGTGGTGGCCCGCGTTTTCAATTATTATGACAGGGACCACATCCTCCAGGTTTCCCGTGTAAGGGGCCAGTAGAGACTGCAGCACTGTCAGGTAAACATTTATCCTGATTATACCCTGGAGGTGCAATGTAAGCGGTCCTCCTTTCTGCCAGTGAAGCGGATCCTTAGAAATAACAACATCAAATATGCATTGTGTAGGAATCTGGCCTGGTGTGTGGTGGGTACCTAAGGTACTTACACCTCATCCAAGTATCCCCTCTTAGTGTAGTGTAGTGTAGGCAGTGTCTAGAAAGCCGGGTCTCTAGAAGTAGCTGTAGATGAGCAGCCAAGGCTCATATAGGAGACGTGCAAAGCTCATGCAATACCACTGTAGTCACACAGCACTTACACACGTGAAAGAAAACACTCAGTGTTAAGAAAATAAAGGGTCTTTATTACCGTAGCACAGTACCAAAACACTAGATAGGCAACCCTCCAATAGGAGGTAAGTAAACACTCTAAGAGGGTCATTACAACCCTGGCGGATGGTGTTAAAGCGGTGGTAAGACCGCAAACAGGCCGGCAGAAAAAAAAAGGGAATTATGACCGTGGCGGAAACCGACAACAAAAACAGCCACTTTAACACTCCGACCGCCACGGCGGTACAGACAAACAGTGGGGCGGTCAACGCCAACCGACAGGCGGAAGACAAAGTACCGCCCATAGTATCACAACCTACCAATCCGCCACCTTTTCCGGGGCGGATTCACCGTGGATAAAAACACGGCGGAAACAGCCATTTCAATGGGAAAACGCTCACCTCTACACACTCCACGAGAAAGGAGGACACCATGGAGCCGAAACTCCAAATACTCCCTGCGATAGTCTTCCTGCTCCTGTACGATCATCATCAACGCCAGCGCCAAAGACAACGGTGAGTACTGCACCTACGACATAGGGGAGGGAGGAGGCAAAAGTCAAGGACACACACACGTAACACCCCCACCCCCACCCCCACCCTGACCCTCACCCACTACAACACACACACCAATGCATTTCCAAACATTACAGTAACAACCCCCAACCCCCCCGGAAGAATGCAAAGACAAAAGGAAATGAGTTCAACCATTGTAATGTATCAAAATACAGTAAGCAAATATATACAGATATAATTTCACATTCAACAAAATATACATCACGATTAGTAGTGCAGGTATGCACCACTCAATGTCCGTGGACCACTGGTCCCAAAATGCATGGGCGAGGCCCACACACGATACCTGAGCAAAATGGAGAGAACACTGCAGGGGCATCAGATCAAAATACAACAGGCACCTCAGGGGGAAGGGAAGGGGGGGCACCTCAGCCGGATGACAGCACCACACCAGATCCACGAGGGGGCTCCATGCCCATTGATGTATCCTGGGGGGTGCAAAGCCACAGTCTCTCAAGTCTCACAAGTGGGTGGGTTGCCCACTGTACCATCCTGGGGAGTGCAAAGCCACAGTCTCTCAACTCTCTACAGTGGGTGGGTTGCCCACTGTACCATCCTGGGGAGTGCAAAGCCACAGTTTCTCAAGTCTCTACAGTGGGTGGGTTGCCCAATGTACCATCCTGGGGAGTGAAAAGCCACAGTCTCTCCAGTCTCTACAGTGGGTGGGTTGCCCACTGTTCAATCCTGGGGAGTGCAAAGCCACAGTCTCTTAAGTCTCTACAGTGGGTGGTTTGCCCACTGTACCATCCTGGGGAGTGCAAAGCCACAGTCTCTCAAGTCTCTACAGTGGGTGGGTTGCCCACTGTTCAATCCTGGGGAGTGCAAAGCCACTGTCTCTCAAGTCGATAACAGTCTCCACTGGTTCTGGAGGGGGACTGGTGCCCAGAGTGCTTCATCCTGTTAAGGACAGACGGAGTGGATGCTGTTCTCCACTGGTTCTGGAGGGGGACTGGTGCCCAGATTGCATCACTCTCCCCGTGACGGTCCCAGTTCCGTCACTGCCCCTGCCGCACATGGGCTAGCGGTGCTTGAGTTGGCGGTGCTTGCCCTGTTCAGCGGTGCTTGATTTTGCTGTCTCTGACCTGTTCAGCGGTGCTTGCCATGGCGGTCTTTGCCCTGTTCAGCGGTGCTTGACTTTGCTGTCTCTGACCTGTTCAGCGGTGCTTGCCATGGTGGTCTTTGCCCTGTTCAGCGGTGCTTGCCCTGTTCAGCGGTGCTTGACTTTGCTGTCTCTGACCTGTTCAGCGGTGCTTGCCCTGTACAGCGGTGCTTGACTTTGCTGTCTCTGACCTGTGCAGCGGTGTTTGCCATGGTGGTCCCTCATTGCCCAGCCTCATTGTGGCTGCCGGGGCCCTCCTGGGCACTGACTCTGGCGGTGGCCTCCTGGCCAGTGACGATGGGACAGCCCTCCTGGGCACTGACTCTGGCGGTGGCCTCCTGGCCAGTGACGATGGGACTGCCCTCCTGGGCACTGACTCTGGCGGTGGCCTCCTGGCCACTGACGTTGGGGCTGGCGGTGGCCTCCTGGGCAGCGGGGATGATGGCGGGCTTCTCCGCCGTGCTGCTCTTCCCAGACTTTGGCGCTGTCTTCTGCCCCTTCCCCACCTTGGGAGGAGTCACAGCTGAGTGGACAGTCCCCCCGGGACCCTTGTGAGCGGCTTTGCTGGCTGGAGTCTTCCCTCTATCCCGTCGGGCACTGTCCAACTTCTGGTGCTTCACAGGGGGGGGGGGGACTGGCTGTACTGTGGCTCCGTGTCACACTGGCTGCCCTGGTGCCTGGTGCACTCCACATACCTCTAAAAGGCACCACTGGTACTGGAGATTTTTTGGCTGAGGTGCTAGTACGGGCCCTATGAATTGGAGGGGGGGTGGTGGTGGGAAAGAGGTCAAGGTTGCTCAGGAAAAGTTTCTTACGAACACTGGGACGGGTAGCTGGAGGGGGTCTGGGAGTGGAGGAACAGGAGGTGGTTGTAGGAGGTGTAACTTTTGTTGATTTGGGTGCAGGTGCATGTGCTGGAGGCTGTTGTGAGGTGGATGGCTGTTGGGTGGGTGTGTGCCTGCGTTTGTGTACTTTGGGAGGGGGCATCACAGACACACTGGGAGAGGACACAGGGAACGTGTACATGGTAGTGGGGGTGGTGAGTGCAGGTGAGCGGGGTGTGGTGGTAGGTGTGCTGGTGTGGGACCTAGTGGCTGTAGTGGTAGTGCATGCAGGTGAGAGTGTAAACGACACTGGGAGGGAGGAGGGAGACGACGACGAGGGGGACACAATGGAGGCAGTGGATGTTGCTGTGTCTGTATGTGGGTGATGCTTACGTGAGTGCCTGTGGGATGTGTGGTGCTTATGTTTGCCTGAGCTTCCCTTGTGTGTTGACGTGTGTGCAGGCTGGTCTATTGATGTGCTTGGGATAGGCTGGGGTACACGGGATTGGGACTGGGTGGAAGAAGTTGGAGGGGGGAGGCTAGACACAGGGACAATGGCTGCCATAAGTGCTGAGGCCAGAGATTGCAGGGTTCGATGATGGGCAGCCTGACCAGAATGAATACCCTCCAGGATTGCATTAGTGTGTTGCAACTCCCTTTCTACACCCTGGATGGCATTCACAATGGTAGACTGCCCAACAGTGAGTGACCTGAGGAGGTCAATGGCCTCCTCACTGAGGGCAGCAGAGGTGACAGGGGCAGGGGCTGAGGTGCCTGGGGCGAAGGTGATGCCCACCCTCCTGGGTGAGCGGGCACGGAGCGAAGGCTGAGGGGCTGCTGGGAGGGCGGTGCTGGTAGGGGGGTGGCGGCTGCACCTGTAGAAGTGGGGGGCACAGATTTTGCCGCCACCACAAGGGAGCTCCCATCGGAGGACGAGTCCGTGTCGCTGGTTGCTGATCCTGTGACCGCCGTGAAGCTCCCCTCGCCCTCCGTCCCACTGGTGTATTCAGAGTCCGTGGTGTGGCCCTCCATGGCCATGTGGGATGCAGCTCCCTCGTGCTCCGGTGCCACTGGCGGACAATACAGACACAGCAGCCCCCTGCACTACGCTGCGCTGTTGGGCTCTACTGATGCAGTTCCTGGGATATGGCCTACATGGCTATGGTGGACATCAGCACACATAGATGACACAGGGGCATGTATACCTGTACTTGGCACTCTACAGAGGTGGGGTGGAGTGCCACATGGCCTGCATTACGGAGGGGCATAGCCTACGGAACTCGCCCTGGCCTAGGGAAACCCACAGCCCTCCTCCCCCACCCAGACACCTTCACGGCGCGCAAAGTCCGCTGCATGAGAGTGTACTCACCCCCTTTTGTCTGCTGTGATGCCCTCAAGCGCCCATCCAACTCAGGGTAGGCCACCACCAGGATCCGGAACATCAGGGGGGTCATGGTGCGACAGGCACCCCTACCACGTTGGGAGGCCATCCCCAGCTGAGCCTCCGCCGTCTTCTTGCTCCAGCGGCGAATGACCTCCCATCTTTTACAGCAGTGGGTGCTCCGTCTCTGGTGGACCCCCAGGGTCCGGACGTCCTTGGCGATGGCACGCCAAATATCCTTCTGGTGGGCGCTGACCTACATGAAATGTACAGGGGGAGAAGAGAAGTCATTACCAACTGCACCGTCAAAGTGAGTGGCCCACATCCCTACCCTTGCCATGTGGCACATGCATTCACAGTCCTTCATGCTTGCAGAACTCTGCCCCCTTCCTTCTTACAACCAGCCCTCCCCACCCACGCATATCCCATACAACTTGCTCCCTGTGTACTCACCTGTTGGTCTGGAGGACCGTAGAGTAGCGTGTACTGGGGGAGGACCCCGTCCACGAGCTTCTCCAACTCCTGTGCAGTGAAGGCAGGGGCCCTTTCCCCAGACGCACAAGCCATTGTCTCTTCCAGACCGAGGTCACAGCAGCACTTGCAGTATAGGTCCTCTCCTGTCGAAGATCAGGTATTGAGTGATTCAACAGATAGAAAATGGCGGTGACGTCCGCGGTGGTGCGTATCATCACCGCCGGCGCACTTCATCATTGGCTCCTGGGACCCATAGGGTCCAATGTTAACCAATGCAGCATTGCGCAGCGGTCTTCGACCGCCTACCGCGACGGTGTACAACGCCAGCACAGTTACCCCACATCCCATTGTCCCAGTTTAGAGGTCAGGCAGCCGCCATTTCAGGGTCCCACATGGCTTCATTTTCAACTGCCCCACACATGCCTAGGCCTGGACTCAACACACATACAGAAAATTTTTTGGATTATGTTTCGTGTTTTGTGTAGCTGTGGGTACATACCTCTGAGTTGTTTGACTCTGTGGTCGCTGTTGTCCTTCCTAGGCACCGTCAGCTGGGACATGTGAGGAGATGGCGGAATCCTCCGGTGTACTGACCGCTGGTGGACCTGTTGACAATGGAGGAGCGACATTTAATCATCACCTACAGGTTTGACCGTGCCACAATCCAGGAACTGTGTACCCAGTTGGAACCTGACCTGATGTCAGCTATCCCCCATCCCACAGGGATCCCCCCTCAAGTGCAGGTGCTATCAGTGCTCCATTTCCTTGCAAGTGGGTCATTTCAAACAACAGTGGCCATGGCATCAGGGATGCCCCAGCCTATGTTTTCCAACGTGTTGTCCAGAGTGTTGTCTGCCCTGCTGAAACACATGAGGAGCTACATCGTTTTCCCTCAGGTGGAGGATTTGGCTACTGTTAAAGGTGACTTCTATGCCCTTGGACATATCCCCAACATCATAGGTGCCATTGATGGGACCCATGTGGCTTTGTTCCCCCCCCACAGGAGTGAACAGGTGTACAGGAACCAGAAGAGTTATCATTCCATGAATGTAAAGATGGTATGTTTGGCTGACCAGTACATCTCCCAGGTAAATGCTATGTTCCCTGGCTCAGTGCATGACGCCTACATCCTGCGGAATAGCATCATCCCTTATGTGATGGGTCAACTCCAGAGGCACTGTGTGTGGCTATTAGGTGACTCTGGTTACCGTAACCTGTCATGGCTACTGACCCCAGTGAGGAATCCCAGGACCAGGGCAGAGGAACGCTACAATGAGGCCCATGGGCGGACTAGGAGGGTGATCGAACGCACCTTCGGCCTCCTGAAGGCCAGGTTCAGGTGCCTCCATATGACAGGTGGTTCCCTATTCTACTCACCAAGGAAGGTGTGCCAGATCATCATCGCCTGCTGTATGCTTCACAATCTTGCTTTGCGACTCCAGGTGCCTTTTCTGCAGGAGGATGGTCCAGATGACGGTGTTGTGGCAGCTGTGGAGCCTGTGGACAGTGATGAGGAGGAAGAAGAGGAAGAAGACATTGACAACAGGGACTCAGTCATCCAGCAATATTTCCAGTGACACACAGGTGAGAACACTTTCTTGCCTACTACAAGTACTTTCACACTTTTACCTCTATCCTGTCTGTCAATTTCAAGCAGTATTTGGTAACTGAGTTGTACATTTCCATTACGGTTTCACAGGTGTGGTTACCAACGTGTGTCATCTGCTTGCATTCTTCATGGACTTGTGATGTCTGACATAGGTATGTTGACATTACATTTGTGAACGGATTTTGTCACTGTCATAGCTAATACACATTTTCAAAATCACAGACTGACTCCAGATTGTTTTGTGCTTCAAGGGTGTTTATTGAAGTGCTAATTATTGGAGGGGGTGGTAAAATGGTGAGGGGTGATGGTGGAGGAATGTCCATGGCAGAGTCCAGTCTATTAGTCTCACAGGTGCACTGCCCATATGGGCATAGGAAGTGGAGCTGGGGCAGTTCCAATATGGACAGGGTTACAAAGTGGGACAGTGGGATGACAATCAGGGTGGTCTCATTTCTTGGTGGGGGTCTTGGCATCGTGCTCTGTCCTGTTCCTGGATCTCAGGGACCGCTTGCGGGGTGGTTCTCCGTCTGCAGGGGGTGGGGTGCTGGTGTGGTGGTCCTGTGGCGGGGCGTCCTGTCCACTAGCGCCGGCGGAGGTGGTGGGCAGTTCATCGTCCATGCTAGTGTCAGGGGCCCCTTGGAGTGCCACAGTGTCCCTCATGGTGTTCTGTATGTCCTTCAGCACCCCTACGATGGTGCCCGGGGCGGAGCTGATGGTTCCGAGTTCTTCCCTGAACCCCAAATACTGTTCCTCCTGCAAGCGCTGGGTCTCATGAAACTTGGCCAGGACCGTAGCCATCGTCTCCTGGGAGTGGTGGTATGCTCCCATGATGGACGAGAGGGCCTCGTGGAGAGTGGGTTCCCTTGGCCTGTCCGTCCCCTGTCGCACAGTAGCCCTCCCAGTTCCCCTGTGTTCCTGGGCCTCCATCCCCTGGACCGTGGGCCCACTACCACTGCCCCCAGGTCCCTGTTGTTGTTGGGGTGGTGGGTTATCCTGGATTCCCTGTAGTAGTGGACACACAGCTGATTGACGTGCCCTGGGTACGGAGGTATGGGCCCGCTGGGTGGGTGCTGTGCTGGTAGTGGTCCTGCAGCGGTGTAAAAGCATGATTATTGCATCTGTGTGTGTCATGGTGTGCAATGGGTGGGTGACCGTGTACCCAGTGCTTGCATTCCTGTGTGGGGGCTTGTGTGATGATGGTTGGGGGGGTGTTCTGGGTTTGTGCAGTGGGCATGCTTTAGTGATGGGTGTCCATGCTTTGTTGTGTCATGCAGGGCTTGGTGTTGGGATGTGTGGTTTGTGTTATTAGTACATTAGTGAGGAGTTGGAGTGATAGGGGAGGGGGTGAGGGTGGGGGTCTGTGATAGCATGCAGGTAGGGTGGGGGATATGATAGTTAAGATTTGACTTACCAGAGTCCATTCCTCCACCGACTCCTCCGAGGCCTTATGGATGCATGATGGTCAAGACCTGCACCTCCCATGTTGATAGTTGTGGGGGAGGAGGTGGTGGTCCGCCGCCAGTCTGCTGTACCGCAATGTTGTGCCTGGAGACCATGGAACGCACCTTCCCCCGTAGGTCGTTCCACCTCTTCCTGATGTCCTCCCGATTTCTTGTGTGCTGTCCCGCTGCGTTGACCCTGTTGACTATTCTTCGCCATAGCTCCATCTTCCTAGCTATTGAGGTGTGCTGCACCTGTGCTCCAAATAGCTGTGGCTCTACCCGTACGATTCCCTCCACCATGACCCTGAGCTCCTCCTACGAGAACCTGGGGTGTCTTTGCCGTGCCATGGGGTGGTGTAGGTGATGTGTGGGGTGGTGTATGTGGTGATGAGTGTGGTGATGTGTAGTGGTGTGTGGTGTTTTGTGCGTGGATGTTGTGTGGGGGATGGTGTTGTGTGCCTCTGTGTGGTGGGGTTGTCTATGCTGTGCAGTCTCTCTGGCCTTCGTCAATAATTTTTGGTCGTAGGGGTTTGGGGGTGATGTGGGTGGGTGTTTTATAATGTCTTGGGTGTGTGGGAGTGGTGTGTGTATGCGTATCAGGTGTGTGTATTTCAAATTGTCCAATGTGGCGGTGTTTTGGAGATGTGTGTGTATTTTGAGCGCGGCGGTGTGTACCGCCAATGGAATACCGCGGTTGAAAGATCGCCGCGTGGATTCGTGGGTTGTGATAGCATGGGCGTGTTTCTGTTGGCGTGACGGTGGAGGTTTTGTTTTCGCCAGTTTATCACTGACCTTTGGTGTGGCGGACTTGTGTGGATGTCTGACTTTCGGCGGATTCCGAGATGTGGGTCATAATACCTGTGGCGGATTTCCGCGGCGGTGTATTGGCGGTCTTCTGCACAGCGGTAAGCGGCTTTTATCGCCAATGTTGTAATGACCCCCTAAATATGTACCCTAGTAATCAGTAATAGGCATAAAAAGTGATAGAAATGAGTGCAAATGCAAGTAGACAATAGTGACCCTGGGAGAGGCCAAACTGTATACTAAAAAAATGGGATGCGAATGCAGGACCCTCATCTAGGTAACTGGAATGGGTAGAAAGGAGCTGGGGTACTAGGAACTCCAAAAGATAAGTACCACAGTGTCCCCCGCAACCAGGAAGAAAGTAGTAAGTTACTGGAATTTCCCTCTACCACCCAAAAGGAAGAAAATGAAAAAAATGCAACACCCATACAAGACTGCAAGAAACCAGCAGTGGATTCCTGAAGGGGAAGACCTGTGGAAGAAGGGGACCAAGTCGCAGAAGTGCTCAGAGGGACCAGGAGCTACTACCTACCTAGTTATGGTTGCAGGAGTTAGTCGACGGTAGGACGAAGACAGTCAGGAATGCAGCCCTGGAGTAGGTGAAGAGTTCCTGGAGGATTTAGTCAACATCCCTCGCTGGATGGATGATTACAGTCAGTCAGTGACATGGAAGAGCCACCAACAAGCCTTCGCAAAGGCAGAACTCGCGGTAAAACAAAAGTGGAGCTGCCGGGGACCAGCAAGGTCCAGCAGAACTCAACCCATGAGGGGAGTCCTAGGGGGACCCAGAGAAAGGCAGAGAGTATACAGAAGAAGAGGCAGTCCCCACAGGACACCCACTGTATGAGGTACCTGGAGTTGCATAGGAACCCCGTGCAGTGCAAATAGAGAAGGGTCCTGTGTCGCAGGAGAAGCACGCAGAGGGCTGTGTGTCACAGGAAGGAGGGCTGGGGCTACAGAGAACCTGAATATCCCTTGAAGGAGATGCCAACAAGCCTTGGTAGCTGCAAGAAACATGGTGCACAGGGGTACTGTCCTGCGTGGGAAGGCAAAGGCTTACCTTCACCAAAGTTGGGTAGCTGGCAGAGAGGACCAATAGGACTACTCCGGACCACCACCCATGCAGGATCCACGCAGATCAGGATGAGATGAGATCCACGCAGCCGGTTGTCGTTGCAGTTTGTGCCTGCGGATGCAGCCGAGTGACTCCTTCACTCCAAGGGAGATTCCTTCTTCCGTCTCTTGCAGACTGAAGATTTGCAACCCTCAGAGGATGCACAGCCAGGGAAATATTGCAGAAGGCGGAAGGAGCCAGGGGAACAATGTTACAAGCAGAGTCTTTGTCATAGATGCAGATAGTCGGTTCCTGGAGGGTCCAGGCATGGTTCCAGTGGCTAGATGTCAAAGTATAGACTGCAGAGGAGAACTGCTGGAATCTTGCAAGCTGAATCTGAGGACCCACCCAAGAGAGAGACCCTAAATAGGCCTGAAAGGGGGATTGGTCACCTAGCAAGGTGAGCACCTATCAGGAGGGGACTCTGACGTCACCTGCCTATCCTGGCCACTCAGATGGTCCCAGAGGTCCCTGCCAACCTTAGATTCAAGATGGCAGAACCCAGGGACCCTCAAGAGGAGCTCTGTGGACCACCACTGGGGTGGTGATGGACAGGGGAGTGGTCACTCCCCTTTCCATTGCCTAGTTTCATGCCAGAGCATGGACTTGGGGTCCCTGGGTCAGTGTAAACTGGTTTATGCATGGAGGGCACCAAATGTGCCCTTCAAAGCATACCAGTGTTATTGGGGAGGCTACCCCTCCCCAGTCATGTAACACCTATTTCCAAAGGGAAAGTGTGTTACCCTCCTCCCAAAGGAAATCCTTTGTTCTAACTTCCTGTGCTTGAGCTGTTCAAGCAGCAGGTGGGCAGAAACCTGTCTGAGGGTAGCAGCAGTTTGGGCTGCAGGGAAAATCCCAGAAGGCTGGTAGGAACAATGCTGGGGGTCCTCTAAGGAGCCCCCGGAGTGCATGGAATCATACTTCGAATACTGGCAACAGTTTTGGGGTATGATTCTGACATGTTTGATACCAAACATGCCTAGGTTCGGAGTTACCATTATGTAGGTGGACATAGGTAGTGACCTATGTCCAGTACACACATAAAATGGCATCCCGCACTCGTCCAGGAAAATGGAACTGGAGTTTGTGGGGTCACCTCTGCTAGTGCAGGGGTGCCCTCACACACAGGTACTTGCAGCCTGCCCTCTGGGCTAGGAAGGCCTGCCATGGGTTGACTTAAAGTGACCTGGTGCAGTAACCTGTAGTGAAAAGGGTTGCACCTTTTCATGCAGGCTGCAATGGCAGGCCTGCAGGAACACTTTGCATGGGCTCCCCATGGGTAGCATAATACATGCTGCAGCCCACAAGAATCCCCTGGTACCCCAATGCCCTGGGCACCTGTGTACCATATATTAGGGCCTTACATGGGGGCACCAGTATGCCAAATATGGGGTGAAAATGGTTCAAGTAACCATGTTTGAAGGGAGAAAGCATAATCACTGGGGTCCTGGTTAGCAGGATCCCAGTGAACACAGTCAAACACACTGACAACAGGCAGAAAATGAAGGTAACCATGCCAAGAAAGAGGGTACTTTCCTGCACATTGCAGTTCCCAGCTCCACTCGGTATCATACACGGGGATGTTGCCACATTTTGCAATATTCTGGAGGAAGCATGGGTGTGGCTGGAACAGAGAGGCATAACTATCGCTCCTGCAGAGGTGCTGGAGAGGGCATGGGGGGACTGGGGTGGAAGGGTCGGAGGCCACCTAGCCGTCAGTTGCAGGCTGGATTGTTCAGGGAGCAGGCGGCCAAGGCGAGGGCTCTGGTGATAGCAGAGGTGGAGCAGAGAGCGACGCCCCAAACCCCCCTCTGTCCAAGAGCACATGGACAACGACAATTTGGGGGCCAGCCGGGCGCTGGCAGAGGCACTGCTGGGCACTGGCCCCGGTGACACCACAGACAGAGGATGAGGTACTTCACCAAATCCTGTGAGAGACTAGAGGTGGAGGTTACGTCCACATCATAAGGGCTGGGTTTCAAACTCCATGGCCTATTGGGCTCTTACATAGCTTTCTAACCACACCCCCCAGACAAGAAAGGCATGGCCAAAGTTGAAAAGTTAATAACTGTGTTTATTGCGTGCATTACAGTGCCATTGGTTGGTCGCCCGTTGGCACTACAGCCTGGAATGGGGAGTTTGATACTGTACCTTTAGTATAGCATGTGGGTGGATCTTGTTATTACAAGTATTTTTCAGTTTCATGTATATTCATATATGGGTATGTGACCGATGGGGAACCGGCAGGTGGTGAGCCGGGTGCGGGCAGTTGTGGGGTAATACCTCCACGCAGTTCTAGTGATAGATTTCATGCTAATTGTGGTTGTTCTGTTCAAATATGTAAATTACCCAACACTCTTTTTGTCCTGGAATGTCACAAGGTTGGTGGGGTTTGTCAAACAATACTATGTGCACCAATTTTTACTTGGATGTCAAATACATGTAGCATTGTTTCAGGAGACCCATCTTACCACACCAGACCTGGAGAAGATTTGCATACACTAACGCTGCACCTTGGTGTGGACTACACACACCAAGACCAAGACTGACCCTGAAGAGAGATATGCAGTACTAGAGGGTAATTTGGACAGCACACCAATATCAATAATCTCTCTTTACGCCCCCAATTCCAACCAGCCCGCATTTTTGCAAACACTCACTCTGGCCCTCCTGCACCATTTATTAGCAACGTGTAACTGGGGAGGGGACTTCAATTGTGTCCCAGATATAGAACAAGATTGCTCATTCCCACCGGTAACGGGGGCCCAATCCACAGTCCTCAAGCAGCACATGCAGCAGTGGGCGACACACGCTCAGCTTTCAAAGGTTGGCAGGGTCTGCACCCCTAATATTCAAGAATATTTTTTTTACTCCAGCCTGCATGACTTACACACTAGAATAGACCTCTTTTACTAAAACTTAGAGGCCCTAACAAAGGTTGCCAATGCAGAATAACTCGGTCGCACACTGTTAATCCACTCCCCTTTGGGACTTTGACTGACGCAGGGCAGTGGGCGCCCATGTATACCCACGTGGAGACTTCCTATGCCACCCCTACAAGATCAGTTGTTGCGAGACTCCGTTCAGGGTCATATTAATACATAATTTGAAACAAATGCAGGTACAGCCAGTGATGTTGGGATTGAATGGGAGCCATTCAAGATAGTCCTTAGGGGCCATGCGATTAAGACAGGTTATGGCACGAGGTTGACATTATGCAGGGAGCTACAATCAACGGAGTCCGATGTGAACAGCTCCCACCAACAGACAGGACAGCGGCCGCCTCACTAGCACAGGACTGTATAGATCATAAAAATGCACTTGACTGGCTTGGTAAATTAGACTCTAGGGAATACCAAGCGAGGAAGCACACGGAGGGAGACAAAGCCGGCAAGCTTTGTCAGGGCCATTCGGGATGGGACTTGACAGTTACTAAAAACACAGGAGTCTGTCGACTCTGCTTTTTGCTTGTATTATTCCAAATTATACTCCGCTCCGTAAGACACTGAGAAAGATCATATTGAGACATTATTGGATAACATGCCCTCCACCATTTGCAATCATCCGCGAGCGATGCCCATGAGCCACCTTTACAGGTATTGGAAATAGAAGAGGCAATTAAACACATGGCGCGAGATAAAACGCCTGGAACAGATGGCTGGCGATTTAATATTATGCCACGTAGAAAACACTACTTGGCCCTCAACTGCTGACTGTATATACCTCTGTGTACAATAAGGGGATCCTACCAGCTTTCATGCGTGAGGTGATGATAGTGGTGTTACCCAAATCGGGTAGAGACCCCTACTGATGGGGTCCTACCGCTCTCTCTCCCTGCTTAATGCAGATTATAAAATACTTGGTAGGAGTAGGAAAGTACCATCTTTCTTGGCATGTTATCCCCAATTTCTGCCTGATGTCAGTGTGTTTTTGACTGTGTCACTCAGATCCTGCTAGTCAGGACCCCAGTGCTTATGGTTTATGGCCTGCTTGTCAGTGTGTTTTACTGTTTTCTAAGTTGTCAATGGAGTCCTGCTAATCAGAACTCCAGTGCTCATGCTCACTCTGTTTCTAAATGTGTCACTATAGTCTAGTGACTTCATATTCCACTCCAAATTGGCATACTGGACCCCCCTTATAAGTCCCTAGTATATGGTTCCTAGGTACCCAGGGCATTGAAGTTCCAGGAGATCCTTATGGGCTGCAGCATTCCTTTTGCCACCCATAAGGAGCTCATACAAACACTTCTTCAGGACTGCCATTGCAGCCTGAGTAAAATAGTATAAGCACTATTTCACAGCCATTTTCACTGCACCAGGTCACTTATAAGTCACCTATATAACTAACCTTCAGACCCTGAAGGCTAGGTGCATAGTAACTGTATGTGAGGGCACCTCTGCACTAGCAGAGGTGCCACCACTCGTCCAGGTGTATTTTCCAGACTTCGTGAGTGCGGAGACACCACTATAAGTGTGCACTGGAGGTGTCTAGGAATTGGAAATTGTACCCCCAATCTGATTCTGGTATTGAAGGGCCAATTCCATGCACCCTGGGGATAGTAGGTGTTACAGGCATGGGAGGGGTATCCTCCCAGAGCCTCTGGAAGTGCTTGAAGGGCACAAATGGTGCCCTCCTTGCATAATCCAGTCTACACCGGTTCAGGGACCCCAAGTCCCTGTTGTGATGCAAAACTGGACAAAGGAAAAGGGAGTGACCACTCCCCTGTCCATCACCACCCCAGGGGTGGTGCCCAGAGCTCCTCCAGAGTGTCCCTGGGTTCTTCCATCTTGTTTTCAGGATGGTCAGGGTCTCTGGGTGCATCTGAGTGGCCAGTGCCAGCAGGTGACGTTAGAGACCCCTCCTGATAGGTGTTTACCTGGTTAGGTGACCAATACCCCATCTCATGGCTATTTAGGGTCTCTCCTCTGGGTGTTTCCTCAGATTCGGATTGCAGAACTACAGCAGGACCCCTCTGCATCCTTTGCTTCACCTTCTACCATCGGATCAACCGCACAACTGCTCCAAAAACTCTACAACTTGCAACAAAGTATCTAAGATAGCTCCTGCAACTCTATAGCTCCAGCTCCTGCCAGTAACTTCAACAGTATCCAGGTCGTGCACGCTCTTAGGACTGCCTGTCTTCATCCTGCACCAGAAGAACTGAAGGAATCTCCCATGGAGTGATGGAGTCACTTCCCTGCTTCAGGAGGCACCTCTATGCAGCGACGTCCAGTACTCTTGGTCTCCTCTCCTAATGACAAGCGTGGACCCTGGAACACAGGTAATGGACCGAAGTGCCCATGACTGTCCAAAGGTCCAAATGTCCAAATTTGGTGGAGGTGAGAGCTTGCCTCCCTGTGCCAGACAGTATCCCTGAGGGTTTTTCAGCTCCTAGGGCTTCTGTGTGCTTCTTCAAGGAATCCTTCGTGCACTGCCTAGCCCAGGACCCCAGCACTGTATGTAGTGACGCTCAGCTCCCTGAGTTGTTTTCCAGCGATGAGTGTTGCAATGACCGTGATTTGCAACTCCTTTGTCCCTGTGTCCTTGGACTCCCGTGGTGCTGCTTGATCTTGTGAGGGCTCTGTGAAGTGCTGAGAGCCCCCTCTGTCTCCTCAGTCCGCGTTGAGACCCCCAGGTCCTTCATGGGTCCAGGTAGTGCCCTTTCCTACCAAACGCGTTTCTTGCGTGAGCCAAGGCTTGTTGGCAGAATCCAACAACCAAAATCAGCCTGAATTCATCTCTTCGACGTGGGACATCTCTTGCACCAAGCAGGAACCCACAGACTTTTTCTTCTAACCGGAGGTTCCACTTTTGCACCTTCATCCGGGTTAGCAGGGACTCTTCAGCTGTTCTTGTACTTGGTCTTCTCTCTCCACAGGTCTTACGGTCCAGCAGTCCATCATTGGTGTCTTGCAGTCTTGCTTGGTTTTTGCATAATTCTTTATCACAACTTCTAGTGTGTTCTGAGGAAACTTGCTGCACTTTACTCCTGTTTTCCTGGGCTCTGGGGTGGGGTACTTTACTTACCCTTGGTGTTTTCTTACACTCCCAGCGACCCTCTCCGCACTACTCTTGCCTAGGTGGGAAACCGACATTCAAATTCACTGTTTTAGTATATGATTTGTGTCCCACCTAGGCCCATTGTAATCTATGGTGTTTTGCACTATTTGCACTATTTTCTGACTGTTTACTTACTTGCATTTGGTTACTAGTGTACATTTTATGTATAATACTTACCTCCTAAGGGAGTATAGCCTCTAAGATATTTGTGGCCTTGAGTCACTAAAATAAAGTACCTTTTATTTTTGGTAACAATGAGTATTGTCTTTCTTATATGTAGGAACTGTGTGACTACAGTGGTATTTCAAGAGCTTTACATGTCTCCTAGTTTAGCCTTGGCTGCTCTGCCTACAGCTACCTTTAGACAGCCCGGCTTCTAGACACTCCATACATTTCTAATAAGGGATAACTGGACCTGGTAAAAGGCGTAAACCACGCCAGCCTCCTACATTGGTGGTGCAGCAGTGGGGTAAGTACTTGCAATTGCCTTATCAGTCTGTCAGTGGTGCTTTCTGCAAGAAAGTGTACTCCATACTTAGCACTATACATAAGTATACCTAGCAGTCTCACTTTCACTCTAAACCTTCTAAAAAGTTAGATAAAGTAGGCCTTTTTCTTTTCTCAACTTTACTCTAACTTTCCTATCACTATGTTTTCCTCTGAGTTCCCCGAGGGTTATCAAAACCACTGAGAACCTAAACTTTAAAAGCTTTAGGGGGATTTGCATAGAGAGAAGCATAGGGATTGTGAAGAACCCGAACAAAGATTTCCTTTTGAACCTCCTTTTGCAGGATGGCCAAGAACAGACTGGTCAACAGGTAGGAGAGGATGTGGAGGGAGATTCTAACCAGGTAGACTCAGGAGAGGGTCCTGAAGATCCAGGGGAGGGTCTTTCCACAGATCTTCCCACTAACACACCTCCTAGTGTGGTTGGTAGTGGGACAGGGTCACACTCCTTTCACACCTAGAGGCCAGGTGACCAGGGTTACACAAGTTAGGGAAAGATCAACCTCTGCTCACTCCCATGTCACTTCAGTTTCAGAAGTGCCAAAAACATCCAAACCCTTAGGACAACTCCCTAGATAGGGAAGTCTTAAAGCTGAGGTGGGAGGAGGCCAGACTGAGGTTGCAACAACAACAGTGGCCTTAAATATGGAATCCCTAGCTGTGGAAAGGGAAAGACAGGGTTTGGGGTTAGATCCTCATGGTGGCAGCAGCAACAGCAGTTTCAGAAGCTATGGTGTTAGGGAGAACACATTTGATTCTAGAAAATTACACAAGATTGTTCCCCCTTACAAAGAGGGGGATGACATCTACAAGTGGTTTGCTGCACATGAGAGGGCCTGTAAAGTTCAGAGGGTCCCTCAGGTACAGTGGGCTGCTATTCTGTAGTTGTAGTTCTCTGGCAAGGGGAGAGATGGGCTCCTTACTGTCAGAGAAGATGATTCAGATAATTACAGTGTTTTGAAGACAGCACTCTTGGATGGATTTGGCTCAACCACTGAGCAATACAGAATTAAGTTCAGAGAAACCATAAAAGAGTCTTCACAAGATTGGATAGACTTTGTGGACTGTTCAGTGAAGGCTGTAGAAGGTTGGTTACATGGCAGGAAAGTGTCTGATTATGAGGGTCTATATCATCTAATCCTGAAAGAGCATATTCTTAACAATGGTGTGTCTGATTTGTTGCACCGGTATCTTGTGGACTCAGATCTAACCTCTCCCCAAGAATTGGGAAAGAAGGCAGACAAATGGGTCAGAACAAGGGTGAGCAGAAAATCTCATCAAGGGGGTGACAAGGACAAAAAGTAGAAGGATGGTAAGTCACATGGCAAGGGTGGGGACAAATATAAAAAGTCAGAGTCTTCACCAGGCCCACAAAAATCCTCTGGGGTGGTGGGCCCAAGTCCTCTTCTAACCATCAGAAAAAGCCTTGGTGTTATTTGTGTCCCAAGAGAAACACCAAACCTCCCACCACGACAACCCCCACTGCTTCCTCTAGTGCCCATGGTAATAGCAGTGATGGTGGGAAAAACTCTTCAAATAGCCAATCTAAGGGTGTAGCTGGTCTCACTTTTGGTAATGTAGTGGGGGTTGGTCTAATTAGCGAGACCACTGAGGCTGTTTTAGTCTCTGATGGTGGCACTGACCTTGCCACCTTGGTTGCTTGTCCCCTTAATATGGATAAGTACAAGCAACTACCCCTAATAAATAGTGTTCAGGTTGAGGCCTACAAGGACACAGGAGCCAGTGTCAATATGGTGACGGGCGGAAAAACTGGTAGCCCCTGATTAACATCTACTTGGTCATCAGTACCAAGTTACTGACGCCCATAACAACACTGTTAGCCACCCCATGGCTGTTGTGAATCTCAACTGGGGGGGTTGCTGGTCCTAAAATAGTTATAGTATCCACAGACCTACCTGTAGAGTGTCTACTGGGCAGTGATAAGGAGACTTCAGTTTGAGCTGAAGTGGAATTGGAGGCCCATGCAGCAATACTGGGCATTCCAGGACACATCTTTTCTCTTACCAGGGCTCAGGCCAAGAAGCAAAGAGGACAGGGAAACTTGGATCCTGCAACAATGGACCAAATGCTCCCAAAAACTCGGGGTAAAAAGAGCAAACCCTTGACCACTATCCCTCGCTTTCCAGAAGATTCCCCTTTTAATGAGGAGGAGTCAACTCCTTGTGCAGAACCTACACCAGAGGAGCTTCAGGCTGACACAGCTGAACTCTTGAGTGCGGGGGGGGCTGCTAGGGAGGAACTGAGTTTGGCACAGCAGACCTGTCCCACACTAGAGGGTCTAAGAAAGCAAGTTGACAAACAAGAGTCTGAGTATATCAGTGACTCAAACAGAGTTTATTGGGAGAACAATCTCCTTTATACTGAAGCAAGGGACCCAAAACCTTGTGCAACCAGGAGACTGGTCATTCCCTTGCAGTATAGGGAATTCTTCCTAACTCTTGCACATAATATTCCCCTGGCTGGACATCTGGGGCAAAGTAGGACCTGGGACAGACTGGTCCCTCAGTTTTACTGGCCTCACAGGTCAGAAGACACAAAAGAGTTATGTCGCTCTTGTGTCACTTGCCAAGCTAGTGGCAAGACAGGTGGCATCCCAAAGGGCCCCTTAATCCCACTGCCTCTGGTTGGGGTGCCCTTTGCAAGGCTAGGGGTTGATATTGTTGGCCCCCTTGACCCTCCAACTGCTTCTGGGAACAGATTCATCTTAGTGGTAGTGGACCATGCTACAAGATCTCCAGAAGCCATCCCCTTAAGGACCATCTCAGGTCCTGCAGTGGCAAATGCCATCCTGGGAATATTTTCCCCGGTGGGCTTGCCTAAAGAGGTTGTATCAGACAGGGGTAGTAACTTCATGTCTGCCTACCTAAAATCAATGTGGAAGGTATGGGGTGTAACCCATAAATTCACCACACCCTATCATCCACAAACAAATGAACTGGTTGAGAGATTTAACAAAACTCTCAAAGGCATGACCATGGGGCTCAGTGAAAAACTTAGAAGGAGATTTGGGGGCATATTTATACTCCGTTTGCGCCGAATTAGCGTCGTTTTTTTCGAAGCAAATTTGGCGCAAAACTAACGCCATATTTATACTTTGGCGTTAGACGCGTCTAGCGCCAAAGTATGAGGAAAGAGCGTCATTTTTTTGCGTGAACACCTTCCTTGCGTTAATGAGATGCAAGGTAGGCGTTCCCGTCTAAAAAAATGACTGCGACGCAAATGCGTCGTATTTATACTCCCGGGCAAAAATCACGCCCGGGAGTGGGCGGGGCAAAAAACCCCGCATTGGCGACGGATTTTAGCGCCTGGGTCAGGGCAGGCGTTAAGGGACCTGTGGGCTCAAAATGAGCCCACAGCTGCCCTCCCATGCCCCCAGGGACCCCCCCTGCCACCCTTGCCCACCCCAGGAGGACACCCAAGGATGGAGGGACCCACCCCAGGGACATTCAGGTAAGTATTTTTTTTTTTTTTTTAATATTTGTTTTTGGCATAGGGGGGCCTGATTTGTGCCCCCCTACATGCCTCAATGCCCAATGACCATGCCCAGGGGACATAAGTCTCCTGGGCATGGCCATTGGGCAAGGGGGCATGACTCCTGTCTTTACTAAGACAGGAGTCATGTAAATGGCGTCTGGGCGTCGTTAAAAATGGCGCAAATCGGGTGGAGGCGATTTTTTGCGTCAACCTGACTTGCACCATTTTTAAGACGCCCTAGCGCCATTTTTCCCAACGCCGGCGCCTCCTGGTGTACGTGGTTTTTTTCCACGCACACCAGGCAGCGCCGGTCTGCTTGCGCCAGCTAACGCCATTCAATAAATACGGCGCCCGCATGGCGCTTCAGAATGGCGTTAGCCGGCGCTAAACTTTTTGACGCTAAACTGTGTTAGCGCAGTTTAGCGTCAAAAAGTATAAATACGGGCCTTGATGTCCTCTTGCCATTCCTCCTTTTTGCCTACAGGGAAGTCCCCCAGAAGGGAGTGGGCTACAGCCTCTTTGAGCTCCTTTTTGGTCACCCTGTCCACTTGCTTTTGTCAAAGAGAGGTGGGAGCAACCCTTGAAACCCCCTAAACAAGACATTGTGAATTATGTGCTTGGCCGAAGATCAAGAATGGCTTAGTACATGAAAAGGCCACTAAAAACCTTCAGGCCAGCCAAGAGCTCCAAATGGCATGACCAGAAAGCTGTCCTGACTGAGTACCACCCAGGACAGAAAGAGTGGGTATTGGAGCCTGTGGCAGCAAGAGCACTCCAAAACAAATGGAGTTGTCCACATCTCATAGTGGAAAAGAAGGGTGAGGTCATCTATCTGGTGGACCTAGGCACTCCAAGAAGGCCCCCAAGGGTACTTTGTGTGAACCGCCAGAAACCCTACTATGATAGTACAGACTTGACCCTACTCATGGCCACTGATGAGGGGCAGGAAGAAGAGTGACCCTCTCCCTGACCTCTTCTCCAACACTGCAGCTGATGGCTCAGTGGAAGGGGTTGTCCTTGTAGACTGCCCTACAGCAGAGCAAAAGGAGGACTGCAAGAATCTCCTAGGCCAATTCTCTGAACTCTTTTCACTTACACCTGGCCAGAGTACCTGGTGTGAGCATACTATTGATACTGGAGACAGTTTGCCTGTCAAAAGTAAGATTTATAGGCAGCCTGACCATGTCAGAGAATGTATTCAATCTGAGGTTCAGAAGATGTTGGACCTAGGAGTAATTGAGCACCCAGACAGTCCCTAGGCCAGCCCAGTGGTGCTTGTCCCCAAACCTCATAGTCAGAATGGAAAAAGGGAAATGAGGTTTTGTGTAGACTGCAGAGGGCTCAATACAGTTACAAAAACAGATACCCTATACCCAGGGCAGATGAGCTGATAGATACACTGGCATCTGCCAAGTATCTGAGCACTTTTGATTTGACTGCACAGTATTGGCAAATCAAGTTATCAGAGGATGCTAAACCAAAAACGGCATTTTGAACCATTGGAGGGCACTACCAATTTACAGTTATGCACTTTGGTCGGAAAAATGCACCTGGCACTTTCCAAAGGCTGGTGAATACAGCCAAGTTCTGGATGCATTCAGTGCAGCATATCTAGTTAATATTGTTGTATTTAGCTCCACCTGGGATGACCACCTGGTCCACCTGTGGAAAGTTTTGGAGGCCCTGCAAAAGGCAGGCCTCACTGTCAAGGCTTCAAAATGCCAGATAGGGCAGGGGAAAGTGGTTTATCTGGGACACCTAGTTGGTGGGGAACAGATTGAACCACTACAGGGGAAGATCCAGACTATTTTAGACTGAGCTCCCCCTACTACTGAGTCCCAGGTCAGAGCCTTTCATGGCCTCACTGGGTATTACAAGAGGTTCATTAAGAACTATGGCTCCATTGTTGCCCGTCTTAATGACCTCACTTCAAAGATAATGTCCAAGAAGGTACTATAGACAGCCAACTGTCAGAAAGCTTTTGAGAAGCTTAAGCAGGCTATGTGTACTGCACATGTCCTAAAGAGCCCAAATTAGTCTAAAAAGTTAATTGTCCAGACAGATGCTTCTGAAGTGGGGGTGGGAGCAGCGTTATCACAACTGAATACAGAGGGCCAGGATCAAACTGTTGCTTTTATCAGTAGGAGGTTGACCCCTAGATAAAAGCGTTGGTCAGCCATAGAGAGGGAGGCCTCTGCTGTGATCTGGGCCCTGAAGAAGCTGAGACCATACCTATTTGGGACTCACTTCATAGTTCAGACAGACCACAAACCTTTCTTATGGTTAAAACAGATGAAAGGAGAAAACCAAACCCTAAACTGTTGAGGTGGTCCATTTTCCTACAGAGGATGGACTTTACAGTGGAACACAGACCTGGGAATAACCACTCCCATGCAGATGGACTCTCCAGATATTTCCACTTAGACAATGAGGACTCATCTGGGCAAGGCTAGCCTAACCCTCCCTCATTTGGGAGGGGGGGGTGTCTAGGAAGTACCATCTTTCTTGGCACGTTACCCCCAATTTCTGCCTGATGTCAGTGTGTTTTTGACTGTGCCACTGCGATCCTGCTAGTCAGGACCCCAGTGCTTATGGTTTATGGCCTGCTTGTCAGTGTATTTTACTGTTTTCTACTGTTTTCTACTTTTTAATTGTCACTGGAGTCCTGCCAATCAGAGCTCCAGTGCTCATGCTTTCTGTTTCTAAATTTGTCACTATAGTCCAGTGACGCCTTGTTCCACTCCAGATTGGCATACTGAACCCCCTTATAAGTCCCTAGTATATGGTACCTAGGTACCGAGGGCATTGGGGTTCCAGGAGATCCTTATGGGCTGCAGCATTTCTTTTGCCACCCATAAGGAGCTCATACAAATACTTCTTTGGGACTGCCATTGCACTATTTCACAGCCATGTTCACTGCACCAGGTCACTTATAAGTCACCTATATATCTAACCTTCAGACCCTGAAGGCTAGGTGCATAGTACATGTGTGTGAGGGCACCCCTGCACTAGCAGAGGTGCCCCCACGTCGTCCAGGTTCATTTTCCCGGAATTCCTGAGTGCAGGGACACCATTATAAGCGTGCACTATATTTAGGTCAATACATATATGCAGCTTCACAATGGTAAACCAGAATATGGCCATGTGAGGTGTCTAGGACCTGGAAATTCTACACCCAATCTGATTCTGGTGTTGAGGGGACAATTCCATGCACCCTGGGGGCTCCACCATGGACCCCTCGTACTGCCAAACCAGCTCTGAGGTTTCCAATGCCTGCTTGAGCAGCTCAATCCCAGGAAGGCAGAACACTGTATTTGCTGTAGGAGAGGGGTGTTACACCCTCTCCCTTTGGAAATAGGTGTTACAGGCATGAAGGGGTATCCTCCCAGAATCTCTGAAAGTGCTTTGAAAGGCACAAATGGTGCCCTCCTTGCATGACCCAGTCTACACTGGTTCAGGGACCCCCAGTCCCTGCTCTGGTGTGAAACTGGACCAAGGAAAGTGGAGTGACCACTTTCCTGTCCATCACCACCCCAGGAGTGGTGCCCAGAGCTCCTCCAGAGTGTCCCTGCGTTCTGCCATCTTGTTTTCAGGATGGTCAGGGAACATCTGAGTGACCAGTGCCAGCAGGTGATGTCAGAGACCCCTGCTGATAGGTGCTTACCTGGTTAGGTGACCAATCCCCCTCTCAGGGGGATACAACTTGCAACCAAGTATCTAAGACGGCTACTGCAACTTTAACTCCAGCTCCTGCCAGCAACTGCAACAGTTTCTAGGTTGTGTACGCTCTGAGGACTGCCTGTCTTCATCCTGCACCAGAAGAACTGAAGGAATCTCCAGTGGAGTGACAGAGTCACTTCCCTGCTTCAGCAGACACCTCTCTGTAGCGACAACTGGTACTCTGGGTCCCCTCTCCGACGAGCGAAGCTCCTGGAACACAGGTGGTGGACCGAAGTGACCCTGACTATCCAAAGGTCCAACTGTCCAAATTTGGTGGAGGTAAGAGCCTCCCTGTACACCATGGGCAACTCCTTTGGCTTCTGTGCACTTCTTCAAGTAATCCTTTGTGCACATCCTAGCCCAGGTCCACAGCGCTCTATCCTGTGATGCTCAGCTCCCTGAGTTGTTCTCCGGTAGCTAGGGACCCCTTTGTTTAGTGCTGCGACCACTGGAATTTGCAACTTCTTTGTCCCCGTGTCCTGGGACTCCCATGGGTGCTGCTTGGTCTTCTGAGGGCTCTCTGAAGTGCTGAGATCCCCCTCTGTCTCCTCAGTCTGAGTTGAGCCCCCAAGGTCCTTCCTGGGTCCAGATAGCGCCTTTTGCCGCCAATCCCTCCTCTTGTGTGAGCCAAGTCTTACAAATCTGACAAAAACCAGCCTGCATTCATCTCTTCAACGTGGGGCATCTCTTGCACCAAGCAGGAACCCGTAGCTGTCTTCTTTGGTGCATCTCTCACTTTTTCTTCTAACCGGAGGTTCCACTTTTGCACCTTCATCCAGGTTAGCAGGGGCTCCTGTTCTTCCTGGACTTTTCAACTGTTCTTGGACTTGGTCTCCTCTCTCCACAGGTCTTCCGGTCCAGGAATCCATTTCTGGTGTCTTGCAGTCTTGCTTGGTTTTTGCATAATTCTTTATCACAACTTTTAGTGTGTTCTGAGGAAACTTGCTGTACTTTACTCCAGTTTTCCTGGGCTCTGGGGTGGGGTACTTTACTTACATTTGGTGTTTTCTTACACTCCCAGCACCCCTCTACACACTATTCTTGCTTAGGTGGGAAACGGACATTCGCATTCCACTATTTTAGTGCATGGTTTGTGTTCCCCCTAGACCCATTGTAATCTATGGTGTTTTGCACTATTTGCACTATTTTATGACTGTTTACTTACCTGATTTTGGTTACTAGTGTATATTTCATGTACAATACTTACCTCCTAAGGGAGTATAGCCTCTAAGATATTTTTGGTCTTGTGTCACTAAAATACAGTGCCTTTTGGTACCACTGAGTATTGTCTTTCTTCTGTCTAAGTACTGTGTGACTACAGTGGTATTTCAAGAGCTTTGTATGTCTCCTAGTTCAGCCTTGGCTGTCCTGCCTACAGCTACCTCTAGACAGCCTGGCTTCTAGACACTGCCTACATTTCACTAATAAGAGATAACTGGACCCGATATAAGGTGTAAGTATGTTAGGTACCCACTACAAACCAGGCCAGCCTTCTACAGTAGGGTACTGGCAAACAGATGGATGCCCATAATCCAAAATATAATTCAACCGGACCAAAACAGTGTTATTCCGGGTAGGAATACTTTTATGAACCGTAGATGCCTATTTATGCTCGTGAGCTGGGTTCGATCTATGGAGGACACCCCTTGGGTTGCTTCGTTTGATATGGAAAAGGCATCTCACACCTTGGGCTGGGAGTACCTGATATCAGCATTGAAGAAAATGGGCATTGGCCCCCGCTTCCTTAAATGGATTTCTCTTCTTCATAACACCCTCTTGGCCCGTGTGAGGACCAGCACCCTGATATCAGACTCCTTTGCTATAGGGCGCAAGACCCGCCAGGGATGCCCCCAGTCGCCAGAGATTTTTGCAAAGATGATGGAACCCCTGGATTGCGTTCTCCAAACGCACGCCCCTGAGTGGGGTGTCTGAATCGTGGGTAGATGGCATATTGTGTTGTTTTATGCTGATGATGCCCTAATGTACCTTCGCATCGAGGGTATGGTACTAAGTCATCTGATAGCTCTCCTACGCCGATTTGTCAGGGCGTCTGGGTTATGGATGAACTGGGAGAAATCCTGTTTGTTTCCCCTTACAACTCTATGGGATGAGCAGCAGGAACAGCTCCAGACTACTCCTCTGACATGGTCCCTTCACACCATTAAGTATTTTGGTGTTAAAATATACTACTCAGAGAGAGACCTAAAAGATGCAAATATTGGCAGAGCCTTAGTGGGTATGCAGTCCTCCCTCCAGTTTTGGACATCCCTCACCCTTTCCCCAATGGGCAGAGTTTCTATATCCAAAATGCTAGTACTTCCTAGACTGCTATATTTCTTCTCAGCTATCCCAGCTCTGCTACCGCACAAGATGTTTTCTGACATGGGGTCTATGCTGATAGCACTGATATCAGGAAAGGATAAAAAACAGGTGGCACTGGATAAATTATATGCTCCACTGGAAAGTGTGGGGGGAATAGGTGCACTAAACTATGAGCATTATTATGCTAATGCCCAACTTCAATGGCCTATGCACTGGCTGGCCTCACACAATCAGGACAAACTAGGGGATGTATTCAGGGACCTCACCCCCAACCATGTGTTGAGACGGATATTGAGAACTGGCCCAGAATAGCCGGGGGAGGGCAGTAATATTTAATTGAGACTTGCCAAGAAATGCTGGTATGCCTACACACTGCCAAAACACTCCTATCACCCATACTCATTGAGGTTATCCTTATGGGTACTGCGGGTTGTTCAGACATGCACACTCACCAGATGCAGCGGCCTGGGAGAGGGCGGGCCTCACAGAGTGAGAGGACCTCTTTACCGACCAGGTACTGGCCACTTTTGATAGCATGGTTGATGATTATGGCATATCACCGGGCACCTTCCTGACATACGCTACACTGACATGCCGTTTGAAGCAGTATTGGGATAAAGCACACATCTACAAGTGCAGTGACTCTGGAAGGTACACGCTGAGTTGTCACTAACATTTACAGTGCGTTATGGATAGACAGAGAACAACCCCTTCATGCGCTCAGAACTTGCTGGGACTGCCCTTCATATAGAACTGACAGATTAACAATGGACACAGTGCCTATCAGTGCCGAAGATCATATCTACTAATGCCAGACTCAAATACACACAATTCAATTGCTTGCACCATACCTACCCCACTCCTAAGCGACTGGCGAGTGTATATCCGGTGGCAATCGACATATGCCCTTGATGCCAATCAAATGAAGCTGATTTCATGCATATGGTCTGGATATGCTCTCACGACATCCCCTACTGGGAGACCATTAATGGGATTCTTATCACAATAGTGGGAGATCTACTCCACGGGGAAGGATTACATTATATATTGGGGGCAACGTCCCACACTACGTAAACCTCTTAAGAAATTCATTGACCTGGCATTTATCTTGGCGAAACGCTTACTGGCAATGTGCTGAAAATCTAATACAGCTCCACTTATCACTCAATGGTTATCTGACTTGCGCGAAAGGATACTCGCAGAGCAGCAGGTGGCGATTACAGACGGAACACGCTGTAACCTCCCGACCAGGCCACCAGACTGGTAGAGATTCTTGGAAGGGGTCGAAACACATTCTGCCTGTGGTTAACCTGAGTAGGCTCATTGTATCTAGAACAGTATGGGTTCATATAGATTAGGTGCACCACACACTTACATTCTGGCAGCCCCCCCCCGGTCCTGACAATAAAATGGAGAGTAAATCAAACTAGTGACGCCACGCCCTCCCTCACATCCTCCAGGGTGCATGCGGGGTCCGGGGCGTGGAATAATAGAACGCTGCACTCCTCTCTCCGCCTGCCCACCACATCATAGCCTATGATTTGTCCCTCACTCATAAGCCCTGACGCTCACACACCATAGTTTAAAGTTGTAATTGTCATTTATAAAGTTTAACATGGGTAATACATATATATACGTAAGAATATAGGATATAGGGCCAGATGTACGTAATTTCTGAATTGCGACTCACAAATTGCGAGTCAGAGAGACTGACACCATCTGCGACTCGCAAGGTGGTTGCAAAGGCCCACCTCATTAATATTAATGAGGTGGGTCGCAATTTGCAACCCCCTTGAGACTCGCAGCACTCACAGGGATGGTGGCCTGCTAGAGACAGTAAACCACCATGTCTGTGACTGCTTTTAAATAAAGCAGTTTTTATTTTATTTTTTGTAATGCAGCCCGTTTTCCTTAAAGGAAAACGAGATGCATTACAAAACGAAAACATGAAATGTTTTCGTTTCATTTTTTCAGAGCAGGCAGTGGTCCACTGCCTGCTCTGAAAAAATGTTTTCCATGCCATTCACAAAGGGGAAGGGGTCCCATAGGGACCCCTTCCCTTTTGCGAATGGGTTACCACCAGTGTGACATGGTGGTAACTGCGATTGCTTTGCGACTGCGTTCGCGGTCACAAAGCAATGCAGCATTGCGCTGCGACTCGCAATTAGGAAGGGGAACACCCCTTCCTAATTGCGACTCGCAGTCCCATTTTGCAAGTTGGTAACCAGGTTACCGACTCGCAAAACGGGGATTGGGCATTGCGATGTGCTTTTTGTACATCGCAAACAGCGAAATTCGCTGTTTGCGACGTGCAAAAAGTTTGCTACATCTGGCCCATAGTTCCTTTGCATGTGTCACATCACTGAGAATATACAACATATATGCCAATTAAGAAACACATAATGTCATCCTGCTGATTAGCAACAACGGAAATGTAAATCAGACCAAACTGTATGTACTTATGCTATCTGCAACAAGTATTATGTACTGTAAAGTTTACCCCTCTTTTTTCTTAATTCAATAAAGATATATTTGAAAAAAAAAAAAGAATTTCAGTGTTCTTCTAGTCTTTGCGTATGCCCAAATAAATTGAATTGCCATATTATTCATGGTTTTAAACCAGGAATTATCAAACTCAAGGGGAATAGCGTGACAAAAAATACAACATTTTTGGTAAAGAATTATCTTTATAATATTACAACGCCCCACTATTGAAATGTGAAGGTTGTCCAGTCTATGCACATCTTGGTTTATTTTTGCAATGACTGGGGCAAGAAAGTGTTTCACCAATTAGCCGAGCTCTGTCATCATAGTGACTCCCAAATATACCACACTCACCACAACCCTAACATCATTGATCCCTACAAAGCAATGTACAACTGTTTGGGTTTTACTTTGATTAAGAAGATAACCTGAGACACTCCCAAACTCCTGTGCAACAAGCTCTATTTGCATTAAAGCCTCCGTAGGACACTGTGCCACAACTCCCACATCATTGGCATAAGGAGGCACTATGGTGTCCCAGCCCTGGGAATGCATAAGAGAAATTAAGTGGGTTTGCTCCAATTTCAGAATAAAAGGATTGATATACAAAACAAATAATAAAGGAAAGCAGGGGCATCCCTGGATAGTACCAAATTGTGGTTGAATTACACCTGACTGTCCCCCTTTCAACAAAAAAAAAGTCTTGCAATTGGTCTATGATATCTCACTCTTATAGAGTTTACAAAACCTATCCCGATTCCATAGCAGCCAAAATTGACCAAAGAAAGTCCCAGGAAACCCTATCAAAGGCTTTTTCTGCATCCAAGAATATCAAACCCATAGGGTTTCCGGAGACTATCGTCACATCAAAAAGTGCAATAACACTCCGGGTATGTTCTGTAATAACCCTCTCAGGGATAAATCCATGCTGCCGGGGAGATACTAATCTACTGATCACCGGATTCAGATGCATTGCTAAAATCTTGCAGAAAATGTTGGTGTCACAATTATTGAGGATTCTAGGCCTCTATGACCCCAGTCCTGCAGGGCCTTTCCTTTTTCAGGGAATATTATATTATTAGCCAGTGACCATGTCTCTGGAGCTGACTGACCCTTCTGGATCTGCTCCAAGTAAACAGCACATCTTCTCCCAGATATCGGAAAAAAACTTTATAAAACTCTAACGGAGTCCTATCCCCACCTACTACTTACCCAGACTGCAGTTGCTTAATAGCACTTTCAAATTCCTCCAATGTGAAGGGAGCATCCAACCAGTCCTGTTCTTCACCCGTCAGATTCTGAAAGAGAACAGAGCATAAAAAAGCTGTATATCCTCCTCCGTTTTATCCAACTCCCCTCTTCCTTATACAAATTCTCATAGAATCCCCTAAATATCTTGCAAATTCCATTAACATCCAAAACCAAGGTGTCATAGGGATCTAAGAGCTCCCTTATTTCAGGCTGAGAGTTTTTTACATAGTGCGGACCATTAATGGGTGGCCCACGTATTTGCTAGATTCATAGCTTTCCCTCTTCTAGACCATATAATTCTTGGCTGTCCTTTTGCTCAAGATGGCTATTATTGCATCCCTAGTCAGAGTTACCCTTGTTTGGACACCCTCAACATCTGCCCCAAGAGAAGCTGTGGTAATCAACTGGAATTCTGATCACTCAAAAGCCACATGCAGCTCTGCCAGCCACTGTTTTTTCTGTCTTTGAAGATTAAGCCCAAAGCTGAGGGTTTCCCCACGGATGCCAGCCACGAAGGCATCCCACACCACACCAACCAATGTCGTTCCTCGCTTGATCCCCAAGTATCCTGGCATCAAGCAACTCATATTGCTTATATATCCATCGTTAAGTAACAGCGCCCAGTCAAAAGTCTAACCCAGGACCATAGACTGGAAGCTGGTCCAAGTAGTTCCATTACTAATGGATTATGATCAGACATACCCTGGGAAATATTTAGTCCTGGCCCCTTGCAAGAGCGTGTGTGATATCAACATGTAATCTAGGCAGGCATTGGATTTATGTGGTGCAGAGTAGTAAGTATACCCAGGATCTGGATTTTTAAGTTTGTACCAGACATCAGACAAACCATGGGTATTACCCAAGTGACTTAGGGCCAGATGTAGCAAAGGGTTTTATCCATTTTGTATCTATGGGAAAATGTGTTCGTACATATGGCCCTTAAAGTCTCAAAAATGTTTGGCTTATGGCCAAAATATGACGTTAGACCCTTCCCCAACCACCCCTGCACCATTAAAATTTAAATGTCCACAGAGTATTATCGGGGTGGGCCAAAGGGCCAGTTCATTATTTAACCAACTGAATAATGTTGGATCATCAAATACTGACCCATACACTGTTGCTAAGGCAAACTGTCCATTCCCATGTAAACATTCCGTAGTTACCCATCTGCCACACTTATCAGATTTTGTACCCCGAAAGCTGAACAAGTTACCTCTGGCCAATATGGCTACTCCCCTCTTCCTTGTGATCTGTGGAGTGCTCTCAACTAGTTTAAAACCAATGGACTTCCTGGCATCCTCAACATGGGTCAAATCAAAAGCAACTCTCCTTCATTTACTGTTGTCATTCAGCCCACATATATTAACTGAGGCAATTCACAATTATACCATAATCAAAATTGCCTTATGAAACCCATGTCTTCAATAAAATCATATGTTCCTCCACGTAGGCTTCTATAACAGTCTGACCCTGCCATCAATCATGTGTCATATTGTGCTGCCCCCGGCACCACTGCAAGTCACCTTTCCCTGACCAACCACCCAGCCCATTCCACCAGACTCCCACCCACCTCCCCACCACCACAGCAAGGTAGCCTGCCCCGACAGGGCCAGAATGATGACCATTGAACCACCCATTCTGCAGCTCCACACCCAGAGCACCCACAAAAAAAAACACAACCCCCCCCAAAATAACTGTCTTAGGTTGATTATCTCCATCCAATAGAGCCTGGGAATTGATGCGGCCTTCTTGGCCCCAGGGACCGGGTTACCAAAATCTGACTTTGCATGCTTTGGTCCGGAGATCCGCAGTCCTTCTGCTATCTCACTCTGAGGGCACCCTGCCCTGGACTGCATATTTTGCCACTAGAACTGTGTCTATCACTGTCACCGTCAACCGGGCTTAAACCACAATCACACCAGCGTCTGGCTGAGGGGATGGGTGAGCACCAAAGTGAGTGCTTTACACAATCACAATCGTGCCTCAGAAGTTTGAGAGTTTTTTTTATTATTTGTTTTGTGTTTCTAGGTTTATTAACAAATAATTTTTAGTTTAAATATATATTTTACTTACTTGATTAAGTAGTTGTTGAGATGTGTATATATATTTTTTCTTTAATGCTTTAGTGACAGAATTCGGCAGTTTCTTCGTCTTGCAGCATTTGTCATTTTTGAAGTATTTAGTTGTTTAAATTAGTGTGCCTTTTATATTGTTGATTTAATTGTCTGATTTTATTATAAAGTTGTTTATACTTATATTTTATTGGTTGGTTTAGTTTTAGTTTGATTTGTTTTTATCAGTTATTTGCATCCTTCGATAATTTTCAGTGACTAGCATCTTCCTCATTGAATTTGCCAAATTCACAGTATTCGACTAGGCGACATAGTGTTGTGATGAAATAATCCATGGGAGCTCTTTTTTCTTGTGATTAAAGGTCAAATGTGTACCACTCATCAATGTGTTATTGGGTAAGAACTTTGCATCTAGTGGGGTACATACCAAAGTGTACGTCTGCACCTGTGCAGGGGGTAGATCTCGAATGATTTTGCATATTTCTTTTCCAACAAGATTTTTCATTGTGGCCTAGATTTGATTTTTGCTTTTTTGTTGTCATTTCCCCCAGAGATTTAATGAATTCCTCAAAGTCATCTAGCCATTCCTTCCATTTTGATCCCATCATGGTGTTTTCTGATTAAAGTTGGTATGGAGGTCTGAGGTATGGGGCTGAACCTGTACCGAGTTTTGTCTCTGGCAGCAGTGTTTCTTCTGTTGTTCGGAGGTGATGAGGCAATGTTTTCTTTTTGGGTCATTGTTCTGCGTCTTTGACTTGGGTGATGTTTGACCTTTTACAAATGTGCGCTTAATCTAAAAATAACCGCCCTATAGGTTTCAGTGAGTGTTCTGGTAGCACCTGACTTCAAAATGATAGCCCCATACACTACAACAAAGTTTCTTCCTGGCTGCTTGATTTCAAGAAAGTCGACTGATAGACTTCAATAGACTTCATCGTGGATGCATGCCTTTAAGATGGCTGCCACTGCAAGTATTATTGTTAGGTGAGGTTGGGCCATTTTAAAGCGGTCTTTTGCTTATAATCCTCATTTAGGGCTTGATTATAGTTTGGGTCCGCTTTGTCAAATTGCGCTGAGTCACGCTGAAACTTGCTGAATGAAGGAGAAGTCACACTTTGAACTTACAATGGTTGGTGAACTGCACCAATTCTTCACATTTAGGGCCACATGTACGTACGTTTGGTTTTGTGACTCGCACATTGCGAGTCGCAAAACCTTATGCAGAACAGTGTCCATGACACTGTTAGCGATTCGCAAGTGGTCGCAAATGCCCACCTCATGAATATTCCCTTTTGCGAATGGGTTAGCACCCATTTGAAATGGGTGCGAACAGCAATTGTTTTGCGACCGCGTTTGCGGTTGCAAAACAATCCTACATTGCACTGCCAGTCACAATTAGGAAGGGAACACCCCTTCCTAATTGTGGGTTGCACACGCCCGTTTTGCGATTCGGTAACCAGGTTACCAAATCGCAAAACGGGGTTTGTGCATCGCGATGTGCTTTTTGCACGTCGCAAACAGCCAAATTCGCTGTTTGCGATGTGCAATAACGTTAGTACATGTGGTCCTTAATGAGGACGGTTGCACTTTGTGGAGAGCAGCAACTTGTGATCGCACTTACTTTTTTGTGTGTCTTCTTTGGTTGCCCTTTAGTTGTTGTGACACAGCACAAGTTTCCATGTGCCTCTGTGATGAGTGACTCCTTAACAAGCTGCATCAGTCATTTCTATGGCTCTACTCTAGACAGCTTCTCAATGCTTTCTTGCCACTTTACCTTATCAACAGTGTACAATCTTTTAGGGACATAACGCAACACATCAGATTTGGAGTTATCTCTTTATTTGTTGCTCTCACTATTGTGAAGGGCCTACTCATGAGGAGCTAGCCCCCTCAAGTCTTGTCTCATTCTCGCTCTGTAGCTCCACCCCTACTTCCTGGCTTCCTCTTCTTTTGTTCAGGATGTTCCTGTTAAAGGGAAACTAGACTACTGACCTCCATAGTTTCCAGTGGTTCATATGTGACATTACACCACTATCCGTTACTTGGGTGATATGTTGTGTAGCACAGTCATATTAATTACAGTGCATCCCAAGATCTTGCTACCTATTTTTCTCATTAGCTTTCTTTTTTTTCGTGGGGATTTAGAACTATCACTATTCCATGATTGGAGAACAGGGTGATTAACATCTTTGAGACCATTTAAAGGATTAATGCTGTAGCCTTTGGACTGTGAGGGTTGAAGAATGGCTAAAATGTGATCAAAACTTCCTGCTACTACTTTCACATCAAGTTTTGAACTATTAGATGTGGTGTTTACTATGGCTTGTACACCAGTGGGAGCAACAGTTTGGGAAAAAAATCCCTTAGTTTATAAATAAAGACAGGGTGTGACATAATTTACTTTAAGACTATCTAAGGCTACAGAAAAAGGCATTTGTTCAGGATATGAGCTACTATATGAGAAATATTCGTGTTTGCAAGGGTACTGAAGGAATCCAGTATCAGTGAATAAAAATAACCGGATATCACTTGGAAAACAGTTCCAAAAAGAACTGAAAAAGTTGTTTACAAATTCAAATAATCACTCTATTTCTGAGACCAAAAACACTGTAATAGGCCTAAACACATCAACACTTTTTGAAAGCCACAGGGCGAAAAAACAATCAAAGAATGAGAAAAGTGTTTTTTATGGCAACTAAGTAATTTAGGACAGCCAGTTGAGTCCATTTGCAAAGGCTTTTTTGGCTTCGACATCCACATGAGTAGAGAGTAGAAGTAGAGAGGATATTTGAATTTGTGCGTTCAAGAAACCATGTTCTTGCATTTTAAACATAGGACTGCTAAATATACCATTAAGGTGAATGATTATAATATTAGACGCGGTTGCTAATAAAACGTGCTATAAAATATCAGCTGTAATGTATGATAATGTTGTACATTTCAAAGCAATGTATGTAAGTAAATAAATTCATTTTTAGTGTACAAAGGACTTGGGTCAAATGTGCTAAGAAGGAATTTGCAAAAAACAAAGGGTCGCAAATTGTACACCATCTTTTTGCAAATCAAGGGGCATATTTATACTCCGTTTGCGCCGGAATTGCATCGTTTTTTTTGACGCAATTTCGACGCAAAACTAACTCCATATTTATACTTTGGCGTTAGACGCGTCTAGCTCCAAAGTCCATGGAGTTAGCGTCATTTTTTAGCGTGGACACCTACTTTGCGTTAATTATATGCAAGGTAGGCGTTCCCGTCTAAAAAAATCGACTCCGAGGCATGTGCGTCGGATTTATACTCCCGGGCAAAAATCACGCCCGGGAGTGGGCGGGTCAAAAAAAATGATGTACTTCCGCTTTTGCGCCGTTTTTTAGCGGGCGGGCGTTAAGGGACCTGTGGGCTCTGAAGGAGCCCAGAGGTGCCCTCCCATGCCCCCAGGGACACCCCCTGTCACCCTTGACCACCCCAGGAGGACACCCAAGGCTGGAGGGACCCATCCCAGGGACATTTAGGTAAGTTCAGGTAAGTGTTTTTTTATTTATTTTTTTGTGGCATAGGGGGGCCTGATTTGTGCCCCCCTACATGCCACATGGCCATTGGGCAAGGGGGCATGACTCCTGTCTTTGCTAAGACAGGAGTCATTTCTATGGGGGTTGGGAGTGAAAAAAAATGGCGCAAATCGGGTTGAGGTGAAAAAATTGCCTCAACCTGACTTGCCCCATTTCTTGACGCCCAAGCCCCATATCCCCCTACGCCGGCGCTGCCTGGTGTACGTCGTTTTTTTTAACGCACACCAGACGGCGCCGGCGGCTAACGCCGGCTAACGTCATTCAATAAATACGGCGCCCGCATGTCGCTTCAGAATGGCGTTAGCCGGCGCTAATTTTTTGACGCAAAACTGCGTTGGCGCAGTTTTGTGTCAAAAAGTATAAATATGGGCCCTAATCTGATTTTTCAAACTGACATATGTACTACTAGGTCAGTTCCCAAAATATTAACTTGGAATAGGTTGCAATTCGACCTACCTCATCGATATTCATGAGGTAGGTTGCAAATTGTGGCACATTCCAATTAGATGTCATCACAGTGATCATTTAAAGGAAGAGGTGTACCCTAAAAACCCTACTATACCTGGGTAAACTAAGACATAATAAGTTATGTTGTGATGTGAACGTGATGCAGTCATTTCCCATGTGGATTAACATTTAAAGCATTGCTGATAACCAATTGTTTTTTAAAGTAAAAGGATGACTGAAGTACATTTTTGTTGAATTGTAACGTTATTGTTTTATGTATATATTATGTCTTTGTACTATATGAACTTCTTGTTTGAAGGATTATATGTTTGATTTAGGCTATTTCATCGTTTGATTAAAATAGCATGAAGGGAAATGTATAAAGAAACTGTTTTTCCAGTGATTGATTTATAGTTTCACTGTTGTATTGATGATTGTATTGTTTCCTATCACAGTGATCATGGCCTGCTGGGATCAGCAGACCACAATGTGTCTGAGTGCATTTTAATAAAGTGCACTTTTTAATGCAGTCTGCTTCTACTTTTTTCTTCTTTCATAAAGGGGAATGATTCCCACAGTTACCCCTTCCACTTTGCTAATGGGTTACCCACCTCCTTTGAGGAGCCAGGGAACTATCAGTGGTTTTCTGCCAAACTTGAACTGATGTGTTATATTGATTTGTATAGCGCAGTAATCACCTGATAGGGTTTCCAGGTGTTTGAACAGGTGTGTAGGTTTGTGGCCTCCATTATGCTTATTCATGAGCCAGGGGTTCAGCTTCTTGCAGAACTGAAGAAGTGAAGAAGTGAGGAGGAGGCTCTGATGTGTTGAGGGAGGTCGCTCCATGTCCTGGGTGCAATGTAGGAAAATTAGTGACCTCCAGTTTTGCTTTTGCGGATGCAGGAATTGCAAGTAAGAGTGAGGAAGAGCGTAAATGTCTGGTGGGTGGGTGAAAGTGTATGCGACTGTTCATGTATTCTGGTCCTGTGTTGTGTAGAGCTTTGTATGTGACCATGAGAAGTTTGATTTGGCTGCGCTTGTGAATGGGGAGTCAGTGAAGCTTCCTGAGGTGCGGTGTGATGTCGGTGCTGAATGGGAGGTTGAGTATGAGTCTTGCAGTGGTGTTCTGGATGGTCTGGAGTCTGTGTAGGAATTGTTTGGAGATTCCAACATAGAGAGTGTTATCATAGTTTACCCTGTTGGTGATGCATGCTTGTGTGACAGTCTGTCTGGTGTTCTGAGACAACTATTTGAAGATTTGTTTAAGCATGCGTAGGATGTGAAAGCAGAGGATGCACCCTGCATTGACTTGAGCTGTCAAGTTGAGCTTGTCATCTAGGATGATCCCTAGAATTCTTGTGTGGTCTGTGGGTGTTGATGGTAGCTCCGACGACCTCCAGTTTGAGTACTTTGGGGAGGTCTTGTTGCCGGAAACCAGTACTTCTGTCTTGTCAGAGTGTTTTTTTCCCCCATCTTTTTATTGGCCTTTTGAATGCAACCACAGTCTGCAAAATTGTCAGTGCCAGATGCTTCACATTATCTTCAAGCATCCTTCCCCAACCCACCAACCACTCCCCCATCCCTTCACTCATTGTTCGATTCTCTCATACTGTCTCTAGCATAAGTCACATCTTCACAACGACAGTCAAAATTCCCACATATTTGGCCTGTATAGGCATGCCAGCGGGTCTAAATTTTCTCCAATTTCCAAGGACAACCTCTACCCTTGTAAACCACATGTTCCGCTTTCATGCACCAGTCCATATCTTATTTCCATTAACCTAGGTCTGGAGATGCCTGGCTTCCCATAGCTTTGCGATATATCTTTTTTCTACTGCAAGACCCACTGTAATCTAAGTCCGTTGAGACCTGTGGGCATCTGTTTCTCCACAAATATTCAGAACACATTGCTACGCGGGGACACTGATGCCCTCACCTCATCTCACGCAGGCACTCCACCACCACAGCCCAGAAGTCCTGCAGTATAGACCACTCCCAGAAGATGTGAAAGAAGGTACCCCTCTGTCTGCAGCCACGCAGACAATGTGCGTCCCCTGTCTTTCCCATGTTTACCATTGTTGTTTGGGCATAATATAAGCGATGAATAATCTGTAGCTAGATTAGTCAAAACCCTAAGCTTATGGCCATTTCTCTTGAAGCTGCCAGGGCCTCTTCCCATTCTCCATTCCTTTAACCCTCCCAGCACCCGTTCCCAGTTCTCCCTTAAATTTTTCAAGATATTTGGAATGTGGTTGAGTAGTTTCTTATAAGTCACTGACATGGCCCATCAAGGCTTTAATTCATCCAATAGTCTGTAGTTGTGAGAATTCCAGAAGGTCCATCTCCCTTGGGAGTACTGCTCTAAGAACATGCTGGATTTGCATATGTCTACATTTCTGAGGATGCCAGTTGGTATCCTTGTTTAAAGTCAGGCCAAGGGGTGGCATCCCCCTGAGTCCAACCACCACCCACTCTAAAGGTTCCTATGAGGTCCCACTTGTCAAGTCCCGGCTGCCTCCGCTGTGTCCCCAGAATGTCCACATCCCAGAGTGGAGTCGGCGTTTGTAACTGTATATTTCCATCCCAGGAATGCCATGGCCTTTTGCCAAAGCTGAACTACTGCCTGTGTGGGGTCCGTCCAGTCTCTGTATCTAATCCTCCGATATAAGACCTTTAGGTATCCTTGTGGTCCCCATACAGCCCTATCCATATGGAACTCTGATTCCGTTAGTGGTAGGATGGCCCATTGATTAACCATATTCAGCTCTGCCGCCCAAAAGTATTTCTGAACATCTTGCACTGCAAAGCTCCCATCGTACCAACTCCTTGTCAATTTAGGCACTGCTGTCAGAGTTGTGCTGAAGGCAGTTGGTTCGCATCCAGACTGCTGCAATGGTCATGTAGCTGGTGAAGTAGGTTCTGGTGGTGGTGGTTTTGTCTGTCAGGGAGAGGATGAGTTGAGTGTTGTCAGCGTAGGAGATTATACTGATGTCTTTTGATCGGATGATGTTGGTGAGCTATGTCATGTATATGTTGAAAAGGGTGGGACTAAGCGATGAGACATGAGGGACGCTTCGTATCAATTTCTTGGTCTCTGTTGTGAAGGATGGCAGCCTGACCCGTTGGGTTCTTCCAGTGAGGAAGGTACAGATCCATTTGAGAGTAGATCCTTTATATCAATCTTGTAGAGTTTTCGGATGAGGGTGTCATGGGAGAGTGTTGAATGCCGCAGAGAGGTCAAGCAGGGTGGGGGATTCTGTTTCTCTTTAGTCCAGGAGGATTTGAAGGTCATTGGTGGGGGTTATGAGTGTTGTTTCAGTACTGTGGTTCTTTTGTAATCCTGATTGAGTGTTGCCTAGAAGATGGTGATGTTCGCGGTAGGTTGTGAGTTGCTTACTGATGGCCTTCTCAATCATTTTGGCTGGATGGAAAGCAGAGAGAGGGGTCAGACGTTGCTCAGTTGATTTGAGTCGGTTGTGTGCTTCTTGAGGAGGGTGTTGATTTCTGCTAGTTTCCATTCATCTGGGACATTGGCGGACTTGATGGAGATGTTGATGACTTGGGTAAGGGTGGTGCCTGATTAGTGATGTTCACAGATTGTAGATGTGGTGGGGGCATGGGTCCATTGGCGCCCCTGAGTGGATGGTCTGCATAATTGCTGCTCTGGTGTTTCTGGTGAGGTTGTCCATTCGGTCAGGTGGCCATCTTGGTTGGATGTGGGTAGGTTAGCAACAAGTTCTCTGGGGCTGGGTTGGTGTGAAAAGTTAGTTACTGTAGATGTTTGATGTTTTGCTGTGGAAGAAGTTTGAAAGGTTGTTGCAGTGATGTTGGTGACAGTAGTTTGGGCGAGGCGAAATCGTTAACAATAGAGAAGATCTCCTTGCAATTGTTTGAGCATCCTTTGATGTAGTCCGCTGGTGCTTTTTTTTCATGGTGTCTCTTATTTGCTGGGGATAGAGTCTGAGAACAGCCTTGTAGGTAGTTCTGTCAGTGGTGTGGTGGCTGTCTTTCCATTTTCTTTCTAGCTTTTCAGAGTGCCATTTGGTGTCTCGGAGGTCTTCTGTGTACCAGCTGGCCTGTTTTTATGATCTACTGTGCTTGTTGGGTTTGATGGGTGCAAGGGAGTCCGCGCAGTTCTTGATGTCCTTGTTAAGGTTGTCTGTGGTGCTAGGTTGATCCGTGCTGAACGTGCTGAGCCAGTCTGCTTCAGTGATTCAGCACTCACAAACCATTGATACGTAGTATTCCAAATCACAACTTGGATTTTAACGCCCTAAACACAGCTTCCAAAACTTTGATTTAGAAAGAAATTCTAAACCCATTTTGTGATTCGGTAAATTATTACTGAATTGCAAAATGCGTTTAATACATTTAAAAAAACATTTGGCAGTCTCAAGCCCTGTGAATTACAGATGTGCAGGCTTTGCCACTGCTAAAAAGCCTTGTACATCTTGTATAAGGGTGTCTGCATTGTTGGTGGGATTGCTTTTGTGCAGGAAGAGGCATCTTACTGCACAAAAACAATCCATGGAGGTATTTTCCTCTTTCTGTGTGTGCTGCCGAATCCAGCACACATAGAAAGGAAAGAACCGGGAGAAATAAAGATATTTACCCTCATTATGTCTGCCCTTTGACGTATTCCCAGGTTTACATGTACTTGTAAATCTGGGAATGCATCAAAACCTATCCGTGTTGCGTGGGAAAACCCACTGCAACACCCATTGAGTACCCCCTTAATGCAGTGTAGGGCAACACTGTGACACTGTGACACGCTGTGTTGCCTTACACCATATCGACTAGGCCATGGAAAGCCACAAAAAGTGACTTTGAGTGGCCTCGTAGATATGGGTCTGCAGTTTGCACCGCCGGAACATCAAAAAAAGTGACGTACTAGCGGCACAAAGGGGTTGTAAATATGCCCCATTGTATCCAAACATTTGACAACAGTTTCAACACTCTATCCGTACATTCTATCTCAATTCGCATGGAGAAATGATCAGTCAACATAATCAAATACCTCACTACTCCATTACATCCTTTACCAGATCCATGAGGTCACTGGGACAAAGTAAAAGGTTAAATATACTTTTATTTTAACTGATTTCTCACATTCCATCACCTCTTCTACATCCTTGTTTATTCCTGGCCACACACCAAAGTATGTCCTAGACCCTTCTTTATGTCTTGACAATGCAAAGACATATTTTGTGACAAATCTCCACAATCCTTTTCCTGAACGTTTCTGGAGGAACAATTTCTACCCTCATCAACAAATCCCTTTCAATATTCATTTCGTTTTTCACCTCACAAAAGGTAGCCAATCTTCATGCACCTCTTCCTTGGACATCTGTTTTTTACCTTCTTCAGAATTTCCAAATATTTCACATCAGATTACATCTCCTCCTCCCACTCCATCTCACTAATCCCGGTACAGCCATACAGCAGTCATCCCAGTCCTCAGCATTTCCCTTGCAGCGATAGGCATACGACTTCAGAAATCGTCCACTTTATTCTACACTCCCAGAACATACCAGACTTTATAATAATAGTCTGACAGCTTCATAGACAAATATTTTATCAGCAGGAAGCATTATACATATTTCTTGTAGTAAATACCTTTTTGAGCGGCTTGTGGTCTCACCTCTACACAACCAGAGACACAGACACTTACCGGCCGAAGTGTTCCAGACCCACTCACATACAAGCATTTCCCTCGCTATGACAGAGTATTTTTTTTTCTGCTAGGGTCACACAGCTTGACATAAAGATTATCACTATTTTATTGCCTACATCTTCTGTTTGGGTTGTAATTGCTCCTAATACCGTACCTCCCACATCAGTATTTACCATGTTTCGCAGGGAAGAGTCATAAGCTTGAAAGGAGATAGTATTACAGATTTCATTTTCCAGAATTCATACTGATCCACCCGCCACGTCCGTATAATCTGTGCCATGTTCATTTGCCCTATAGTGTAGGTTTTTGCTGCAAACCTTTTCACAAATTTTACATAAAACACTACCAACCCCAAGAAAGCTCTTACACCGTTCTTATTTCTTTGGGGTGGTGCATCCTTGATAGCCTCGACCATGTACTTGTCCAGGGGAACACCCGGAACGATGACTCCAGAACAACAACCTATGTTGTCAACGCAAGTGGAACCACGCTTGTGTTAACAGCTCCCTTTTTCTCTGCCTTAAATATGCATGTGCTGAACAACGCACATGCATGGTTAAAGCAGAGAAAAAGGAACAGTGTATCGGGAGAGGAAGCGGTCAGCTAAGTGGGGCTGGGGCAGGGTTGGGGGTAGTTTTTAGGGGTGAGGGTGGATTAAGGGCTTGGGGTAGGGGGAGGTTGGGGTATAGTTTGTTTTTTAGGGGTCGGCGGTGGGGGGATTGTGGTAGTTCTAGTTTTTAGGGGTGGGGGATCAGGGCAGTTCTGTTTTTAGGGTAGGGGGATCAGGGCAGTTCTGTTTTTAGGGGCGGGGTGGAGGGTCGGGTTGTTTTGGTGTGGGGGATCAAGGTACTTTTGTTTTTGGGGTGGGGTGGGATATTGGGGTAGCTTGTTTTTTGGGGGTGGGGGATCTGGGTAGTTTGTTTTTCGGGGGTGGAGGGGTCAGGGTAGCTTTTTGGGGTTGGGGTGTGGGTAGTTTGGTTTTTGGGGGTGGGGGTCAGGGTAGTTTGGTTTAGGGGGTGAGGGGTAAGGGTAGTTTGGTTTTTGGGGGTGGGAGATCAGAGTAGTTAGGTTTTTAGGGGTGGCGGGTCGGGGTAGATTGGTTTGGGGGTGCGGGTCAAGTAGTTTAGTTTTTGAGGGTGGGGGTTGGAGCAGTTAATGCTTTTGGAGGTGAGCGGTCGGGGTAGATTGGATTGTGGGGGTAGGGGTAGTTTGGTTTTTGGGGGTGGGGTGGGGGGATCAGGGTAGTTTGGTTTTTAGGGGCAGGGTGAGGCGGTTGTTTTTAGGGCAGGTGGGTGAGGTCGGGGAAGGGTTTAGGGCTCAGGGTGGGTGGGAGGTATACAGGGTAGTTTTGTTTTAAGAGTGAGGGGGTCGGGTAGTTTTAGTATTAGGGGTGGGGTACTTCTGGGCCTTAGGACGGATGGGGGGTCGCATGCTAGAACCACGCATGGCATTCCCACACATACCTTTACTAAGCATGCTTTTACAACGAAACATCGCTGTAAAGGCACGCGTGGTAAAGGCATTTGTGGTTAACAACGCAATCGTTGTTCCAACCGCGTTGTTCAGGAATACATGGTTCCAGCATTCGTTGTTCCATCATACATTCACTTCTCCCCCTTTATACTCTAAGTCGGTGACACTCCACCTAGCGAACTTCCACCTGCTAAATTCCTCGGGTAGACTGTTGCTTTCCCCGATCCCAATGCCTTATATAATTTAGCACAGTGCTTACCAATCACTATAATATTGTTCTAGGACAAAATCAGTCTATTTACAACTTTAAGTAATTCAGACAATAGGTTCCTAAATACTGTGGCCACAGAGGCTAACCCAAGTGCAAGTCTTCGTAAATGGAAATTATTTATTTATTTACTCACAGTAGTGGATCCATAGACACTACTTTATCAAAACAGTTTAAAACTCCATCATAACAATAATGCCTGAAATAAAATACAACTAAATTTCACAGGGAGTTGCAGTTAAGCACGTAAATAACAGTGACAGCTAATTAATAGTTTAATATTAGAATACAACGAGTTCTGAAGAACATTTAACATGTTAAAAACATACAGCATGATAAAATACTAATAAAACCGGTGGCAGAGCTTCCATTAGGGCGGAGGAGCGTTGCTCCCCGCCAGCAGCGGCAGCTGCAAAACCTTTACAAGAAAACAATAATAAACTGTGTTTATTATCATTTTCTTTTAATGGGGGGGGTCACGAGCATTGAGGGAGAGTGCACAGCCGTCTCGGGCTGGCCAAACACACATGCGCAGTTGCTGGGCTGGAGAGAGCATGCACAGGCTCCCAGTCTGCCTGGGAGCGCCCTGGCTGGGAGCCCTGCTCTGAGCTTCATCACGATTGGCCGCAGGGCAGGCTGAAAGCCTGTGCCTGCAGTGACGAAGCACAGGAGACGGAGGAGCAGCGGTGTTCAGGTAAGAGTTTAAAAAAATATATATATATAATGTTAATTACCCCCTCCCACCGTCTGTGCGCCACACTGCCCCTTCACCGGTCCACATGCTGTGACTTCATTAAACACATATACTTATCAATCATAATTTTAAAACTGTCAACGTGCATCCTAGAATAACTGTTTAACTATTTGAATAAAGTGGGGGGCAGGAGCGCTGGCCGCACATTAGTGCTCTCTGCTGGCAGGGAACTATAATCCAGAATTTATTAGCTGAAATGACTAGCATTCAACTTTTGTGTGGGCAGCGGAAACTTATTTAATGGTAGTGAACACTAAGGTGCAGAGCTGGGACCTGGTGTAGCCCCTAGCTAGTAGCTGCAGATTGAGGAGGCTGTGCGGCCTACCGCAGCAGAGATGAATCGCACGTGGCCTGCAGGTTCAGAGACAGGGGAGTGAGGAACAGAGATCCGATTGAGACAGAGCTAAGTCTGTGCTGGAGGGGCGCTGGTGCTGCGGACGGCCCCACAGGTTGGGGGCCTAAAGAAACAGCATATATGAGGCCCAAGGCGCTGGAAACTGTCTAACAGTGTACAGGGACCACAGCGGGGCCTGGTGGGAGGTCCCTGCTAAATCGAGCCAAGTGGGGCGCTGAGTGTAGCACTTGACCCGAGAGGCCCAAGGCCCAGTGTCGGTGATCCTTGAATGGGGTTGCAGTGGCGGCCGGGCCGTTGGTGTCTGCCAGTGTGGTGAACGCCTGCATGGATAAGTGGCTGAAAAGTGTGGCATGAGGGTGATGGCGCCAGACCAAGCAGGTAGTGAGTGGCTGCAGAGGAGGTGGCCTCAGGAGGAGGGCTGCCCTATAAAAGAGCAAGCAAGGAGTGTTGCTTCACCCTGCGTGACTCGCCGCTTTTAAATCTGGGGTCTCCCTGGCTACCGGGGAGAGCAGCACATTGATAGAAGGGCCCCATGGGTGCTGGGCAGCCATCGGTGAGGAACAGCAGCACGCAGGACAAGCAGTGTTACGAAATCAGGACATTATTGTCATTAAAGAAACTGTGCAAGCATAAATATGATGCTGATCTACTGCTGAGATGTGGAGGAGGGCCCACTATAATGCTTAATTTGACACTTCACGTAAATGCCACTATCTCGGTGTGAAGCTGCCTGTACCTTGCAGACAGTCAAGACTAAGGCCCTCATTACAACATTGGCAGTAAAGGCCACTTACCGCCTTGCTGACGGCCGCCAACATACCATGACCGCATTATGACTCACACAGAGAAATCCGCCACTATACAGACACCCACACAAGTCCGCCAGCCCAAAGGTCAGTGATAAACTGGTGGTACCAAAACCCACACCATTACGCCAACAGAAATACGCCCACAGCATCATGACCCACAAATCACTGCGGCGGTCATTCAACAGCGGTAAACTGCACTCAAAATCCACACACATTAACAAAACTACACCACATTGGACAATTCAAACTACACACACCTGACACATATCCACACAACACACATACACCACTATAAAACACACACCCACACTACCCACAACCCCTTACAACGAAAAACAATATTGCCAACTGAGAGAGAGACAAGCCAGGAGCACCCACTGAATCTGAGCCACATAACACCATCACCCATACACCACCCACGCACCTAACAGCACACACCCCAACACATCACCCCACACTCCCTCACACATACCACTCACACTACACCCATGGCACCACAAAGACTCCTCAGGTTCTCAAAGGAGGAGCTAAGGGTCCTGGTGGAAGAAATCATCCGGGTAGAGCCACAGCTATTCGGATCACAGGTGCAGCAGAAGTCCATTGCTAAGAAGATGGAGAGTCGTGGACAGGGTCAACGCCGTGGGACAGCACCCAAGAACAAGGGATGACATCAGGAAGGGGTGGAACGACCTATGGGGGAAGGTGCTTTCCGTGGTTGCAAGACACCAGGTAGCTGTACAGAGGGCTGGCGGTGGACCCCTTCCTCCTCCTCCACAACTAACAAGATGGGATGAGCAAGTCTTGCCGATCATGCATCCTGAGGGCCTCGCAGGGGTAGCAGGAGGACTGGATTCTGGTAAGTCAACTCTTTACTACTCCCCCCCCAACCTGCATGACATCACAAACTCCTATCCCTACCCTCACCCCCATCACTCCACCACCTCACATATACCCCACCATCCCAACCCACCCGTCCCAATACCAAGCCCTGCATGCAACACCAATGCATGGACCCCCATCACAGACCTTTATGGACACCCATCACCACAGCATGCACATTAGTAACAATCACTAACCAAGCACAACTCACACAAGCCAAAGCTGCCTTGCTAAAAGCAACCATAGAGGAAAACATATCCATGCACAAGATGGCACACACAGATACAATAACGCTGCATTTACATCCCCACAGGACCCCCACTCAACGACACCAGAGAGGAGGTGCCAGCCACATCCAGTCCCCCCCACAGGAGAGGCCCACAGTGATGACAGCAGCTCTGCATGCCTGGATCACGATGACCAACCTGGCCCATCAGGGACCTCTGGACAGTCGGTGACCCAGGCACAGTCCCAAACCACCACAGAGCCTCCCCCCTCAGGAAACACCAGCACAGCCCCCACCCAGTGGACCCATTCCTCTGTTCCCAGGACACGTCAATCAGCAGTGTGTCCACCACTACAGTGACCCCAGGCAACCCCACAAACACAGGACAATCAGGGACCTGGGGTCAGTGGCAGTGGGCACACGGTTCAGGGGACAGAGGCACAGGACAACAGGGAAGCTGGGAGGACTGTTGTGCGACAGGGGGAGGACAGGCCCAGGGAACCCACTCTCCACGAGGCACTTGCAGGAATCCTGGGAGCATACCACCATTACCAGGAGACCATGGGCCAGATACTGTACAAGTTTCAGGAGACCCAGCGGCTGCAGGAGGGACAGTACCTGGGGATCAGGGAGGACATGAAAGACATCTACACCACCCTGGTCACCACTGCAGGGGTGCTGGCAAACATCACCAATACCATGAAGGAGGCAGTGGCACACCAACGGGCCCCTGACACTAGCCACACTGATGAACAGCCCTTCACCTCCGCTGGCGCTAGTGGACAGCAGGCCCCATCACAAGACCAACAGACCACCAGCACCCCACCCCCTGCAGAAGGAGAAACACCCCACAAACGGTCCCTGCGATCCAGGCAAAAGCCAGAGAACATTGCCAAGACCCCCGCCAGGAAATAAGACTCTCCTGATTGTCACCCTTGTGTCCCACTCTGTCACCCTGTCCACCCTGAACTGCCATTGCTCCCCTTCCTATGCCCCCTTGGACAATGTACCTGTGATACAAATAGTCTGGGCTCTACCCTGGACTTTCCTCCATCAGCAACCCAGCCCATTGCAATACCTCCTCCCCTTATTAGCACATAAATAAACACCCTTTGAACAAATTCAAGTATGGAGTCTCTGGATTATATGACAAATGTATAAAGTTTCACAAACTGTAAACATTGCACTTCTAATCTACTGTAATATTAACATAGGTAGAACCTGTAGTGAGCAGCAGTAAACACACCAGGAGCCAGAGTGGGGCACAGACATCTGAAAATAGAGATACCAAAGGGTACAGTAAGTGGCAATAGAAATAGGGAAATCAGGCTGCCATGTTCAATGTCAAACACAAAACTGCAATGGAAGGTGAAGTTACAGTGTCTTACCTGTGTGTCCCTTGAAGTACCGTAGAATGGGTGTACTTCTGTTGTCCACATCTTCTTCCTCTTCCTCCACTTCGTCACTGTCCACAGCCTCCCCCACTGCCACACAACCATCTCCAGCCTCATCTTCCTGCAGAAAAGGCACCTGGTGTCTCAAGGCCAGATTGTGCAGCATGCAACATGCAATGATGATCTGGCACACCTTCTTGGGTGAGTAGTACAGGGATCCACCTGTCAGATGGAGGCACCGGAATCCGGCCTTCAGGAGGCCAAAGGTTCTCTCAATGATCCTCCTTGTTCGCCCATGTGCCTCATTGTAACATTCCTCTGCCCTTGTCCTGGCATTCCTCACTGGGGTCAGTAGCCATGAGAGATTGGGGTAACCAGAGTCACCTGAAAATATCGAGGGATACCTGTTAGCCACACACTCACCCTTAGGGCCAAACTCACACCCATATACCTACTTCAACTGGGTGGGGACCATGGGCTCACCTATTAGCCACACCTGGTGCCTCTGGAGTTGAGACATCACATATGGAATGCTGCTATTTCTCAAGTGTAGGAAAGTACCATCTTGCCTGGCATGTTACCCCCATTTTTCACTGTATATATGTTGTTTTAGTTGTATGTGTCACTGGGACCCTGCCAGCCAGGGCCCCAGTGCTCATAAGTGTGCCCTGAATGTGTTACCTGTGATATGACTTACTGTCTCACTGAGGCTCTGCTATCCAGAACCTCAGTGGTTATGCTCTCTCATTTCTTTCCAAATTGTCACTAACAGGCTAGTGACCAATTTCACCAATTCACATTGGCATACTGGAACACCCTTATAATTCCCTAGTATATGGTACTGAGGTACCCAGGGTATTGGGGTTCCAGGAGATCCCTATGGGCTGCAGCATTTCTTTTGCCACCCACAGGGAGCTCTGACAATTCTTACACAGGCCTGCCACTGCAGCCTGAGTGAAATAACGTCCACGTTATTTCACAGCCATTTACCACTGCACTTAAGTAACTTATAAGTCACCTATATGTCTAACCTTTACCTGGTAAAGGTTAGGTGCAAAGTTACTTAGTGTGTGGGCACCCTGGCACAAGCCAAGGTGCCCCCACATTGTTCAGGGCAAATTCCCCAGACTTTGTGAGTGCGGGGACACCATTACACGCGTGCACTACACATAGGTCAATACCTATGTGTAGCTTCACAATGATAACTCCGAATATGGCCATGTAACATGTCTATGATCATGGAATTGCCCCCTCTATGCCATCCTGGCATTGTTGGCACAATCCCATGATCCCACGGGTCTGTAGCACAGACCCGGGTACTGCCAAACTGCCTTTTCAGGGGTTTCACTGCAGCTGCTGCTGCTGCCAACCCCTCAGACAGGTTTCTGCCCTCCTGGGGTCCAGCCAGGCTTGGCCCAGGACGGCAGAACAAAGGACTTCCTCAGAGAGAGGGTGTTACACCCTCTCCCTTTGGAAAAAGGTGTTAAGGCAGGGGAGGAGTAGCCTCCCCCAGCCTCTGGAAATGCTTTCATGGGCACAGATGGTGCCCATTTCTGAATAAGCCAGTCTACACCAGTTCAGGGACCCCTCAGCCCTGCTCTGGCGCGAAACTGGACAAAGGAAAGGGGAGTGACCACTCCCCTGACCTGCACCTCCCCTGGGAGGTGCCCAGAGCTCCTCCAGTGTGCTCCAGACCTCTGCCATCTTGGAAACAGAGGTGCTGCTGGCACACTGGACTGCTCTGAGTGGCCAGGGCCAGCAGGTGACGTCAGAGACTCCTTCTGATAGGCTCCTTCAGGTGTTGCTAGCCTATCTTCTCTCCTAAGTAGCCAAACCCTCTTTTCTGGCTATTTAGGGTCTCTGCTTTGGGGATTTCCTTAGATAACGAATGCAAGAGCTCATCCGAGTTCCTCTGCATCTCTCTCTTCACCTTCTGCCAAAGAATCGACTGCTGACCGCGCTGGAAGCCTGCAAAACTGCAACAAAGTAGCGAAGACGACTACTGCAACTCTGTAACGCTGATCCTGCCGCCTTCTCGACTGTTTTCCTGGTGGTGCATGCTGTGGGGGTAGTCTGCCTCCTCTCTGCACTAGAAGCTCCGAAGAAATCTCCTGTGGGTTGACGGAATCGTCCCCCTGCAACCGCAGGCACCAAAGAACTGCATCACTGGTCCCCAGGGTCTCCTCTCAGCACAACGAGCGAGGTCCCTTGAATCAAGCAACTCTGTCCAAGTGACTCCCACAGTCCAGTGACTCTTCAGTCCAAGTTTGGTGGAGGTAAGTCCTTGCCTCCCCACGCCAGACTGCATTGCTGGGAACCGCGTCTTTTGCAGCTACTCCGGCTCCTGTGCACTTTCAGAGGGAATCCTTTGTGCACAGCCAAGCCTGGGTCCACGGCACTCTAACCTGCATTGCACGACCTCCTGAGTTGTCCTCCGGCGACGTGGGACTCCTTTGTGCAACTTCGGGTGAGCACCGTTTCACTCCTCTTTGTAGTGCCTGTTCCGGCACTTCTGCAGGTGCTGCCTGCTTCTGAGAGGGCTCCTTGTCTTGCTGGGCACTCCCTCTGTCCCCTGACGCAATTGGGAACATCCTGGTCCCTCCTGGGCCACAGCAGCATCCAAAAACCCTAACCGCACGACTTGCAGCTAGCAAGGCTTGTTTGCGGTCTTTCTTCAGGAAAACACTTCTGCATGACTCTCCACAGCGTGGGACATCCATCTTCCAAAGGGCAAGTTTCTAGCCCTTGTCGTTCTTGCAGAATCCTCAGCTTCTACTGTCCAGTAGCAGCTTCTTTGCACCCACAGCTGGCATTTCCTGGGCATCTGCCCACTCTTGACTTGGTCGTGACTTTTGGACTTGGTCCCCTTGTTCCACAGGTACCCTCGTCTGGAAATCCATCGTTGTTGCATTGCTGGTTTTGGTCTTTCCTGCAGAATTCCCCTATCACGACTTCTGTGCTCTTTGGGGAACTTTAGTGCACTTTGCACTCACTTTTCAGGGTCTTGGGGTGAGCTATTTTTCTAACCCTCACTGTTTTCTTACAGTCCCAGCGACCCTCTACAAGGTCACATAGGTTTGGGGTCCATTCGTGGTTCGCATTCCACTTTTGGAGTATATGGTTTGTGTTGCCCCTATCCCTATGTGTCCCCATTGCATCCTATTGTAACTATACATTGTTTGCACTGTTTTCTAATACTATACTGCATATTTTTGGTATTGTGTACATATATCTTGTGTATATTTGCTATCCTCATACTGAGGGTACTCACTGAGATACTTTTGGCATATTGTCATAAAAATAAAGTACCTTTATTTTTAGCATATCTGTGTATTGTGTTTTCTTATGATATTGTGCATATGACACTATAGGTACTGTAGGAGCTTCACTCGTCTCCTAGTTCAGCCTAAGCTGCTCTGCTAAGATACCATTATCTATCAGCCTAAGCTGCTAGACACCCTATACACTAATAAGGGATACCTGGGCCTGGTGCAAGGTGTAAGTACCCCTTGGTACTCACTACAAGCCAGTCCAGCCTCCTACATTGGTTGTGCAGCGGTGGGATAAGTACTTTGCAACTACTTACCACTTTTGTCATTGTACTTTTCATAAGAGAAAAATATACAAAACAAGTTCAGTGTATGTACACCTAACCAAAAGGTTTTGCTTTTCTTCTCTCACTTCTTTTCAAAGTGCTGAAAAGTACCTCTAAACTTTCTAAAAAGTTCTTAAAAAGTTTTTAAAGTTTTTTTTCCTGTTCTTTAAAAAGTTCTAAAAACTTTTTCTCACTTTTTCTATCACTTAAACACTTTCTAAAATGTCTGGCACAGGCCAAACTGTTGATCTGTCCAAACTTGCTTATGATCACCTTAGCTGGAAAGGAGCAAGGAGTCTCTGCATAGAAAGAGGTTTAAGTGTAGGGAAGAATCCCTCTAGAGAACTGTTGGTTAATATGCTTGTAGAACAGGATAAAGCCAGAGTTGCCACTTCTGTTGAAAAAGTAGCTGATAGTTCCCAATCTGATCCTGGGGCACCCCTAGCAAAAGATTTAGAAAGGAAACTTCCTAGCCTGCCCATTATCAGACAACCTAGCATAACTGGTACTGATGTAGAGTCACACCATACTGATAGTGTTGTCTCACATCATAGCAAGAGTATTCCTTCTCATCATAGTAGAAGTGATGTTTCTGTTAGCCAAGCTGTTAGGGTGCCATCTGTTAGGGACAGGTCTCCTTCTGTTTATTCTCACCATACTTCTGTTTCAAGGCATGTCCCACCCACCCACCCTGATGACAGAGTGTTAGAAAGGGAGCTCAATAGATTGAGAGTGGAACAACCAGACTGAAGCTCAAAAAACAACAGCTGGATTTGGATAGACAATCCTTAGAATTGGAAAGAGAAAGACAGAAATTGGGTTTAGAAACCCATGGTGGCAGCAGCAGTATTCCCCATAGTCATCCTGCAAAAGAGCATGATTCTAGGAATCTGCACAAGATAGTTCCCCCTTATAAGGAGGGGGATGACATTAACAAGTGGTTTGCTGCACTTGAGAGGGCATGTGTTGTACAGGATGTCCCTCAAAGGCAGTGGGCTGCTATCCTATGGCTATCATTTAGTGGAAAGGGTAGGGATAGGCTCCTTACAGTGAAAGAAAGTGAAGCCAATGATTTCAAAGTTCTTAAGAATGCACTCCTAGATGGTTATGGCTTAACCACTGGACAGTACAGGATGAAGTTCAGAGACACCAAAAAGGAGTCTTCACAAGACTAGGTAGACTTTGTTGACCATTCAGTGAAGGCCTTGGAGGGGTGGTTACATGGCAATAAAGTTACTGATTATGAAAGCCTGTATAACTTAATCTTGAGAGAGTATATTCTTAATAATTGTGTGTCTGATTTGTTGCACCAGTACCTGGTGGACTCTGATCTGACCTCTCCCCAAGAATTGGGAAAGAAGGCAGACAAATGGGTCAGAACAAGGGTGAACAGAAAAGTTCATACAGGGGGTGACAAAGATGGCAAGAAGAAGGATGGTAAGTCTTCTGACAAGGGTGGGGACAAATCTAAAAATGAGTCTTCATCAGGCCCACAAAAAGACTCTAGTGGGGGTGGTGGGCCCAAATCCTCTTCAAATCAAAACAAAGAAAAGAAACCATGGTGCTATTTATGTAAAATAAAAGGCCATTGGACAACAGATCCCAGTTGTCCAAAGAAAAGCACCAAGCCTCCTACCACTACAACCCCTGCTGCTACACCTAGTGCCCCTAGTAATAGCAGTGGTGGTGGGAGCAAACCTACTAATAGCCAATCCAAGGGAGTAGCTGGGCTCACTTTTGGTAACTTAGTTGGGGTTGGTCTTGTTAGGGAGACCACAGAGGCTGTGTTAGTCTCTGAGGGGGCTATTGATTTAGCCACCTTAGTTGCTTGTCCCCTTAACATGGATAAGTACAAGCAACTACCCCTAATAAATGGTGTTGAGGTTCAGGCCTACAGGGACACAGGTGCCAGTGTTACAATGGTAATAGAGAAACTGGTCCACCCTCAACAACCCCTACTTGGTCACCAGTACCAAGTAACCGATGCTCACAACAACACACTTAGCCACCCCATGGCTGTTGTAAATCTCAACTGGGGGGGGGGGGTTTACTGGTCCAAAGAAAGTTGTGGTTGCCTCAGATTTACCTGTAGACTGTCTACTAGGAAATGATTTAGAGACATCAGCTTGGTCAGATGTGGAGTTGGAGGCCCATGCAGCAATGCTGGGCATCCTAGGGCATATTTTTGCTTTAACCAGGGCTCAGGATAAAAAACAAAATGGACAGGGTGACTTGGATCCTGGAAGAATGGACCACGTGCTCCCTAAAGCTAGGGCTAGTAGAAGTAAAGCACTACCTACTATCCCTCCCTCTACAGTGGATTCTACTTCTGAGGAAGAAGAATTTCCACCCTGTGCAGAACCTACACCAGAGGAGCTGGAAGCAAACACTGCTGAGCTTTTGGGTGAAGGGGGGCCTGCCAGGGAGGAGCTGAGTGTGGCACAGCATACCTGTCCCACACTAGAGGGTCTAAGGCAGCAAGCTGTCAAACAAGCAAATGGGGATGTCAGTGACTCTCACAGAGTTTACTGGGAGGACAATCTTCTGTACACTGAAGCAAGGGATCCAAAACCTGGAGCTGCCAGGAGATTGGTGATTCCTCAGGAGTACAGAAGGTTCCTCCTAACTCTAGCCCACGACATTCCCTTAGCTGGACATTTGGGGCAAATGAAAACTTGGGACAGACTTGTTCCCCTGTTTCATTGGCCTAGAATGTCAGAGGACACAAAGGAATTTTGTAAGTCCTGTGAAACCTGTCAAGCCAGTGGCAAGACAGGTGGCACTCCAAAGGCACCACTTATCCCACTGCCTGTGGTTGGGGTTACCTTTGAAAGGGTAGGGGTTGACATAGTTGGCCCCCTTGACCCTCCTACTGCTTCAGGCAATAGGTTTATCTTGGTGGTAGTGGACCATGCCACCAGATATCCTGAAGCAATTCCTCTAAGGACCACTACAGCCCCTGCAGTGGCAAAGGCCCTCCTGGGAATCTTTTCCAGGGTGGGCTTCCCAAAAGAGGTGGTATCAGACAGGGGAAGCAATTTCATGTCTGCTTACTTAAAGGCCATGTGGAAGGAGTGTGGTGTTACATACAAGTTCACAACACCCTATCATCCACAAACAAATGGACTGGTGGAGAGATTTAACAAAACTCTCAAAGGCATGATTATGGGACTCCCTGAAAAACTCCGCAGGAGATGGGATATCCTTTTACCTTGCCTCCTTTTTGCTTACAGGGAGGTACCCCAAAAAGGAGTGGGCTTCAGCCCCTTTGAACTCCTATTTGGACACCCTGTGAGAGGTCCTCTAACACCTGTTAAGGAGGGTTGGGAACAACCTTTAAAAGCTCTAAAGCAAGACATAGAGGACTATGTACTTGGCCTAAGATCAAGGATGGCTGAGTACATGAAAAAGGCCAGTAAACACCTTCAGGCCAGCCAAGAGCTCCAAAAGAAATGGCATGACCAGAAGGCTGTTTTGGTTCAGTACCAACCAGGGCAGAAAGTGTGGGTCTTGGAGCCTGTGGCCCCAAGAGCACTCCAAGATAAATGGAGTGGACCCCACATAATTGTTGAGAAGATGGGTGAAGTCACCTACTTAGTTGACTTAGGCACTGCCAAGAGTCCCCTTAGGGTGCTCCATGTCAATCGCCTGAAACCCTACTATGACAGGGCTGATCTCACCCTGCTCATGGCAACTGATGAAGGACAGGAAGAAGAGAGTGACCCTCTCCCTGATCTCTTCTCTTCCACAGAACAAGATGCTCTAGTGGAAGGTGTAGTTTTGGCAGATTGTCTTACTGCTGAGCAGAAAGACCACTGCATAAATCTCCTAGGTCAATTTTCTGAACTCTTCTCTACTGTGCCAGGTACCACTTCTTGGTGTGAGCACACTATAGATACTGGAGACAGCTTGCCTGTCAAAAGTAAGATCTATAGGCAGCCTGACCATGTCAGAGACTGCATAAAGCAAGAGGTGCAGAAAATGCTTGAACTAGGAGTGGTTGAGCACTCTGAAAGTCCATGGGCTTCTCCTGTGGTACTTGTACCAAAACCTCATTCCAAGGATGGAAAGAAGGAAATGTGGTTTTGTGTTGACTACAGAGGTCTCAAGCAGGTAACCAAAACTGATGCTCACCCTCTACCCAGGGCAGATGAGCTCATAGATACACTGGCATCTGCCAAGTATCTAAGCACTTTTGATTTGACTCCAGGGTATTGGCAGATCAAATTATCAGAAGATGCAAAAGCAAAAACTGCATTTTCAACCATTGGAGGCCATTACCAATTCACAGTAATGCCTTTTGGATTGAAAAATGCACCTGCCACTTTTCAGAGGTTGGTGAACACAGTCCTGCAAGGGCTGGAAGCTTTTAGTGCAGCACATCTAGACGATATAGCTGTCTTTAGCTCCAGCTGGGATAATCACCTGGTCCACCTATGGAAAGTTTTGGAGGCCCTGCGCAAAAGGCAGGCCTCACTATCAAGGCTTCAAAGTGCCAGATAGGGCAGGGAAAGGTGGTTTATCTGGGACACCTAGTTGGTGGAGAACAGATTGCACCACTTCAGGGGAAAATCCAAACTATTATAGATTGGGTTTCCCCTACTACTCAGACTCAGGTGAGAGCCTTTTTAGGCCTCACTGGGTACTAAAAGAGGTTCATAAAGAACTATGGCTCCATTGCAGCCCCTCTTAATGACCTCACTTCAAAGAAAATGCCTAAGAAGGTATTGTGGACAGCTAGCTGTCAGAAAGCTTTTGAGGAGCTGAAGCAGGCCATGTGCTCTGCACCTGTCCTGAAAAGCCCCTGTTACTCCAAGAAATTCATTGTCCAAACTGATGCATCTGAATTAGGGGTAGGGGCAGTCTTATCACAACTTAATTCTGAGGGGCAGGATCAACCTGTTGCTTTTATCAGCAGGAGGTTGACCCCTAGAGAAAAGCGTTGGTCTGCCATAGAGAGGGAGGCCTTTGCTGTGGTCTGGGCACTGAAGAAGTTGAGACCATACCTGTTTGGCACTCACTTCATTGTTCAGACAGACCACAAACCTCTACTTTGGCTAAAACAAATGAAAGGTGAAAATCCTAAATTTTTGAGGTGGTCCATATCCCTACAGGGAATGGACTATACAGTGGAACATAGACCTGGGAGTACCCACTCCAATGCAGATGGACTTTCCAGATATTTCCACTTAGACAATGAAGACCCATCAGGTAATGACTAGTCTTATTGTCCTTCGTTTGGGGGGGGTTGTGTAGGAAAGTACCATCTTGCCTGGCATGTTATCCCCATTTTTCACTGTATATATGTTGTTTTAGTTGTATGTGTCACTGGGACCCTGCCAGCCAGGGCCCCAGTGCTCATAAGTGTGCCCTGAATGTGTTACCTGTGTTATGACTAACTGTCTCACTGAGGCTCTGCTATCCAGAACCTCAGTGGTTATGCTCTCTCATTTCTTTCCAAATTGTCACTAACAGGCTAGTGACCAATTTCACCAATTCACATTGGCATACTGGAACACCCTTATAATTCCCTAGTATATGGTACTGAGGTACCCAGGGTATTGGGGTTCCATGAGATCCCTATGGGCTGCAGCATTTCTTTTGCCACCCATAGGGAGCTCTGACAATTCTTACACAGGCCTGCCACTGCAGCCTGAGTGAAATAATGTCCACGTTATTTCACAGCCATTTACCACTGCACTTAAGTAACTTATAAGTCACCTATATGTCTAACCTTTACTTGGTAAAGGTTAGGTGCAAAGTTACTTAGTGTGTGGGCACCCTGGCACTAGCCAAGGTGCCCCCACATTGTTCAGGGCAAATTCCCCAGACTTTGTGAGTGCGGGGACACCATTACACGCGTGCACTACACATAGGTCAATACCTATGTGTAGCTTCACAATGGTAACTCAGAATATGGCCATGCAACATGTCTATGATCATGGAATTGCCCCCTCTATGCCATCCTGGCATTGTTGGCACAATCCCATGATCCCACGGGTCTGTAGCACAGACCCAGGTACTGCCAAACTGCCTTTTCAGGGGTTTCACTGCAGCTGCTGCTGCTGCCAACCCCTCAGACAGGTTTCTGCCCTCCTGGGGTCCAGCCAGGCTTGGCCCAGGATGGCAGAACAAAGGACTTCCTCAGAGAGAGGGTGTTACACCCTCTCCCTTTGGAAAAAGGTGTTAAGGCAGGGGAGGAGTAGCCTCCCCCAGCCTCTGGAAATGCTTTCATGGGTACAGATGGTGCCCATTTCTGCATAAGCCAGTCTACACCGGTTCAGGGACCCCTCAGCCCTGCTCTGGAGCGAAACTGGACAAAGGAAAGGGGAGTGACCACTCCCCTGACCTGCACCTCCCCTGGGGGGTGCCCAGAGCTCCTCCAGTGTGCTCCAGATCTCTGCCATCTTGGAAACAGAGGTGCTGCTGGCACACTGGACTGCTCTGAGTGGCCAGGGCCAGCAGGTGACGTCAGAGACTCCTTCTGATAGGCTCCTTCAGGTGTTGCTAGCCTATCTTCTCTCCTAAGTAGCCAAACCCTCTTTTCTGGCTATTTAGGGTCTCTGCTTTGGGGATTTCCTTAGATAACGAATGCAAGAGCTCATCCGAGTTCCTCTGCATCTCTCTCTTCACCTTCTGCCAAGGAATCGACTGCTGACCGCGCTGGAAGCCTGCAAAACTGCAACAAAGTAGCGAAGACGACTACTGCAACTCTGTAACGCTGATCCTGCAGCCTTCTCGACTGTTTTCCTGGTGGTGCATGCTGTGGGGGTAGTCTGCCTCCTCTCTGCACTAGAAGCTCCGAAGAAATCTCCTGTGGGTCGACGGAATCGTCCCCCTGCAACCGCAGGCACCAAAGAACTGCATCACCCGTCCCCTTGGTCTCCTCTCAGCACGACGACCGAGGTCCCTTGAATCCAGCAACTCTGTCCAAGTGACTCCCACAGTCCAGTGACTCTTCAGTCCAAGTTTGGTGGAGGTAAGTCCTTGCCTCCCCACGCCAGACTGCATTGCTGGGAACTGTGTCTTTTGCAGCTACTCCGGCTCCTGTGCACTTTCCGAGGGAATCCTTTGTGCACAGCCAAGCCTGGGTCCACAGCACTCTAACCTGCATTGCACGACCTCCTGAGTTGTCCTCCGGCAACGTGGGACTCCTTTGTGCAACTTCGGGTGAGCACTGTTTCACTCCTCTTCATAGTGCCTGTTCCGGCACTTCTGCAGGTGCTGCCTGCTTCTGAGAGAGCTCCTTGTCTTGCTGGGCACCCCCTCTATCCCCTGATGCAATTGGGAACATCCTGGTCCCTCCTGGGCCACAGCAGCATCCAAAAACCCTAACCGCACGACTTGCAGCTAGCAAGGCTTGTTTGTGGTCTTTCTTCAGGAAAATACTTCTGCACAACTCTCCACGGCGTGGGACATCCATCCTCCAAAGGGGAAGTTTCTAGCCCTTGTCGTTCCTGCAGAATCCTCAGCTTCTACTGTCCAGTAGCAGCTTCTTTGCACCCACAGCTGGCATTTCCTGGGCATCTGCCCATTCTCGACTTGGTCGTGACTTTTGGACTTGGTCCCCTTGTTCCACAGGTACCCTCATCTGGATATCCATCGTTGTTGCATTGCTGGTTTTGGTCTTTCCTGCAGAATTCCCCTATCACGACTTCTGTGCTCTTTGGGGAACTTTAGTGCACTTGGCACTCACTTTTCAGGGTCTTGGGGTGGGCTATTTTTCTAACCCTCACTGTTTTCTTACAGTCCCAGCGACCCTCTACAAGGTCACATAGGTTTGGGGTCCATTCGTGGTTCGCATTGCACTTTTGGAGTATATGGTTTGTGTTGCCCCTATCCCTATGTGTCCCCATTGCATCCTATTGTAACTATACATTGTTTGCACTGTTTTCTAATACTATACTGCATATTTTTGGTATTGTGTACATATATCTTGTGTATATTTGCTATCCTCATACTGAGGGTACTCACTGAGATACTTTTGGCATATTGTCATAAAAATAAAGTACCTTTATTTTTAGTATATCTGTGTATTGTGTTTTCTTATGATATTGTGCATATGACACTAGTGGTACTGTAGGAGCTTCACTCGTCTCCTAGTTCAGCCTAAGCTGCTCTGCTAAGCTACCATTATCTATCAACCTAAGCTGCTAGACACCCTATACACTAATAAGGGATACCTGGGCCTGGTGCAAGGTGTAAGTACCCCTTGGTACTCACTACAAGCCAGTCCAGCCTCCTAAATCAAGATAAAGGCATCATGCACAGAGCCAGGATATTTTGCATTGACAAGGGAGATGTACTGGTCCGCCAAACACACCATCTGCACATTCAGAGAGCGAAAGCTTTTTCTATTTCTGAACACTTGTTCATTTTTCTGGCGGAGGGAGGGGGAGAGGGGACAAATTCAATATGTGTACCATCAATGGCACCAATGATGTTGGGGATATGTCCCAGTGCATAGAAGTCAGCCTTCACTGTGGCCAAATCCTCCACCTGGGGGAATACGATGTAGCTGCGCATGTGTTTCAGCAGGGCAGACAATGCTCTGGTCAACATGTTGGAGAACATTGGCTGAGACATCCCTGATGCCATGGCCACTGTTGCTTGGAAGGAACCACTTGCCAGGAAATGGAGCACTGACAGGACCTGCACTAGAGGGGGGATACCTGTGGGCTGGCGGATAGCTGAAATCAGGTCTGGTTCCAATTGGGCACACAGTTCTTGGAATGTGGCCCTATCAAGTCTGTAGGTCAGGATAATGTGCCTGTCCTCCATTGTCGCAAAGTCCACCAGGGGTCTGTAGGGATGTCTCCATCTCCTATTCATCCTCAGCGGTTGAACTCTAGGGTGAAAAACGGTGAGCAAAGGGTCATATTCACACATATATTAAAATAAATATGCATATCTTCCTTTACAGAAACTGTACGTGAACTTGAGAGTCAGTTGATGTGCCAATGTCTGCTGTGACGCAGTTAGGTGCCATGGCCTGTGCCCCCCTGAAATGGTGGCTGCCTGACCTGTGAGGAGAGACAAGTGGAAATGAGGTAATTCCGGTGGCGTTGTGTGCCGTTGCAGTCGGCGGTCGATAACCACAGTGCAACTTCGCATTGGTTTTCATTGGGCCCTATGGGTTCCAGGAGCCAATGGCGATGTACGCCGGTGGTGACGGTATGCACCGCCGCGGACGTGACCACCATTTTCTATCCGTTCACTCACTTGCTACCTTACCTTCACCAGGAGAGGACCTACACTGCAAGTGCTGCTGTGACCTGTGTCTGGAAGCGACAATGGCTTGAGTGTCTGGGGAAAGGGCCTCCGCCTTCACTTCAGAGAAGTAGGAGAGACTGGTGGATGGGACCCTACCCCAGTACAGGCCGGACAGTATGACTCGTATCTTTTTCTATGCATATTTTTCTGCAGGTCAGCGCCCATCAGAAAAAGGGTATTTGGCGTGCCATTGCCAAGGAGGTGCGGACCCTGAGGGTCTTTGACGGGCAGAGCACCCACTGCCGCAAACGGTGGGAGGACCTGCACCGCTGGGCAAGGAAGACGGTGGAGGCCCAGCTGGGGCTGGCCTCCCAACGAGTATGGGGTGCCCGTCGTACCCTGATACCCCTTATGTTCCGCATCCTGGAGGTGGCCTATCCGGGGTTGGATGGACGCTTGAAGGCATCACAGCAGCCACAAGGGGGTGAGTACAGATTCAGAATCATGACTTTGTGTGCTTTAATGTTTTACCTGGGAGGGGGCAAGGGACTGTGGGCTGTGGGTGCCCCTAGGCCAGGGCAAACATAGCAGGGTAGGTCCCATGTTCGGCAGGCTCCGAAGCACTCCAACCCCAATAGTGTTAGTGGGCATCTACTACTGGGCAGGGTCCTGTGGGTTTCAGGTGTGCAGCTAATGGCGTTAGGCATTATACCTCACGGATTGGTGACTAGCATCATAACTGGTAGTGCATGGCCTCGTGCATAGGGATGTTCCCTGTGAGTTGTCTACACTTACGGTAGTGTTGTTGCTGGCATTGACCAAGTGTATCCTCTGTCTCTGACCCCCCTTCTTGTTTTATCAACCTGTCCTTGTGTGCATTAGCATCATCTGGCGGAGGAGCAGAGGCACCAGCGACGGAGGGAGCTGCATCCCACATGGGACAGGAGGCCAAATCCACCGATGGTGAGGGCACCAGTGGGATGGAGGGCGAGGGGAGCACCATGACACAGACAGGAGGGGACACTACCAACAGCGACTCCTCCTCCAATGGAAGCTCCCTGGCGGTGGCTGACACCTCTGTGCCCACCCCAACTACAGGTACATCCGCCACCCCCGTACCAGCACCGCCCTCCCAGCAGCCCCTCAGCGTGTTTCCCGTGCCTGCTCACCCAGGTGGGTGGGCATCTCCTTCGCCCCAGGCACCTCAGGCCCTGCCCCAGTCAGCCCTGCTGCCCTCAGTGAGGAGGCTATTGACCTCCTGAGATCCCTCACTGTTGGGCAGTCAACCATACTGAATGCCATCCAGGGTGTAGCTGGGCATTTGCAACAAACAAATGCATACCTAGAGGTCATTCACTCTGGCGTGGCGGCCCAACAGAGAGCATTCCAGGCTCTGGCCTCCGCACTGATGGCAGCCATTGTCCCCGTCTCCAGCCTCCCCCCTCCAACTTCCTCTACCCAGTCCCAATCCCCTCAACCCCAGTCTATCCCAAGCACACCTTCAGACCAGCAGTCACCCAAATCAACACACATAAGTGGCTCAGGCAAACACAAGCACCACACTTCATCTCACAGGTACTCGCACAAGCACCATCCCCATGCAGACACACCAACATCCACTGCCTCCACTGTGTCCCCCTCCTCCTCCTCCTCGTCCACCCACCTCCCAGTAGCGTCTCCACTCACACCTGCATGCACTACATCCTCAACCACTACCTCCATCACTAGCATGCCTATCACTACACGCCCCTCACTGGCAGTCACCACCCCCACATCGATGCACACGTCCCCTGTGTCCTCTCCCACTGTGTTTGTGACTCCTCCTCCCAAAGTACACAAATACAAGCACACACCCACTTAACAGGCATCCACCTCACAACAGCATCAAGCCCAGGCACCTCCACCCAAACACAGCAGACTGACACCTCCTATAACCACTCCCTCTTCCTCCACTCCCAAACCTTCACCCTCTTTCCGCCCATGTGTCCCTAAGAAGCTTTTCCTCACCAACATTGACCTATTCCCTACCCCTCCCCCATCCTTTTCCTTGGGTCAGGGTGGCCAGAACCCAATCCAGCCCAGCACCTCAGCCACCCAGTCCACGGCCACTGTGGTTTCTGCAGCTGTGAGAGGCTCCAAGGAGGCACCCGTCAGCCCAGCCAGTGTGCCACCAACACCTGCCAAGGCCAAGAAGGGTTCGCCATCTGGCAAGGGCAAGAAGGGGACAGCATCCAGCAAGGGGAAGGAGGCACAACCAGCCAGCAAGGCCAAGTAAAAGACTCCAGCTGGCAGAAGCAAGGAGGCCCCACCATGTGCCAAGGGCAGGAAGGGGCACAGAACACCAGCCATTGCACTTCAGCCATCCGAGGCTGCAGGTGAAGGCCTGGAGGCTACCACCACAACTGCCAGCACCGCCACCTGCACCACGGCCACACCGCCACCTGCACAGTGGACAGCACCGCCACCTGCGCCGCTGCAAGCAGCACCACTGCCAGCAGCAGCAGCCCCAGTGGGCAGCCGTCTGAGGCTGCAGGTGAAGGCCTGGAGGCTACCACCACAACTGCCAGCACCGCCACTTGCACCGCGGCAGGCACCGCCACCTGCCCCGCTGCAAGCAGCACCACTGCCAGCAGCAGCAGCCCCAGAGGGCAGCCGTCCGAGACTGCAGGTGAAGGCCTGGAGCCTACCAACACAACTGCCAGCACCGCCACCTGCAGCGCAACTGGCATGCAATGAGCAGCCGGCACCGCCGGAGAGCAGTGTGTAGTGGTGACTACATGGGCTGCAGTGCATCCTGGCCCCTGCAAAAGCTGTTGTTGTGACACCTAGGTGAGAGACTGTGACCTTGCATTCCAAAACATCTGCAGCACAGGCCACAATGCCCCCTCCAGAACCAGTGGAAGAAGCCATCCACTCAGCCCCTCCTTGCCAGGATGAAGCACACTGGGCACAAGGCCCCCTCCAGAACCAGTGGAAGAAGCCATCCACTCACCCCCCTCCTTGCTAGGATGAAGCACACTGGGCACAAGGCCCCCTTCAGAACCAGTAGAGAGACTGTGGCCTTGCACTCCCTAGGACCCAGCAGTGGGCAAACCACCTACTTGAGAGACTGTGGCTTTGCACTCCCCAGGACCCAGCAGTGGGCAAACCACCCACTAGAGAGACTATGGCCTTGCACTCCCCAGGACCAAGCAGTGGGCACACCACCCACTTGAGAGACTGTGGCCTTGCACTCCCCAGGACCAAACAGTGGGCAAACCACCCACTTGAGAGACTGTTGCTTTGCACTCCACAGGACCCAGCTGTGGGCAAACCACCCACTTGAGAGACTGTGGCTTTGCACTCCCCATGACCCAGAAGTGGGCAAACCACCCACTACAGAGACTGTGGCCTTTCACTCCCCAGGATCAAGTAGTGGGTACACCACCCACTTGAGAGACTGTGGCCTTGCACTCCCCAGGACCAAGCATTGGGCAAACCACCCACTAGAGAGACTGTGGCTTTGCGCTCCCCAGGACCAAGCAGTGGGCATGGAGCCCCCTCCAGGAGCAGTGGCGTTGTACAATCTTTCGACTGAGGTGCCCCCACAATGCCCGTCCCCCAGAGGTGCCTGTGTGTTTTCGACCTGATGCCCCTGAAGTGTTCTCTCCGTATTGAGGCAGGAGTCAAGTGTGGCCTTGGCCTATGTGTTTTGGCCCAATGGGCCACGGACAATTTTTGAGTGGGCATTGTCCCTCCTTTTGTATATATTGTATATATTGTACATACTGTTTTTTCTTTATGAATGTATTTCTAAGTATTACTAATATTACACTCATTTTACTCCATTCCTCTTGTCCTTGCGTTATTCCAGAGGGTTACGGGGTGTATATGTAATGTTGTTGCATGCGTTTATGTGTATGGTGTTGGGGGTGAGGGTGGGGGTGGGGGTGTTGCGTGTTACGTGTGTGTGTCACTCTCTTTTTCCTTGCCCCCTCTTCTGTGTGCTAGGTGCAGTACTCACCGTGGTCATCATCGCTGGCATTCATGTTCCTGGTGTATGAGAAGATATACCAGCATTGAGAACAACTGCAGCTCGGGCTCCATGGCGTCCTGGTTCTTCCTTGAGTGTCGAGAGGTGAGTCGTTTCCCTTCATGGTTCTGTTTTCTGCCGTGATTTTGATGGTGCTGGTACTGCCCCGGAAAAGCTGGCGGATGGGCAGGTTGTAATGCAGTGGGGGGTACATTGTCTTCTGCCTGGCTGTTGGCGGTTACCGCTGCAGTGTTTGTTGCTACCACCGTGGCGGTCGGAGTGTTAAAGTGGCTGTATGTGTTGGCGGTTTCCGTCGTGGTCATGATTCAATTTTTTTATCGCCGGCCTGTTGGCTGTGTTACCGCTGCTTTATCACGGACTGCCAGGGTTGTAATGAGGGCCTAAGTTTCTGGACAAAATATATGCAGGGGAGAGGGCCTAGTATGCATGGGAGAGCTCAAATGCTGCATGAACACGGTTAGAAATGGGGTCTTTGGTTGGCAGTCAGGTTACTCCCTGTCCAAGCAAGGACCCTAACTCTAGTCAGGGTAAAGGAGAATAACCCTCATTTAACTCCCGCTCACCCCCTCGGTAACTTGGCACGAGCAGGCAGGCTTAACTTCAGAAGCAAGGTGTAAAGTATTTGTAACAACACACACATTAATACAGTGAAACACTACAAAATGGACACCACACCAGTTTAGAAAAATAGGTGATATTTATCTAAATCAAACAAGACCAGAACATCAAAAATCCAACGTACACAAGTCAAGATATGAATTTTAAAAAGAATAAGAGTCCTATTCCTTAGAAAACAGTGAGAATGCTGTTACACAAAGTAGCTGGTTAGCGTAAAAAATAAAGCTGCACGGGCGAGCATGCGCCAAAAAAGGCCAGCAAAACGTCGACTTCTCACTCACAAGCGAGACGATGCGTTATTCCTTCTCCGATTGGTTCGGCGTGCGTCATGTCTTCTCTCCCGCAAGAGAGCAATGCGTTGATCCTCCCCAACGGGCACCTCGGGTCCGGGCAGGCTTTGCATTGATTTTTCATGCCCAGCGATGTTGAGTCGAAATCCAGTCGCATGATGTAAGGAAACGGTGTTGCGTGGGGCTTGCGTCGTTATCAGCAACCACTAGCGGGTGTTGCGCGTCATTTCTACAGCCACAATGCGTCAATCTCAGAGCCGCGATGCAGGTGAAGTGTCGATTTGAGCCGTGAGGCCGGCGGCGTGTAGTTTATCAGCCGCACTGCGGATGGTGCGTGGAAAGTGTCCCTGCACGGCAGTCTGTGCGTGAATTTCTGTCCTTTTCCACCAGCTTCACCTTTCAAGGGCCGACAGACAGGTTAGGACACCATGTGGCAGAGCAGGAGTCTCAGCAGAGAGTCCAGGTGCTGGCAGAGAGAAGTCTTTGATGTCCCTGTGACTTCAACAATAGGAGGCAAGTTCAGTTCAAGCCCTTGGAGATTCTTCACCAGTGGGAAGTCACACAAAAGTCAGTCTTTATCCTCTCTCAGGTAGAAGCAGCTACTGCAGGCCAACCCAACCCAGCAAAGCACAGTCACAGGCAAAGGGGCAGTATGCCTCCTCCAGCTCTTCAGCTCTTCTCCTTGGCAGAGTTTCCTCTTGGTTCCAGAAGTAATCTGATTTTTAGGGGCTTTGGGTCCAATACTTATACCCCTTTCTGCCTTTGAAACAGGCCTACTTCAAAGCAAAGTCTCTGTTGTTTAAAAGATCCTGCCTTGCCCAGGCCAGGCCAGGCCCCAGACACACACCAGGGGGTTGGAGACTGCATTGTGTGAGGGCAGGCACAGCTTATTCAGGTGTAAGTGACCACTCCTCCCCTCCCCTCCAGCCCAGGTGGCTCGTCAGGACATGCAGGCTACACCCCATCTCAATTTGTGTCACTGTCCAGAGGAGATTCACAAACCGCCCAACTGTCAAATTGACCCAGACAGGCAATCCACAAACAGGCAGAATCACAGAAAGATTTAAGCAGGACAATGCCTACTTTCTAAAAGTTGCCTTTTCAAACTAACAATTTAAAAATCAACTTCGCTAAAAGATGTATTTTAAAATTTTGTATTCAGATACACCAAACTCTATATTTCTATCTGCTCCCTAAGGGAATCTACACTTTAATAATATTTAAAGGCAGCCCTCATGTTAACCTATGAGAGAGAGAGGCATGGCAATAGTGAAAACTGAATTTAGCAATATTTCACTGTTAGGATCTGTAAAACACATCAGTATATATACCACCTTTAACATACACTGCACCCTGCTCATAGGGCTACCTGGGGCCTACCCTAGGGACGCCTTACATGTAGAAAAAGGGAAGGTTTAGGCCTGACAAGTGGGTACACTTGCCAGGTCAAATTGGCAGTTTAAAACTGACACACAGACACTGTACTGACAGGTCTGAGCCATGTTTACAAGGCTACTGGTATTGGTAGAACAACAAGTGCTGCAGGCTCACTAGTAGCATTTGATTTACAGGCCCTGGGCACCTCTAGTGCACTTTACTAGGGACGTACTAGTAAACCAAATATGCCAATCATGGAAAAGCCAATTTACACATATAATTTATACAGGGAACACTTACACTTTAGCACTGGTCAGCAGTGGTAAAGTGTCCAGAGCAAACAAAACACCAAAAACAGAGTCCAGCACACAGAAACTATCCTGAATTCTATTTCTATTATCTATGTGCACAGGCACAATTTGCGCATTACTGGTTCTCCCCCCCCCAAAATATCTGCCTCACAAAGCAATAGATGCAGATCATGCACATCCCCTGCCACTTACGCCTACAGTATCTTATGATTGTAGAGGTGTACCGTGCCAATAAATCAACACAAGACAAAGCACAGTGCGGGCATGACACGCATTAAGTGAGTGGGCGAACAATGCTCCTATATAAGCACCTGCGCTGACACACATCACTCAGCCCTTACTCCTACTCAGGAGCCAAAGGCACTTACCACACTACCGGCAGTGAAACTTCACACTATAGGAGCTCTTTACCCGAATGGCACATTCATAACTGCAGAGGACGCATTTCAGAGCCTGACCCCAAGTCAGTATCACTATTCATATATCATAGACTCAAGAAACCTATAAGTGTATTACATCCACAGTACCCCGAGGAACTGCCCAGTCCGGGGGCACTACAGACATTGCTCAAAAGTAGCGTGTGTAGGAATCTCATTACTAAATTATATAATGCATCACAGGCAGAAAACCCACAAAATTCTCACCCCGCACTGGAAAAGTGGAACGAAGTACTGGGGGCACACTCACGTCAGAAGAGTGAAAATATTGCTGCACACAGACTGAACTCACCCCTAACTGCAGTTTAAGAATAATACACTTTAAGTATCTGCACAAAGTATACTACACCCCACTTCAGTTACATAACTATGAGCTTAGAGGAGACTCAAGATGTGTCATATGAAACCAGCTTCCTGCACTTAGCCTGGACCTGTGAACAGATACAGGAGTTCTAGACAGAGGTGACGCAGGCCTTGACGGTGATGGTGATGGAGGAGGCGATATGTACTCCCCAAATGTTTTCTGGGGCTTGTTCACCCATTGTAGCCTTCTAACCACAGATTTACAGCAATCACTTTGTTACTGGTGAAAAGGAGGATGCCCATAAGTTGGGGAGGAAAGAGAGCTCCTGCTTTTGGGCACCGGCTAAAACACTTGACCTATTGTAGGGAGCAACTAGAACTGTATGTGCAAGAACTTCCACAAGCCTCAAGGCCAAAACATATATGGGGTCCACTAGTGTCATATTTATTTACAGTGTCCAGTGGAACGACACAGCCAAAGTAGCTGGGATTTTGCAAAGTAGGTCTCATAATTATAGATACTGGCATAATTCGAATAATGTACGCACAGAGATAATGTCTTCCATAATATGTACTGCTTGTGATGGTTTATCGCTGCCTCTGTTCATATACTGTGTTAGGTTATTGCAATCAATAAAATGAAAAATGTTTAAAAAAACGATTTCAATAAAGTGATGACGTGCCTTCCTGGGTTGAGAATGGGCCCCAAGTTATCTTAGCTACAATTTTAACAACCATTTGCAATGCAATAGGTCTCGCATTTTCTTGAGTTAAAGCCATTGGCATTATACATTCATAACTGGACTTTTCTTGCCTCAGAATGACATCTTGTCCAGCCATATAATTCCATTGGCTCAGCATTTAACTAAAGCACTTCCATTTACCTTCTTCCTATATCTTAAAATAAATACAATTATCATATAAACCTTTATCAGAAATAAACTTTTGACATTAGAGTGTAATGCTTAAAACACCATAACAAAAATATAATTTGGGACGGATGGGAGGGTAAAAAGAAAGAGGGAGTCGAGACTAAAGATGGAGTGAACAGATGGTCTAGTAACGGTGTTATGGGCCCTGCAGTAAGAAAAGAAAATGGCTGACTGGAATTTTGGTAGGAATATAGAGCAGTGATTACAGTTGAGTGAGGTTCATAGGTCTCTGGGCCCACTGCCACTGCTGCTCCATTGATAACTTGGAGTCAGGAGAGAAAGCGGATGGGGCAGAAAAAGAGAAGCGAGAGGAAGAAAACAGACAAAAGCAAGAAAGAGAAGGGGTCACAAAGAAATAAAGGAAAGAAGGGAAAGAAAGAATGGGAAAATTAAAACACAGCTAAAAGAAGAAATAGAGCAAGGTTGTGAGACAAAAGAAAAAACTGGAAGGAAGCTAGTGAACGAAAGATAAAGAGGAAAAAATAACGAAAGAAGTGGAAAAGAAAGAGAAAAATGGACATTAGGGAAAAAAGAGAGATGGTGAGAGAAATAAGCATCAAAGGAACCGGGGCATGTATGTACTGACACATTTCCCAGAGACACAGAATGGGAAAACCACTGACACTTCTGGTCCTGACAAGTAACTTGTGGCTTCCGCATACAGACAGGAAAAAAAAGGGATTTATAGTAAAATGTGAATTGAAATATAAAGATAAGAAAAACACCGGAGAAAGGAAGGAAGAAAGATCTAAAAAAAGAGTGAAAGGACGCATACCTAGTCAAAGGAAGAGCAAATAAAAAAGACAAAGAAAGAATGAAGGGAAGAAAAAACAACAGTGAAAGAATGAATGCCTGATTAGGAAAAAAGAGAGAAACGAAACAAGGAACGAAATAACCACGTTTTTGCGAGTTTGAAAGAGGAGGTAGGAAGAGGAAGAGAGACATTTTTTAAAAGGAAGAAGAGTAAAAATAAACAGTTGAAAGAAACAGAAAAACTGTTAACGTGTGGGTTTTAAGAGCTGGAAAGAGAAAAGTGGGGGAGAAAGAAAACTTTGATAGTAAACAGAGAGTAAAGGAAAGAACAGAGTGAGATAGGTGAAACAGACCCTCCCAAATAAAGATGGCAGCTAAGAATAAATTTGAGTGGCTCCCCCACGTCCTCAAACAGAAGTCAGAGTGTGGAACAGCAGGGGGCACTGCAGAACAGCAGGAGGTGCATTAGCAGAGTTGTCTGTGGACCCCAATACAGCAATATTGGGGTGCTTCAGATCAAGATTGGGGGGTATAGACAGAGCTGTGTCCCGGTCCTGGGCTGGAATAACAGAAAGGCAGTGGGGGCGGAATGAGAAACGGAGCACAGTGCTTTTCCTGGTATTGAAATAATGGGGCGCTGCAGATTAGGGTTGAGGTGCACTGACAGAGTTGTATGTGGGCTGCAGTACTGGAATAGTAATGGGCGCACAAGGTTAGAAAGGAGGTATGTTAATGGAGCTATGTGTGGAATCTAGTATTGACATGCCAGTGTTGCCGAGAGTTAGCCTGGAGGTGCTCTGGTGAAGCTGCAAGTGGGGACGGCATGGGAGTGGCTTTGCCTCTGAACTACAGAAGTGAGGGGCGTGCATGTGAGCCTTAGTACTGAGAAGGAACATGCACTGAATGTTAGAATTTGTGGATTCTGGCGACCTGTGGTGGTTCCCATCAACAGTGGTGTTGGATTTTAGACTTGAGGTGCACTGGCTGAGCTGTGTTTTGCTCTTTTTGGTCCAGTATTGGCTTGGCAGTGAGGCTGAATATTAGAACTGAGCCGCTGTAATGGATCTGTATGTGAGCGGGTCCCAGTATAGGAAAGGAAGTGACCTCGCCATGGTAGAACTGAGATGCACTGATGGAGCTGCATCTGAGGTCCCAGTACTGGAACAGCAGTGTGTACTGACTGTAAGAACTGATGTGCTCTGGCAGACACCGTGTGTGGGGTTCTGGAATGGCTGACAGGCTTGAAGTGTGTGAACTGGGTGTACTGATGGAGCTGCGCCCGAGATCCACGTACTGGAACAGCAGTGTGTACTGAATGCAAGAACTGAGGTGCTCTGGCAGACAGCATGTGTGGGGTTCTGGCACAGGCACAGCTGAGGGGCTTGGAGTGTGTGAAGTGAGGTGCTCTAATGGAGCTGCGCCCAAGGTCCAAGTACTGGAACAGCAGTGTCTTCTGAATGTAAGAACTGAGGTGCTTTGGCAAACAGGGTGTGTGGGGTTCTGGCACGGCTGAGGGGTTTGTAGTGTGTGAACTGAGGTGCACTAATGGAGCTGCGCCCGAGGTCCCAGTACTAGGACAGCAGTGTGTACTGACTGTAAGAACTGAGGTGCTCTGGCAGACAGCTTGTGTGGGGTTCTGGAACAGCTGAGGAGCTTGGAGTGTATGAACTGACGTGTACTAATGGAGCGGCACCCGAGGTCCCATTACTGGAGCAGTAGAGTGTACTGACTGCAAGAACCAAGGTGCTCTGGCAGACAGCGTGTGTGGTGTTCTGGCACTGGCTTAGCTGAGGTCTTGGAGTGTGTGAACTGAGGTGCACTGATTGAGCTGTGAGTGGGATCCCAGTATGGGACAGATGTGGGTACTGTCTCTAAGGATTGCAGAGCTGGGTGCCTAGGCTATAAGAAATTACAAGTGATCCTTCGCCCTGGGAACCACAGGTAGGCACACCTGGTAAAGAAAATCCAAGCCAAGCAAGGGCGGGAGTAAGGCAGGTAAGAGAGGGTGCAAAGAGCCCACAAAGACCAAATGTGACCAAGATAACCTGATTTATAGCCATGGTTACAGCTAAGCTCAGAGCAAAAATGCTCTGCAAATGAAAAGGGAAGCTTCCCTGGACAGGAGCAGGGAAGAAACTAAAACAAAAAGTCCCCTACATACCAGATAAACCGGACAAAGCTTAATTATACCGTAGTTTGTCCCTGCTCCCACACAGAAGAAGGAGAGACAAAGAGACATGACTGACCACTAGCAAGCAAATATTTTTAAATTAAACTGAAACTAACAATTTAAATTTCTGGAAGCCCACAGAAAAATTATACTTAAAAGTATACAAGATGTCGTACGCTTAAGCTTGATCTAAAAATGATGTGAAGAAACACTTCATGAGTAAAGCTGCTTATGTACAGCAGAGGCATATTCCCCACCCTGGTGCAATATACTTGTTTCTCACATTACACAAAGCCCGACAAAAAAACATGACATGAACTATGTCCTGGAACCTAGGAATACAAAATTAGCATTTCTGAGGGGCTTGTTACTATCTCTTTACACATGGATTAACACCTAATAGAATCAAGCCAAATTTAGACCTTAAAAATGTACTATGAGCATGAGGTTCTTGGTTAGGGCTTAGATAAAATTGCATTACACCACATCTGGAGAATGTGCAATTAATTTGAAGTCTTGAAATCCATAGGCAATATTCTAAGTCGTTTTTAATAATTCTTTATTTTCGTCAATTTTATAATTTTAAGGCTAAGCATTTAATCAAATTGCTTGAAAAAATGCCACCACTTGACATGATTAATTGATCTGCACAGTAAAAAAAAAAAAAAGCAAAAATCTTCAATATGTCATGAGACAAAACACCCCAAATAAGTTTTATCCAGTTTTCAGAGCTATAAAACAACCTATGGGCGTTACGTAAAATTTAAACATATGCTCTACAATTAATGCCCGTTAAAGCTAGCTCGAAACAAAACATTGCAATTGATGACGAAGTACTAAGCCTGATTAAGATTTCCATAATATCGGTACAATACTTGCACATTTCCTCAAGGCAGCAACTGAGTGAGACTGCAGCTTATAGTGCCACAGATGATATTTTAGCTATATATGCTATGAGTTCATAAGGAATGACCGAGCCGCATTGCGTTTACTTTGGAGAATTGTCCTGTAACGTGGTTCGTCCAGGTTAGGTTACTAGAAATAGTCATTCCAAAGAAGTCGTAGGCCTTTACAATTTCAAGTTTAGAGCCATTATAAAACCACTCGTTTCGGGATTTCAATCTTGATGCTCCCATAACCATATTGTTTGTCTTTCCTTTATTCATGGTTAGTTTGGCTTTCAGAATAACATGCTGAGGCAACTAACTTCCTTTTCAGGGCAATCGGAGTCAAGAACATCAGGATTATTTCATCAGAGTTCATCAACAAAGTCATTGGTTTCGAACTCAACTTCGTTGGATGTATGTTAACCTTTTTAATCTACTCATGAAAGTCAGTTAGATATAATGAGGAGATAAGATACACCTCTGTTTTAACCCATTTAGTCCTGTAATTTCAGATGTATATTCTGAGACTCAGCCTAATAAAACTCTTAACCAGTTTTCAGAATATAAATTAACAAGAGGGCGTTGCAGGAAGTCGGGGTACCCTATTTTATTAATTGTTGCCATAACAGTGGGCGATGGACTGTATTAAAGGCATTACTGAAGTCGATGAATACCACATATAATTTTAGCTTTCTTACCTTCACCTTAGTTTTCTGCACTCATCATTAAGGCTAGAATATTATACACGGTTGAACAACACCCCCCTTAAAATTCACTGTTCTATAGGGAGAAGATATTTTCACTTTCCCAAAGTTGAAAACCTGGCTAAAAGGCTTTGAACTGGAAACATCCGATTACAGTGGTAAAATACGCCAGCCGCTAACTTTTTGGATGCAGGAGCACCAGTTGATATGCTGCATTCACTAGTCTAGAACCAATTGACACCTTTGGTTAGAGGCAACATTTTGTTGATTGATGACAAATCTTGTTCACTTAAATATTGCTGTTGAGATCTTCCAGGTTGACACACAAACATACCTTCCTATTCATGTGTTGTGACACAACTAAAGGCGCAACTCATTCAGTGATTTCCGTGGACTGCAGTTTCTCCAATTCCTGAACATCTCATGTCTCACAGTTGCAAGCACGGTCCTCACTTTATGTATACACAATGTAGCATCCTCCTTTAAAATTATGCAATGTACATATCTTTCAAGCTTGACAATTATTCTTAACATTCCTCAGGAAACTTCAATCTTTTCCCCAAGCATTAACCTTCATCCACCACAAGAACTCACTCAAGATTATTAGGGTCCAGAATCATACCAACTGCCCCTTGTTCCATCCATTGTAGTACACATGCCCTTCAACACCACTTTCAGTTTTCTCTCTGCTTTCCTCTCTTTAAACTTAAGTATCAGGTATCTGAACCCAAGCATCTTATCTACTGTAAGACTGGCTGGGTTTATGTCTGCAGTTTGCAACCTTCCTACTAATTCACTCACAAATTGGTCTTCCGGCACTTTTTTTATTGATTAAAGTCTAGGGCGATCAAGAATCCATCATAGTATTCTTTTTCACACCTCCAAACGCAATTAGGTACACTAGTTGTTTCCTAACTATTCCCTTAACTTGTAGGGCTCTCCATTCTACATTCAAGACACAACCATCGTACTTGCCTCTTTTGAATTACTCATACTGCACAGAAGGTTTCCTGTATAACAGTTCACTTCAGTACCAAGTTTCCTTTTATTAAAAACACATACAAAATGGACACCAATACCACAACCCAAATTCTGATTGAGAGCAGAACATTTCTGTCCTTATGCCTAGTGCTCGGAGCTACCACATCTGTGGCTCTTATTATGCACACCCGGGTTCTTTAAACCATCATCCTTTCCCTCCCCTGTATTGCTAGTGCTAATGTAGCTCTTTTCCCTGTCCTGGTTCTGTTGAATACATTTCTCCATTTGCACCATTTCTACAACATATTTGTCATCTTCCTTATTCAGAACATCTTTGGCACAACATTTGTTAAATCTACTTTTTGCACGATAGCAGGCATGTCTTTTAGCGATCACGCAGCATTTACCCATAAGATAATGTTGGGTTGTTAGTGTGCATAACAATTTCATCCCAAATGAATTTGTCATGCAGGATACCAAAACAACAAGAAATGGCCAACTTTTAACAGCTGACGCATCATTATCTGTACTCTTCCTTGGTTTCTTTGAAAAAAATGTAAACAGTCTACATCTACCCATGCTATAGCCAAAAATTAAATAAACAGGTCTTCAGGTACACGTGTATGTCCTGGTCATACTTGCTTTTGATTTTTATCCATCTGATTGCTGACATTTAAACCACTACAGCTGAGGCAATGTAATACATTTTCATTTTTCTTTCCTCAAACATATCCTCGTTCTTGAAAGTGGAGATTTAGTTGATAAAAAGATTCTTACCATTCCTCACATTTCATAGTAGGCTTAAAATTGATGGGAAAATGCTTGAGGAGGAGGTAGATTTAAAGTTTGAGAATAACATGTTAGGATCGAGACAAAATGTGAATATGTGGTTTCATAAATTCCTTCAACAAACCAGCTGGTTTAGGGACTGTGTCTATTCTTTTTTTCCAACAGAACTATTTTTATAAGACTGACTCTCTGTGTACACACCACAGTCAGTAACTATTTTCCACACACACAGTGCACTTACTTTTTTTGTAAAACTTTTTATTAGTTTGTAAACCAAATATGCATCCCACATGAGATACATGTATGAACATTGTAAGATGATCATCTTTCCCCACTGCGAATATTTAGCTTCACGTAATGTGATTCAGAATATAGACGGCTGTCTCTCCTACCTTCTTCCAATCAGAAACCTGTACGATTTATTGATAATGCTTCACTCCCCTTCCCCCTCCCCGCATGCATGCGAGAATTTCTGTAGAGTCCACGGTGGGGCCGGGCAGGGCTCCAGGGTAATGGTTCTGAAATCAGCCAACCTCTACCATATTTTCTCACGTTTTTTCAGACAGTCCCGTGCTTGGAATATCGGTCTTTCCAAGGCCACACAGTGGTCCATGTAGATGGTCCATTTAGTGGTGGGAGGGGCTGATGTGGACTTCCACGCCTGGGAAATGTGTCTTTTGGCAATCGCTAACCCCAACCACAGCAAGGCTTTGTGATATCTAGTGCCCTCAGTGTCCTCTAACGTGTAATAATATTAGTTTTGGATCTTTTGGCACAACCAACCCAACACCTCTCCCAGTGTATCTTCAATGTAGGACCAGTAAGCAGTTAGGCCTGGACAGTTCCATAAAGTGTGTAGCAAGTCCCCTTCTGGGTGATCACTTCGCTGGCAGTATCTCAAAGGGATCAGGCCCAATTTGTAGAGTCATGCTCACGTATAGTAAATTCTATGCAGCACTTTATACAGTGACAATTGAAATTGTGAGGCTATTGCTGTCTCACGTGGGGCCTCCAGCGCCTCTAACCAATCCTCATCATCCAGTGGCCCCAAACCCACCTCCTGTGCATCCCACACCCCAAACATATAGGCCCTCATTACAACATTGATGGTAAATGCCACTTACCGCCGTACTGACGGCTGCCAACATACCGTGACCGCGGTGGTATACCGCTACGGGTATTATGACCCACACAGAGAAATCCGCCACTATACAGACAACCACACAAGTCCGCCAGACCAAAGGTCAGTGATAAACTGGCGGTACCAAAACCCACACTGTTACGCCAACAGAAATATGCCCCCAGCATCATGACACACGAATCACCACTGCGGTCATTCAACCTCGGTAAACCATTGGTGGTACACACTGCTGCGCTCAAAATACATGCACACTAACAAAACTACACCACATTGGACAATTCAAACTACACACATCTGACACACAAACACGCACCACACCCACACACCCGATCCAATATAAAACACACACACACATTACCCACAACCCTTTACAACGAAAAAAAATATTGGCAACTGAGAGAGAGACAAGCCAGGAGCACCCACTGAATCTGAGCCACATAACACCTTCACCCATACACCATCCACGCGCCTAACAGCACACACCCCAACACATCATCCCACACATCCTCACACATACCACTCACACTACTCCCATGGCACCACAAAGACACCTCAGGTTCTCAAAGGAGGAGCTAAAGGTCATGGTGGAGGAAATCATCCGGGTAGAGCCACAGCTATTCGGATCACAGGTGCAGCAGACGTCCATTGCTAGGAAGATGGAGCTATGGTGGAGGATCGTAGACAGGGTCAACGCCGTGGGACAGCACCCAAGAACAACGGATGACATCAGGAAAAGGTGGAATGACCTACGGGGGAAGGTGCGTTCTGTGGTTGCAAGACACCAGGTAGCTGTACAGAGGACTGGAGGTGTACCCCCACCTCCTCCCCCACAACTAACAACATGGGAGGAGCAAGTCTTGGTGATCATGCATCCTGAGGGCCTCGCAGGAGTAGCAGGAGGACTGGACTCTGGTAAGTCAAATCTCTACTACTTCCCCCCTCACCTGCATGCCATCACAAACTCCTACCCCTACTCTCACCCCCATCACTCCACCACCTCACATATACCCCACCATCACAACCCACCCATCCCAATACCAAGCCCTGCATGCAACACCAATGCATGGACCCTCATCACAGACCTGCATTGACACCCATCACCACAGCATGAACACTAGTGACAATCACTTAGCCAAACCAAGCACAACTCACACAAGCCAAAGCCTCCTTGCTAATAACAACCATAAGGGAAACATATCCATGCTCAAGATGGCACACACAGATACAATAACACTGCATTTATATCCCCACAGGACCCCCCCCCCCCAATGTCACCGGAGAGGAGTGCCAGCGACCTCCAGTCCCCCTACAGAAGAGGCCAACAGTGATGACAGCAGCTCTGCACGCCTGGATCATAATGACCAACCTGGCCCATCAGGGACCTCTGGACAGTCGGTTACCCAGCCACAGTCCCAAACCACCACAGAGCCTCCCCCCTCAGGAAACACCACCACAGCACCCACCCAGCGGGCCCATCCCCCTCTCCCCAGGACACGTCAATCAGCAGTGTGTCCACCACTACAGGGACACCAGGCAACCCCATAAACACAGGATGATCAGGGACCTAGGGTCAGTGGCAGTGGGCACACGGTTCAGGGGACAGAGGCACAGGACAACAGGGAAGCTGGGAGGACTGCGGTGCGACAGGGGGAGGACAGGCCAAAGGGAACCCACTGTCCACGAGGCACTTGCAGGGATCCTGGGAGCATACCACCATTCCCAGGAGACCATGGACCAGATACTGTAGTTGCAGGCCACCAGCACCCCACCCTCTGCAGAAGGAGAACCACCCTGCAAACGGTCCTTGCGATCCAGGCGGAAGCCAGAGAACATTGCCAAGACCCCGCCAGGAAATAAGACTCTCCTGATTGTCACCCTTGTATCACCCTGTCCACCTTGAACTGCCATTGCTTCCCTTCATATGGCCCCTTGGACAATGCACCTGTGATACAAATAGACTGGACTCTACCCTGGACTTTCCTCCATCAGCAACCCAGCCCATTGCAATATCCCCTCCACTTATTAGCACATAAATAAACACCCTTTGAACGAATTCGAGAATGGAGTATGTGGATTATATGAGAAATGTATTTGTTTCACAAACTGTAAACATTGCATTTTTAATCTACTGTAATATTAACATAGGTATAACCTGTAGTGGGCAGCAGTAAACACACCAGGAGTCAGAGTGGGGCACAGAGATCTGAAAATAGAAATACCAAAGGGTACAGTAAGTGGCCACAGAAATAGGGAAATCAGGCTGCCATTTTCCATGTCAAACACAAAACTGCAATGGAAGGTGAAGTTACAGTGTCTTACCTGTGTGTCACTGGAAGTACTGTTGAATGAGTGTACTTCTGTTGTCCACAGCTTCTTCCTCTGCCTCCTCTTCGTCACTGTCCACACTCTCCCCCGCTGCCACACAACCATCTCTAGCCTCATCCTCCTGCAGAAAAGGCACCTGGCGTCTCAAGGCCAGGTTGTGCAACATGCAACAAGCAACGATGATCTGGTACACCTTCTTGGGTGAGTAGTACAGGGATCCACCTGTCAGATGGAGGCACCGGAATCTGGCCTTCAGGAGGCCAAAGGTTCTCTCAATGATCCTCCTTGTTCACCCATGTGCCTCATTGTAACGTTCCTCTGCCCTTGTCCTGGCTTTCCTCACTGGGGTCAGTAGCCATGAGAGGTTGGAGTAACCAGAGTCACCTGTAAATATCGAGGGATATCTGTTAGCCAGACACTCACCCTTAGGGCCAAACCCACACCCATATACCTACATCAACTGGGTGGGGACCATGGGCTCACCTATTGGCCACACCCGGTGCCTCTGGAGTTGAGACATCACATATGGAATGCTGCTATTCCTCAAGATAAAGGCATCATGCACAGAGCCAGGATACTTGGCATTGACATGGGAGATGTACTGGTCCGCCAAACACACCATCTGCACGTTCAGAGAGTGAAAGCTTTTTCTAGTCCTGAACACTTGTTCAGTCCTCCAGGGGGGGAACAAATGCAACATGTGTACCATCAATGGCACCAATGATGTTGGGGATATGTCCCAGGGCATAAAAGTCAGCTTTCACTGTGGCCAAGTTCTCCACCTGGGGGAATAGGATGTAGCTGCGCATGTGTTTCAGCAGGGCAGACAACACTCTGGTCAGCACGTTGGAGAACATTGGCTGAGACATCCCTGATGCCATGGCCACTGTCGCTTGGAAAGAACCGCTTGCCAGGAAATGGAGCACTGACACGACAAGTACTAGAGGGGGGCTACCAGAGGGCTGGCGGATAGCTGAAATCAGGTCTGGCTCCAATTGGGCACACAGTTCTTGGATTGTGGCCCTATCGAGTCTGTAGGTCAGGATAATGTGCCTGTCCTACATTGTCGCCAGGTCCACCAGGGTGTTGAAGTAAGCCTCAGCAAGGCCTACTAGTGCAAGGGTTTCACCTTTCTCTGCACAAAGTCCTCAGACCATGTAGGAAGAAGTTGGCACAGAAACTGAAATAAAATACAAAAGTTTATTAAACCTCATGAGGTGGTACTACAGTTCAAACAGCACCCTTTGGTAATGTTTGAAGTAGCACACTGAACTGAGAGACCATGGTCCTTTTATACCCAAGCAAGGGCTAAAAGGAGGTGGTACAATTATAGAAGCAAGACTTCTATACATATAAGGTCATGTGGAAATGCACAGTCGACAGGTAGGAGGGGCTAACAGTTTTCAAGGACTAACAGCTGCAGACCTTACTGAGCATGTGCGAAAGTGGGAGATGCTAAATATAACTTGTCACTAGGCAGATTTTCAAGAGTAGTTAACAGAAAGGTAGGACAGAGCACATGGTGAGCACATGGCAGCATGTGACAGAGAAAATGGCTGCCATGAATACAAAATGGATTCCGCGAAATGTACACAACAGTTACTAAATACAAGATGTCTTCTGCTAATGCTTAATCTAATCGCTGCTAAAATACAACAGACGACCCTTTCAGCATTAGCTGAAGACATTCGTCTTTCTAGGATAATCTAAATATTCATCTTGTATATTTATGCTCATCATTTCAGCTATTTCCTTATCTAACATGTGTTGTGCTTTCATTTCTGTAATATTTCTTTTGGTAGGCATACAAGCAGTAATACACATGGAGCAGAACATTGGACCACACTGAATACAGATACAGCATGTGAAAAATATTGCAATCATTACACACACCTGACCACCCAACAGGTAGTTGGTAATATCCATAGTTACCACAAACAAAATATGTATTATGTGAAGCTGTAAAACTACTATTATTTACACCCTCAATAGTTAAAATCAAGGTACAATTGCTTATCCCCACTGGAATTCGCCCAATGCTACGTGTACATAAATCTGCTTTAGTTTTTGTGACAGAAATCACAAATTGTTCTTTCTTGTCAGGGTCTCTTATATTTGTGAAGACATATGGTATTGAAACATTGTCCAGTTGATACTCTTCCCATTCCCATTTAGTTCCTTTGGCTTGGGGATACCCATCTTTGTCTTGGTAGCATACTTTATTAAGGCGGAAAAAAAAAAGTCCACCCTCTTTACGTTTTCGAGATGCAAACAAAAGCGTGTACCAAGCTTGACAAGAACCATTGTGTGAAAAAGGAAGAGGAATGAAAGGTGTTCCTCCTTTCTTTTGATGCGCAGGTATCATTCCACATACCCAACAGTTAGTAGTATTTGTAGCATTATGAGTATGATGCAACATCTGAATGAAAGTATTATTGAAGTACGATTGACGGTGCTTCTGCTCCTGAAAGAGAAGAGTAAAGTAATAGTGATCCTCTGGTACTGGAGTAGTGGCAACAAAAAACTCACGAGCAGGAGACTTCTTTTCAACAAACCAGGTGATTATTGCTATAACCACCAAAACAACAAAAAAAACCACAGTACTAATGATCAGTTTGTTATTCATTTTAGCAACAGTGATAATCAACCCTTTTAGAAATGAATTAAAAACAATCGCTGGAGCTCTTATCCCTGGGCAGCCGCTAACTTCTTCACCACGGGCCAAGACGGGTGTCACTACTCTAATGCCCCCCCTTGCCACATTGGCTCTCCGTTTCACTAACCCAGGGCGGTAGCTCAAGCAGTTTAAAAAAAAAAAATCAGATTCTTTCCTCGGTCTCAAATTATATCACGACACTCCAGAAGTCGTATGGTCCGGGAAGAACTCCGCAGATTCGTCAGGTGATATAGCACGGCCTTTCTCCGTAGTCAAAATCTCTCGATGATCGGTCAGCACAGCAGGTTCCACCAATGAAGGTAGCACTCTCTTGCAGTGAGTACTATGGACCCATTTCCTTCGGTTCATCACTCGAACTGCTGTCCTTGTCGCAAGGAGCACCTGTTCTGGGCCTCGCCACCTTGGTTCCAAGCTGTTTGATCTTTCAAAGGACTTAATCATCACCTGGTCACCAGGTCGGAGTTCATGGCCTTCACCTGTAGATCTGTCAGGAAATGCTTCTCGAACCTGTTGGTGAATAGAAACCAAATTGTCGGTTAACTGTGCCAAATAATCATTCATCAGGACACAAGGTACATCATATACAGAATTTGGCTTAGGAACTCCCCAAATATTCATTGGCCTCCCGAAAACCACTTCGTATGGGCTAAGGCCGAGTCGAGAGTGTGGCACTGACCTAATGGACAATAATCCCAATGGTAATGCATCCGGCCAAGTTAAGGATGTGGAAGCCTGTATCTTCGTTAACTTCAGCTTCAAAGTACCATTATACCTTTCCACCAACCCTGCTGATTGTGGGTGGAAAACCGCATGGAACTTCTGTTTGATCCCTAATCCTTTCAGGACATACTTAATAACTTCCCCAAAAAAATGAGGTCCGTTATCATTCCATAAAAGTCTGCAAACACCAAACCTAGGGAAAAATTATTTCAAAAGCACCTTCGCTGTGGTAATGGCAGTATTATCCTTTGTGGGATAAGCCTCTATCCATTTACTGAAGGCACAAACCACCACCAAGACATACTTTAAATTGTTGCAGCGTTCAAGCTGAATATAATCCATTTGTAGAACTTCAAAAGGTGCAGTTGGTGTAGCAAACCCTCCTGCAGGAGTACGTGTCCCTTTTCCAGGATTGTAATGTAAACAGATCTAACAAGACTGTACTACTCTCTTAGCTGTACTGGAAATTTCTGGATGCTCCCAAACTTGCGTAAGCAACTTCATTATTGTTGAAGCTCCAACATGTGCCAGCCCATGTGCCATCTGAACCATAGGTTGTACAAAAGCTATAGGCAATTTACATTTATCCATCTGCTTATTCCGCCAACAGCCCTCATCATCCAATTCTCCATCTTCAGACCATTGCTCACGTTCTTTCACAGAAGCAGATTTCTGTATATCTAATACGTCTTGTCTAGCATTATGCCAATGTTCAGCTTGTGACTTCACTACATATATAGAAGTAGTACTTCGCTGCATCGCAGTCTCAGGTGCCTCGCGGTCCGCAAGGGCATTGCCTTGCCCTATCTTATCGGTCACTTTCTTGTGTGCACTACATTTCACAAAAGCTATTTTCTTTGGATTTGTCAATGCAGTCAAGAGGTTATGCACTAATTCTCCGTGCATTATCTGCATCCCGTGGGATGTGAGAAAGCCTCTCTCCTTCCAAAGCAAACCAAAATCATGAGCCACTCCAAAAGCATAGCGGCTGTCTGTATAAATGTTCACACATAAGTCAGTACTAAGCTCACATGCTCGTGTCAAAGCTATTAGTTCAGCTGTTTGAGCTGACTTCTGTGGTATACGAGCTGTCTCCACTACCGTGTGTATTGTGGTGATTGCGTATGCAGCTGAGGTCGTACCGTCTGGCAACTTCAAACAAGAGCCTTCAATCCACAATTCCCCATCTACATCTCGAAGGGGCGTATCTTGCAAATCAATACGACCCTTTGTCTGTTCTTCGGTAAGGAATATACAATCATGTGTTTCTTGTGGCTGAGGCTGAGTCACCGGATATGGCAACAAAGTAGCTGGATTTAGTGTTGCACATCTCTTCAGTGTAATGTGAGGAGCCAGCAATGTCAACTCATATCCTGTTATACAAGCGCTACTTAAATGTTGTGTCTTTGTTTGATTTAAAAGAGCATCAACCGCATGGGGTACTAACACCAACAGCTTATGTGACAAAACTATCCCTTCACTCTGACATATTGACACAGCTGTTGCCGCAACTGAACGAAAACACCCAGGCAACGCTCGAGCGACAGGATCAAGTACTGCTGAAAAGTATGCACAGGGACGCTGCTTATCGCCATGTGCCTGTACTAAAACTGACAATGCACATCCATCTTTCTCATGTACGTAAAGTGCAAAAGGCTTCATGTAATCTGGAGTACCTAACACTGGTGCTGAACAAAGGGCTTGTCGTAGCTGCCGGAAAGTAGTCTCACATTCATCTGTCCATGGGAGGGGCATTGGAGTATCTTTAATCAAAAGTGCTAGCAAAGGTTTGACAATGTGTGAAAACCCTAATATCCATTGCCTACAAAAAGAAGTAAGACCAAGGAATGCACGAACATCTTTCTGAGTAGAGGGTACTGGTGTGTCTAAAATTGCTTGAATACGATCTGATGTAAGTGCACGGCCCTCCTTAGACAAAAGGTGACCTAAATAGGTTACCTTTGGTCTACAATATTGCAATTTCTTTCGTGACACTTTATGATGGTGTTTAGCAAGAAAAGAAAGTAAGGACAAAGTGCACTTTTCACATTGCTCAGGGGTATCAGCTGCCAACAAAATATCATCGACATATTGTATGAGAGCCACACCTTCAGGCAAAACAAAAGAATCAAGTTGTCCAAAGTCATAGTACAAGAACTAATTGCTCTGTTAACTTCCTCATAAAAGGCGGCTGTATTTTTCCACGGGTCAGGTAATGCTGTTTTAAGTGCCGTTACATCTTCCCTATTCCAAGGAGTATACACCCAATTATAAATAAAATAACCCTTAGCATCCACAGAAGTTTTATCATCACCTGTACCCAATCCTTTAGGAGGAACATACAAAGGCGAGGCCTTCCGCATTGGTTTCGCGTGAACTATCATAGTCTTATGTTCCGAAGATGGAAGCTTGCACCCCACCGGTCTGAGATGTCCGTGCAACTACGTCCACAGCCTTTTTCTCCTCTTGCAAGCGGACTGACGCAACACATAATTTCACCAAACGCCTGATTGTATCAGCCACCTGGGAGAAAACAAAAAGACCATCACGCATTTGCTTATAATCAGCTGCTACATCATCGGGCTCTAACTCATCAGAATATTTCCGATATAGTTCAATAACTTCTGAGCCAAATGCCTCAGTAAAATATAGCTGCTCCTTTTCCGTCCACCCTTTCATGTTGTCTAAAAGTTCAGAAGCAGAGACATTGCTACGAATTGTTTTACTTACAATAGATCTAAGTTCAGACGCACGGTCAGCAGGCAACATAGAGTGACTGTCTCATATCTTCTGTTGCTCTGAACCGGAGACCTCAGCTAACTCATGAGGGGCAGAAGGAACAACATACGGAGGTGGAGAGCGATCTAGTAATGAAATATCATCGTGAGGTTTATTACGGATAGGATAGAGAGGTTGCCTAACAGTGTATTGGCAGTTACCTGTAATTTACGTTCTTTCTCTTCTATCGCCTTTAAGTCATTTCTTTCTTTCTCTCTCATTTCCAATGCTTTCACATATACATTCTTCCGTTGCTCTTTCTCAAGCAAGGTGTGCTCATGCTTCACTCGTCCACGCACTTCTTTCTCCCACATTCGTACACAGTCAAACATATCTTGCCTAGAACTTCGCTTACACATACATTGTTCCACATACTCAATCTTTTGCAAATCAAATGACCCATGCATAGGCCAACATAACTCAGGATCCGCAAAAGTGTATTTATTCCATAATGTGCTGTACATTATAGAAGAAAGACCATATTTAACATACATATCTCTATTGGGCGTCCCCTCTGGGGTTGCCGGTTGTGATTCTTCCAGTCTCAAATTGGTACCATTACAAAAGCAACACATCCTACGAAGTGCGCTAAAAACAGGCATGCCAAAAATAGTGCAGAATATGCAATATTATAATCAAAGTAGCACTTAAGGTGCTGTTCAATTCAAAATTAAATTGGAGAAAATTCTCCTCATTACCTGCCTATATAAATTGCAATTTATATATCAATTCAAAGAACACAAATTGACTAGTCACCCAAAACACGAGAGCCACAGTAAGTAGTGCTAAACTACATTACCAAACAAAGGCATCAAAACCCACAGCAAGTGCCGTAAAATGGCTCTTACCAATCACAGGGTGTCCAGGTTCCAACTGCCAAGTTCTAAAATCGACCAAATGGTCACTGCATGACGAATGAACAAAAAGGATCTCAGTCGAGGACCGGCGCCACCTGGATGGTCAAATCAGAAGGAAGGGAAAAACGCTGTGGTTGCCAAGACTCGGGTCTCCTCAGGCATTGATCGTCCGCAGCGAGATCCCAATCCTTCGTCGCAACCAATCCGTTGGGCGTCCGAGTCGCCGATGAGTCCCTGTTCGGGCGCCAATTTGTTGAAGTAAGCCTCAGCAAGGCCTACTAGTGAAAGGGGTTCACCTTTCTCTGCACAAAGTCCTCAGACCATGTAGGAAGAAGTTGGCACAGAAACTGAAATAAAAGACAAAAGTTTATTAAACCTCATGAGGTGGTACTACAGTTCAAACAGCACCCTTCGGTAATGTTTGAAGTAGCACACTGAACTGAGAGACCATAGTCCTTTTATACCCACGCAGGGGCTAAAAGGAGGTGGTACAATTATAGAAGCAAGACTTCTATACATATAAGGTCATGTGGAAATGCACAGTCAACAGGTAGGAGGGGCTAACAGTTTTCAAGGACTAACAGCTGCAGACCTTACTGAGCATGTGCGAAAGTGGGAGATGCTAAATATAACTTGTCACTAGGCAGATTTTCAAGAGTAGTTAACAGAAAGGTAGGACAGAGCACATGGTGAGCACATGGCAGCATGTGACAGAGAAAATGGCTGCCATGAATACAAAATGGATTCCGCGAAATGTACACAATAGTTACTAAATACAAGATGTCTTCTGCTAATGCTTAATCTAATCGTTGCTAATCTACAACAAGGGGTCTGTACACGGGGGTTGACTCCATCTCCTATTCATACTCAGCGGTTGAACTCTAGGGAGAAAAACATTGAGCAGAGGGTCATATTCACACATATGTTAAAATAACTATGCATTTATTTGTTTACAGAAACAGTATGTGAACATTGATGTGCCAATGTCTGCTGTGACGCAGTTAGGTGCCATGGCCTGTGCCCCCCTGAAATGGCGGCTGTCTAACCTGCGAGGAGAGACAAGTGGAAATGAGGTAATTCCGCTGGCGTTGTACGCCATTGCGGTTGACGACTGTGGCACAACATCGCATTGTTTATCATTGGGCCCTATGGGGTCCAGGAGCCAATGGCGATGTACGCCGATGGTGACGGTACACACCACCGCGGATGTGACCACCATTTTCTATCTGCTCACTCACTTGCTACCTGACTTTCAACAGGAGAGGACCTACACCGCAAGTGCTGCTGTGACCTGTGTCTGGAAGCGACAATGGCTCAAGTGTCTGGGGAAAGGGCCCCTGCCTTCACTTCGGAGGAGTTGGAGAGACTGGTGGTTGGGGTCCTACCCCAGTACACTTTACTCTGTGGTCCTGCAGGCAAACAGGTGAGTACACTGTGAGCATGATGCGTGGGCCATGAATGTATGGATTGCTGTGTGTGTAGGGGGGGTCTGAGGGGTCCTGGGCAGAGTGCTGCATGTCTGGTGGCCAATGTCTGTGCGTAAGGGGATGGGAGGTATATGGTTGGCCAGGAGTGTAACAGGCCGGATGGTATGACTCATAACTTTTTCTATGCATATTTTCCTGCAGGTCAGCGCCCATCAGAAAAGGGATATTTGGCGTGCCATCGCCAAGGAGGTTCGGACCCTTCGGTCTTTGGCAGGCAGAGCACCCACTGCCGCAAACGGTGGGAGGACATGTGCTGCTGGGGAAGGAAGGCTGCGGAGGCCCAGCTGGGGCTGGCCTCCCAACGATGAAGGGGTGCCCCTCGTACCCTGACCCCCCTGATGTTCTGCATACTGGCAGTGGCCTATACGGAGTTGGATGGGCACTTGAAGGCATCACAGCAGCCACAAGGGGGTGAGTGCAGATTCAGAATCATAACTTTGCGTATGTTAAGGTTTTACCTGGGTGGGGGATGTGGGCTGTGGGTGCCCCTAAGCCAGTGCGAACATGGCAGGGTAGGTCCCTTGTTGGGCAGGCTCTAAAGCACTCCAACCCCAATAGTGTTAGTGGGCCTCTACTACTGGGCAGGGTCCTGTTGGTTTCAGGTGTGCAGCTAATGGTGTTAGACATTGTACCCCATGGGCTGGTGACTAGCATTGTAACTGGTAGTGCATGGCCTCATGCATAGGGCTGATCCCTGTGTGTTTTGTACGCCAACAGTAGTGTTGTTGCTGGTATTGACCAAGTGTATCCTCTGTCTCTTCCCCCATTCTTGTTTTGTCACCCTGTCCTTGTGTGCATTAGCATCATCTGGCGGAGGAGCAGAGGCACCGGCGACGGAGGGAGCTGCATCCCACATGGGCCTGGAGGCCGAATCCACCAATGGTGAGGGCACCAGTGGGACGGAGGGCGAAGGGAGCATCATGACTAAGACAGGAGGGGACACGACCGACAGCTACCTCTCCTCCAATGGAAGCTCCCTGGCGGTGGCGTACACCTTTGGGCGCACCCCAACAACAGGAAGGCTGCCACCCCCGTACCAGCACCGCCCTCCCAGCATCCCCTCAGCATATTTCCCGTGCCCGCTTACCCAGGAGGGTGGGCATCTGCTTCGCCTCAGGCCCTGCCCCAGTCAGCCCTGCAGGGTATAGCAGGGCATTTGCAACAAACAAATGTATACCTGGAAGGCATTCACTCTGGTGTGGCGGCCCAACAGAGAGCATTCCAGGCTCTGGCCTCCGCACTGATGGCAGTCATTGTCCCTGTCTCCAGCCTCCCCCCTCCAACTTCCTCTACCCAGTCCCAATCCCTTCAGCCCCAGCCTATCCCAAGCAAACCTTCAGACCAGCAATCATCCAAATCAAAACACAGAAGTGGCTCAGGCAAACACAAGCACCACACTTCATCTCATAGTCACTCATACAAGCACCATCCCCATGCAGACACACCAACATCCACTGCCTCCACTGTGTCCCCTCCTCCTCCTCGTCCACCCCCCTCCTAGTAGCGTTTCCACTCACAGCTGCATGCACTACATCCTCATCCACTACCTCCATCACCAGCACGCCTATCACTACACACCCCTCACTGGCAGTCACCACCCCCACATCCATGCACATGTCCCCTGTGTCCTCTCCCACTGTGTCTGTGGCCCCTCCTCCCAAAGTCCACAAATGCAAGTACACACCCACCCAACAGGCATCCAGCCCATGCAGCTGCATCCAAAGACAGCAGACTGACACCTCCTACAGCCATTCCCTCTTCCTCCACTCCCAAACCTTCACCCTCTTCTCGCCCCAGTGTCCCTAAGAAGCTTTTCCTTGCCACCATTGACCTATTCCCTACCCCTTTCCCCCGTCCTTCACCTTGGGCCAGGGTGGCCAGAACCCAGCCCAGCACCTCAGCCACCCAGTCCACAGCAACTGTGGTTTCTACAGCTGTGAGAGGCTCCAAGGAGGCACCCGTTAGCCCAGCCAGTGTGCCACCAACACCTGCCAAGGCCAAGAAGGGTCCACCACCTGGCAAGGGCAAGAAGAGGACAGCATCCAGCAAGGGGAAGCAGGCACAACCAGCCGTCAAGGCCAAGTCGAAGACTCCAGCTGTCAGAAGCAAGGAGGCACCACCATCTGCCAAGGGCAGAAAGGGGCACAGAACACCAGCCATGGCACTTCAGCCATCCGAGGCTGCAGGTGAAGGCCTGGAGGCTACCACCACAACTGCCAGTATTGCCACCTGCACCGCTGCCAGCACCGCCACCTGCACCGCAGCCAGCACCGCCACCTGCTCCACCGCAAGCACCGCCCCCTGCACCGCCGCAAGCAGCACCACTCCCAGCAGCAGCAGCCCCAGTGGGCAGCCGTCCGAGGCTGCAGGTGAAGGACTGGAGGCTACCACCACAACTGCCAGCACCGCCACCTGCACCGCGGCCAGCACTGCCACCTGCACCGCCACCAGCAACGCCACCTACGCCTCCGCAAGCAGCACCACTGCCAGCAGCAGCAGCCCCAGTGGGCAGCTGCCCGAGGCTGCAGGTGAAGGCCTGGAGGCTACCACCACAACTGCCAGCACCGCCACCTGCAGCGCAACTGGCATACACTGAGCAGCCGTCACCGCTAGAGAGCAGTGTGTAGTGGTGACTACATGGGCTGCAGTGCATCCTGGCCCCTGCAAAAACTGTTGTTGTGACACCCAGGTGAGAGACTGGGACCTTGCACTCCAAAAGATCTGCATCACAGGGTGCAGTGCCCCCTCCAGAACCAGTGAAAGAAGCCATCCACTCAGCCCCTCCTTGCGCCAGGATGAAGCACACTGGGCACAAGGCCCCCTCCAGAACCAGTGGAAGAGGCATCCACTCAGCCCCTCCTTGCCAGGATGAAGCACACTGGGCACAAGGCCCCCTCCAGAACCAGTGGAAGAAGGCATCCACTCAGCCCCTCCTTGCCAGGATGATGCACACTGGGCACAAGGCCCTCTCCAGAACCAGTGGAAGAAGGCATCCACTCAGCCCCTCCTTGCCAGGATGATGCACACTGGGCACAAGGCCCCCTCAAGAACCAGTGGAAGAAGGCATCCACTCAGCCCCTCCTTGCCAGGATGAAGCACACTAGGCACAAGGCCCCCTCCAGAACCAGTGGAGAAGCCATCCACTTGAGAGACTGTGGACTTGCACTCCCCAGGATCCAGCAGTGGGCAAGCCACCCACTTGAGAGACTGTGGCTTTGCACTCCCCAGGACCAAGCAGTGGGTAAACCACCCACTTGAGAGACTGTGGCTTTGAACTCCCCAGGAGCAAGCAGTGGGCAAACCACCCACTTGAGAGACTGTAGCTTTGCACTCCCCAGGACCCAGCAGTGGGCAAACCACCCACTAGAGAGACTGTGGCCTTTCACTCCCCAGGACCAAGCAGTGGGCATGGAGCCCCCTCCAGGAGCAGTGGCGTCGTACCATCTTCAGGCTGAGGTGCCCCCCCATTCCCTGTCCCCCTGAGGTGCCTGTGTGTTTTCGACCTGATGCCCCTGCAGTGTTCGCTCCTTATTGAGGCAGGAGTCAAGTGTGGCCTTAGTCTATGTGTTTTGGCCCAGTGGGACACAGACAATTTTTGAGTGGGCATTGTCCCTCCTTTTGTATATATTGTATATATTGTACATACTGTTTTTTCTTTATGAACGTATATTTCTAAGTATTACTAATATTACACTCCTTTTGCTCCATTCCTTTTGTCCTTGCGTTATTCCAGAGGGTTACGGGGTGTATATGTAATGTTGTTGCATGTGTTTGCGTGTATGGTGTTGCGGGTGAGGGTGGGGGTGGGGGTGTTGCGTGTGTGTGTCACTCTCTTTTTCCTCCCCCCTTCCCCTGTGTGCTAGGTGCAGTACTCACTGTGGTAGTCGTCGCCGGCATTCATGTTCCGGGTGTATGAGAAGATACACCACCATGGGGAACAGGTGCAGCTCGGGCTCAATGGCGTCCTGGTTCTTCCGTGAGTGTCGAGAGGTGAGTTGTGTCCCTTTAGTGTTCTGTTTCCGACATGCTTTTGATGGCGTTGGTACCGTCCCAGAAAAGCTAGCGGATGGGTGGGTTGTAATGCAGTGGGCGGTTCATTGTTTTACGCCTGGCTGTTGGCGGTTACCGCTATGGTGTTTGTTGCTACCGCCATGGCGGTCGGAGTGTTAAAGTGGCTGTATGTGTTGGCGGTTTCTGCTGTGGCCATGATTTCAGTTGTTTTTTTACCGCTGGCCTGTTGGCGGTGTTACCGCCGCTTTATCACCGACCGCCAGGGTTGTAATGAGGGCCATAGTCTGGCGTATTGCATGTGAGCCTGAGGTTTATGTCCGATCATTTAAGCTTTTTAATGTTAGTCAGGAGCTATTTGGCCTCTAAGGAAATACTCATGGACATCCCCATCAGAGGGGAGATATGGCTGTAGGGTATTTTGCAGCCATAGATAATGGTAAAACTGGAGCGGTGGAGATAGTACTCGATTTGCAGGTCAGCGAATTAGTTCAGGAGCCCTGCTTGTATTACATCGCCCAATGTTGAATTCCTATAGTGTCCCAGGCCGGGAACCCTGTCAGTGCTATGACCTGGGGGAGCCATATCCCCTGCCCCAGTGGGGTCTCCAGCATGAGTTTGGAGTCCCATCCCATGGCCCTAAGCACCTCTGACCATGTGTTTAACACCGTTTTAGTGGCATACGGCAACCTACTTTGGGCAACCCCTCCATATAGCGGTGGGCAAATTAACACGTCCCATGAGCCATCTCTCTGAGGCGTAGGCTGGGTCACCGAATCCGGCAAACTACCAGTTCTTCAGTACTAGGAGATGAGCAGCTATAGTATAGGTGCATGTAGAAGGCAGGCCTGGCTTGTAGTGGGTGCCAAAGGTACTTACACCTTATACCAGGTCCAGTTATCCCTTATTAGTGAAATGTAGTCAGTGTCTAGAAGCCAGGCCTTCTAGAGGTAGTTGTAGGCAGAGCAGCCAAGGCTGAACTAGGAGACATGCAAAGCTCTTACAATACCACTGTAGTCACACAGTATTCACACATGAAAGACAATACTCAGTGTTACAAAAATAAAGGGACTATATTTTAGTGACACAATGCCAAAAATAATTTGGAGAGTATACTCCTTTAGGAGGTAAGTAAAATACGCAATATATACACTAGTAACCCAAAACAGGTAAGTAAATAGTCAGAAAAAAGGGCAAACAATGAAAATCGCAATACGTTGCAATGGGCCTAGGAGGTACACAAACCATATACTAAAATAATGGAATGCGAAAGTCGGTCTCCCACCTAGACAAGTGTAGTGTGTAAAGGGGCACCGGGAGTGTAAGAAAACACCAAAGGTAAGTAATAGACCCCACACCAGAGCCCATGAAATCAGGAGTAAATCACAGTAAGTTTCCTGAAACACACAAGAAGTCGAGTTAGAAGATTATGCAAGAACTAGAAGAGACTGCAAGACACCAATGATGGATTCCTGGACCTGAAGAAGGGGACCAAGTCCAAGAAGCACTGGAGTCCAGGGAGAACAGGAGCCCCTGCTAACCCGGATGATGGTGAAAAAGAAGAACCACCAGTGAGAAGACAGTCAGTATTGCACCAAAGAAGACAGATGAGGACTCCTGGTTGGTGTTGAAGATGTCCCACGCCGGATGGATGAATGCAGTCTGGTTTGCGTTGCTGGATTCTGCGAACAAGCCTTGGCACCCACAAAGCTCGCTGTTAGAGGAAAATGTCGCTTCCCGGGACCAGGAGGGACCTGGTGGCCTCTACCCAGAAAGGGGAGACAGTGACGGCTCTCAGCAACTCAGCGAGCCCTCAGAAGACCAGGCATCGCGCACAGGAGTCCCACAGCCCGGGGACAAAGAATGTGCAAATGGAGGCCCATGCAGAACGACACAAAAGATTCCCACACCGCCGGAGGACCACTCAGGAAGCTGTGCATCACAGGATGTAGTGATGGGGGCTTAAGCTATACTGTGCACGAAGAATTTCATGGAAAGTCACACACAGGCCTTGGCAACTGCAAGTCACGCGGTGCATGGGGTACTGTCTTGCATGTGGGCAAGCTCTTACCTCCACCAAAGTTGGACAGCTAGATGTTGGGACTGTCGGAGCCACTTTAGTCCACCACCTGTATTGCTGGATCCATGCCTGTCATCTGGAGAGGGGACCCACGCCACCAGTAGTCGCTGCAGAGAGGTTCCTGCTAAAAAAGCAGGGAAGAGACTCCATCACTCCACAGGAGATTCCTTCGGTTCTTCTGGTGCAGGCTGAAGAAAGGCAGGCCTCGAAGGATGCATGACCTGGAAACTGTTGCAGTTGCTGGCAGGAGCTGAAGATACAATGTTGCAGAAGTCGTCTTAAGTTCTTTGTTGCAGTTTTGTAGAGTTCCTGGAGTGGTCAGCGGTTGTTCCGTCGGTAGAAGATGAAGTAAAGGATGCAGAGGATTCCTGCTGGAGTCTTGCAATCCAAATCTAAAGAAACACTCAGAGGAGAGACCCTAAATAGCCCTGAAAAGGGGATTGGTCACCTAACCAGGTAAGCACCCATCAGGAGGTGTCTCTGACGTCACCTGCTGGCACTGGCCTCTCAGGTGCTCCCAGAGTACCCCACCATCTTGGAATCCAAGATGGCAAAACCCAGGACACTCTGGAGGAGCTCTGGGCACCACCCCTGGGGTGGTGATGGACAGGGGAGTGGTCACTCCCCTTTCCTTTGTCCAGTTTTGCGCCAGAGCAACTGGGAGTCCCTGAACCAGTGTAGACTGGATTATGCAAGGAGTGCCCCATATGTGACCTTCTAAAGAATTTCCAGAGGCTCTGGGAGGAAAACCCTCCCATGTCTGTAACACATATTTCCAAAGGGAGAGGGTGTAACACCCCTCTCCCAAAGGAAATGCTTTGTTCTGCCTTCCAGGGATTGAGCTGCTCAAGCACCAAGAGGACAGAAGCCTGTCTGTGAGGTGGCAGCAGCTTGGGCTGCCTGTAAACCCTCAGAAGGCTGGTATGGCAGTACTGGGGGTCCATTGAGGAGCCCCCAGAGTGCATGAGATTGTGCAACCAATACTGGAATCAGTATTGGGGTACAATTCCCAGTGGTTAGACACCTTACATGGCCATATTCGGAGTTACCATTGTGAAGCTGGGCATAGGTATTGACCTATGTCCAATAGACACATAAAATGATGTCCCACGCTCACAAAGTCAGGGAAAATGGGCCTGGACGAAGTGGGGACACCTCTGCTATTGCAGGGATGCCCTCACACACAGGTACTTTGCGCCCAGCCTTCAGGGTCTAAAGGCCTGATTTATATACAGGGAGTGCAGAATTATTAGGCAAGTTGTATTTTTGAGGATTAATTTTATTATTGAACAACAACCATGTTCTCAATGAACCCAAAAAACTCATTAATATCAAAACTGAATATTTTTGGAAGTAGTTTTTAGTTTGTTTTTAGTTTTAGCTATGTTAGGGGGATATCTGTGTGTGCAGGTGACTATCACTGTGCATAATTATTAGGCAACTTAACAAAAAAAAATATATACCCATTTCAATTATTTATCATTACCAGTGAAACCAATATAACATCTCAACATTCACAAATATACATTTCTGACATTCAAAAACAAAACAAAAACAAATCAGTGACCAATATAGCCACCTTTCTTTGCAAGGACACTCAAAAGCCTGCCATCCATGGATTCTGTCAGTGTTTTGATCTGTTCACCATCAACATTGCGTGCAGCAGCAACCACAGCCTCCCAGACACTGTTCAGAGAGGTGTACTGTTTTCCCTCCTTGTAAATCTCACATTTGATGATGGACCACAGGTTCTCAATGGGGTTCAGATCAGGTGAACAAGGAGGCCATGTCATTAGATTTCCTTCTTTTATACCCTTTCTTGCCAGCCACGCTGTGGAGTACTTGGACGCATGTGATGGAGCATTGTCCTGCATGAAAATCATGTTTTTCTTGAAGGATGCAGACTTCTTCCTGTACCACTGCTTGAAGAAGGTGTCTTCCAGGAACTGGCAGTAGGACTGGGAGTTGAGCTTGACTCCATCCTCAACCCGAAAAGGCCCCACAAGCTCATCTTTGATGATACCAGCCCAAACCAGTACTCCACCTCCACCTTGCTGGCGTCTGAGTCAGACTGGAGCTCTCTGCCCTTTACCAATCCAGCCACGGGCCCATCCATCTGGCCCATCAAGACTCACTCTCATTTCATCAGTCCATAAAACCTTAGAAAAATCAGTCTTGAGATATTTCTTGGCCCAGTCTTGACGTTTCAGCTTGTGTGTCTTGTTCAGTGGTGGTCGTCTTTCAGCCTTTCTTACCTTGGCCATGTCTCTGAGTATTGCACACCTTGTGCTTTTGGGCACTCCAGTGATGTTGCAGCTCTGAAATATGGCCAAACTGGTGGCAAGTGGCATTGTGGCAGCTGCACGCTTGACTTTTCTCAGTTCATGGGCAGTTATTTTGCACCTTGGTTTTTCCACACGCTTCTTGCGACCCTGTTGACTATTTTGAATGAAACGCTTGATTGTTCGATGATCACGCTTCAGAAGCTTTGCAATTTTAAGAGTGCTGCATCCCTCTGCAAGATATCTCACTATTTTTGACTTTTCTGAGCCTGTCAAGTCCTTCTTTTGACCCATTTTGCCAAAGGAAAGGAAGTTGTCTAATAATTATGCACACCTGATATAGGGTGTTGATGTCATTAGACCACACCCCTTCTCGTTACAGAGATGCACATCACCTAATATGCTTAATTGGTAGTAGGCTTTCGAGCCTATACAGCTTGGAGTAAGACAACATGCATAAAGAGGATGATGTGGTCAAAATACTCATTTGCCTAATAATTCTGCACTCCCTGTAGGTGATTAATATGTGACCTGGTGCAGTGAAAACGGCTGTGAAATGGTGCATACACTATTTCACACAGGCTGCAAATGCAGTCCTGAAGAAGCCTTTGCATAGGCTCCCTATGGGTGGCAAAAGAAATGCTGCAGCCCATAGGGATCCCCTGGAACCCCAATGTCCTGGGTACCTAGGTATCATATACTAGGGACTTATATGGGGTGACCAGTATGCCAATGTGGGATGAAGTACTGGGTTAACCTGTATGTAAGGACAAATTTGGAACGAGAGAGAGCATGAGCACTTGGGTCCTGGTTAGCAGGACTTCAGTGACACAGTGACAAGTATACTGACAAAAACAGTGAAACATACTGATAAGTAGGCCACAAACCATAAGCACTGGGGTCTTGGCTAGCAGGATCCCAGTGACACAGTCAAAACACACTGAGAAACAGGCCAGAAATAGGGGTAACCATGCTAGAAAAAGGCTACTTTCTCACAGAGCATGTCTGGCGAAGCCAGACCTCTGTCAAGCACGAGTCGGCAACACTTTTCCAGGGATAATCACGCCCCCCCCCCCAGAGATCTTAATAGGGCGTTAACTTTTATAAAGAAGGGTCCAACTATCAGGTAAGGGAAGTTCTGCAGTTGGTACAAGAGTTTTGGGAGGGCCACCATCTTGAAGATGGTGGAATGAGCCAGCAGGGAGAGCAGCAAGGAGGACCAGTAGTTCACGTCCCTCACAAATTTCTTACAACATGGCCTCACTATGCACTTACTTAAGTAATGCTGCTGCTTTAATTTATAGAGCACTAGATATACTGTCCACCCAAACTGTAAACAGTCCCACTGTAGGCTCTGATATATACTCCGTCACCTTAATGCTGTAAGCGAGTCTGTGCTATATCTAGGGTAGCTAAAGTTATGTGCCTCTTCCGAAATGAAGGCATGTAAATGTCATTATACAATGATGCAGGCTTCTGCTCATGTATCCAGAATTGTCTGGATGGTGCTCACAATGTTGGGGATGCAAGGAGATCCTTGTTCCAACAACAGCTGGTTCACATGCGGAGATCATTCCCTCAAGCAGCCAATGTGAACATGAACAGAGAATCCTTCCTCACTCAGCTGACTGTCACATGCTGGTGGTGATCAGAAGATTTAAGAGTTGACCGTTGAAGGTGAGCTAGTTCAAACAGCACAATGTCGAGGCACAGTGAATTAAAAAATCTGCAGAATTCATTTCTGGTCATATGGGAAATGATCCTTGTTTTGGTACAATTTCTAGGGTTACTAGCACTATTTTCCTTGATTCTTGAGAAGACACCAGCAACTCCACATGGTTCTTGGCACCCTCCAGAGTTTAAAGGTATCGCTTGTCCACAAATGTTAGTATTACAGTATCGCACAGGACACATTTTCCAGGTACCAAACTCTCTAATATTGGCCCTTTTGAATGTGTATGTTATACTGTAGGGCCAGCTCCAGCTGCCACTGCCAGGGGAACCTCAGAACCTCTAGGTGTGAAAGGCAATGTGGAAACACAGAATGTAAACCACTGTGGATCCCATGGGAAGATTTACAAAGATAAGAAAACTAACAATCTCCCTCACTTTGAGCTAACCTAAAGGGAAATAATGCTTCAAATATCAGTGGAAGACACTAACTTTGGTCCTGGAGAGACTCAACTGTAATACAGATGTTGTAAATTGTGTTTTGCACTGTGTATCATTGTTGTTGCCTTTTGGCATGTAACGTTAGTTCTGTAGTTCTGGGGCTCTGTTGTCCATTGCCTGGGACTCCTGAACTGGCTTGGATGGTCTTCACATTGTGAATCCTTTCCTAAACAATAAAGAAAGTTCCTAATCTACTTGAAGTGTATGTGGAATATTTTTCTGTTTCCTGTACATCCCTGCATATTTTGGTTGCAGGAGTGGGGTCACTACATATCATTAGAAAAAGCGACAGCCAAACTTCTTCTGAAGATACATGCTCAAAAGGAGAATATACTAAGGAAGGATTGAAATTCATGCACCACAGTTGGACTTCCATGGTCACTCACAGCGCATGAAGTTAGATACACCTTCTCAAGCCATTTCTTATGTTTATTTGTGAGGTAACCAGTGCTTCCTAATGACACTGGTGAGCGCAGGTGTCTCAGAGCGCTCTCTGAAAGGTTTGATGCAGAGCCCAGTACTCACGCTGCATGCAGCAAACTTGCAGCTGATGTCAGACACTGGTGGCAGTCTTGGATTGGGCAACTGTGTCTGATCCTCAGCATGATGAAAAACTAAGGGGGTCATTACGACCCTGGCAGACGGTGTTAAAGTTGCGGTAATACCGCAAACAGGTCGGCGGAAAAAAAAGGGAATTATGACCCTGGCGGAAACCGCCAACAAAGACAGCCACTTTAACACACCGCCCGCCACGGCGGTACAGACAAGCAGCACGGCGGTCACCGCCAACAGACAGGCGGAAGACAATGTACCGCCCATAGTATCACAACCCGCCAATCCGCCACCTTTTCCGGGGCGGATTCACTGTGGATAAAAACATGGCGGAAACAGTTTCTGCAATGGGAAAACGCTCACCTGAACACATCCCACGAGGAACGCGGACTCCATGGAGCCGGAACTCCAAATACTCCCTGCGCTTGTCTTTCTGCTCCTCTATGACCACCATCTACGTAGGCGCTGAAGACAACGGTGAGTACTGCACCTACGACATGGGGGAGGGGGGAGGCAAAAGTTAGGGGGACACCCACGAAACACCCCCACCCCCACCCTCGCATATTACAACATACACACCAATGCATCCACAGAAATCACAGTAACAACCCACAATCCCCCCGGAAGAATGCAAAGACAAAGCGAAATCCGTTCAAACATTGTAATGTTGCAATATACATGTCTTGCAAAAATATACAGATATATACAAAAAGCAGGCACAAATATATACATTACGAGAAGTAGTCTAGATATGTACATATCAATGTCCGTGCACCACTAGTCCAAAAATGCATGGGCGAGGCCCACAAAAGATACCTGACCACAATCGGAGAGAACACTGCCGGGGCATCAGATAGAAATACTACAGGCACCTCAGGGGGAAGGGAAGGGGGGGCACCTCAGCCGGATGACTGCAAAGCCAGATCCACGATGGGGCTCCATGCCCACTATGCCATCCTGGGGAGTGCAAAGCCACAGTCTCTCAAGTCTCTACAGTGGGTGGCTTTCCCACTGTGCCATCCTGGGGAGTGCAAAGCCACAGTCTCTCAAGTCTCTACAGTGGGTGGCTTGCCCACTGTGCCATCCTGGGGAGTGCAAAGCCACAGTCTCTCAAGTCTCTACAGTGGGTGGCTTGCCCACTGTGCCATCCTGGGGAGTGCAAAGCTCATCCTGGGGAGTGCAAAGCCACAGTCTCTCTAGTCTCTACAGTGGGTGGCTTGCCCACTGTGCCATCCTGGGGAGTGCAAAGCCTCAATTTCGCAAGTAGATAACATCCGCCAGTGGCTCGTGAGGGGGACTAGTGCCCAGATTGGATTAGTCTCCCCGTGAAAGTTCCTGTCCCGTCACTGTCCCAGCTGCACATGGGATAAGGATGCTTGATGTGGCGGTCTATTCATTCTTACCCGGTGCATGCCCTGTTCAGCGGTGCTTTGCCATGGCGGTCTTTGCCCTGTTCAGCGGTGCTTTGCCATGGCGGTCTTTGCCCTGTTCAGCGGTCTTCACCATGGCGGTCTTTGCCCTATTCAGCGGTCTTCACCATGGCGGTCTTTGCCCTGTTCAGCGGTGCTTTGCCATGGAGGTCTTTGCCCTGTTCAGCGGTGCTTTGCCATGGCGGTCTTTGCCCGGTTCAGCGGTCTTCACCATGGGGGTCTTTGCCCTGTTCAGCGGTGCTTTGCCATGGCGGTCTTTGCCCTGTTCAGCGGTGCTTTGCCATGGCGGTCTTTGCCCTGTTCAGCGGTCTTCACCATGGCGGTCTTTGCCCTGTTCAGCGGTGCTTTGCCATGGTGGTTCTGGTACGGACATTGCTGTGTGGCATGACGTTCCCTAGACTGGGCATTGATGTGTGGCATGACGTTCCCTCATAGCCCACCTGGGCTGTGGCAGCCCGGGCCCTCCTGGGCACTGACTCCGGCGGTGGCGGTGGTCCCCTGACCAGTGACGATACTTGGGCCCTCCTGGGCTATGACTCCGGCGGTGGTCTCCTGACCAGTGACGATACTTGGGCCCTCCTGGGCTATGACTCCGGCGGTGGTCTCCTGACCAGTGACGATACTTGGGCCCTCCTGGGCTATGTCTCCGGCGGTGATCTCCTGACCAGTGACGATACTTGGGCCCTCCTGGGCACTGACTCCGGCGGTGGCGGTGGTCTCCTGACCAGTGACGATACTTGGGCCCTCCTGGGCACTGACTCCAGCGGTGGCGGTGGTCTCCTGACCAGTGACGATACTTGGGCCCTCCTGAGCTATGACTCCGGTGGTGGTCTCCTGACCAGTGACGATACTTGGGCCCTCCTGGGCTATGACTCCGGCGGTGGTCTCTTGACCAGTGACGATACTTGGGCCCTCCTGGGCACTGACTCCGGCGGTGGTCTCCTGACCAGTGACAATACTTGGGCCCTCCTGGGACATGACTCCGGCGGTGGCGGTGGTCTCCTGACCAGTGACAATACTTGGGGCCCTCCTGGGCACTGACTCCGGCGGTGGCGGTGGTCTCCTGACCAGTGACGATACTTGGGCCCTCCTGGGCTATGACTCTGGCGGTGGTCTCCTGACCAGTGACGATACTTGGGCCCTCCTGGGCTATGACTCCGGCGGTGGTCTCCTGACCAGTGACGATACTTGGGCCCTCCTGGGCTATGACTCCGGTGGTGGTCTCCTGACCAGTGACGACGGTGCTGGGGTTGAGTCTCGACCGCCGGAATGATGCCACCCTTCTCCGCCGTGATACTCACAACAGGCTGGGCAGACTTCCTCTGGCCCTTCCCCACCTTTGGTGGAGTCACAGCTGACTCTCCAATCCCCTTGGAACCCATGTGAGTTGTTTTCCCACCAGGAGTCTTCACACGGTCCCGTCATCCACTCTCCAATTTCAGAGCCTTTACAGGGGGTGGGCTGCCAGTGCCTTGGCTCCGGGTCACACTGCCTGCCCTGGTGGCCGGTGCACTCCACATACCTTGAACAGGCACCCCTGGTATTGGTGGTTTTTTGGCTGAGGCGCTACGACGGGACTGATGAATTGGAGGGGGGGGTGGGGACAAAAAGGTCAACTTGACAGAGGGACAGTTTCTGACGAACACTGGGATGGGTAGGTGGAGGGGGTCTAGGAGTGGAGGAAGAGGAGGTGGTTGTAGGAGGTGTCACTTTAGGTGTTTTGGGTGCAGGTGCAGGTACTGGAGGCTGTCGTGAGGTGGATGGATGTTGGGTGTGTGGTTGCCGGCGTTTGTGTACTTTGGGAGGGGGCGTCACAGACACACTGGGAGAGGACACAGGGGACGTGTAAATGGCAGTGGAGGTGGTGAGTGCAGGTGAGCGGATTGGGGTGCTGGGTGTCCTTGTGCAATTCATGGTGCCTGTAGATGTGGTGCATGCAGGTGTGTGTGTAGACGAGACAGGGAGGGAGGAGGGAGAAGAGGAGGAGGGGGACACAGTGGAGGCAGTGGATGTTGCTGTGTCTGCATGTGGGTGAGGCTTGTGTGAGTGCCTGTGGGTTGTGTGGTGCCTATGTTTGCTTGAGCTACTTGTGTGTGCTGACTTGTGTGCATGCTGGTCTGTAGGTGTGCTTGGGATGGGCTAGGGTACAGGGGATTGGGTCTGGGTGGAGGAGGTTGGAGGGGGGTGGCTAGACACAGGGACAATGGCTGCCATCAGTGCTGAGGCCAGAGATATGCAGGGTTCGCTGAAGGACAGCCTGACCAGAATGAATGCCCTCCAGGAATGCATTACCGTGTTGCAACTCTCGTTCTACACCCTGGATGGCATTCACAATGGTAGACTGCCCAACAGTGAGTGACCTGAGGAGGTCAATGGCCTCCTCACTGAGGGCAGCAGGGGTGACTGGGGCAGGGCCTGAGGTGCCTGGGGCGAAAGTGATGCCCACCCTCCTGGGTGAGCGGGCACGGGGCGAACGCTGAGGGGCTGCTGGGAGGGCGGTGCTGGTAGGGGAGGTGGCAGCTGTACCTGTAGAAGTGGGGCACACAGATGGTGCCGCCACCACAAGGGAGCCCCCATCGGCGGACGAGTCCGTGTCGCTGGTTGGTGATCCGGTGGCCGACGTGAAGCTCCCCTCGCCCTCCGTCCCACAAGTGCATTCAGAGTCCGTGGTGTGGCCCTCCATGGCCATGTGGGATGCAGCTCCCTCATGCTCCGGTGCCACTGTACCTCCGCCTGATGATGCTGATGTACAAAAGAACAGGGAGAGCAGAAAAAGGGGAGGGACAGAAGAATGACAGGTTGAGTGCATGGCATACCGTTACCGTTGGCGGACAAGACAGACACAGCAGCCCCCTGCATTACGCCGGGCTCCTGCCCTCTGCATATGCAATTTCTGTGATATGGCCTACATGGCAATGGTGGACATCTTCACACATGGATGCCACAGGGGCAAATATACCTCGACTTGGCACTCTACTGAGGTGGGGTAGAGTGCCACATGGGCTGCATTACAGAGGGGCCTAGTCTTCGTGTTTCTGGCTGGCCTAGGTACACCCACAGGCCTCCTCCCCCACCCAGACCCCTCTACTCTACGCAAAGTCTGCAGAATGAGGTTGCACTCACCCCCTTTTGTCTGCTGTGATGCCCTCAAGCGCCCATCCAACTCCGGGTAGGCCACCACCAGGATCTGGAACATCAGGGGGGTCATGGTGCGACGGGCACCCCTCCCACGTTGGGAGGCCATCCCCAGCTGAGCCTCCGCCGTCTTCTTGCTGCAGCGGCGAATGTCCTCCCAACTCTTCCGGCAGTGGGTGCCCCGTCTCTGGTGGGCCCCCAGGGTCCGGACCTCCTTGGGAATGGCACGCCAAATGTCCCTCTTCTGGTGGGCGCTGACCTACATGACATGCACAAGGGAAGAGGAACAGTCATTACCAACTGCACCGTCGATGTGAGTGGCCCCCTCCCTACTCTGGCCATGTGGCCCATTCATTCACATGCATTAATGTTCTATGAACTCTGCACCCTTCCCTCTTCCAACCAGCCCTCTCCACCCAGGCCTAGCCCATACAACGTGCTCCCTGTGTACTAACCTGTTGGTCTGGAGGACCGCAGAGTAGCGTGTACTGGGGGAGGACCCCATCTACCAGTTTCTCCAACTCCTGAGCAGTGAAGGCAGGGGCCCTTTCCCCAGACGCAGCAGCCATCGTCGCTTCCAGGCCGAGGTCACAGCAGCACTTGCAGTGTAGGTCCTCTCCTGTCGAAGGTCAGGTATCTAGTGATTGAACAGATAGAAAATGGCGGTGACGTCCGCAGCGGTGACGTCCACGGCGGTGCGCATCATCACTGCCGGCGCACCTGTTCATTGGCTCCTGGGACCCATAGGGTCCAATGTTAACCAATGCAGCATTGCGCTGCGGTCTACGACCACCTACCGCGACGGTGTGCAACGCCAGCGCAGTTACCCCACAATCCCATTGTCCCAATTTAGAGGTCAGGCAGCCACCATTTCAGGGGCCCACATGGCTTCATATACTTCTCCGTCACACATAGCTAGGCCTACACTCAACACACATACAGGAAGGGTTTTGTGATTGGTGTAGTCTTGTGTGTAACTGTGGGTACATACCTGGAGGAAAAATGACTGATTTGTCGCTGTTGTCCTTCGTAGGCACCGTCAGCTGGGACATGTGAGAAGATGGCGGAATCCTCCGGTGTACCGACCGCTGGTGGACCTGTTGACAATGGAAGAGCGACATGTAATTGTCACCTACAGGTTTGACCGTGCCACAATCCAGGAACTGTGTACCCATTTGGAGCCAGACCTGATGTCACCAATCCGCCATCCGACTGGAATCCCCCCTGACGTGCAGGTGCTGTCAGTGCTCCATTTCCTTGCAAGTGGGTCATTCCAGACAACAGTGGCCATGGCATCAGGGATGTCCCAGCCTATGCTTTCCAACGTTTTGTCCAGAGTGTTGTCTGCCCTGCTGAAACACGTAAGGAGATACATCATTTTCCCTGAGGTGGAAGATTTGCCTACAGTTAAAGGTGACTTCCATGCCCTTGGACATATCCCCAACGTCATAGGTGCCATTGATGGGACCCATGTAGCTCTGGTCCCCCCCCACAGGAGTGAACAGGTGTACAGAAACAGGAAGAGTTATCATTCCATGAATGTTCAGATGGTCTGTTTGGCAGACCAGTACATCTCCCAGGTAAATGCTATGTTCCCTGGCTCAGTGCATGACACCTACATCCTGCGGAATAGCAGCACCCCTGACATGATGGCTCAACTCCAGAGGCACCGTGTATGGCTATTGGGGGACTCTGGTTACCCCAACCTGTCATGGCTACTGACCCCAGTGAGGAATCCCAGGACCAGGGCAGAGGAACGGTACAATGAGGCCCATGGGCGGACTAGGAGGGTGATCGAACGCACCTTCGGCCTCCTGAAGGCCAGGTTCAGGTGCTTCCATATGACAGGTGGTTCCCTATTCTACTCCCGAAGAAGGTGTGCGAGATCATCATCGCCTGCTCGATGCTTCATAATTTGGCTTTGCGACGCCAGGTGCCTTTTCTGCAGGAGGATGGTCCAGATGACGGTGATGTGGCAGCTGTGGAGCCTGTGGACAGTGATGAGGAGGAAGCTGAGGAAGAAGACAACGACAACAGGGAGTCAGTCATACAGCAATATTTCCAGTGACACACAGGTGAGAACATTTTCATTTTTAACATTACATTAACTTTCACACGTCTACCTCTATCCTGTCTGTCAATTTCAACCAGTATTTGGTGACTGAGTTGTACCTTTCCATTATGGTTTCACAGGTGTGGTTACCAACATGTGTCATCTGCTTGCATCCTTCAAGGACTTGTGATGTGTGACATAGGTATGTTGGCTTTACAATGGGAAACGCATTATGACTCTGTCATTGATAATACATATTTACAATATCACAGACTGACTCCAGATTGTTTTGTGTTTCAAGGGTGTTTATTAAAGTGCTCAGAAATGGGAGGGGGTTGTAAAATAAGGATGGGTGATGGCGGAGGAATGTCCATGGCAGAGTCCAGTCTATTAGTCTCACAGGTGCACTGCCCATCTGGGCATAGGAAGTGGAGCTGGGGCAGTTCAAGTAAGGACAGGGTAACAAAGTGGGTCAGTGGGGGGACAATCAGGGTGGTCTCATTTCCTGGTGGGGGTCTTGCCATCTTGCTCTTTCCTGTTCCTGGCTCTCGGGGACCGCTTGCGTGGTGGTTGTCCGTCTGCAGGGGGTGGGGTACTGGTGTGGTGGTCCTGTGGCGGGGCGTCCTTTCCACTAGCGCCGATGGAGGTGGTGGGCAGTTCATCGTCCTGGCTAGTGTCAGGGGCCCCTTGGAGTGCCACGGTGTCCCTCAGGGTCTGCTGTATGTCCTTCAGCACCCCTACGATGGTGCCCAGGGCGGAGCTGATGGTCCTGAGCTCCTCCCTGAACCCCAAATACTGGTCCTCCTGCAGGCGCTGGGTCACCTGAAACTTGGCCAGGACCGTCGCCATCATCTCCTGGGAGTGGTGGTATGCTCCCATGATGGAGGTGAGGACCTCGTGGAGAGTGGGTTCCCTTGGCCTGTCCGCCCCCTGTCGCACAGCAGCCCTCCCAGTTCCCCTGTGTTCCTGTGCCTCCGTCCCCTGGACTGTGTGCCCACTACCACTGCCCCCATGTCCCTGTCGTTGTTGGGGTGGTGGGTTAGCCTGGGTTCCCTGTAGTGGTGGACACACTGCTGATTGACCTGTCCTGGGTACGGAGGTTTGGGCCCGCTGGGTGGGTGCTGTGCTGGTGTTACCAGAGGGTGGAAGGTCAGTGTTGGGCTGTGCCTGTGGAAGGGGAACCGACTGTCCCGAGGCCCACAATGGTCCGGGCTGGTCATCAGGATCCAGTAGGGCAGAGCTGCTATCGTCACTGTGGGCCTCTTCTGGGGGTGGAGTGGTGTTGTCTGGACCCTCTGGTGTGGTGACGGTCCTTCGAGTTCCTGCAGGGGTATAAGAGCATGATTATTGCATGTGTGTGTGAGATGGTGTGCAATGGGTCGGTGTGCGTGTACCCCAGTGCAAGCATTCCTGTGTGGGGGCTTGTGTGATGATGGTTGAGGGGGGTGTTATGGGTATGTGCAGTGGGCATGCTTTAGTGATGGCTGTCCATGCTTAGTTGTGTCATGCAGGGCTTGGGGTTGGGATGGGTGGTTGGTGTCATGGGTAGATTAGTGAGGATTTGGGGTGATAGGGGAGGGTGTGAGGGTGGGGGTGTGTGATAGCATGCAGGTAGGGTGGAGGATATGATAGTTAAGATTTGACTTACCAGTGTCCCATCCTCCACTGACTCCTCCGAGGCCCTCAGGATGCATGATGGTCAAGACTTGCTCCTCCCATGATCTTAGTTGTGGGGGAGGAGGTGGGGGTCCGGCGCCAGTCCGCTGAACCGCGATGTTGTGCCTGGAGACCGTTGAACGCACCTTCCCCCGTAGGTCGTTCCACCTCTTCCTGATGTCCTCCCTATTTCTTGGGTGCTGTCCACAGCGTTGACCCTCTCCACGATTCTTCGCCATAGCTCCATCTTCCTGGCTATGGAGGTGTGCTGTACCTGTGAGCCAAATAGATGTGGCTGTACCCGGATGATTTCCTCCACCATGACCCTGAGCTCCTCCTCGGAGAAGCGGGGGTGTCTTTGGCGTGACATGGGGTGGTGTATGTGATGTGTGGGGAGGTGTGAGTGTTGATGTGTGTGGTGATGTGTGGTGGTGTGTGGTGTTTTGTGCGTGGATGTGGTGTGGGTGATGGTGTTGTGTGCCTCTGTATGGTGGTGTTGTCTTGGCTGTGCTGTCTCTCTGGCCTTCGTCCGTGAATTTTGGTCGTAGGGGTTTGTGGGTGATGTGGGTTTGTGTTTTATATAGTATTGATTGTGTGGGAGTGGTGTTTGTATGTGTATCAGGCGTGTGTATTTGGAATAGTCCAATGTGGCGGTGTTTTGGAGATGTGTGTGTATTTTGATCGCAGCGGTGTGTACCGCCAATGGAATACCGCGGTTGAAAGACCGCTGCGTGGATTCGTGGATCGTAATAGCATGGGCGTGTTTCTGTTAGCGTGGAGGTGGAGGTTTTGTTTTCGCCAGTTTATCACTGACCTTTGGTGTGGCGGACTTGTGTGGGTGTCTGAATTTCGGCGGATTCCGAGATGTGGGTCATAATAGCTGTGGCGGACTACCACCGCCGCCGCGGTGTATTGGCGGTCTTCTGCACAGCGGTAAGCGCCTTTTACCGCCAATGTTGTAATGACCCCCTAAGTTGGTTAACATGCCCTTAAGTACCTGACTATTTTGCTAACTGTGTTGCCAGCACATATTTTTATTCTCATGAGATTACATTACTATGAAAGTGAAATGGGATTTTTGTATTCATTTATCTTGAACATTTTTCAACTTTGTTTCTAAGAGACCTACTGCTGCCAGTCAAAGGTTTATACAGCAACCGCCATTCCTTTCAAGGTCAGGTAAACCGGAAATCAAGTGGAAGGAATAGTTGTGCTATTTGAAAACTATTTAACAAGAATCAGTGCTTCGGCTACGAGCCTACAAGGAAATTAGCTTTTCTTTTCAATTACCTTGGTATTGCGGGCCAAAGAGTTTTTGACAATCTGTCTCCAGTTGTTGCACCCACTGATGAAAGCACAGATTGAGATTATCTACTGGGACTTAAGAGAGAATGCAAAGTCAATGCTTGTAGGAGTCTAGTGTACTTCCTAAATGACATCTTTTCTTCAAATGCAAGCAAAATAGTGATAAATCAGTGGAGGAATTCATTGCTGCATTAGGGGTTATGGTCTCAGCATGCAAGTTTGAGAACAATATAAATATCTACATATAATGCAAATTTGTCTTTAATTCCTTCTTAAAGAAAATACAGAAGCAATTAGTAACGTGTAGGAATCCTTCATCGATAAAGGTTATAAACATTGCAAAGAGCATAGAAAGGTCTATTATTTCTTTGCAGCCATGTCTTATGAGGGGGTTTATCTCCTATCAGTTGTATTACTGAGGATAATGCTGTTTGTGACATTAATTACAAAATTAGCAAACGTAGAAAAGTGCAAGGCAGTTACTATAAATATGGCTCCAGGAATCACATGGGAAATAACAAATTTTGTCAGGCTGCAGGTAAGAGGTGTAATACTTGCAGGAAGATTGGGCATTTCTAGTCAGTTTGTAGGATGTCAGTAAATGCTGCAGTTAAAATCAGTAATGTTAATGTGCATGATGGTGTTAACAGTGTGCAGGAATATGAAGAAACAAAATTCCAATGTCCTTTCAATAGTTGAAACGCCTAATGACTTCAGTAAGCATAAGAAGTTAAGGACCATTGTGTCATGCCACAACAAAAGGAAATTCTTTAAGTTTGACTGATTCAGGAGCATTTACATTGATATTAGCAGACACACACTTCTACAAATTTTGACCAAACTCTCTTAGACTAATGAAACCATTTATTATTCCCAAATATTTTAGAGCTCATGATATTGATCTTTTGGGATATTTTATGACATCCTTGGAGTGTCTTGGTAAACAGGTGTAGACAAAGGTGTAATTAGAAATCAAAGGATCTGATAATATAGGAAGCAATCCTGGGGGTGTAATGGTAGACAGATGTGGACAAAGGTGTACCTAGCCATCAAAGGATCTTATATTGTTATATGGTTCCTACTCCAATAATAAGTGTGCATAGTTAGGACGGCAGAACTTCAGAATGTGGGAGACCATCCACACTATCAGTATCTGGGGGCCCAATTCATGGCTAGTTCACAGTGCCTCACCTGAAACTCCAAACTTACTGGGGTGAAATGTGATTATAGCAAACTGAATATGACACCTTGACTCCTCAGGGAAGTCGTGGAAAGACATCTTACCTTTTTGTGATATTACTCATGCATGCCAAGCTGAGACACAAAAGAATGCAAGATATGTTTTTAATACATTTATTGAAGCAATCACAATTTGGTATATAGAGTGAACTGCGATAATTAGGCAGATGAAACAAAGCAACGTTTTTAGCATTACAAACATGGTAAAGAAGATAAGAAATCCAACAATGGTGTATGTTGTTCTAGAGGTTCCTACCAAACTCTGAGTCTATGCCGAGAACATGGTGGGTGTACCCTTCTGCCTGGCCCAATCTAAAGGATTATCCCCTACCCCATACCTGGTGACAGTGTCAGGAGTCGGTCTGTGGTGTAGATGGCAATCATCCTCTCAGGAGGCTGGAAGTTTAGCCCCAGCAAACTGCATGTTGCTCAGCATGCGTCCCAGGAAGGTAGTGGCCGGAATGCCCTCTGCCCCTTCCCCGTCAGTGGACCATTTATATAATAAACCATACTGTGTTGGAAGTACAGTCGTGTTGCAATGCTGTGTCTAGGTGTTAGAAGCTGTCTCCTGAGTGGGCAACACAAAGAAGCATATTGTGTACAGTGTTCTTAGCCTTGGACAGAAAGTATTGATTACATGTCATGCAAAGGCTAACTAAACAAGCAGTTCATTCCTTTTATTCCTGGAATAAAAGCAAGCTGATATAAATATATAAAAAGAATTGCTAAAAGCAGCCCTGCTAAAATGTATAAAATATGAACTATGAAATAAAACTGAAACAAAGGTGACCAACACTGGTCCAAAAGGTCCACACACACCCTCCCCTTGCCAGTTGTGGAAGACAGATTCTAAAAGAAGTGCCATCTAAATACTAAAAGTAATAAAATATTCACACCAACAAGCAGAAGAAACAACAAAAATTAGCCAATTAAAACAATCAGTATGCTTAAAAACACAAGCCGAATTCAAAAGTCATCGGAGGCAGACATGATGTCATCCAACACAAAAGTGGAAAGGGAATCCAATACATCAGTGGAAAGGGAATCCAAAGGGGATCCCACATCTGCAGATGACATAACCACCAAATCCTCGGTGATTAAATTGAAGGAACAGACATGATCTAGAGATCCAGCCCCCACGGATGAAGTAGCATCCTGTGCAATACCCACAGTTTTTGAGCCAGATGAAAACATTCTTGGAGCTGTGGCATCCATATCTATATAGGATGGCTCATAGAAGGCATCTTGAAGCAACTGTAGACTCATAGGGCAACTCCGGAAATGAACCCTTAACTGGAACATTACAAGATGTATGTTCTTAGATAGTACTAATTGCTGGGCAAGACACACAACCAGTGCATACTCGAAAGGGCACCAAAGACAGCAGAACACAGGCTGCATGCAGTAGAACCATACTGACTCAAAAGACAAAGAACAGTTGTTGTTTAGTTCCTCCAACAAAGATATTCCAAAGTGCTGTATCATGCATTCACTACACAGCTGGACGTGCGATAGTTCAGCCAGCATTTGGCTTTGATATAAAACACCCATTGCGGAGCAAAAATAGTAGTAGCAAAATACCACAAATTATAGCCAATACAAGCGTTATGCCTCCTACAATAACACTTGAAAACAGGGAGTGTAAAAAGGATGGAATTACTCCAAAGACAGTCTAGAAAGTGCTGACAAACCATGACCCAATTGCTTTAAAAACGTGCACAACATCCGTGGTGTTGGAAGCATTAAAAATGAGGCTCACAAGTTCACTGAAGTGCCTTCGAAAACTGGTATATAAAAGTGACTGTATCTCAGCAGATGATCTCACTACTTACAATTCAAATGTTTCATGGACATATGTAAGTGCCACGTGTTTTTTAAACAATAGTGCTTTTAGTCAGCTCAGCTTGTCGAAATTAACATTTAGGGTAGAAAGGGAAGGCCACAAACTTGCTACTTTAATCTCATGTTTGGGGGGAAATAGCACGTTACCAAAGCAAATCACTATTTGAGGAACAGTAATCATATAAGGGACACCTGCTCGCTTCCCACAATAGCCTTGATCACTCAACATGAAGTAACTTCTGTTGTAAAGCAACTGAAACACTGGGCAAATTAAGGGGAATGGGAACACTCTTCAAGTAACAGCCAAAATAGCCATCAGTGCATTAAATACATGGTGCAATGTCATCTGTTTGCAAATCTTTGAGTGACTTACAAAAGTTCCACAATCACTTTCACTGAAAAAGACTTCCTTTTCCCTGCTTATACATTTGTAATTGTAAGAAAATGTCCACACCTCATATACAAAATCCTACCCAAAAGCCTCAAATCTGCCTACTGAAAATGTTTGAAACTTGTTGGGAATTAAAACATGGAGATCAGCATGACAATAACTACATCTACAAACCAAACTGCTGATTGAGTCTCAGCCATTGTGAAAGCCAACTTTTCTGACTTTTCTGTGTTAAGCATTGTATATGTTGCATCCTTCTTTGCAATTATCTGTTGTTTGTGTGTTAAACTGAAGGTCACGAATAAATATTTCGAGTTCATGTGTTCCACAGCACAAGGTTCGATTTCAGAGCCTGCAATGTCTATCTCAACTGCATTATGGATCTAAGCTGACTCCGTCCATGTTGTAAAAACGTGGATTTTTTTTTATGATGTCAGTTCCAGATGACACAATATTGTCAATTGTGTAAATATGAGTCGACAATGTATTCATTACATTATCAACAACAGCAAATGCTTTCTCCAAATTAGCCTGATCTATTTGCCTTAAAAAAGCAGCAGCTTTCATTTGAGCAAGCTTCCATATTTCAATGTAAGTTGCAAACAAGAATCTTTTGGAGCTTGATGATCTAAGACCTAACAAGAAATCTTGCAAATCCATGTCACCAGAGAGGAGAGAAAGGTGTTCTTGTATAGCTATCAAAGTGGAATGTTGGAACCATTTCTGATATAACTTCCCTACAATGTACTTAGTAACAATCCCTGCATGTTGGGCCTCAATATAGCGAGGGTACGGTCTTCTTGCATTAAATCCCTATCTAGAGCTTATAAAAGGTACATGACAACGATTTTTGTCCACTGGCCATAATAACCAGCCGTTGGGACCTGAAAGCCTTGAATGAAATGTAACAGATTATGACCATACCATTGAGCTGATCTTCTGTTTAATTTACGAGATTTTTCCAGAAGTCAAATTTTGCAATGGAAGCAATACTGGCCTAATTCATGTCTTTAACTTTTGCTAGATCTAGGCAAGTTGTCTGCTGAACAGTGTCATTCACAAAAATAATCTGCAATAGAATCAGACATGCTTTAAATAAGGCATCCGTGCCCTATGCTTACAAATCTTTTGTCCCCAAACTGACTGTAAACCTGTTGTTTCTTTCCAATATTCATAGCCCCTTATGGCAAGTTGTGAAACAAATGAATTTTTATTAATTTAGTGGTGGTCAGCATCTTATTTCTCACTTTCAATTATGGTAATCTGAATAATACGATACAGCATCAGTAATATTGTGCCCAGAAAAAAATATAAGAATTTGTCTGAATATGTCTTACAACTCCCCACTGGTGGAGTTGGTGAATGTCCCCATTGTGTTTGATTAGAAATTGTACGGGGAGTACTAGCTCCTTGTAGGTAATGGTGTGCATAGTGTTGATAGCAGAACATTTCACCATAATTTGCTGAGTTTATGTACATATCTTCACTTCCAAATATAGTATAATATTCAAGCTCAGAAAGTATTGAAGAAACTGTTTTCACATCCCAATCATCAGACACAACACCTGGCATTGTTATATAGTCCATAGGAATTTTAAAAACATTAGGAATCTTAATAGTATTTGTAGGGCCAAAACATTTATATGGAACCATATCCCAAACAATCCTGTGAGGAACTGCAACAGCAGAAATGTCCACAAGGAACAAGTCTCTTTGCACTTTGTTGGAAGACAAATAAGGCTTCAGTACCTCATCTACCAGTTCAACAGCAGAGCGTTCAGGAAGATATTGCCCTTTTATAAGCAAGAAGTAAATGTTCACAAATCCAGCCCACAAGAAGAGAGTAAGGAAGGTGAGTATAATCCACAAATAGGACCATGGACAGATCAGGTAAGTGTGTGTAAGCCAATTAAAAAGCTTATGTATACCATGAAGAGAAATGGAAGCTGAATCTGAAGAGAAGTCATCAATGTCGACAAAGTACCCAGAAGTAGTCTATGTGCAGACAGGAGCCACTGCAGGTGAAAGAGAACTGGTAGACACCTTTAAAGGTGGTTCATCATACATAACTCTGTTGTTTGGAGAAGTAGTTGTGAACTGTAGACTTATGTCTGGTGCATTTCTGGTGCTTGTAGTGGTCATTGGAATCAACAAAATTAATTCTCCGCCCTCCCCAGCCTAGAGGAAACAATTTCAGTATTGTTAAAAGCTTGAAGTGGTATTTGCTGTATGGTGGTGAGAGAGGATAGGGAACTACCCGGGAGTCCTCAGGCCTGCTGTGTAGGATCGGCACACATGATGCAATTTGACTTGATCAATGGAAACAAAGTGTTTGTCCTTACACCCAGCAAGCGGTGGCAAGATCACAGTTCTGGTACCTTGAATTCCAAGGACTGGCACCAGTGCACAGTATTATGAGCCAAATTCTTTCTTCATCGCAATCTTTTCTCAAACTAGAGCCCAGATTTTGGGAAACCAGCCTGTGGCTGCTGGTGCATTCTTTATTCCCTCAGTGGCAGCATGCATAGTAGATTGCTTATCTCAGAAGTGCTGTAGCTCCTGTAAGACAGTGAGACATTAATTTATGTCCAAAAGAGTTTCTGCTGTCACTGCGCCAGGACCATCAAGTTCTGGGGCATGCATCCAGATGCCAAACAGGACTTCATATGGGGTACAGCAACCTAAAGATCTTCTAGGCAGATTATTGAATGCTCTCTGGACTGCATAAAGGTGATTGAAGCAGCTGCGACCTGAACCTAATACGCTAGCTGTTGAGGATTGCTTTAAGTCTTGGTTCTTCATCTCCACTACCAAATTCTCCTTGGAATGATATGGGGAAGAATAGCGTACAGCTATACCCGGGGTCCCCATGGAATCCCTGTATGCTTTAGAGGTAAAGGCAGGGCCCTGGTCTGAGTGGAATGCAGCTACTGCATATGACATAATAAAGCCTTGCAGGTCTTTAATAACAGTGCCTTTGTCAGCCAATCGCTGTGGCCACGCCCAAAGGAATCTTGAGCCAGAATCATTAGCAAGTAGAATGTACTTGTATGCACCATCCAAATTGAAGGGACCGCAGTGGTCCAAGTAGGCACTCTGCATAGGTTTGTTTGAGATAAGGAGGGGCATCTGTGGTGGGCCTTAATAGTGGAACTCTTTATTTGTTGGCAAATGTCACAGCTAAGGACATACTGCTTTGCCTGTTTGCACAGAGCATGCCACCAACAGCGTTTCTGTAACAAGGAAACTGTAGCCGCCACACCAGCATAGGTGAAGCAACACCCTCATGGCTGCCTTAATTAATTCTCACCTTTGGTCTTGGTCGGGGTTCACCCAATCACCCACCCCTGGAATTGTTACATAAGGAATGTTTGGGCACATAAGTGATAGGAATATTTTGCTGGATATTCCATTGGTAAGGGGTTGCCATCAGCCAAAGAGTTCATGGCAGCCAGTATTTCATCATCCACCCTCTACAACAAAATAACAGCTATAGTTGCGGTAATGACTGCAGATTTGTCTGCCTCATCAGCAAATTAATTCCCTACAGCATGTATTCCACTACAGTGATGAACCAATGTATGTCTTACATGAGCCCGTGGCATTTTGTCTTTGAGTTCTGTCACTTTTCCTCAAAGCACTTAGGGGCATATTTATACTTGTTTTGCCCCGCATTTGTGTCATTTTTTCAATGCAAATTCGGTGCAAAACTAACTCCATATTTATACTTTGGTGCTAGACCCGCCTAGCACCACATTTATGGAGTTAAAGTCATATTTTGACGTGGAAACCTACCTTGCATTAATGAGATGCAAGGTAGGCGATCCCATGCAAAAAATGACTCTCTGGCCTTAGCACCATATTTATCCCTCCCGTGCTAAAATCAGACACGAGGGGAGGAGGGGTCAAATAATGGTGCAAAGCTTGCCTAGATCAGGGCAGGCGTTAGAGGGCCTGTGGGCCTATTTCCATGGGGGAACACCATGGAATAAGCCCACAGGTGCCCTTCCCTGGCCCAGGGACACCCCCACCCACACCAGAGGGACAGCAGAGGATGTGTGGACGCCATCCCAGGTAAGTATAGGTAAGTACAGGTAAGTACAGGTAAGTATATATGTAAATAATAAATATATATATTTTTTTTTAAGTGCCATTGGGGTCCCTAAAATGGCCCCCCTACATGGCACTAGGTGCAAAGACCATGCCCAGGGGACTCTGGCCCCCTGTGCTGACCATTGGGGTGGTGGGCATAACTCCTGTTTTTTCTAAGACAGGAGTCATGTGGTATGGATGGTTTTGCATCAGAAAATGACTCTAGGCTGGTTAGAGTATTTTTTTTTTTACTATAACCTGCCTAACTTCATTTTTTGGTGAAAAACCACCGTCTCCCATACCACCAGCCCCACCCACCAACGTCATTTTTTTTTACGCTAGCCTATCCTTTGCACCGGCTTGCACCATTCCATAAATATGGTGCCCGGCTGGTGCTCAGAAATGGTGCAAGCCGGTGGTAAACATTTTGGTGCAAAACTGAGTTAGTGCAGTTTTGCACCAAAAAGTATAAATATGCCCCTTTATGCTTGATAGATTTTCCCGTAGAGTCTCTGAATCCATTGAGGCACCAGTAATGTACATTTTCATTGAAAGACTTGACACAATAGTACAAATCACACACTTTAAGTGTCAGGAAGTCGGGATCCATATGTTTTAGTGCCAAAATCAATGTGATTACGTTAGCTATCTGTCCAATGCAATCCCCAAGGGACTGTATAAAGGTTTGTTGTCGGTGGAACTCTCCATCTGTCATTACTCCATAAACAGCTGCACAAGCCGCGGAGTATTGACATTTGGGGGCATATTTATACTCCGTTTGCGCCGAAATTGCGTCGTTTTTTTGACGCAATTTCGACGCAAAACTAACTCCATATTTATACTTTGGCGTTAGACGCGTCTAGCGCCAAAGTCCATGGAGTTAGCGTCATTTTTTAGCGTGGACACCTACTTTGCGTTAATTATATGCAAGGTAGGCGTTCCCGTCTAAAAAATCGACTCCGAGGCATGTGCGTCAGATTTATACTCCCGGGCAAAAATCACGCACGGGAGTGGGCGGGTCAAAAAAAATGACGTACGGCCGCTTTTGCGCCGTTTTTTAGCGCCTGCAAAAGGCAGGCGTTAAGGGACCTGTGGGCTCTGAAGGAGCCCAGAGGTGCCCTCCCATGCCCCCAGGGACACCCCCTGTCACCCTTGCCCACCCCAGGAGGACACCCAAGGCTGGAGGGACCCATCCCAGGGACATTAAGGTAAGTTTAGGTAAGTGTTTTTTTAAAAAAAAAATTGTGGCATGGGGGGCCTGATTTGTGCCCCCCTACATGCCACTATGCCCAATGACCATGCCCAGGGGATAGAAGTCCCCTGGGCATGGCCATTGGGCAAGGGGGCATGACTCCTGTCTTTGCTAAGACAGAAGTCATTTCTATGGGGGTTGGGAGTGAAATAAAATGGCGCAAATCGGGTTGAGGCGAAAAATTCGCCTCAACCTGACTTGCCCCATTTCTTGACGCCCAAGCTCCATATCCCCCTACGCCGGCGCTGCCTGGTGTACGTCGTTTTTTTTAACGCACACCAGACGGCGACGGCGGCTAACGCCGGCTAACGTCATTCAATAAATACGGCACCCGCATGGTGCTTCAGAATGGCGTTAGCCGGCGCTAATTTTTTTGACGCAAAACTGCGTTGGCGCAGTTTTGCGTCAAAAAGTATAAATATGGGCCTTGGTATCTACAATAGGTTGAGTTGATCTGTCAGTGTAAATATATTTATACTAATCAAGAGGCATAGTGTTAGTGGGCATGGGGTATTCCAGTTTGTACTGGAGAAATTCTTGAGTTGCAAGTATGGCCAAATGCATAGTTTACATCAGTGGTAGTCAAGGAAGTGTCCTATTGTACCCATATGGGATGTAAGGCTTTCACGTTTGGAAAGCTAGCTTTGGTAACAGCCTCTAAGGGTGGGTGACAACAATGATTAGTTTTCCCTAAGCCAGTGGTCTTTCCCTAATAACAGCCATCTGAACTGCAGTCACTAATTGTTCAAATGGATGCAAAACGCATTGCAGCATTAGAATATAAATGTGATTTATACGTGATCGGTACTGTGTCACATTCATTGAATGTGACATATGTAAAGCCAATGCCACCTGGAAATATCCCATAACCAAGTTTGTTTTGTTTCTACATGTATGTAGATGTTTTGCTTAAAGTATGCCAGCCTATTGTTAACCCAGTATTTGTGCATGTTCTGGTGTTCAATGTTCAGTTGAAAAATCTGGACGAATTGAATAAAAAAATGCTTTTATGCATTTTGCAGAGTCTGGTATGGAGGTTCTGACAAAATTGAAAAATCCTATCAAGGACTGTAGTTTTTTAGGGTTCTTGGTGGTTGTAATTGCGTACACTTCTCATGGAAGTGTGGTGCAAGGCCCTCCTCCTCATTCATTGAAAAGCTTGTATTCCAAGAACAGGACACTGAGAAAGGCAATTTTTGTTTCTTAAAATTTAATTTGTAGCCATGTTCAGCAAATCGCAAAACAATGCAATCTACTCTAACTAAATGTGTGTTTAATTGATCATCTGAAAGACATATGTCATTGACATAGGACAATGCTTCTGGATCAAGATCATGTAATATTGATGGTTACACAGACAGAGAACAGACCTGGAGTGTTCTTATACCTTTGGGGTGTCTGCAAAAATGGAACAAAAATCAGTTTGATCCCTTTCTTCAGTCGCTATGTTTTGGCAGAAAACCCCTTTGAAAATATCAAAAGTTGTTTTGTACTTTTTGCGGACAATTGTGTTCATTACTGCTGTACTGTGTGAGTTTTATATTGCAAATGTGCGTGTGTAACTATTTAAATGTCGGTAATCTAAAACTATTCTATAGAAATAATCTGTGTTAGCTACAAGGGATTGTCCATTGGAGATACACAGGGTTCAATAACTCCTTGGTACTCGAGCTGTGATAGAATATCCCTCACAGGGGCTTTTTCTTCATGTTTTATGAGGTATTTTAATTGCACTTGCAGGCTGGACCTTATGGGTATTACATGAGAGGAGAGTACCTATTCAAGCCCACATGGAAACAGTATAGTGTCACAGCTTGTGCAAGAGTCCAGTCTGCAGCATACGCTTGCTTTACTTGCTCTGCAACGAAGACTGAGAAACATGGTAAAATCAGTCCTTCCCTTTGTGGAAGTGTTCTAACAAACTCCAGTGGCCAGTCTTTTTTAGCCAAGAGAATGTCACAGCTGAGTATTAATTATTTCCAAAAAAAATACTTTAATTGTGTGCACTATGTCCCCCTCAATTTGCATATTTAATTTATAGACTTGGTCTGAAGAGGCAAGTTACCTGTCTGGGGCTTTGACTTCCATGTAGCCGGTAGTTGCTCTCACATCCAGAAACCCTTGAAGATTCTGGTGAACTATCATGACCTTGTTTGCGCTGTCCAGCAGAGTCACTGCTCATGTCTTGTTCCGCACTAATTTTCTCAGTATGTGTAGCATATTTCACCAAAATTCCAGGAACCGCCTTCTTTTGAATGGGTGAGATTGTTTTTCTTCCTTCTTTATGATGATGTCTGGTGAGCATTTTGAGTCTTTTTTTGGTTTCAAGTACTCTTATTGTCAGCGCTGACCACCCCGTTCTCTCAGGCCATTTGCCGGATGAGTCCTGAAAAAGAATGAAAAGCTTTCGTATCAGTACACTGGTACCTGTCAGGCTGTTTCAAATTATCACAGCTACTCAAAATATAACATTTTTCAGAGTTCTCAGGCTTTCTCCCCACGATTTAATTTTGTCTTTATTTGATTTTTGTTTATTCCAGCATTATTAAAAGGCTCCTGTGCTTGCTTGGTTTTATCCTTTTCAGGATTACCTCTAAGCTGTAGCTTGTTTGGTCTAGCCCCCCAAATATTGCGACCTAAACGTATATAAGTCTCGGCCATTTTGTTTGGTAACTCGCGCTCCTGGTCTATTAAAGGAACTTGCTTGAGACGTTGGCGTACCACAAATGCTGGTGGTTCTCCTTTTGTGTTTCTTAAAATAATTGATGACACTGCAGCAAAATTGGGAAAATAATTTCATCCCAAAGTCCAGGGCAAGGGCAGCCCCATATTAGTTTTATATCTGTTTTAACACTTCTGGTAAAACCTTGAGTTATGGAGTATATTGCCACAAGAACTGTGCCCAAAGTAGCATAATCGTCAATAGAGAGTACCAACCCAAGTGGCATGCACATTGTAAGAATTCTATGTTTATAATGGGTTCCCATATACGGACGCACTGCTTTCAACTGATTTGTTTTTTGAGCAATTCAGAACGGAATTTCCTCCCATGTGATGGGTACCTTACCCATGATAGCATTAATAGTCACTGGGATAATCACAGGGGTAGCCATTTGTTATGGACAGCTGGAGCAGCCCTTGTTGGGGCAGAGTTTAGGGTACATGTAACAAATTGTGTTAGACATCTATTTAGTCTAACAATGTTGGTATAAATGGGCGCAGATCTGCTGCTGCTAAATTTTGTATATTTGGATATGGACTATAGGCAGCTAGAACTGGCCATATGGTCCCGTCATTACTGAGAGGACCCAATCTAACATGTTCAACAATGTGTGGGAGGGTGCTATGGAATCAATTTTGATGTTCCTGGTATGACAAAGATATTTCTAAACAGATGTATGCTCTATATTGTTGTAGTGTATTGCCTACTGTATATGTATGAAATGTATTCGTGAAATATATTTGTACAGGCATCAACTGCAGGAAAATTGACCCATGAGTAAAATGCTTCGGTTTTGTACACTTTGTGTGCCTCAACCAAAAATGTAACATCTTTCCCCCATTAATTGAACCATTTTGAAGTAAATGTTGTGTGACAGCATATCTACAATTTACAGGAATAACAACTGGGTTCGCAATTTTAAAAAAGAAATGGAATTCAGAGAGAGAAGTACTAAGTGGGGTATCCTTTTAGAGGTTCAAGCTTGAACAACCTATAAAGAAATATAGGTTCTACCTACATTGCAGAGGAGGTTTTTCCCTAACACCACAGATGTCTCCTTTTAATGGTGAATCGGGCACCTTAGGCACACAGATAAAACTACTCAGGGGACCCGTTTAATAAGTACCTGACCTCAATACTTTGGTGGTGCCATGTTATATGATTCCTACTCTAATAATAGGACTGCATATTTAGGATGGCAGTACTTCAGAATATGAGAGACTGAGTCCATCCACACCATCAGTATCTGGCAGCACAATTCCTGGCTAGCTCAAAAGGCTTCACCAAACCCCCAAACCTACTGGGGTGGAAGATGATTTTGGCAACCTGAACATAACACCCTCACTCTCCAGGGAAGTTGTGGAAACAAATCATACTGTTTTGTGATATAACTCAGGCATGCCACGGCAAGACACAAAAAGATGCAAGATACGTTTTCAATTCATTTATTGAAACAATTGCAATTTGGCAGATAGTGAGCTGCAACAATTAGGCAGATGAAACAAAGCAAAGTAATCAGCGTTACAAACATGGTAAAAAAAAAAAAAAAATACAACCATGGTATATGTGGTTCTAGATGTTCTAGTGGTTTTAGAGATCCTAGCTAACCCTAAGTCTAGGCTTAGAGCATAGAGGGTGTACCCTTCTGCCTTGTCCGATCTAAGGGATTAGCCCCAACCCCATACCAGGAGACAGTGTTAGGAGTCAGTCTGTGGTATAGATGGCAATCCTCTCAGGAGGATGGGGGATTAGCGACAGCTAGCTGCACATCACATGGATCCCAGGTTGTGGCTGGAATGCCCTCTGCACCTTCCGGATCAGTGCCCCATTTATATAATAAATGATACTATGTTAGAAGTACAGTCCTGACGCAATGCTGTGTCCATGTGCTAGAAGCAGTCTTTTGAACTAGCAACACAAGTTAGCATAATGCGAACAATGTTCTTAGCCTCAGACAAAAAGTACTGATTACATTTTGTACAAAGGCTAACTAAACAAGCAGCCTTTTCCTTATATTCTTGAAATAAAACCAAGCTAATAGAAATATATAAAAATCATTGCTGAAAGCAGATTTACTAAAACAAATAAAATATGAAATATAAATAAAGCTAAAACATGGGTAACCAACGCTGGATCAAGAGATCTTCCCAACAATAATAAAGGATAGAAAAACTTGGCACGATTAGGCATTTTTTTGTGCCCGGGACTTGAAAATCCTGTGGTTTCCCATCTTAGCCATGGATACTGATGAGGATATCATTAAAGTAATGACTTCTGCATTTCCCAGAATTTCTAACAATAAAAATGGCACAGGTAAGGGTTTTAAGCTCAAAATTAAATAGAAGAAGGATGCCACACCAATAAGTCATAAAGTCAGACCAATACCCTTGTGTTTAAAAAAAGGACTTGAAGATCCTCTTGGATAAACAGTGTTCATGAGAGGTCATTATTGCCACTGATTCATCAGAAAGGGTTTCTCTAGTTGTTCTAACAAGGAAACGTTCTAGTAAATTATGTCTGTGTCTTGACTAGAGATTGCTCAATCAAAATATTTTATTTGATTTTCATTTGTTGCCCTATATCCAAGAGATGTTTGCCTAAATTAAGGAAACTAAACATTTTGCCACTCCATACGTTCAGCATATCACCAAATCCCATTTTGTCACTCCTTGTGCTGCCTTTAATTATCTACGGGTTCCATTTGGTTTGGCATCAGCAGCTAGCGTATTCCAGAAAATGATAGATGTTTTATTTGGTGAATTAAAAAATGTTCAGGCTTTGGAAGAAGATGCCCTGATTTTTATGAAAAGTAAGGGGGAACATTTGCAGATATCAGAACGTGCTTTACATATTTTAGATGAAAGGGGTAATACTGTTAAGCCAGAAAAATGTAATCTTCTGGATCAACGGGTTGATTATCTTGGGCACACAATTTCAGAAGAAAGAATCAAACCTAAGTTTTGCAACATTGAAGATATCCAAAAATGACTACATCAGACGGATAAAGATTCTCTATGCTTGTTTTTGGAACTGTGTGAATACTATGCTAGATTTGTACTGGGATACGGTTTAAGAGTGCAACTTTTAAGGTTCTTATTAAAAAAGGGAGGTAGGTTTGACCTGTGGAAGGTAAAGAACTCACTGTTGCTTTCGCTTTTAGAACACGTAAGGAAGAAGAAGTAAATTATAGCACAATTGAGCGTGAGGCATTGACGTGTGTTTGTGCAGTGCAGAAGTTCAAGTCATACATTTGGGGCATTGCTTTTGATGTATACAAAAATCATACAGCCTTGGTAAATCTACTGAGAGGCAATGGTTTGAGTATAGTTTCAGCATGTTTTTAAGACTATTTTAAAAGCTGCAAGAGTATTATATGTATGTTAAGTACATTCACAGGATAAAAATATTTTGTGCTGATTGCTTTCCATGTCTAAATTTACATACGTCCCAGTCATATGATGATGATGATAATGAACAGGAATGCGTGGTGACTGTAATCGATGATTTTTTCTGGCTGCAATGGGTGTGTCATGAAGCAATGAATGGTATATGCGACAACTCGCAATTTAGTGTTGCATAAAGTTCTCAGATTCATTAGAGAGGGTTGGCCTCACTCAAAGAATCTTTCAGGAGATTTAATATGTTTCTATCTGATATCTTCAGAATTAATATGTGAGAACCACGTTGTTTAAGGAGTAGGTTGATCGAACCTCCCACTGAATAGCAAGAGCATATAATTAATATTGCTCATGTAGGGCATCTAGGTATTTGAGCTACTTCTAAGAAATATCCCAGCATCTTTCTGGCACAGAAAAATCTTCTACATGGTAAAGTACATGTACACCTACCCGAGTGCCCAACTGTACTGTTGTCTGTAACCTTAATGTTGATTTTTGTTGTTGTAGGCAAATGTGGACCATGCATGTGTGCCATGACATAGGCCTGTTTCAGGGATTGTGGTCCAGTTGGACTGGGAGGGGCACCCAAGGCACTACCCTCATAGTGGTGAAAGGCTACTGCTTTCACCAAGAGTTAAGCAGCACAAGTACATGAGTGTGATTGTGGCAGCATACCGTATAGTAATCAGTAGAAGTGAACAGACCCCCTTTTAATCTGTGTCCTTGGAGTGAGGCCTAAAGGTTCACTCCCCTTCCTAAAGTTCCACTGCTGTGTGCTTAACTCCCCCTTGGCCTACATCAGTTAGATTTAGCGTGCTGCATACCGCAGGAGTGGTGACTCTGCTCTGGATGTCTGTGTGCCTTGTGAGGGTACTGTACAGGGGAAAGGCAGGGCTATGCAGCCCATGCATGATTAGTGCATGTACTGGGTGTATGTATACCAGAGAGAAATACATTGCATAAGAGATGTAGAATTGTTCAGTGTGTGCAAAATGAAATCATGTGCTGGGTGTATTTGTGCTTGTGAGATGAACAATATATGAAGGGCGAAGTGTTCTGCAGTGCACACATGAGAAATGTGTGTATTAACAATGGGTGTGTTTGCAGGCAGTACAACCTGGTGCAATACAGAAAGGCTACAGTACTGACCAGTGTGATTGTATGTGCTGAATTTAGGTGCGCCTGAGGTGGCACAATATATGGAGGTGACAGTACTGAACAGTATATGTGCTGTGTATGTACACTGAGTGCAAGTGTGCCTCCATTAGTACATTACATAGAAGACCCTGTGTTCCATTCTGGGAATCCCAGGCCTTACTGGTGAAGGCCTGAGAAGTAGAGGAATCTCTGCAGACACATTTGTGTATCACATGCATTCCTGTAAGCTGGGTGGGCCACTCTGAAAAAGGGAGAGAGAAATAATCCCCCTCTATACTTCAAAGGGAGATGATAAGGGAATGATAAAGAGTAGGACTGGGAGCACAGGATTAACCTCTTGATCCTCATATCACTATATATCACTGTGGATCACATCCAGGTGTGAACTCTACTCACTCCCGTGGCCTGTGTTGTGGGACTATCAGCTTTAGTATCTCTCCTGCTGTGACAGACAGCCTTTCAAGGAGAAGTTGAAAGAAAAGAGTGCACTTCATAAAAAGAAGAACTCCAACATAAAACTTCAAACACCCAGACCCTAAATCCCATTTGGTGTCCGGAAGTGGACTATAAGAAGGGGAGGGTGAGAACCCAAATATTTGTCATCTGCCAAGCAGCCAGACAGGCTGTTTGAGGAGGGGGAGCTCTACAAGACTTCTGCCTGTGATCAGTAATGAGGGCTAAGTCCTGTTAGTCTCCCTGCTGGGTGAGGAGACATCACCTGAGGAAATAAAGATCACGGGGTCTGGAGCAGCAGCACCTGCCTGCTTGCCTAGACCAGTGAGCCTTGTGAGAAAGAGGAGAGCATTGCAAGGAGTGAGGTCCAGTTGGGAGCTCAGCCAAGTGGACTCCCTGTGTTAGGTGAGAAAAAAACGGCATCTGCGTGATCAGGTTGTTGCCGGTGTGCAAATTTCAGTTGGCGACCCCGGTATGCCAGTAGAGGGCTGCCTTTAAGATAGCTGTGAGCGGAGTGCTGTGCGGGGAAAGGGAATTCTGTGTGGGACTGCTTGCAGCTACCTCATACGCCAGGAGAGGCTTCAGTCTAAGCTGTGCCGGGTAAAAAGGGCCATAATTTGTCCAGAGCCTAACGGTAACCCTGTATGCCAGGAAGGACTGCCCATACCCAAGTTGTTGCAAGGAGTACTGTGCATCGCCACGTCACAAGGTCCCTGGCGGGAAGCCTTGGAATCCAATATATCTTGCACATGAGTTACCTGCAGAAGGAGCACCAGAGCACCTCCGATTGCTGCTGGAGCCTACTGCCCACAAACAGGACCGGAGCAGTGTAAGTGCCCATAGTCATGGCACTCACTGGGACATTGCAAGCCTCCTCAGTGCTGGATTGGTTACAGGCCTATCAGGCCCTGGGGACTCCCTGCTAAGGGCATTACAGCACCAAGACACTTTTTACTGTTTTTCTCAAAGTCAGAGTGGACTCTTGAGTTACGGCATTCCCTGGATACAGCTATCAGTGAATGGGAATAACCCCTACCACATTACGAGCAGTGGGTGGGGCAGGGATTTGGTAGTAAAACACAAGAGCCCCAACCTTTAAAGGAAATGTGTTATAGTCTATATATGCTGTAACATTGCTTTGAATGCATAGAGTTTAAAGATAAAATACTTCTTTTTATTATATAAATAACTATTTGACTGTACATTGGTTTGTTCACACTGCTGTGCACTTTTTGAGTTATGAGTCTTGTTCACTGACCTGTATTCATACTTTTCCCATGAGGAAACCTTGGTCTGCTCAACCATAGCTACCACAGATAGTCAAGAGTAGAAGGGTTACCTGGCTCAGTTACTCAGGGTCCATAGTAGGTCAGGCTCCAGGACATCAGGAGTAAATGGCCTCAAGTCCCAAGGTTGGGCCCAGTAACCCCTCCGTGCCCCATGGTCCAATGAAGGGCTTCTGGCACATATTGGTGTCCGAACATGGACAAACAAGTTGCTCGTCTAATTGGTGAGTGCCCACATTGTGTTCATTCTGACAAGCATTGGAGAATAGGTAATAAACCACTTTTCCGGTACCATTGTCTGCTGGTCGATGGAATAAAGTGAAGATAACCCTAGTACTGCATCTGTTCCCCCACCCCAATGTGATCTTATGAGCCCCTCTCCCAGGGTACCTAGGATCTACCTACTGGTACAGCTACAAGAAGATGCATTGGGATTTGAGAACCCCGAAATTGGTACCCCTCCCCCCCAAACTCTCCAAAAGATACCCCCAATATAACTTCCCAAACATGAAAGACAAAACATGCAAGTACATCTAAGCAGCAGAGAAGGATAGGAGACTTCCAATTTTCAGGGCAGCTAGAAGTTCAGTTCATACAGCATCTAGAGCTGGTCCCTCCACAGCAAGACAAAAGCTAAGAGCAAAGTCCAAGGGATAGTGATGACCAATCACATATATTGCCAGTAACCTTGCAGTTGCTACAGAAATGGGATACCACAGGAAGAGAAATTAGAGAAAGAGTGTCCACCCCGCAGTCAGGGATAAAGAGGATGCAGGGTGGAGTAGCTATGTTTTATAGGACTGTAGATATGGCACAGCAGCCAGCATCTCAAGGAAGAAACCATGAGCATAAAAAGACTGAAGATAATTTACCTCCTTGGCAAAAGTAGAAGAGGAAAGTAATAATTTCACCAGAGAGTGTGCAGGACTAGCTATCACGCAGTGAGAATAGGGGAGACACAAGTGAAGTGAGCAGAGAAAGGTATAATGATGACTTTCCAGATCGAATTCTGAAAAGTTTTAGTAGGCTAACAGCTAGAATAGAATTGATACACCGTTCTGTTGAGAGCATGGGCGAACTACTTCAAACCCCAGAAGTGAGGCACCCTACCTATGATACCTAAGAGAGTCCCGTTATTGATTGGCACTGCACAAGGGGTGTGTGGGGACTGCATAAATTGGCTGACATGAGGGGGAGAGAGTTGGATTTGCTTTCTATAGTTAAGAAACCTTGAGAGACAGAGCTGGAGTGGTTGCAGTTTCAAGGTACCCATTGCCAAGCAGACCCCAGGATGGGATCCTGTGAAGTTTGGGGATGGTTGACACTCCACAGCAAACCCGCACTGCAAATGAGTGTCCACTCAATTTCACACAGTGCAGATCTCACTCCCAGTGAGATCATCACTGAGGCAGAGAATAGTTGGTACATAGTTGTGCCATATGTGGATAATCTAGTAGATTGGAGTGAGCGATTGGCTCTGATTGGGCTGAGCGGTTGGCTCAAATAAATCCATGGGCACAAGAAAGTTACTTTGGCCCATGTGATATGGCGAATGCTGACGACTGCATTTTGTGATCTAGACTGGGATTACTCCTACATGAGAAAATGTCTGCGAATGTGGCAGAAATATGCCATACAGAACCATCCCCAGTGGACCCCCACCCCCTTGCATCAGATGCCCCTGATACGTAAAGGAACTGGGGCACCACATTATGTTCCTTGGACACAGATAGACAAGGAAAACCTTTGAAAACAATTGCCACTGCTTACAGAGGGAGCAGTGAAATGGGTTCGAACAGCTGAAAAGCAAATCACGGGTATCACTCTAGCAGCAAGGGACATGAAGAGCATGCTTAGTTCCTCCATAGGAGATAAAACAGACACGGTATCTCAAAAGGCTAGTGTAAAGAATGTTACCATCACTGAGACTAGAAGTGATGGGTCATCATTTAGTATGATCAGAATTTTAGTGTTGGATCCTTTGAGGAAAATGTACCTCAGTAGTCTAGATATCAGATCTCTCATGGCTCAGTCTATGCAGCCAAATGAGGATCCCGCATTATTTTTCAATAAGATGGAGCAAAAATGGACCCACAAACTAGGTCAGGGTTGAGAAGTGACAGGAGGTAATGCAGTATTATTTTATAATGTAGTTAAAAAAAGGGTTGCCTCTTGACGCACAAGAAAGCCTAGATTACATAATGGCACTAGAGGCCAGGCCCTGGACAGAAATACAAGCACACATAATCCATTTTTGCAAGAGAAAGAAAAGAACAAACAGGAAATGGCAGAAAAAGCGGCAGCCAAGTTAGTGCAGCAGAAATTGGCACAGAAAGAAAGGAATAACTGAAGGGGATGTAGTGGCAGCGGCCACGCAGATGACTGCAATGTCTGTGGGAACAGTCCCAGGGACCACCCAACAACAGTACCCACAGAAGCAGAACAATGTAAGGACACAGAGAAGTAGAAGAGGAGAACGTGGAGGAATTAGAGGAGGTCCTCCAAGAAGGGATCAGGTACGTTATTATTGTCAGCGGTTTTGGCATTTTATTGAAGACCTCAAAACTAAAAGATGGGATGAGCAAAATGGGAAATAAAGGTACTTATAATCAGCCAGGAAATACAATAGTACAGCCACAGCCGAGTCCACAAGTTAAATATGTACCCACAGCCACCCTTGCAAAATATACATCTACCAGTGATGGCCCAAGAGCAGCAGGGACTGCCTCAGCAAGACTACTAAGGAGCCCCCCTAGGGACTCCCCTTCAAAGTGCAGGAGGAGGGATGGTTGTGAGGAGAGGAAATCCCTTCCAGATGACTTCCGTGGGAGGATACACACAATGAGGATGCCCATAGAGAATTTCTATGTGTCCAGTCTTGTCTGTAATGCACAGGTCAGACGAGTAACCCAACATGACGGGAGCTATCAATGGCAAAAGGTATGCAGCCAAATCCTGTATTAGAGAGGGGGCCTTCCGATTTCCGACAGATCAATGAACACACAAGGATTCTCTGGGGAAGTTATAAGGATTCTTTTTACTAAACCAGAGGAGATGGAAATATGAGGGTGCACATTGATGGATCTCTGCTGTTTTCTCCAGCTGTCCCAGCTAATTTGTTAGGAAGCTACTTGGTGGCCAAATTAAATATGACCATTCCTTTAGAGTCAGATGGACCATGATTTGTTCCACCCCTGGAGTTCCACCTTCCAGAATCATGGCAATGATGGTAGGCTCCTTTGCCAAAGACCAGATTAGAGCATGACCAGTTGATATGGAAGCATTTACTACAGCGGTATGTACCATTATAGCAGAGACACCAGAGTTACTAGGAAAACAAATTCAATCACCCAAGGAATTCCTTTGTCGACACCAAGGGCAGGACTCTGGGTTGTCAGATGCTGAATTATTGTTGCAGATGGAGGCTTTAATAATAACACCAATCAATGGTTCTCTGATAGCTAATGGCTATAATCATGTTCTATGGGCATGCATCATCTTCCTTGAGCCAGGGAAAATGGTTAGAGAACTACTAGATGACCAACCATTTGATGATGACCCCAAGAAAACAGTTCTAATTTTTCAAGACTACATACCTTAGAGGACCATGTTAGAAGTAAGAACGCCCACATCAGGTAGGGCTTTTGATTCAAAAAGGGAAGCAGGCCTGTCCCAAGTACCAGGCACCTTGTGGACTAAGGGTCCCCATGATGTCGGCGTTATGCGTACTGCCATATCATTCGAGATTACATTGAAGGAAGGTGCCCTTTCACCCAGAGTGAAACAATATCCCCTATCGAAGGAAGCAGATGAGGCCATTGCCCCTTAGATATAGGCATTGCTGGAGCCAGGAGTGATCTACCCTGTAGAGTCTCCTTGTAACTCCCTGATTTACCTCGTCAAGAAAACTAAGGGTAGTATGTGGCGCATGGTTCAGGACCTGCTCCCTCTGAATAACATATTGGTATCAGAATTCCTAATTATCCCTGACCCCTTCATCATCTTGATGAATATTCCCCAGGATGCTAAGTATTTTTCAATTATTGATTTAAAAAACGACTTCTTTAGCATCACTCTCATCCAGACAGCTACTAACTGACAGCATTCTCATATTGCAGGGCTAATTATTTGTGCTCTTGTATACCCAAAGGGTATTGTGAGTCCCCTAGCGTGATCAACGCAGCACTTAAGAATAACCTGTCAAATTTCCAATGTGGCAACACTCTGCTGCATTATGTCAATGACATATTGATTTGTAGTTCCACTGAGAAGGAGTGTAGAAGAAACACTCTATCGCTTTTAACCACCATTGCCCAGAGAGGATACAAAGAAGAGAGGGAGAAAATGTAATATTGCCAGGAAGAAGTCCAATACTTAGGACAATTGTTGTCAGCGTCTGGTAAATGTGTAACACCTGAAAAGGCAGCTTCCATCCACCAAATGACATAACCAGACACTTTCAATGGAATGCAGAAGTTTCTTGGTCTCTGTACTGATATGAGGAAGTGGGCTTTTGACTACAGGATACTGATAGCACCCTTGCTAGCTGCCATCAAATAGGCAAGTGCTAGAAAAGACAGGATAACATGGACACCAGAGATGAAGGAGACTTTTTGGAAGTTGAAGACTGAGATAGCAAATGCTCCAGTCTTGGGAACTCCTGACTGCACCAAGGAGTTTTTTCTATTTTTCCATTGCAATGGCCAAGTAATGACGGCTGTCTTCACACATACGTATCCTCTAGGACAAAAACCTATAGCATACTTCAGTGGGATGCTGGATTCAGTTATTAAAGGACACTATCCCTGTGAGCAGGCTCTGGCAACTGCACACTTTGCAGTACAGAAAAGCACCCACATAGTTATGGGGACACTCATGACACTTTATGTAGAACATGCAATATTTGACAATAATTCAGAAGGCTAAGACCACTGTGACTACTCACAGTATCAGGACATAAGATGATACTGTTGCTACCATCTTTGAAGGTTGTGAAGTGTCATACGGTGAATCCAGCGACATTCTTATCCCACCCAATATCAGACTCTGAAGAATATACGCACAATTATACAACTTATAGTGTCAATGAATGTAGTCATGCAACAAAAGATCCTATACCCAGTAGCATTGTCTATTTTGTAGATGGTTCCTCTACTATTGAAAGGAATTAGACACACTGGCACAGCAGTGGTCAAAGCACAGAAGCACGGTTCATCCGATACACCACATGTCATAGATCAGCTGACATTATCAGCACATTATTCTGTCCAAGCAGCAGAATTAACTAAGCTAATATTGGCCCTAAAGCTAGGAGCAGGCAAAGTCATTACCATATATTCAGCTTATGTAACAACCACTGTGCACTCAAGCATCTCGAGATGAGCCAGTGAGAGTTTCTTAAATCAGACAGCACTCCTATGATGCATAGAAACCTCTTACTCGCGTTACCACAGGCAGTGGCTGTTGTGAAATACGCAGCACACACTAGTAGACATGATTTTGTGTCTTGGGGCACCACTGGATCAGGCAGCTAAAGATGCAGTTAGGCACATGGCACCAACTGTGCTATCAGACTCACAGCCTCCCCCCATTCTGGTGGCTCAGACTGCCTCAGCACCTGAGTCTGAATACAAGACTACCACAGTCAATAACATGCCTCGTTACACCTGAGAGAACTGCAGGAGGCTGCTCCTTCACACAAGAAGCAGTTATGGAAAGATAGACGATGTATCCAGTCAGGGTATGAACTAGTGTATTGGCAACTATCTTCGGGATTCAGATTCATTTACCAGCCGATACCTCCAGAGATTATCTATCAATACAAATCCAACAAGACTGGTTTGTTCCCGAATTGCACTACAAAATTACAATCTATCTTCACAACTGTATCACCTGCCAGCAGTTTTCCCCACAGCCCTACCCTAAAAGTGATAACTTCCACCATTCCCGCGACCACAGGGTCCCTTTGAAGCTCTTCATCTGGACATGGTGGATATGATTGATAGGTGCAGCAACTACAAGTACCTCATTGTGATGGTCTTCCTATTCTCCCAATGGATTGAAGCTGGACCATGTGTTAATTGTGATGCCAAATCAGCAGCTACATTCCTAATCCATGAAGTAATTCCATGATGGGGGATGCCAGAAGGGATAAGATCCGACAAAGGCACTAATTTCTCTGATGCAATATTTGAACATATTACAACGCAGTTAGGAATAAAGCATAAATTGTCTTCCAGTTACCACCCCGAAATAATGGTATTGTAGAGCACTTAAGAGTAAGATCAGTAAGTTATGTGCAACATTGAGCAAGAAATGGTTTTACTGCTTGCCAATAGCACTCTTTTCCCTTAGAAATACACCAAGCTCAGACCATCACTTGACACCACATCAAATAGTGAGAGGGAGGTCTATGGATATTCAGGTCCCTGTCACTAGAAGTAAAGTACAGGGAGAAAGCTTGTCAGAAGTCTTGAATAATGAGATGCACATGTATTTGAATGAAATAATTTAATGTGCAAGGCTCATCTCCACCAGGTAGCCTAGGAAAAAGAGAAGCGCGCCACCACTAAGGTACACCTCCCAGCTGTGCACGTGGGAGACAAAGGGGCATATTTATGATGCCCGAAGCCCACCTTGCGCCACACTAACGTAATTATTTATACGTTAATGTGGCCCGAGGCCAAAATCCATGTGCCGTATTTACAGAGAGGCGCAGTACATGCATTACACCACACTGTAACCCTTTGCGCTACATTATGCCTGTACCAGGCATTATGTATGCAAAGGTGGCGTTTCCCCGTTAGGGGGGTGCAAAAAAATTGCGCTAGGAAATCTATGAGAGGGGGCTTCCATTCTTTAGAATGGGCCCCTATGGACTCTGGAGTAGCGCCAACAGTTTGGTGCTACTCCTGCAGAGTACATCAATAGCGTCAGAAATAATGACGCTATTGCCCCCTACCCTGCGCCATGGTGCGTAGTATTTTAAGTACGGCGCACATCTGGTGGTCGTAGAGGGGCGTCAAGGGGCGCAGGGAAAGTGGCACAGCACTCAGTTTAGCACCACTTTTTCTAAATCTGCCCCAAGTGTTCATAAGGAATTTTGTCTGAAAATGGCGAGACAAATGATTTGAGAGCCCCTACACAGTTACCATAGTCACACCAACAGCCTTCAAGGTGGATGACTGGAAGCCCTGGTTTCATGAAAGCCATGTGTGTCTGAGACCAGCCTCTTGCCAAACCTTCGAACAATGCAAATGGAACAAAAGTGGGAATAAAAATTGGCATCATGAAAGCACCACCTTCCATCTCTAATGTTGGACTATTTTTTTGGAAAGACTATAACAAAAGATATGTATTTTTATTTTAATGTTTTTTCTTCTGTCTCTTGATTCTATCCTTTCTGCTCTTTGTTAGCAAAGTACCCTCTAGCATTAATGTTTTCCATGTCCGAAGAGGACTCTCTAATGACAGTGTGACCCATAATGCTACCACACAACTGTCAAGTAATATGTGGTACCAACATATGTCAGAAATAAGTTCAGAGAACACAAATAAGTCTTGATTTGTGTGCTCAATGCTACTGCATCAGATAGACTGCACTCCACGAAAGAAGTACCCCGAGAAATAGCTCAATGTTTATTACATCTCTACTTGTGTAGGATCAAGACCTAAATGCAAGTAACACATGCCAAAGTGTGTGTTTCCTAGTTAATGCCACGAAATACAACTCATTTCCAGAAGTGTTACAGATTCTAACGGATAAGGAGGACATCAGGGAAGAAATGTCACATATGAGGAAGACAGGTCTCCCTACCACTGTAGATTGGACCCAGATGGTCCTAGATTTAGGATTTCTATGAGTAACACACCCACCAACCGAATGTAACAACTACTTTGTAAACCCCTTAGCCTCGGGATGCGCTTGAATGCCAGGATTTAGAGTCACAGGGTCAGTCTTTGCCCATGACCAATGGCACCCCAATATTGAGTTATTTTGTAGGGCTAGGTCATTATGGAATGGCACTGATATCAGTCAGGATGCAATAGGGAAATGTGCACCTAACTGGGATGAAAACATTTCACGTTACACTTGGGTAGATAGCACTGTAAGTCCCCAAACCATCATCAATCTAACTTCTGTTTCCTTATGTTTCAGGGGAAATGGCACTACTAATGTAGGACAGAATTTTAGTTGTGTGGTCAAAGTTTACCATGCCAACATACAGGGGGCAAACTCAAGCTCATGGATTTTTACTGGCAGTGCGGAGAACTGCTGTATGCTCAGTTACCACCAAACTGGGGAGGAATTTGCTCCATTGTGGCCTTGCACACTCCAATTTTGGTAATTCCTGGAATAAACATATCTGCTTCGCTTAAGCAACCCAGGAGTCATCAAACAACCTTGCAACACCATAGCCAAAGGAAAAGGTCTGCAGAGTATTACTTTACAAGCACTTGGAATGACGTTCCCCAAGAGTATTGCCTGTTCAGTGGTGCACAACTTATTTTCAGGAGTATCTTGCCGTTTGTTCAAGCCAAAGCAACAGCTTGTTGGCTCCAGATTACCAGGTGGGAACGCCTCAAGGTCATCAACACTACCAACAATGGCTTCCACCCCATAAAGGAAGACGTGCATGCCATGATGGTACTGCAGCACCAGTATGTACTTGACCTTATGGCAGCCATGCAAGCTGGAGTGCGCGAGAAAGCAGGAGCAGCTTGCAGCACTTTATTGCAGCAAATGATGCGGATAATAGAATTTTGCCAAAGACTATACAGACACTGCATAATTTACAAAAGAAAATGGTAGATGAAGGAGGTGCCCCAAGTATTTCGTTCAGTGGTTGGGTTTCATCACTGCCATCCTGGATGTCAGGACTGTTGGGAGCATTTTCGCCAACAACTGTGGTCTTATTGCTAATATGTTATATGGTAGAGTTAATAATAGCATGTTGTAGAAGAATAGATGTCAAGGTGAGAGGGATCTTTTCAGTTAGGACTGTAACGCAAGTAATAGATTTCCAGGGCAACTTGTATCACCTAGTGCCAAGTACCAAGGTTTAAACAAAGTAGTTGAAATATCAACTAGAGGGGGGAATGTTGTATGAAATGTTAAATATGAACACACAGCATACAACATAAAGCATAAGGATATGGAGCAACAACAACAAGCCCAAACCGAAACCACACAACTGTTCATGGTTAAAAAACAGTTCAGGCCCAAATCCAACACTGACATGAGTATGGTGAAAAGTTCACTTTAGGGCAATGGAATAGAACATTTAGATGGGTTTCCAGTTAAAAGCCAACTCTAGCTCAGACAGATCTGAAACATTTACGAAGTGAACACATAGGTCCATCGGCACGCATCCCAGGCCTTCAAAAAGATTGTGGTCTGATTCGACAATGGGTGCATGCCATCGAATTAGCCCAGAGGACACGGAGATCTAAAATCCCTGACTAAACAATGCGTGCAGGGAAGTAAATTAGTTCTGAGCACACAGAGGTCTTAGGTGCACAATACTGGAAGCATACACTTCACTTGGATTCCATTTACCATGAAAGCACATGCATTCACAAGTACGAAAATGCATCATTAGTCAAGCATTGTTGGGAGTGCAATAAAGATTATGTAATGGATTAGGTCGAAATTCAGGGTTATGAGACCATATGTCCTCAAGTGTTTTCCATCTTAAATCTGTAACTTGCAGGTCAACTATTATTTACTGTTTGTAATAAACCATTGTAACAGCATGTATAAAATGGGCTGCATGTGAGCAGCAGATTAAGAACAACTGAGAAAAAAAGAGGTGCAGATTGTGTTGTGTGCAGAAGGTCTTTCTCCCTTTTGTGACGTTAGTAAATACTGTCTTTGCATTGCCAAGAGGAGTCTGTGTGTTTACTATAATTTTCAGGGGGTTTTAAGTCACCCCGCAACAGTACCAATACTAGCATGTGAATTAGAGGGCAATTCTCAAAATGTCTTCTTTCTTACACACTGTCTTACATTGGCAGGAATCCAGTATGGGGTGACTTGTGTGGCTCTCAACAGGTTGTGATACCCAGAATCATCTGCAAACCTCCGACTTCGATAAAAAAAAAAAACTTTTCCGCACATTTCTGTGCAGTAAAGTACTGGAATCTGCAAGGAGCCACAAACTTCCTTCCACTGAGTATTCCCCGAAGACTTCTGTGGGTAGGTCTAGTGCCCTGAGAGGAAACAGCCAAAACGCAACATGGACACATTAAATTTTTCTACTGAAAACTGACCCTTTTTTGTCACATGCCTAGCTGTGGATTTTTGTCCCTTGCTCAACCGGCATGTAGGGAAACCTAGCATACCTATACATTTTTTTAAACTAACACCTAGGGGAATCCAGGATGAGGTGACTTCTTTGGCTCTCACCAGATAGTGTTACCCAGAATCTCTTGCAAACTTCAAACTGTGACTAAAAGAAACACATTTTCCTCATATTTCTATGATGGAAAAGCCAGGAATCTGTGGGTAGCTACAAACTCCCTTCTACCCAGCATTCCCTTAAGTCCTTTGATAAAAATGGTACCTCACGTGTGTGGGTAGGTCTAGTGTCCGCAACAGGAAACGGCAAAAATGAAAGCTGGACACATCGGATTTTTCCATTGAAAACTGGCCCTTTTTTTGCAATGTGCCTAGCTGTAGATTTTGGGCCCTAGTTCAGCTGGCACCTTAGGAAAGTTATAAAACCTGTAAAAAAAAATTACACTAGCCACCTAGGGGAATCTAGCATGGGGGCAACTTGCATGGCTTTCATCAGATTGTGCTACCTAGAATCCCCTGGAAACCTCAAACCTGTTCTAAAAAAACACATTTTCCTCACATTTCTGGGATCGGCAAGAATCCACAATCTTCCTTGTATCCAACATTCCTCAAAATCTTCTAATAAAATTGGTACCTGACTTGTCTGGCCTTGTGCTTGCGACAGGAAATGGCCCTGAGCGCAACAAGGACATATCACATTTTTCCACTAAAAACTGGCCCTCTTTTTTTACATTGTACCTTGATGTGGATATTGTGCCCTAGCTCAGCTAGCTCCTTGGGAAACCTAGCAAACCTGTCGATATTTTTAAAATTAGACACCTAGGGAAATCCAGGATGAGGTGACTTGTAAGGACCTCAGCAAGTTGTCTTATCCAGAATCCCTTGGTTCTCACCAGGTTGTGTTACACAGAATTCCTTGCAAACCTCAAACTTTGACTAAAAAATCTAATTTTCTTCACAGTTCGGTGATGGAAAGTTCTGGAATCTGCAAGGAGCCACAAACCTCCTTCCACACAGCAGTCCCCCAAGTCAGCTGATAAAAATGTTACCTCACTTGTGTGCGTGAGCCTAATGCCCACAACAGATCTAACCAAGGTCAGTGAAGGCACCTTTACGATGACTCTCATTCATGTGAGTTTGATCTGTTCCTGTTGCAGACAGTAGGCCCAGCCCCAAAAGTGGGGCAGCATTTTTATTAGGGAAACACTGGGTGGTAAACTATGTGGACTCCTTCTGATTCTGGAAGAATACGGCACAGAAATGCCAGGAATATGTGTAATTTTAATCAACTTTTGAGGTGTGCAGTGCATTGTGGGTAGGAAATGTTTATGGGATCCATGAGAGGCACACCACACTGTACTTCCCTGGTTGTCTAGTTTTCAAAAATGTCTGGAATTTGTACGCTTTCCTGTGTGGCCGCTGAACCTAGGTTCAAAAACTGCAGCTACCCCTTCGGTTGATGTTGCCACATTGTGTCTTGGACCCCGCACTTTTGTGGGCACTAGGCCTACCCACACAGGTGAGGTACCATTTGTATAAGGAGATATTACTGAGGGTAACTTACTTGTACATTTGCTTCTTGATTTAAGACATACAGTGAAAAAAGAGTTACAGGATTTTACAGGGGACGAAATTGAAAATACATGGGGAAGAAATTGATTAAAAGAGCAGCGCCAATGAAATTACAGTGAAACCAAATGCAGTTTACCCTCAAACTCCTCAGTACACTAGTAGAAGTGGAGGATATAAAGCCCTAAAACAATTCTAAAAACAATTCCAAAACAAGTCCTAGTCAGCCCATGTAACTTAAATATGCCCATGAATCTGGAAGTGATGTTGGGGAAAGAAGTGACCTGGAATTGCATGTTGACAGTGACATGCCTCCTGAGATGCCACAAGTGTTAGGCTTGTTAACTAATCTGATTTGCTGGAAAATTGCTGGCCTAAATTCGAAGTGATCAGATCCAAACTGGCTCAACCATATTGTAAATTATTATATTGTGATGCTGCAGGGAACCTGACACTGGGAGCTTCATTTGGAATGGGTATGAAACGTTTACTATACCTGCTGCCCACTCTGCTGGGGGCAGAGCCCAGGGACGGCTGGCTATTTTGGTCAGAGTGCCTAAGTTATTCAAGATAATTTCAGTTGCATGTAATCATCTAGGGATTCAAGTTTGGTAGATTGTTCTCCCCAGAAGGTTTCGTTTTTTTGATAAATGTTTACCATCCTGTGGCAGAATGGGGCTGTCAAATTAAGGTATTGTTTAATAATGTAAATTGTTGTTGTTGGGGGGCGACTTCAATGCTAAGTTAAAACGATATGGAACCCAGCCCAATCCTTTTGCTTTAATCGCTCCCACTGTGTCTGGCCCTAGTGCTGATCAGAGAAGCCAGATATTATAGAGTTACTGGTTGGTGTTTAACCTTTGCAATTTGCCCAAAACCAGGGCGACTTGGCAACACAAGACCCCACCTTTATAGGTTTAAGGTACTATTAGAGATTACATACTCTTTTCCGGGGTATGGTTGATCACGTAGTTGCTTGGAGCACCATCACAACTGGGTTTAGGGACCATAATCCCAATGAATTCAAACTCTTCCTACCGATCTTCGTACATGATCCCTAAGAAAAAGGGACAAAGGGCCTGATTTAGATTTTGGCGGAAGGAGTACTCTGTCACAAACGTAATAGGTATCCCATCTGACATATTACAATCCTATTATATCCTATGGGGATCATAATACTGCCGACGGGATCTCCATCATGTTTACGACAGAGTATGCCATCTGCCGATATCTAAATTAGGCCCTTAGGCTTAGATGGCAGGCTGTAAATATTTCCTCTCTGTTGTTAGCTACTGTCAAGGCTAATCGTGTTCAGATTCTCGATCCCCAATTAATTGTAGAGCCTCCATATTGGAAGTGTTTTCAGCCTTTGAAAATTTAAATGAATATCTGCTAAAAATGTTATTACTACTCAGCTGGGCTGGTTTGATAAGGGTTGCAGGGCTGATAATCAAATCCTGAAAGTTTATCTAAATATCAGCCATAGGGACAGTGGTTGTGTAGCCAAATCTAGGCAGCACTACAAAATGACTCTTAAAAAACATAAGTTGACCCTCAAGAAGGATGCCTGGACTAGCCTCATAAGTTCATGTAAGGAAAAGGACACTAGCGGCTTCTGGCTTATTGTGAATCGGAACAGGCTATTGTAACCCAAAAGTGATGGGTTAGGGACTATTATCAATGCAAATAGCTGTTTCAACCATTTTAAAGGCATCTACTGTTTTGACAACCACCTGTTTATGTATCTATCTGAGCTCCCCCCTTTTCCATTAAACATCAGGTTTAACCTTGAAGAGGTAGCTACTGCTATCTCCACCAGTCCAACTAGAAAAAGCACCTGGGCCAGATGGGGTCCCAGTGGATTTCTACAATGAGAAGATTGCACTGTGGCTCCCATTATTACTAACACCATGAATGATGTGGGATCCCCGAAAATTCCTGCCCCTTGGCAGTAGGCTGCTATTGTCCCGTTATTTAAACAGTTAATATCGAGGACCCCTGTTTCTATCGACCGATTTCACTTCTGGATTCAGTGGTTTAAGTGATTGGCTGTATCATCTTGCACAGGATAGAGGCTTGCGTCCAACAGTCTGATGTACTTGGTAAGGTGCGATATGGCTTTAGAGAGGGACTGGGAGCTCTGGAACACTGCCTTAACCTTAGTCTATTGATTGGGAAATATTCTAAACTAATCAGAAGGCAGAGTCAAGGGAACAATTGTACTTTGTCACCACACATTCCAGGCTTAACCATGAGGTCTTTAAGACCCTGTACAAACATTGTTCGCTTTTAAAAGAGGTCCCTGGGGTTGGTACACTACTCTCAGATAAACATTCCGTAATGCACAGGAGAAGCAGGACCATTAGGGAGTTTCCATGTCCGAGTTACACCCGTCTAAGGTTAAGGAACAGACACACCACTTGGCTTAAACGACATATGGGTTTTTATAACTGTGGTGACTAACACTTGTCACCTGGGCCTGAACAAAACAAGAAATTTATTGTATAATACAGAGAAAAAAATATTATATTTAGCACTTTATCAACTGCCAACCTCGCTTTGCCGTATACGTTATCATTTGTATATGCAACAAGATATAAGTGGGCAGCAACACACGCCAATTAAGATCTCGTATTTAAGAACATCATAGAGCGTACAATGCCCTAGACGCCCTCTACTCCTTGGTCTCACACTACGCAATAGAGGGGCCGATGGAGCTAATCTCAGGTTTCACTGCATAGATCTGGTTTTGCCAGACCAGGGGGCGGGTGACAAGAAACCGCATTTCCTACGGCTGGAAGCTCTTGCTTTGGTCGTGAACCAAAGGGAGGGTAGCTGTGACGAACCCACTATCAAGGACGCATTGTGGGTGAGTTAGCGAGTGGGGCTTAAGATATGGAATCATGCTTTGTTTATGGGGGCTTCGCAGAGAGTTGCGCTGCCTGGCAGAGGTCACATGGTGCTTTCCAATGGAGCTTTCTGAAAGAAGGCGCAGAGGATACACTATTACATGGTTTACTTTGGACACCTTGCCTATTGCTACCAACACAACATATACATCTCAAGCACAGCTCATGGCACTCTAAGGTTCTTTCTAGCACCTTACACCTAAAATAAAATACGCTAAAATCTACAATTACTAGTGTAACATTCAAGTAGCAGTTGAGTGTTGCTCAAAATGTCATATGTATGAAGTATAGATGCCACATGTAAACATACAGCATATACAGAAATGCCACACATAGACAAAGGAGTAGACAGAAAATAAAATACCGTCCACTTTGAACCAAAGCTCTTATGGCACCAAACAAGCAAAATAAGTCATCACAACACTCCCCAGAGGAGCTATTTTTTCTCTTTCATCAAGAATCTAGCCAGTCACCCTTCTATCGAATCATTGATATCCACCATTTCACATTTACATTCTGTCATCCATCATTCATTATTTAATCCATCATTCAGTCTTTTACCATTATGTCCTTTCATCACTCCGTGTGCATGTCCATATCAAAACCTATGCAACGATTTCCACATCTATCCATCCATCATTTCACTCATCCATCCCTCCATCCACCCTTTGGCTCATCCATCCAATCATCCATCCACCCTTTCATTCCATTCATCCTTTCAGTCATCTATCCACACTTCCACCCATCCATCCATCTACTCATCCATCCATTTATCCTTTCAACCATCCTTTCATTTAATTTTCCATCCATTCACTCATCCGTCCACCCATTCACTTTTTCACTTATCAATCTATCCTTTCTTTCATCTCCCCAGCCTCTTTCACTCATCTATCCATTCTTTCACTCATCTACCCTTAAATCCATCTTTTCAGTCCTTTGTGCACCCATCCGTCCATCCTGTCAATCATTCATCCATACTTTCACTCATCCAACCAGCCTCCCTCTAACACTCAAATCATTTTCATGCAGTCATCCGTCCTTCCATCCATCCATTCATCTACTCATCCACTCATTAATCCATTCATTGCTCTTATTACTCATCCATCCTTTCACTCATCTATCCTTTTGTCCACCTAACCTCCCTTTCACTCACTCATCCATCCTTACAGCCACCCTTTCACTCATCCATCCATTCACTCTTTCACTTACCAATCCATCCATCATTTCACTCATCCATGCACCCTTTTACTCGCCCATTATCCACCATTTAACTCCATCCTTCCATCCTGGGTCTCACCCATCTACCCTTTCGCCCATCCATGCACCCTTCCACCCGTCCATCCATTTTCCCTTTCACTCCTCCACCCTCTCACTCATCCATTCTCCCTCTCATCATCCATCCACTCTTTCAGTCATCCATTCATCCTCTCACTCATCCATACATTCAGCCATCCATCCCTCCCTTCACTTACTCACCTACCCTTTCACATGAATTATGAGCTAAGCCTTTGTCTGCCGAGTTGCAGACAAACGAGGCCCATCAAGAACTCCACACTCCTGTAGTTCCCAAAGTGAGAGGTGGGGGTGGTTACGATTGCCATGCACATAGGCAATCTGTAAACTTGGAAGTCATGAGTCATGCATGATACACAGTGCCAGGACTTGAGGTGACGGTGATATGGTGTTGTTTCCTTTTTTTTACAGTTTTATATAGCTCAAACTCAGCCCAATGTAATGACGCGCTTTACACGAGTACCGATTACATTACAAAAAGTCATCTTGCTTTTAGACATGGAGAAATGTAAGTGATTCCTTAGTTCCATAAAACTACTTCATGTGCTGCGAGACCCAGGGGTAGGAGTTTCATCCTCTGGGCTACACAGCAATAGTGTAGCACTGCGAGGCCAAGGAGAGAGGGCACCTGCTATGGGCGTCGCTCACTGGATAATGTCTTCAAGGCCGAAGGATGGGGACCTCATGCCTGGACCATGCAGCCTGGTCCAGCGCTTCAAGGCCTGGAGAGTGCGCTTTGATAAACACTGCTGCTATGCCAGTCTGCTATTGCTGCTCTCTCCTCCACCAACCTACCTTCCCTCACCTGATAATGTCCGGCTGGTCCTTAGAACAGAAGGGGTCTTCGGGTGTCTGGCAACCCAAAAGACAAGGCTTCAGGGCACGTGTTTTTTTTGGTGGGGTGTCCCTGACACTGTGAGCCAACACAGTTAATTACTTTGCTGCTGCCCACTTCTCCACCTACTGTTTCCCTGCCCCCCACCCCTGAAACCCGTCCCCCCCTTGCCAACACGCCCTAGGGTCAGTGAGTTCAAGACACCTAACTCAAAAAATAAATTTGCGATGTAATCGAATGGGGAAAGGGACACGGGATGAGCAGGGGGCTGACTGCTACTGTGGCCTTTCACAGGGATGAGGAGCCCCACTTCTTCGACCTGAGTGCGGGGCCCTGCGCCGCTGCTCCCACTACCCATGCTGAGGACCGGCCTTGCTCAAAGGAGGGGTCTGTCAGTACTTAAGGTGCCGTTAGACCACAACGCGGCTTATCCAGTACCGGGCGCCGAGCACCCGGCTGCTGGACGTGACTTTTTTGCCAAACACGGGTCAATGACCTCACATGCATACTACCGCGTTTGCAGGGCATTATCCACATGTCCCCCTTAAGGGGGTGGCACCATCGCGGGGAAAGGTACTGGCAAATTGGCGCTAACTTTACTTTACAGCGCGCATCTGATTTAAAGTCTGCGAGCATGAGGTGCTTAACAACGTATCTGTATGGCACTATACATGAACCCCCTTAGGGGGATGTCGTTCTCTTTGTGAGATGGCAGTGCACATGCCGTTGGCTCAAGGACTGCGAGTATGACATTTTAGTGTATACATGTATGGTTACAAGGACTTGCTGTTTGTACTAGGCGGTATTACTATGAATGTTTTCATTATTTTCATAATGAGTAAAACTTTGTTCCAATGTTCTCTCCTGTTCATCTTAGTTGGCTCATCCCAGGACCCTGAACTTTCAACCTTAACCACATCATAGGTCATTCATCTCTCAAGCTACCACGTATAACAATCTATTTTTAACAAGGTATAACCTTCTTTTACTGAAGCCGGAGTCAGAGGGTATCTGTTTAGGACAGTTTTCTACTGGGAGCACTTATTGATATATGGTTGTAATTAATGGCCTCTCTGACATCCATACTTTTGTTTTTTTCTGCTCTTTGGTCACTGAACTTCAACCTCTTTCGTGCTATCGTCTCTTGGATTTAAAGGTCCTCTGAAGGATTTATATTACTTGTGGTAATTTTGTCTTACTTTATAGTGTATTCGGGATGATTGGTTGTCCTCTGCGACGCTGCTTGCTTACATAGGGTTACGATGTCCCTCATTCCAATTCTGGTAAGACAGTGTACATATTATAACCTCCTTACGTTGTTGCTCACCTCGCAGTTTAGTATAATATTTTTAACATTGTATCATTAGATTTTCTGGGATTTCTTTAGCATTTTATTTGCCCTCTATGGAGTGTTTTTGCAAGCCTTTCTGTTATTTCTAATCTTGAACGCTATGGCCTACCTGAATTTGTTTTCACTTTCCACTTTTCACTCACTTCTTCCACTCTTTTTTTTATCCTTTGTATTATCTCAGTTTTGCGGCTTCTTGCTTTCATTTTTTTTGTACATCTTCATAATGGTTGGCAGAATGTATTCTGTTTGTAACTTTTGTATATTTGCATATGTTTATGTAAATACAAAGAGGGGCCAGGGCACTCGTCAAATAGTATATACTCTAGAATCCATGTTAAGATAAAGTGAAGTCCTCTTTTAGTTGTTCGCTTCACAGTACATCATGTAGTCGGTAGACTCGGTATTTTAAATCCATTTCTGTTTTTTTCTTGAACATGTTTTCCATTAGGTCGTGGTCAACAAACAACAGCTAACACGTGTTTCGTCTTATGAGAGGATAATCTCATTGATTTCCTCAGGGCTGAATCTATGTTCTTCAAACTGTTAACAATAAGCGATGTAGAAGTATTCAGTAGGATACTTTTAAAAGTAAGGTTACTTCTGACGAAATTCAATAAATTGAGGCTGGATATCAATAAGAGGTATTCAGTATTGCAATTTCCCGACTGGCGTATATAAAGGAGGCGTGTGTGTTTACACGTCCTAATCAGTGATCAAAATGTGAAAAGACATGGAGTATTGTGTCAGGTGTCTCAATCTGCGGTCTGCGTGAGCGCCCATCCCTATAACCCTTTCCCCCCTTCCTTTGTCTTCACGATATGTTTATGTAATGTTTGTAAAAATGTTCATCACATTGAATAGATGTGTTGTGTACGTCTCTGGACCAACGGACTTTTGTCTGACGGATTCGAATTTTATATGTTTTTGCAGTATTTTTATGCACAATAAGCCATCTTGGTTTCTCCTATGTTTTTGTATATCTCTCCCGTATTGTTTTTTGTGTTATGGTTATTTTACGTGGTGTGTGTGTTTACACTATAGGTTAGATCTCAATATGCATTTGACAGTTGTGTTTTTTAGTAAGTTAGCATATACTAACATCTGTGTTCTTTGCATGTTTGTAGCCCTGAGGAAGCTTGTGAAAAGGTGAAACACGTTGGCTGCACTTGTTTGCATAGTCTGAAGAAGAACATAATTAAAAGGAAAAAAACAAAGGACCTGTTTGTCTTGTGTTTGTTGCTTTCTTGTACAATTTCCTTTGGAAACACTGTTTTGTGGCCTCTCAGTTTTGTTTAAATGTTTCTAATGTTTGACCAGTTGCTAGCTGGTCTTTAGAGGCGGGCAACTATAGCTTGGAACCCAGTAATTACTGCAGGTGTTACAGCAACAGGTACCCTAGCTGCCAGAATCTGTTCAAATATTTATAACTACCCTGTTGGCTGATCCAACCATATTTTGGACTCAATTGAGGCCTGAAAGAATCAAATTCGAAGTGCATGAGTATCTAATATACCATGACCTAGGTTGTGAATGTGATGCATGATTCCACTAGGAGGCAGTGTAGGTCACGAAAATGAATTTGGAGGCCTCCTGGTCATTCTCCCAAGCTCCCTGTTCTAATCAGAACTCTGTGCACATGATTTTCAGTGGCCCTCACATGTAAATGGAGGTCACCACATTGGGATAGGATGGAAAATGGTGCACCCTACCTGTGCCATCCAATCTGTGCATTGTCAAATTGTACCCAGTCATTGTACCCCCAGTGATAACAGCCACACAGCAGCTTTCAACCATACAAAAAAGGTTGTTTAAAAAATGACAACAAAACGACATGAAATAATTTAACATTTTATGTACACTTTTACATACACTTTGAGTCAACTTCGTGGCTGCAGCAAGAGGTACGAAATTTGTTACAAAAGAGAATGGTTATGGTGCTGTTGAACTTTATTGCAATCGGACAACGGAGAGCATCGCCATTCTGAAGGTGAGCCGTGGTGGGGGTAGCCCGTTTAGAAGCACTTGCGGTGGACAATGGAGGGTCCTGCCTCATCGTACTCCTGCTTAGTGATCCACATCTGTTGGAAGGTGGACAGGGAGGCCAGGATGGAGCCGCCGATCCAGACAGAGTACTTGCGCTCAGGGGGAGCAATGATCTGTTAAGGAAGCCAGGCAAACGGTAAGAAGAACACTGACACCTAAAGCAGAGGCAGCACTGCAGCAACACTGTCAGAACTCCATTTCCCAGACCATTATCATCGCTACCACCATACTTAAAAGTCAAAGGCAGGAAAACTAATGGAAAGGCCTGGTTAAAATAAAATAACATCAAAAATAATCTCTGGGGTCTCAAGCGTGCACAGGTGTCCGCACCTTCACTTCTTACTTTATAACCAGGGTTGGACGAGGGCAAACACTAGGACACTGCGCCAACATGAAAGCGCCCTCTTCGCGAATCACATAGCTAAAGAAGTGGCCCAGGTTTCCACATTGGTGGGATTTTGATCTTGTAAAGACATGCTGAATAAGTGTTTTGCAAGGTAGGGGAGAGGTTTGAGCCTCCTGCCGGTAATATTTGTTTTAATATTAGGGAAATAACTGTAAAAACCGGCCCAGCAGACCATAAAACAGGATCACAACAGCCGAAACAATGGCTCACATCCCTGTTAGGCCAGCCCATCAGCAGTGCCTGGTCGCCCTATGGGCCAATCTGACCCTGTTTATAACATTAAATAGTCGAACATTTGGAATCCCCTTTAAAATGTGTACTAGGGTAATTGGTTTTCATTTGATTTTAGAAAATTAATACAATTAATAAAAACATGACATTTCTAGGTACACAATCGCCAATGTTTGTTCTAAACATTGGAGTGCTGGTAGGCACACTGGACCCAGATGAAAATTTGTATTTAGTTTTCTTTTTCTACTGAGGAATAATTGGTCAAATCAAAAGTATCAATTAAATAGATTGTATTTTCATATATCCCAAGTATGTAGGTGTATTTCTTTTTCTATACTTTGTTCACTATAATGTAGATTACCAGAGGTCTGAAGTTCGCAGATGCCATGTAAGCGCAGTTGAACAAATCCTGTTTTTCTTTGCATTCTAATGCTTATAATTTTGCTTCCCCATTACAAAACCAGTGTTTTAATATCTGGAAGAGCCATAAAGTAAACTCTTAAGTGTGCTTTTCACCTCTGACGAAGAAAGCCCTGAGATCTGTGGTCTGTACATAATTTCTACATAAGTACTGCTTAACCCATCCATATCTGTCTTAATTATGGAACGTGTTATAGCTTGGTCTGGTTACTGGTATATTTTTTCTTCAATATGGTCACCTCATGAAAGTTCCTCCAGTCTAAAGCCTACCTTGATCTTCATGGTGCTGGGTGCCAGAGCAGTGATCTCCTTCTGCATCCGATCAGCAATACCGGGGTACATGGTGGTACCACCAGACATGACATTGTTGGCATACAGGTCCTTCCTGATGTCAATATCACACTTCATGATGCTGTTATAGGTTGTCTCATGGATGCCGGCAGATTCCATACCTGGAAGGGACACAGAGGACAAGTCAAAGCATTGCCTTGGGAAATTACTGGAAGGGTTAGAGAAAGGGTCCTAAAGATTTACACATTTCTATGCTGTTAGTCATGACTTACCAATAAAGGAGGGCTGGAAGAGGGTTTCAGGGCAGCGGAAACGCTCATTGCCAATGGTGATGACCTGCCCGTCAGGCAACTCATAACTCTTCTCTAGGGAGGAGGAGGAAGCAGCGGTCGCCATCTCATTCTCAAAGTCCAGAGCCACATAGCACAACTTCTCCTTGATGTCACGGACAATCTCACGTTCAGCTGGATGAGTGATAAAAAAGAAAGAATCAGTGGACCGTTACATGATAGAGAGAAGCCATACACAAACTGCATAGACCAATCCCTAGGCGCTTTGAATGCTTAACCGGAATCACCAGCATCTCACACAGCATTTGGGAACACACAAGAGAGATATTTATCAGCGGAAAGTAGATATGTTGTGCTTCAGTGTGAATTCCATTGGAGTTTAAGGTTTTAGGAATGACACTTTTAACATTTTTACAAATACAAACTTAAATATGACTAGAAGATGTTTTTCCTCCAAGGGAAAGCAAGACATGTTAAGGAGTAGCTTTCACCACAGGCCTGTTTTTATACAAAGAAAAACATATTTAAAATGATTTATCACGAATAGCTGAGATTATTGCGCAGTTCTGCTCATTCTGTATAGAAAGGCATGGCTGTAGGACGAGGAAGTGGCGAGTTCCAACGCGGGGTTACAGCTTTTCCTGATGGCGAGCTGAATGCAGGCGGCCATAGGATTGAACCCCTACCTGTGGTAACAAAGGAGTAGCCACGCTCTGTTAGGATCTTCATCAGGTAATCAGTCAGGTCACGACCAGCCAGGTCCAGGCGCATGATGGCATGGGGCAGGGCGTAGCCTTCATAGATTGGTACATTGTGAGTGACACCATCTCCAGAGTCCAGCACAATACCTGCAACGAGACCACCACATCAGTACTCCGCCCTGGAATCCAACATCACTACTTCCTCATTTGTCATATTACTTCTAGAAGAAATTCTATAGTGGCAATGCTTAAGGAATAGGAAGTTTTACTACTTTGCCATTTGACGAGATGAATCAATGTATATCTACACATCACAAAAGGGGATAGGATGGATCTCTATTTGTGTTATGACTAAGCAAAATAAAAACTAGAGGCACCTAATTTTGTATGGAGAATGCAAATTTCTTTGCTTTCCATTGGAAACACAAATTAAGGAATTCCTATGATAACATAACTTTTTAAGCCTTTCTGTAACAGGGACAACTTGTTAGTTATAATGCATATTTATCATACATTACTATATGCAGGTTTGCTACCTTGTTGTGTGTCACGGCTCCATTTTGTATGTCTAGTGATGAACACATCAGCTGTTATTCATACGGGACATTGACAGATGTGTGTGTTAAGATCTAATCAGGTGGGTGGGGGGACGTAGGGTGTGAAGTGGGTGATTCCACAGAAAATAGTGTGCAAGTACAGCGTACGTTATGCCAACCAGGTTATTTTATTTTCTACTATGAGCATTTGTGGGCCCACAAAACAGCAGCTTCTAATCTGTGTTACGTTGACCCTTGGGGGTAGCCACATATACTCAGGGGATATGTGACTGTTCAGAAAAATAAATAACCTTAGCATATTAGTAAAATATATGTACATGTAAACAAGAAACATTACAAACGCTCTGTAAATGTGAAGGAATTTGAATCTGGAGTCTACAAATTAAGTTGATATCCTAAGCTTCACTTTTGGGAGTTTTTAAGTATAGCAACCAGCAGCATAAACCATTGGTGGCCTCAACATAAGCACTAATATGCACTGACAAAAAAGAGGATGTATTAAAGGCTAAAAATCAAACGGTATGCTAAAGTCAAGCATGCCACTTTTTCTTTCAGAAATAAAAGCACAGTTTGAAAAACTCCAACCTTTCTAATAATATTAAAATGTTAATTATTGTAGTTTTTTTTTGGTTTGTGAAATAAAATATTTAGAAATGTGTTTGTGTAATGTATACCTGTTTCTGTGGATTTTGTATTTTTTGAGGTTCAAATCACAGTGATTGCTTAAGCTGTGGTGCCCAACTTCGATTAGTGATTTAATGGGGTCCAGATAAGTCAAAAGGTTAGGAACCGCTGCACTAAAGACTTTGAGAACGTGATCATTTGGAAACAACTGCATCACCTGAGCAATGGAGGTATCGCTTGGTCATGATGTGCTTGCAGGGTGCACATTTCTTATTGGAAAATAGTGCAAGCATCTTTTCAGTGCATGATAACCCTGTACAACTACAGAAAATATACTTATGATGTCTGTGCATACTAGCTTTCACCAAGATTGGTCCTGATAATAAAAAGTGAGGAAAGGGATAAGGAAATGTTTTGATAATAAAGGAAATGAGGGATGGTCCTGCTAACAGGATGTGAGAGATGAAGTGAAGAATGGTCCTGCTAACAGGAAATGAAAAATGGAAGTGATGACATGAAGAATGCTCCTGATAATAGAAAGTGAGAAATTGAAGTGAGGAACCGAGACTGGGCCTGAAAACAGATGGTAAAGAGTGGCTACAGTAATAGAAAGTAAAGAATGGAAGTGCAGAAGTCAGAAGTGGTCCTGATAACAGGAACTGGGGGAGAGGAAGTGAAGAATGGTCTTCTTAACATGAAACTAGAAATGGAAGTGAAGAAGCCTGAAATGTCTCTTATGTCAGGAAGTGAGGAATGGATCAAATATCAGGGAGTAAAAAATTGAAATTAGGAATGATGCTGATAAGAGAAAGTGAGGGAGGAATGGTAGACTTACCGGTGGTACGGCCAGATGCATAGAGAGAAAGTACAGCTTGGATGGCCACATACATAGCAGGGACATTAAAGGTCTCAAACATGATCTGTGTCATCTTCTCACGGTTGGCCTTGGGGTTGAGTGGGGCTTCAGTGAGCAAGGTGGGGTGCTCCTCTGGGGCCACACGGAGCTCATTGTAAAAGGTGTGGTGCCAGATCTTCTCCATATCATCCCAGTTGGTGATGATGCCGTGCTCAATGGGATACTTCAGGGTCAGGATACCCCTCTTGCTCTGAGCTTCATCCCCAACGTAGGAGTCCTTCTGCCCCATACCTACCATGACGCCCTGTGGAGTACATATGCATAGAAAACAAGACCTTTAACCATGTCCACTACCACTAATAAAACAAAGTAAGCAGAATATATCTTAAACTCATTGGCTGAACTAGTTTATAGGTCTCTAATGCTCAGCCTGTCTATCTAGCGGTGTAATTAATCTCCATGTAGTAAACACAATGTAGTTTAACCCGTTTTTGAATGTGGAGAAAGCGGTTCTCCTATACCCCCAGGGAATCCTGGGGCGATCCGTTCCCTTCCCATTCTAAAGGGAGTTACTCCACCACTGGGCCACAATAAATCTCTGACCATTTCTAGGCTGGGAGAGGATGGAAGAGGGGTTTGGTAAAGCCTGCAAACGTATGTGTCTGTGGGCATTCCCAAACTTTCAAGACAAGCTATGCCTTGGAATACCTATTTCCTTTTGGGCTTTACGAGTGCGGATTTCCCACACTTCTGACAGAGAAATCCACGCTCGTATATATGACTCTAGGAACCCCTTTGAGAATTCCTGGTAGGCACAAAAAAGTAAATTTAGTAAACTCATGTCTGCCACCGAGTTTACCCTTGTGAGTCGGGGCTTAAATTGTCTACAAGTAGGTTCGAGTGAAAGTTAAAATATAACAATAGTAGTGCGTATGTTTGTTTACCCATGAGGTAATAAAATGAATGTGTATGTGTCAGTCTTTCTATTTAAAAAGAAAGGTAGAAAAGGTACCAAGATCACTTGGGTTTTGTATGTGAATAATGAAGGAAGTGTTCCTTGTAAGATGTTAATTCAGTTGTGCAGGTCACAATCTACATGTGGTAAAAGAAAACAATTTAAGTTCCCTTCATTGTTCCATGCATGCCTTTGTGCGCAGACGTGAAAGGAAAATTCTGATATGCCTTCCACATTACCCACTGCTAGGAGCGAAAAAATGAATATAACTAATCTAATTTAGCCCCAAATATAGGTGCGCTATATCACCAATTTAAAAGTAATTTTCTCTGAAAACACTAAACAGATTTTCGACGTTTTTGAATAACGCACCAAAACATACAAAAAATGCCTACATGTAAAAACTGGCATGTAGATAAATGTGTTAATTAAGAATCATATATTAAGCCCATTGAAAATATGTGTGCTTTTAAAACATAAATCGGCACCTATGTCCACCAAACTTTCCATAAGGAACACGGTATAGCCCTTTTGCCATGTACAGTTAAGTTTGGTGAAAACTGATAGCGGTATCGCGAGTTACAATGGGAACTGGGCTTTCCTACTCCTGTAAAAAGGTGCATTAAGTATGTATTTGCTTACGTACATACATCTTTATGTGTTTGTAGGTACTGGTGGGTGTGTGGGTTGGAATATCTATATAGCTAAAAATAAATAAGCATATCCTGGTGATTTGTGTGTATATATGAGTACAAGTATATAGAAATGTATGCATAGATATAAGTTGCAAGGAATAATTGCATTCTGTATTTCCATTGGAAAGCACTATGTACATCGATTGGTGTTTGTGTACATGTATTTGTATATAAGTGAATGTCTATGTATGTATTTATACATATGTATACTTAAATGTGTGTGTACTTAACTACATATAGAGTACATAGATTATATGTGTGTCATTTCGATATATGATTAAAAACATATAAGGATGAAAGCATACTCATATGTGCATGGGTCACATAATGATAAACACGTTCATATAAAGAAATGTGTGGGTGAGTGGCAATGTATTTTGATGCCTTTGAGCCTATAAGGCCCCCTCGTGGTTCGGTTGACATTTGCAGCAGAACAATTTACAAAAGGGCTTTGGTCTCCTGTTGGATTACAACATGAAAACATAGCGATGGTGTTGAATGCAAACCAGGACATTGTAAAGAACAATCGTTAGAGCTGATTCTTCTGTAGACAAGATATTCTTTAAACAACTTAAACTTATCAACAAATCTAAATTATTGTTAGATTATTTTTATTACATACAATGTTATACATCATGCAGCTTACTTCTTTGGCTAATGATTTTGCAGTTTGAAAGGGGTCTGTCTATTATGGAATGCTAATTATTACATAACAATTCGATTTTGTATTATGATGCTAAACTGCAATCCAAGGGCTCTGTTGGCATTTACAAACTATTCAGCACTGTTATCATTGCCATGTCACCAGAACGTAATACTGTCAGTACAGGGCCATAATACAAGATTGACTGTTATGCACCCTCTGTCTATAAGTAATACATACATGTGAGCAGAGCAATGGCAGGATGCATGCTATCCATAGGGGGCTTGTGGTTCCTTACCTGGTGGCGGGGGCGTCCAACAATGGATGGGAACACTGCTCTTGGGGCGTCATCCCCAGCAAACCCAGCTTTCACAAGTCCGGAGCCATTGTCGCACACAAGTGCGGTTGTTTCTTCATCGTCACACATGATGATAACTGTCTTTCAGAGGCTAGGCCAAAAACACAAGAGCATGCAGATAGTGAGTAGGGTTACAGCAGAGCCTGTTACACCTTCCAAGTCAGAGGAGAGACTTCCACTTTAAAATATTATCCTATCCTCCTGCCTGTGTTTAGGTCAAAACTTTGTCACCCTTTATATTTTAAAATTGGTGTACTGTTTTTTGGCACGATATGCTGAACAAACAAAATTTCAACAGAAATTTTACTTTTAATGTTATCATCTAGCCTCTCGACCACACTTGCCTATTCTGTATCTATATATATTAGTGAATTTTACATCAAAATTATAACAAAGTCACAAAAAAATGAAGCTATTCACTTGGGAAAGCCAACCCAACAATGACTCCGAGCAAATATGTTACCAGCCAAAAGCAGGTATCTTTCAAATATGTTCAGCATCCATTTCCCTTGGACTAATCAGGAACAATCAGTTAACATGCTTTGACTCTGCTGAAGGTCCAAAAATGCTGCCTTGTGATTGGTGAACATGTCTGATGGATGTCTGTTCAGCATGTATTTTGAACATGTCTGATAAACATGACCGTTAGAGCATATGTGATTGTTGTACGTTGAGCATGCCTGGTGGATGTTTACTGGTCATGCCTGAAGAACACGTGTGACAGGTGTCTATTGAACATGTCTGCTGGATGTCTTTTGAGCATATCTGATGACTATTAAGGATGAGTGATTGGTGCCTGAACAAGCCTGATGACTGACTGTTGAGCATGTGTGATCACTGTCATTTGAATATGTCTTATGCATATATGTAGAGCATATTTGATGGATCCTTGCTAAATATGCCTGATCCATATCTGTTGAGCATGTCTCATTGATGTTGGTTGAGCATGTCTGATGAGTGTCCATATGTAAACGACAAAGGCATGATTAAAATAAAATTATTCTGAGCTTTCGCTGGGATTCTGTGATTACGTGCACACCTGCAGCCCCTGCCTGTCCCTTATTTTCGGATGAAAATACTTGATATAGGCCTGGGGACGAAGAAGTGTCTTTCTGTTGTGCACAGACATTCAGGAACATTTAGAGATTTTGTCCTCTAATAGACTTTGCATAGAAGTTTAACAAAGCAGAACATCCGGCGTTACAAATAGGATTATAATCTAAATATATGAGATTGTAAACTAATATACTTTTGTGAAAGTAGTTCCTTCATTAAAATAATGTAATCAGGAGTGACTCTGTCCTGTAAAATAACGTATTTAACATATCTTTGCTTTCTTTCACTCACTTGTTCTTTCCTTTCCACGCCCACATCACCACTTGTGGAATAAAAACTATTCCTTTCTGCCTTCTTTTTGTTAGTGAGATGGGATGTTCCTTAACCCTACAGGCACTCAAAGGTTTATCAAGCAACCTGATTGTAGCATGCCCGGTTCCACATCCATGTGAAACGGATGTGAAATCCCTCTTCCACGGTCAGCACTACCGCTTGGATTGAGAGTACATCACAGAATATTCAAATTCCCATGGTACTGGTGATGTCTGTGTGTAAATGATTAAGCATTTGTGTATTTCTATTTTTCTTGTCTACGTGTTTCTCCTATTCTTATAAATTTCAATTTTATTGAGACTGGTGTTGTTTTTCTTTTTTATTAACTATACGTAATTACTATGCTATTCCACTTAGATGCAATCTTGTTTGCTTGGGGTTATGTGCGTTGCTACTTAGTCTGTAGCCTTGTCCTAACCATACAGGTAATAGAAATGTGAACATAAATGCTGTCCCTCAAGGGTAAGAGAAAGATTGGTGAGGTGATGAAAGCAGCTACTAGCTGAGAGTAATAGGAATTAAGGGATTTGAAGTAGGTTTTGGGATTAATCATTCATGAACACTCACACACTTATGTACAAACATGTGTGTGCCTTCATCAATATAACCATACATTAATTTAGGCGTGCTTTATCTATGTATATATATGTAGAGAGAGAGAGAGAGAGAGAGAGAGTGTGTGAGTGTGAGTGTGAGTGAGAGAGAGAGAGAGAGTGTGAGAGAGAGAGAGAGTGTGAGAGAGAGAGAGAGAGAGCGAGAGAGAGAGAGAGAAAGAGAGGGAGAGAAGGGAGACAGACAGGGATAGAATGGAGGCATGGAAAGTGGAGAAAGCATTGGAAAGAGTCATCCTTTTAGCCTGCCAGGTATGACATAAAATAGTATTGTATAAATTACGCCTGTTAAGTTGCATGTACATAAATCGCAATCGTCAATTATAAATACCAAATATGAATATCCACTGCTTGAAATGGAAATATAGAGTTGCATGTACGGGTACTCACTGTCTCGGGGTAACTGTTGCTTACGGAGAAGTGCTAGTACTCTTTCATTAAATCTATTGCAGCCCAACTGAGAAGGGCAGATATTTTCAGTCGAATTAAAGAGGTGCATATACCCAGGGCAAGACAGAACATTCACATTCAAAGCAAAGTCAGCATTTCCTTAACAAGTGCATCCTCCTGATTTATTCTGAGTCTCTTGTCAATATGATCTCACGTCACCGGCTGTCAAATGACTATCGCAGTACAATAGGCTTGTGTTCAAACTAAAGCTCCTACCGGCTATATGTGACAAAAACAAGCAGCAATTCCTCGCTTTGGCAGTTTCTTCTCTCAGATGGACAAGCAAGAAATAAACCCTCGTGCCTCGTATAACGGGTACCTTTTTTTCTAACTTCCATTATTTCAAATGGGCAAATCTTGGATCACGTTTTTTTCCAGTAGCATTAACCCCAGAAGCTAGTCCAAGTCCCTGGTAAGCAACAAACACACACTATCCCATCAGTCCCTGCTGATCTCTCCTCCTTTCCTCCTCGTGGTTCCCGCCGACGCCTCTCTTACCTTGGGCAGCTACTTTCTAGCTCCGGTTGGGCGGTGCAGGGGGCGCGTTGCTAGCTCTCCAGCTCGACCGGGTAGTGCTCCCAGAAGGTCTTTATACAGCCCGTGCACTCCCTCCCCCGCGGCACACCGGCAAGAATGTCTTCCCTATCTCTCCATATTAGGCCCTGGGCCGGGGGGAGCCCCAGGACTGGCCGCGGGGTGGACGACCTTACAAGGCGCGCCTGGAGCCGGCCCAGGTGAGAGAGGGCCGGCCGTATATGGAGCGTCTGAGGGTGCCCCCTCCTCCGGTCCGGTGAGGTGAGTTCCCGCGCAGACCACGATGATCCTGCATGAAGTGTGGGATGAGGGGGGCGACTGCCAGGTGAGAGCGGCCACGCCCCTTCGCCACAGTGCCCTGCGCTTCCCGCTATGGTGGTGTGAAACTTCCCAACCGGAGATCTAGGGGGGCTGACCGCCGCTCATGCTACACAGCCTTGGAGAGGTAAAGGGATGAAGGATCAGGCTTTACTACAGCTGTTGTAAGGGGGTGCCCACACTCGCTAAGTGTCTGCACACCCCTCCAGCCCGAGTCTTGAAGTGACTTGCACTTTCCGGCCAGGGTGACTCGGCCCGGGGAGGGTGTGCAGAGTGGGCCCCACAAGTTCCGCACCGAGGGTGATCTTATTGCCGACCTCTAGAGGAGAGCAGCCTGTTTCTGTCCCTGTCCCATAATAGAAGCCAGACACCGTGAGGCGAAGAGGTCTGCCCTACATAAGGGAAATACATTCAAACGCAGGCCTCTACTTCCTCAATCAGCGATTAGGGGAAAAAAATACTTTTGACTTTTCAGGAGGCAAATTCAGTACCTGGCACCATCTGTGTAACTCATTACTGCACAGACATTAAAATTCGAGGAGGCTGTTGAGGCAGCTACCGGGGCTCGTTCGAGCAGCCCTCTCAACCGGATGGGGCTCTGTTGCGCGGACCAGTCATTTATGTAATCGGACGTTTGCTGGAGCCCTTGCAGGACAGCATTTGAAGTCCCAGGGCCGCTGCTGGCGCGACAGTTTATTGTAGTATATACACGTAGAATGGCAATGAGAAAGAAAGGAGTGAAAGAGAGAGGTGAATGAAAGAGTGCAAGGAGAGAAATAGGATGGCGCGAGAGAAACATGGTAGATGGAAATACTGGGAAAAGAGCAGGGTTGGTTTGAACATTACTGCCACAGACCCTAAACAAACAAAAATGGCCCTTTTAACCCAGTTTCAATAGTAACTAAAATCAGGTTTAACTGGGAAGCAGGCTTCTGGGCGCCGGTGCCTCTGCACCTGCTGCACAATTGACAGGTAAACTCCAGGAAACCACGGGTTATCCGTCCATGGAACGCTATGAAAGAGGCGTGCTCTTGGCGCTAATTATGAAAAGTTATTGCAGCCTTGTTGGCGTGACTGCACAAATGCACGCAGCACAGTCATCTTTTATATTTAGATGATGAATAACCCGGGGCCATCCCTTCGCCAGGCTACACTGGACTAAAAGCGTGTCCTGTGGCTTCGAGGACATCCAGCTATGTATATATTCCTCGTATAACGAGAAGTGTGGTTCCTCCAGGGGATTTTTGAAAGGATCCGACCAGAGCCGGACGACTTTGGAATTGGGGAACTAGGTTCGAGCCTCGGTGGCCGTTCAATATTCTGTGATTATTATTAAATCACCTACACTCCCAGTGCCTAAAAAAATGTGACTTTGAGTAATGTAACCGGGGCTTATGTAAAGCGCTCTAACAACTAAGGGACGAGTTTCCGCTATATAAGACTGCAACAAAAAAAAAAAAAATACATGTCAGACAAGGGCATCAATCGTTGCATTTAGAATTTTTGAAAGTATAAAATTATTCTCTCTCCTTATCTGTATAGCAGCACGAAAGGCTCTGCGAAGTACAAGAGACAAAGTGTGTAGAACGAATCTAGCAAAGACCGTGTTCAATGCACGAGAAAAAAGTATTATCTCATTACTCATCACCTGATGTGTCACCATGCTGATGTTCAACTTAGTGTCTCCAGTAACATTTTTGTTCACTCATTGCCACAGCTTGTATTTCGCGTTGTCTGTGTCCACTCAGCTGAAATCAAACACGTCATCCAAACGAGCACTCTGGTTACGTCGTGGAAGGCAGACAACGGAACGCCCTTTAACACGGCCCATTCAATATCAGACCCTACTCGTTTTCAATAACAAGTGCTACACACTTTTACCTCTTCTAAGCACTGCAATACATTTGGTATTGTGACCCAGCCTAATGCTACTCAATTGTTCAAATTATAAAAGGGGGAAAAAGTTGAAAGAGGCCCGACCGATTCGAACCTGTGGTGTGCAGGTTACAGGTAAAAGATTACAAACACGCCATTAAATTCCTAAGCAGTTTTGCCACCTGTAGGAAAGTACCATCTTGCCTGGCATGTTACCCCCATTTTCACTGTATGTCTGTTTGTTTTTGCCCATATGTCACTGGGATCCTGCCAGGCAGGACCCCAGTGCTCATAATGTATGCCCTGTATGTATTCCCTGTGTGGTGCCTTACTGTATCACTGAGGCTCTGCTAACCATAACCTCAGTGTTTATGCTCTCTCTGCTTTTCACAATTTTCACTGCAGGCTAGTGACTATCTTCACAAATTCTCATTGGCACACTGGAACACCCCTATAATTCCCTTGTCTATGGTACCTAGGTACCCAGGGTATTGGGGTTCTAGGAGATCCCAGTGGGCTGCAGCATTTCTTTTGCCACCCATAGGGAGCTGAGACAATTCTTACACAGGACTGCCACCGCAGCCTGAGTGAAATAACGTCCCTGTTATTTCACAGCCCTTTTCACTGCACATAAGTAACTCATAAGTCACCTATATGTCTAACCCTCACTTGGTGAAGGTTAGGTGCCAAGTTACTTAGTGTGTGGGCACCCTGGCACTAGCCAAGGTGCCCCCACATTGTTCAGGGCAAATTCCCCAGACTTTGTGAGTGCGGGGACACCATTACATGCGTGCACTACATATAGGTCACTACCTATATGTAGCGTCACAATGGTAACTCCAAACATGGCCATGTAACATGTCTAGGATCATGGAATTTTCACCCCAATACCATTCTGGTGTTGGAGGGACAATTCCATGCATCCCCGGGTCTCTAGCACAGAACCCGGGTACTGCCAAACTGCCTTTCCGGGGTTTCCACTGCAGCATGCCTTATTCTATAAGGATCAATAGTCTGACCAGGCCTTTGTATTTATTTCACTGGGAGTGAGGCTTACTGGCCCTACTTGTGTAAAGTTGCATTGTTATGTGTATGCCCTTAACTCTATGCTGGTACCCTGTGGGTATGTGCAGTGCATCAGTATTATGTGTAACTCATGTTTAATGATAGCCTGTGAATGTGAGTAAGTCTGAGTAATAGGCCAGGGAGATACATTTTGGAGTCACAAGAAAGTAAATGAGAACTGTTCGCCAAAACTGTGGAAATGTATTACTAGCATTTGTGTGACTGGAGGGAGGAGATACACTGGAAAGAGGAGGATGACGACAGGGTTCATTTTAGAAATTACATGAGGCCTTTGTTAGTAAGGATCTACAGATTAGTCTTTCTGAGCCCTGCAGTTTGGTGGATGGTAGGGCTGGCAGTGGGACTGCAATCTCCTTCAGTTGGGTTGGTGACAGGTAGGTGCAGAAACCTCACAACTCACTGTGCCTTTATTGTGGGTGTTCAGGTTGGAGACAGCACCAGTGCTACCTGCTTTGTGAAGCATTACTCTACACAAAGGCTGTTTCTGGAGAGCAGCTCACTTAGGACACTTGAAAGAAGAACCACCTCAAACCAATCCTGCAGTTCGAGATTGAGGATGCACATCCTTTGTCTAAAAGTTGTGTTCAAACGTGGTATCCATGGGTAGCTTTAAATGGAGTAGACGTCTCCACAAAGCTCCTCTAAACTCCACAGTAACAGTGCTTAAAAGCTCCAAGAAGCCTGAGGGGACTGATTTCAGTGTGCAATGAGCTTGACGGAACACACAACAAAAGCGAAAATAGCTTCAGCCAACAGCGGACATGACTGTAAGACCCGTGACAGGCCTGGAACCACTCTCTGTGGTTGACAGCAGCCGGCCCGTACTATCTCCTCTGCTGCCAGTAGTATGGTCCTGTGCGACGAGGCTTTTAACACACTGTCCCGACAACTCTATTGCCATGGGCCCAACCTGCAAATATTGTGGATGAGCCACAGGGGTGTGACTTATTATAGATGGGAGGCTCTCGAGCCCTGCACTGCCAGGGAAGGTGAACACCAGCAAGGCCACAAATGCCACTGGAAATCCTCAGCATCCTCACAAACGGAGCAACAAGGTGGGCACAACCCTCATTAAAGGAGCTGTGGGCACAAACAACACAAACTGTAGGCTAATTTGCTCTCAGTGTGCAAAACCCTCTGACCTTAGATCCCAAGTGAGCAGTTCTAAAGGCCACAACCATGTTAACTGAGATACCATGGGTGAGGGTTCTAAGAGCACATTGCATTGCGAGATGACTCTGGAAGGGCATCACACAAGTCGACACTCTGGAACAAAGAGATCATGAAAACTCCTGAGGCAAAAGTGAAATAGGATAAATAGGGGCTTGCTACCTAGTTTTCTACGACAGTGCAATTTGAAAATACAACTTCTCCATGAGACCTCTGTCGAAACTAAATGACCAGCCAGACTAACAAAAAAGGGACAACCCGGTATTCCTGGGAACATGGGTAATATGGTCCTGAACAATGACAATAGTTCCCTTGGATTTACTTGAATAAAAAATTAATTTGCCTAAGTGAGGGGGTAAAATGTGCAAACCCTGAAGGAACAATAACTTTTTACTGGTATTTCTTTACATTTATTTAGCTGTCCAAAACTTCATCTGTACTGGGAGAATGTACTTAAACTTTCAGCATGATGTTTGACTTAGATATATTATGTCAAGGTTCACGTCATACACTATTTTGGGTTTACCTAACAAACAGTCATTCCTGCTTCAATCAAATAGAGGGAAACAAATTGTCCTTGATGTAAGTATAGCCAAATAGGTGCTGACAGCACTATGGGGCAAAGCTAGGATTCAGGAACTGAAAGAATGGCAATATTGACCCTGGGACCTGGAAAAGATCACATAATCTATAAAACAACAAGATAAGGATTTTGCAGAAAAGTACCATCTTGCCTGGCATGTTACCCCCATATTTCACTGTATATATGTTGTTTTAGTCTATGTGTCACTGGGACCCTGCCAGGCAGGGCCCCAGTGCTCATAAGTATGTGCCCTGTATGTGTTCCCTGTATGATGCCTAACTGTCTCACTAAGGCTCTGCTAACCAGAACCTCAGTGGTTATGCTCTCTCTGCTTTCCAAATTTGTCACTAACAGGCTAGTGACGAAATTTACCAATTCACATTGGCATACTGGTACACCCATATAATTCCCTAGAATATGGTGCTGAGGTACCCAGGGTATTGGGGTTCCAGGAGATCCCTATGGGCTGCAGCATTTCTTTTGCCACCCATAGGGAACTCTGACAATTCTTACACAGGCCTGCCAGTGCAGCCTGAGTGAAATAACGTTCACGTTATTTCGCAGCCATTTACCACTGCACTTAAGTAACTTATAAGTCACCTATATGTCTAACCTTCACCTGGTGAAGGTTGGGTGCAAAGTTACTTAGTGTGAAGGCAGCCTGGCACTACCCAAGGTGCCCCCACATCATTCAGGGCAAATTCCCCGGACTTTGTGAGTGCGGGGACACCATTACACGCGTGCACTGTACATAGGTCACTACCTATGTACAGCGTCACAATGGTAACTCCGAACATGGCCAAGTAACATGTCTAAGATCATGGAATTGTCACCCCAATGCCATTCTGGCATTGGGGGGACAATTCCATGATCCCCTGGCTCTCTAGCACAGAACCCGGGTACTGCAAAACTGCCTTTCCGGGGTCTCCACTGCAGCTGCTGCCATTCCCTCAGACAGGTTTCTGCCCTCCTGGGGTCCAGGCAGCCCTGGCCCAGGAAGGCAGAACAAAGGACTTCCTCTGAGAGAGGGTGTAACACCCTCTCCCTTTGGAAATAGGTGTGAAGGCTGGGGAGGAGTAGCCTCCCCCAGCCTCTGGAAATGCTTTGATGGGCACAGATGGTGCCCATCTCTGCATAAGCCAGTCTACACTGGTTCAGGGATCCCCCAGCCCTGCTCTGGCGATGAAACTGGACAAAGGAAAGGGGACTGACCACTCCCCTGACCTGCAACTCCCAGGGGAGGTGCCCAGAGCTCCTCCAGTGTGTCCCAGACCTCTGCCATCTTGGAAACAGAGGTGTTTGTGGCACACTGGACTTCTCTGAGTGGCCAGTGCCAGCAGGTGACGTCAGAGGCTCCTTCTGATAGGCTCTTACCTCTTTTGGTAGCCAATCCTCCTTCCTAGATAGCCAAATCTCCTTTTCTGGCTATTTAGGGTCTCTGCTTTGGGGCTCTCACCAGATAACGAATGCAAGAGCTCACCAGAGTTCCTCTGCATCTCCCTCTTCACCTTCTGCCAAAGGATCGACCGCTGACTGCTCAGGATGTCTGCAAAACCGCAACAAAGTAGCAAGACGACTACTAGCAACCTTGTATCGCTTCATCCTGCCGGCTTTCTCGACAGTTTCCAGGTGGTGCATGCTCTGGGGGTAGCCTGCCTCCTCTCTGCACCAGGAGCTCTGAAGAAATCTCCAGTGGGTCGACGGGATCTTCCCCCTGCAACCGCAGGCAACGAAAGACTGCATCACCGGTCCTCTGGGTCCCCTCTCAGCACGACGAGCGTGGTCCCTGGAACTCAGCAACTCTGCCCAAGTGACTCCCATAGTCCAGTGACTCTTCAGTCCAAGTTTGGTGGAGGTAAATCCTTGCCTCCCCACGCTAGACTGCATTGCTGGGTACTGCGTGATTTGCAGCTGCTCCGGCTCCTTTGCACTCTTCCAGGATTTCCTTCGTGCACAGCCAAGCCTGGGTCCCCGACACTCTATCCTGCAGTGCACAACCTTCTGAGTTGTCCTCCGGCGTCGTGGGACTCCCTTTTGTGAGTTCGGGTGGACTCCGGTTTACTTTTCTTCTAATTGCCTGTTCAGGTACCTCTGCGGGTGCTGCCTGCTTCTGTGAGATCTCCCTATCTTGCCGGGCGCCCCCTCTGTCTTCTCATCTAAGTGGCGACATCCTGGTCCCTCCTGGGCCACAGCAGCATCCAAAAACCCTAACCGCGACCCTTGCAGCTAGCAAGGCTTGTTTACAGTCTTTCTGCGTGGGAACACCTCTGCAAGCTTCTTCAAGACGTGGGACATCCATCTTCCAAAGGGGAAGTTCCTAGTCCTCTTCGTTCTTGCAGAACACCAAGTTTCTTCTAACAGGTGGCAGCTTCCTTGCACCCTCAGCTGGCATTTCTTGGGCTCCTGCCCACTCTCAACACTGTCGTGACTCTTGGACTTGGTCCCCTTGTCTTATAGGTACTCAGGTCCGGAAATCCACTGTTGTTGCATTGCTGGTGTTTGTTCTTCCTGCAGAATCCCCCTATCACGACTTCTGTGCTCTCTGGGGGTAGTAGGTGCACTTTACACCTACCTTTCAGGGTCTTGGGGTGGGCTATTTTTCTAACCCTCACTGTTTTCTTACAGTCCCAGCGACCCTCTACAAGCTCACATAGGTTTGGGGTCCATTCGTGGTTCGCATTCCACTTTTGGAGTATATGGTTTGTGTTGCCCCTATACCTATGTACTCCTATTGCAATCTACTGTAACTTTACATTGCTTGCATTACTTCCTTTTGCTGTTATCTGCATAATTTTGCTTTGTGTACATATATCTTGTGTATATTTCTCATCCTCATACTGAGGGTACTCACTGAGATACTTTTGGCATATTGTCATAAAAATAAAGTATCTTTATTTTTAGTATATCTGTGTATTGTGTTTTCTTATGATATTGTGCATATGACACCAGTGGTATAGTAGGAGTTTTACATGTCTCCTAGTTCAGCCTAAGCTGCTTTGCCATAGCTACCTTCTATCAACCTAAGCTGCTAGAAACACCTCTTCTACACTAATAAGGGAAAACCCGACCTGGCACAAGGTGTAAGTACCTCTGGTACCCACTACAAGCCAGGCCAGCCTCCTACAGGCACTCATCATAAAGTATCTTTCTCATAGAGACTTGTCATGTCTTAAGTATGTCCAGGTCCTTTGCATATTTTCAGGAGAGATGACTAAGGGAGCAAAGAGACCAAGACATGGGGTCGCTCATGATGCAGCCACTGGTAACTTGGTTACATCTTAACTAACCCAGGGCAGGCTTGAGATACCAAAAGATTGGTGTGTATTGATCATTGTAATTCTAGAGATGGGGTGAAAATGGGGGTGAAGGGGTTGTGTTACAGATTTATTTTGATTTTCATTGGTATAATGCTAAAAGAACTGTATGCTTTGGCTCACTAGCCAGTGGATGTAGGTGAGACGCCTTGTACCTCTTTGAAATGTAATACGAAGATTTAACCCATGAAAGTGGGATCTGAATCACCCCACTTTGTTCCAGTTCACTTTCATTTTGACAAGGGAAGGGAGTTCTGTGCAGAATACTAAACAGATTGCTGAGCAACTAGGGCTAATGTCTGCCTGATAGTCAAACTACCAGAGGTAAATGGACATCACCTGAAGAATACAGATTCTGTAGGTGAAGATGTGGATTTGCCATTAGTTCCTTCTGAGAGAGGGAACGAGTTTGCCTGGCCAAGCAGGAGAAGAGCCTGTCCAGGAAGACAGAGACCCAGTACAACTCTGTGGACTGAGGAACATCTAGAGAGAACGGACAGCCTGAAAACAAGCTGGAACCACTACAGGGTGTGATCATCGCCCAGTTGGAAGCTTCAACTTCATGGAATATTGTAGGCCCAGTTGAGATATTCAACTGCTGTGATCACGATAGAGCAGCTTAGGTGCTACAATGTTTGTGATCATCATAGGCCCAGTAAAAGGATGGAACTGCAGTCATCATAGGTCAGGTCTGGAACTATAACTGCTGTGTTTATCATAGGTCTGGTCAAGGGGTGCAACTGCCATGATCATCGTAGGCTTGTTTGGGGGTTGCAGCTATTGGTCAGGACTGTCCCCACATTTGGCCCAGTCAAGAGTTGCAACTGCTGTGATCACCATTTGCACAATTGGGATTGCAAATCCTGTCAGCCCAGGCGGAGCCACATCACCACAATTAAAGCAGATCATTACAGCCACGTCTGCACCTAAGCCAGAGCATTGAAAGAGTGAAATTGGTGGGCATTTTGTCAGACATGCCGCGTGCCTGGCTTACTCAGTAAGCCTTGTGAGCTTCCACCTCAATTCAGACCCTGCAGCAGCCTTGTAGAGGGATTGTCTGGGCTGCTGAAAAGGAGTAAGGACTAATGCTCTGCCTACCCACAACATTGTAAATGGCAATACTATATACACTGGAAGTGAGTGACCATTTAAAAGTGAGAGATGTAAAAGATTGCACCAGAGCTTGATTCATTATTTATCTATTTTCTAAACAGGTCGGACCAACTGGAACCTTTGAGGAACAGGTGAGAGGAATCAGAGACTTAGTACCACAAAGAAGAATCACACCCAGACAACTATCTCGTATAGCAGATTGGATTGTGTGGCATTTAGTACAACTGTGTAACTAAAAACACTTTCTTTTTCTGAAAAGAAAAGCGCTAGGTTGAACACTAAAAGTGATGGTGTCTGTTGGTTGGTTGTCGAGTGGCGAACTTGAGCACCCTACTCTACATCCCTGAGAAGCCTGTGCATGTTTGCCCACTACCATGAGTCAAGTGCGGAAAAGGTTGTACTTAGGCCAGTTTGCAGAGTCACAGTAGGGAGGCCCAAGGACACCAGTAGAAAATGACCATAACTACCAAGCCTCGGGTGCAGTAGTTTTTGCCTGTCATCCCCCAAACAGGATCTGACAGAGATATAGACTTTATATCCTACAATCCTAGCCATAAAATTCCATGGTAGTTTTTAAATAACCATTTGTTTAATTAACTGAGAACTGGGAAGCGCGATGGTGGTGCCGGGAGCAGTACTCTGGGGCAGGAGCCCTTTAAATTTAACTTGCGCTCCCGCCGTCGCGGGAAGCGCGCTGGTGGTGTCGGGAGCAGTACTCTGGGGCAGGAGCCCTTTAAATTTAACTCAGGTTCCCGCCGTCGCGGGAAGAGCGCTGGTGGTGCCGGGAGCAGTACTCTGGGGCAGGAGCCCTTTAAATTTAACTCGCGCTCCCACCGTCGCGGGACGCGCGCGGGCGGCGCCCGGGCCAAGGGCGGGCCTGTCCTTGCCCGTCATTGCCAGGAAGAGGCAGGGCAGGGCCACCCCCCTGACATCCCTCCAAAGACGTCTGGATTAGGCAGCTCATAAGTCCACGGCTGCCTGAAGGTACTGTGTTGGCGCTCATTTCCAAAAAAGGACTCAACTGAGGACTGCAGCCATACTGAGGGGGTGGGCCAAGTCCCCCTTCAACAGCGTAGCGCGCCCGTCCTTGCCTGCCAGAGACCGGAGGAGGCTGGCCTGGGCCCCCTCTTTCTCATTTCCAGTAAGAGATTAGTTTGTATTTAAGAGAGTAAAGCTTAAATTTTACCATTCTTCACATTAACCTGAGAAGCCAATACTCGTTATTCAGCCCTACCTTCACTAGACCTTCCTCTAAATTCTCCTATTGCAACTGCTAATTGGATATAATTTGGAGGGCTTCACTCAACAAGCTTATAGTCAGCGAGTGGGATACCCCCACCCCTCAGTGGAGACTGACAAGTGGGACCAGACATTTTCGAGGCGGGTCCTCCAATCAAAAATAATAAAAGTACCTACCTGTATTCAAGAGGATTTTATCTCCTAGTCTGCTTAGGGACCAAGTAACCCGTGCCTGGCACTTTAGGTCACTTTAAGCAATACCACCAGGGTAAGAATCCGGAGTCCTGGAATTGGACCTAGTAGAGCCGAAGTATTAAACAGGTGACTAAAGGCATAGGAAAACGCAAGGCATCAGAACCCCCACGGGGGAAGGAGAAATCCACAAAAAAACTCAGGAATGCAGGCAAGAACTGTACTATAGCTGAAATTGATGATCTCATTGAGGAGGTAGAGTCATTATTAAGCAATAGGGCTACCCCCCGGGAAGGTCCAGATAAAAAGATTACCTCCTATTACACAAAGAAAGCTGAAATAGAGAAAAATAAACTGACTGAGAGTGACAGCCAGCAAGAGGGAAAGTTACCGCCCGATATTAGACAGGTAGCCCCAAAGATGACATAACTCGAGCCATACATCCAAGTACCGTAGATAGTACCAGAAAGAAGGTCTACATGCAAAAGAGTGGTGTTGTGTGCTCCAACAAGTACGCAGTCCTGGCAGAACCCGTTACTAATAAAGTACAGAATGCACAGGAGGGGGAATTTGTGGATAAGCTAGATCAAACCATCCCAATAGTACAGTCAGCTAGAGAGAAGATATCACTACCCAATCAAGAACTAGAGAATTATTTAAAATACAAAACAAGAACTCTAGTAGATCTTTATGATCTACTTTTTGGCTTAATCCAGGAAGTTAGGGAGTTAAAACATGAAGTAAGAATCTTATCAGCTACTGTGGAAATGGGGGGGGACAGGGGAACTCAGAGTTCAGAGTGAAAATGAGAACCCATTAGCACCACTACACCCACAAGGTAGATCTATACGTCCTCAAAGTTTGAATGCCCACCCCAACCCTATCCCAGCCATAGCTAAGATCTCACATCGACCACAGGGATGCTTGAGAGGGGTAAACGAGGGAAATACTGGATTACGTAATTATCCTATAAGCAAGGCTGGAGTTCTACGCCAAGAAACAGGGAACTTTCGAAGAGAACCCCGCCTGGAAACAGGGCTACAAAAAGAAAAGGTGGAACCTACCCCGAAGCCCTATACCCTAGCACATAATGTTTGTATCCCTCCCATCACACGGAGCCGTTACTTTGAGGGGAAAAAGAGTCCCAGTAGGACCAATGTTGTTTATCTGTTAAATGTTCCGAAATTGGCCCAAAATAGCATAGAAGATGAGGATTCCCTAAAGAATAAGCTTATACACTGGATCAGGTATAAACAACACTGCCTATCTATAATCCGCTCAGATATTATGAGGGCAGAAAGAATGCCAGGAGAGACGGGGAAGCAGGACGTTGTTGCACTGACATTCAAGGATGGAAGACTAACTGAAGGTCTGATTGATATGGAACAGGGAACCACTGCCCCCAAAATTAATGCTATGAGATTTAGCACGTATCCATTCATTACCAAACCTATAGTCCAGAGGGTCAAGCATAATAATGGGGGAATGCAAATGAGGAATGGAGATTCCAATCTTGAAACAGTAAATTGACTAACCCAATTAGATCAGGCATATGTGGGACCAATTGGGGACTCAATAGTAGCTGAGCCCCATAAAGGGAATAAAAATCATGCTAGAGGGGTAGGGAGTATAGGGGAGTATTTGCCCCGCAGGAAGGAATTGACCACATCCCTGAGCCCCACTTTTAACGTCACAACCTCAAATGGAGGGGGAATAGTCACTATGATTTCCTGGAATGTAGCGGGCCTAAAAAGTAAGCTCATAGATCCTGAATGGCACGACTACATTGTTCATTATCATGTTTGTCTCTTCCAAGAGACCTGGCTTAAGGATCCACCGCACAAATTGGGATATAAAACCTTTTTTATTAGTGCAACTTCAGCAGCCAGAGGGAGGCCGTCTGGGGGGTTGGTTGCATGGGTGAAAATTTCCCTGAATCCCGAGATATGTACACAAGTCACAGAGTCTGGGAAATAAAAATAAGGTGATATCCCACTTGTTCAATGTGTATATAAGGCCTAGAAGGACAAATCTGGAGTCACCCGAAATTGAATTATTAGATGGCTTGCTCAAAAAGATTCAAGTAGGAGAGACAATTATGATAGGGGGCGATTTTAATTGTAACTACGAACCTATAATTGGACTTGAACATCTAGCAGAAGACGAAGATCTAGCAAGAGCAATCCCCCATCTAACAATAGAAGAAACTGTCCCCTGTACTGTGGCCGCCTTGCAACTTATGGGCCTCACACTAAAGCATGGACTGAGGGCGTGTAATGGTAGAGTGGGCCAAGGCGGCCTTAATATGGATACTTTCCAGAGAGGCAATACAACCTTGAAAATAGACTATATTATCCATAGCACAATTACATGGGAGAGAATAGTGACCAGCGCTGGTTTGTGTCAAAAAGTATAAATATGGGCCCTAGTTTGTTACAACCTATTTCAGTGAATAGCTCACGAATATTATCTGCATGCTTGTACATTGATCTAGTGTTAATTAATGCCGTAGCACAAGACTTCATAAGCAGTATACGACTACCCGTACTAGTTGGTACATTCTTAGATATAAAAGAGCACTGAAACCAGCAATGAAGGCATCTGTTGTTAACAGAGCCCACATATATTTGCCCAAATCCAGGACATCTGGACATAGGAGCAAGCCTAACCCTTTTGCTGCAAGGACTTTTCTCCCTCAGGTGCCAAGCCTTTTTTTGGCTGTTTGGGGCACTTTGCGCTTAGGCCCTCATAACATTTTGTCCACATAAGCTACCCACGCCAAATTTGCGCCCTTTTTTTCCAACATCCTAGAGATTCTAGAGCTACCCAGACTTGGTGGGTTTCCCTGAAGGAGACGAAGAAATTAGCCAAAATACAGCAAAAATGTTGTTTCTTTAAAAAAATGGGAAAAAGGGCTGCAGATGAAGGTTTGTGTTTTATTCCCTGAAAATGGCATCAACAAAGGGTTTGCGGAACAGGCTGACTTGAATCAGAAAACCCCATTTCTCAACACAATTTTGGCATTTTACGGGGACATACCCCATTTTTTTGTGCTTTCAGCCTCCTTCCAGTTAGTGTCAGAAATGGGTGTGAAACCAATGCTGGATCCCAAAAAGCTAAATATTTCTGAAAAGTAGACAAAATTCTAAATTCAGCAAGGGGTATTTGTGTAGATCCTACAAGGTTTTCCTGCCGAAAATAACAGCTGAAATAAAAAAGAATATTGAAATTGTGTTGAAAAAAACAGCAATTTTTCTCCACGAAACTTACGTTTTACTCTGTAACTTTTTCCTGCAATGTCAGATTTTTTAAAGCAATATACGGTTACGTCTGCTGGACTCTTCTGGTTGCGGGGAAATATAGGGCTGAAATATAAAGAGTACAAAATAGCTATCAAGAAAACCTTTGTATTTCCAAAATGGGCACAAGATAAGGTGTTGAGAAGCAGTGGTTATTTGCACATCTCTGAATTCTGGGGTGCCCATACTAGCATGTGAATTACAGGGCATTTCTCAAATAGACGTTTTTTTACACACTGTCTTACATTTGGAAGGGAAAAATGTAGAGAAAGACAAGGGGCATTAACACTTGTTTTGCTATTCTATGTTCCCCAAAGTCTCCCGATAAAAATGATACCTCACTTGTGTGGGTAGACCTAGCGCCCGCGACAGGATATGCCGCAAAACACAACGTGGACACATCACACAAAACAGAGCTGTTTTTTGCAAAGTACCTACCTGTAGATTTTGGCCTCTAGCTCAGCCGGCACCTAGGGAAACCTACCAAACCTGTGCATTTTTTTAAACTAGAGACCTAGGGGAATCCAAGATGGGGTGACTTATGGGGCTCTGACCAGGTTCTGTTACCCAGAATCCTTTGCAAACCTCAATATTTGGCTAAAAAAACACATTTTCCTCACATTTCGGTGACAGAAAGTTCTGGAATCTGAGAGGAGCCACAAATTTCCTTCCACCCAGCGTTCCCCCAAGTCTCCTGATAAAAATGATACCTCACTTGTGTGGGTAGGCCTAGCGGGCGCAACAGGAGACACCCCAAAACACAACGTGGACACATCCCATTTTTTTAAAGAAAACAGCTGTTTTTTGCAAAGTGCCTACCAGTAGATTTTGGCCTCTAGCTCAGCCGGCACCTAGGGAAACCTACCAAACCTGTGCATTTTGTTAAAACTAGAGACCTAGGGGAATCTAAGATGGGGTGACTTGTGGGGCTCTGACCAGGTTCTGTTACCCAGAATCCTTTGCAAACCTCAAATTGTGGCTAAAAAAACACATTTTCCTCACATTTCGGTGACAGAAAGTTCTGGATTCTGAGAGGAGCCACAAATTTCCTTCCACCCAGCGTTCCCCCAAGTCTCCTGATAAAAATGATACCTCACTTGTGTGGGTAGACCTAGCGCCCGCGACAGGATATGCCCCAAAACACAACGTGGACACATCACACAAAACAGAGCTGTTTTTTGCAAAGTACCTACCTGTAGATTTTGGCCTCTAGCTCAGCCGGCACCTAGGGAAACCTACCAAACCTGTGCATTTTTTTAAACTAGAGACCTAGGGGAATCCAAGATGGGGTGACTTATGGGGCTCTGACCAGGTTCTGTTACCCGGAATCCTTTGCAAACCTCAATATTTGGCTAAAAAAACACATTTTCCTCACATTTCGGTGACAGAAAGTTCTGGAATCTGAGAGGAGCCACAAATTTCCTTCCATCCAGCGTTCCCCCAAGTCTCCCGATAAAAATGATACCTCACTTGTGTGGATAGGCCTAGAGCCCGCGACAGGAAACGCCCCAAAACACAACGTGGACACATCCCATTTTTTTTAAAGAAAACAAAGCTGTTTTTTGCAAAGTGCCTACCTGTAGATTTTGGCCTCTAGCTCAGCCTGCACCCAGGGAAACCTACCAAACCTGTGCATTTTTTAAAACTAGAGACCTAGGGGAATCCAAGATGGGGTGACTTGTGGGGCTCTGACCAGGTTCTGTTACCCAGAATCCTTTGCAAATCTCAAATTGTGGCTAAAAAAACACATTTTCCTCACATTTCGGTGACAGAAAGTTCTGGATTCTGAGAGGAGCCACAAATTTCCTTCCACCCAGCGTTCCCCCAAGTCTCCCGATAAAAATGATACCTCACTTGTGTGGGTAGGCCTAGCGGCCGCGACAGGACACACCCCAAAACACAACGTGGACACATCCCATTTTTTGAAAGAAAACAGCTGTTTTTTGCAAAGTGACTACCTGTAGAGTTTGGCCTCTAGCTTAGCCAGCACCTAGGGAAACCTACCAAACCTGTGCATTTTTGAAAACTAGAGACCTAGGGGAATCTAAGATGGGGTGACTTGTGGGGCTCTGACCAGGTTCTGTTACCCAGAATCCTTTGCAAACCTCAAAATTTGGCTAAAAAAACGCATTTTCCTCACATTTCGGTGACAGAAAGTTCTGGAATCTGAGAGCAGCCACAAATTTCCTTCCACCCAGCGTTCCCCCAAGTCTCCCGATAAAAATGATACCTCACTTGTGTGGGTAGGCCTAGCGGGCGCAACAGGAGACACCCCAAAACACAACGTGGACACATCCCATTTTTTTAAAGAAAACAGCTGTTTTTTGCAAAGTGCCTACCAGTAGATTTTGGCCTCTAGCTCAGCCGGCACCTAGGGAAACCTACCAAACCTGTGCATTTTTGAAAACTAGAGACCTAGGGGAATCTAAGATGGGGTGACTTGTGGGGCTCTGACCAGGTTCTGTTACCCAGAATCCTTTGCAAACCTCAAAATTTGGCTTAAAAAGCACATTTTCCTCCCATTTCGGTGACAGAAAGTTCTGGAATCTGAGAGGAGCCACAAATTTCCTTCCACCCAGCGTTCCCCCAAGTCTCCCGATAAAAATGATACCTCACTTGTGTGGGTAGGCCTAGCGGGCGCAACAGGAGACACCCCAAAACACAACGTGGACACATCCCATTTTTTTAAAGAAAACAGCTGTTTTTTGCAAAGTGCCTACCTGTAGATTTTGGCCTCTAGCTCAGCCGGCACCTAGGGAAACCTACCAAACCTGTGCATTTTTGAAAACTAGAGACCTAGGGGAATCTAAGATGGGGTGACTTGTGGGGCTCTGACCAGGTTCTGTTACCCAGAATCCTTTGCAAACCTCAAATTTTGGATAAAAAAACACATTTTCCTCACATTTCGGTGACAGAAAGTTCTGGAATATGAGAGGAGCCACAAATTTCCTTCCACCCAGCGTTCCCCCAAGTCTCCTGATAAAAATGATATCTCACTTGTGTGGGTAGGCCTAGCGACCGCGACAGGAAACACCCTAAAACACAACGTAGACACATCCCATTTTTTTAAAGAAAACAGCTGTTTTTTGCAAAGTGCCTACTTGTAGATTTTGGCCTCTAGCTCAGCCGGCACGTAGGGAAACCTACCAAACCTGTGCATTTTTGAAAACTAGAGACCTAGGGGAATCCAAGATGGGGTGACTTGTGGGGCTCTGACTAGGTTCTGTTAGCTAGAATCCTTTGCAAACCTCAAATTTTGGCTAAAAAAAAGCATTTTCCTCAAATTTCGGTGACAGAAAGTTCTGGAATCTGAGAGGAGCCACAAATTTCCTTCCACCCAGCGTTCCCCCAAGTCTCCCGATAAAAATGATACCTCACTTGTGTGGGTAGGCCTAGCGCCTGCGACAGGAAACGCCCTAAAACGCAACATGGACACATCCCATTTTTTGAAAGAAAACAGAGCTGTTTTTTGCAAAGTGCCTACCTGTAGATTTTGGCCTCTAGCTCAGCCGGCACCTAGGGAAACCTACCAAACCTGTGCATTTTTGAAAACTATAGACCTAGTGGAATCCAAGATGGGGTGACTTGTGGGGCTCTGACCAGGTTCTGTTACCCAGAATCCTTTGTAACCTCAAATTTTGGCTAAAAAACTAATTTTCCTCACATTTCGGTGACAGAAAGTTCTGGAATCTGAGAGGAGCCACAAATTTCCTTCCACCCAGCGTTCCCCCAAGTCTCCAGATAAAAATGATACCTCACTTGTGTGGGTAGGGCTAGCGGCCGCGACATAAGACACCCCAAAACACAACGTGGACACATCCCATTTTTTGAAAGAAAACAGAGCTGTTTTTGCAAAGTGCCTACTTGTAGATTTTGGCCTCTAGTTCAGCCGGGACCTAGGGAAACCTACCAAACCTGTGCATTTCTGAAATCTAGAGACCTAGGGGAATCTAAGATGGGGTGACTTGTGTGGCTCTGACCAGGTTCTGTTACCCAGAATCCTTTGCAAACCTCAAATTTTGGATTAAAAAAAACACATTTTCCTCACATTTCGGTGACAGAAAGTTCTGAATTAAGAGTGGAGCCACAAATTTCCTTCCACCCAGCGTTCCCCCAAGTCTCCTGATAAAAATGATACCTCACTTGTGTGGGTAGGCCTAGCGGCCGCAACAGGAGACACCCCACAACACAACGTGGACACATCCCATTTTTTTAAAGAAAACAGCTGTTTTTTGCAAAGTGCCTACCTGTGGATTTTGGCCTCTAGCTCAGCCGGCACCTAGGGAAACCTACCCAACCTGTGCATTTTTGAAAACTAGAGACCTAGAGGAATCTAAGATGGGGTGACTTGTGGGGCTCTGACCAAGTTCTGTTACCCAGAATCCTTTGCAAACCTCAAATTTTGGATTACAAAAAAACACATTTTCCTCACATTTCGGTGACAGAAAGTTCTGGAATATGAGAGGAGCCACAAATTTCCTTCCACCCAGCGTTCCCTCAGGTCTCCTGATAAAAATGATACCTCACTTGTGTGGGTAGGCCTAGCGGCCGCGACACAACCCACCCCAAAACACAACGTGGACACATCCCATTTTTTTAAAGAAAACAGCTGTTTTTTGCAAAGTGCCTACCTGTAGATTTTGGCCTCTAGCTCAGCCGGCACCTAGGGAAACCTACCAAACCAGTGCATTTTTTAAAACTAGAGACCTAGGGGAATCCAAGATGGGGTGACTTGTGGGGCTCTGACCAGGTTCTGTTACCCAGAATCCTTTGCAAACCTCAAATAGTGGCTAAAAAAACACATTTTCCTCACATTTCGGTGACAGAAAGTTCTGGATTCTGAGAGGAGCCACAAATTTCCTTCCACCCAGCTTTCCCCCAAGTCTCCTGATAAAAATGATACCTCACTTGTGTGGGTAGGCCTAGCGGCCGCGACAGGAGACACCCCAAAACACAACGTGGACACATCCCATTTTTTGAAAGAAAACAGCTGTTTTTTGCAAAGTGCCTACCAGTAGATTTTGGCCTCTAGCTCAGCCGGCACCTAGGGAAACCTACCAAACCTGTGCATTTTTGAAAACTAGAGACCTAGGGGAATCTAAGATGGGGTGACTTGTGGGGCTCTGACCAGGTTCTGTTACCCAGAATCCTTTGCAAACCTCAAAATTTGGCTTAAAAAGCACATTTTCCTCACATTTCGGTGACAGAAAGTTCTGGAATCTGAGAGGAGCCACAAATTTCCTTCCACCCAGCGTCCCCCCCAAGTCTCCAGATAAAAATGATACCTCACTTGTGTGGGTAGGCCTAGGGCCCGCGACAGGAAACGCCCCAAAACACAACGTGGACACATCCCATTTTTTTAAAGAAAACAGAGCTGTTTTTTGCAAAGTGCCTACCTGTAGATTTTGGCCTCTAGCTCAGCCTGCACCTAGGGAAACCTACCAAACCTGTGCATTTTTTAAAACTAGAGACCTAGGGGAATCCAAGATGGGGTGACTTGTGGGGCTCTGACCAGGTTCTGTTACCCAGAATCCTTTGCAAACCTCAAATTGTGGCTAAAAAAACACATTTTCCTCACATTTCGGTGACAGAAAGTTCTGGATTCTGAGAGGAGCCACAAATTTCCTTCCACCCAGCGTTCCCCCAAGTCTCCTGATAAAAATGATACCTCACTTGTGTGGGTAGGCCTAGCGGCCGCGACCAGACACACCCCAAAACACAACGTGGACACATCCCATTTTTTGAAAGAAAACAGCTGTTTTTTGCAAAGTGACTACCTGTAGAGTTTGGCCTCTAGCTTAGCCAGCACCTAGGGAAACCTACCAAACCTGTGCATTTTTGAAAACTAGAGACATAGGGGAATCTAAGATGGGGTGACTTGTGGGGCTCTGACCAGGTTCTGTTACCCAGAATCCTTTGCAAACCTCAAATTTTGGCTAAAAAAACGCATTTTCCTCACATTTCGGTGACAGAAAGTTCTGGAATCTGAGAGGAGCCACAAATTTCCTTCCACCCAGCGTTCCCCCAAGTCTCCCGATAAAAATGATACCTCACTTGTGTGGGTAGGCCTAGCGGCCGCGACAGGACACACCCTAAAACACAACATGGACACATCCCATTTTTTGAAAGAAAACAGCTGTTTTTTGCAAAGTGCCTACCTGTAGATTTTGGCCTCTAGCTCAGCCGGCACCTAGGGAAACCTACCAAACCTGTGCATTTTTGAAAACTAGAGACCTAGGGGAATCTAAGATGGGGTGACTTGTGGGGCTCTGACCAGGTTCTGTTACCCAGAATCCTTTGCAAACCTCAAAATTTGGCTTAAAAAGCACATTTTCCTCACATTTCGGTGACAGAAAGTTCTGGAATCTGGGAGGAGCCACAAATTTCCTTCCACCCAGCGTTCCCCCAAGTCTCCAGATAAAAATGATACCTCACTTGTGTGGGTAGGCCTAGGGCCCGCGACAGGAAACGCCCCAAAACACAACGTGGACACATCCCATTTTTTTAAAGAAAACAGAGCTGTTTTTTGCAAAGTGCCTACCTGTAGATTTTGGCCTCTAGCTCAGCCTGCACCTAGGGAAACCTACCAAACCTGTGCATTTTTTAAAACTAGAGACCTAGGGGAATCCAAGATGGGGTGACTTGTGGGGCTCTGACCAGGTTCTGTTACCCAGAATCCTTTGCAAACCTCAAATTGTGGCTAAAAAAACACATTTTCCTCACATTTCGGTGACAGAAAGTTCTGGAATCTGAGAGGAGCCACAAATTTCCTTCCACCCAGCGTTCCCCCAAGTCTCCAGATAAAAATGATACCTCACTTGTGTGGGTAGGCCTAGGGCCCGCGACAGGAAACTCCCCAAAACACAACGTGGACACATCCCATTTTTTTAAAGAAAACAGAGCTGTTTTTTGCAAAGTGCCTACCTGTAGATTTTTGGCCTCTAGCTCAGCCTGCACCTAGGGAAACCTACCAAACCTGTGCATTTTTTAAAACTAGAGACCTAGGGGAATCCAAGATGGGGTGACTTGTGGGGCCCTGACCAGGTTCTGTTACCCAGAATCCTTTGCAAACCTCAAATTGTGGCTAAAAAAACACATTTTCCTCACATTTCGGTGACAGAAAGTTCTGGATTCTGAGAGGAGCCACAAATTTCCTTCCACCCAGCGTTCCCCCAAGTCTCCCGATAAAAATGATACCTCACTTGTGTGGGTAGGCCTAGCGGCCGCGACAGGACACACCCTAAAACACAACATGGACACATCCCATTTTTTGAAAGAAAACAGCTGTTTTTTGCAAAGTGCCTACCTGTGGATTTTGGCCTCTAGCTCAGCCGGCACCTAGGGAAACCTACCAAACCTGTGCATTTTTTAAAACTAGAGACCTAGGGGAATCCAAGATGGGGTGACTTGTGGGGCTCTGACCAGGTTCTGTTACCCAGAATCCTTTGCAAACCTCAAATTTTGGATTACAAAAAAACACATTTTCCTCACATTTCGGTGACAGAAGGTTCTGGAATATGAGAGGAGCCACAAATTTCCTTCCACCCAGCGTTCCCCCAAGTCTCCAGATAAAAATGATACCTCACTTGTGTGGGTAGGCCTAGGGCCCGCGACAGGAAACGCCCCAAAACACAACGTGGACACATCCCATTTTTTTAAAGAAAACAGAGCTGTTTTTTGCAAAGTGCCTACCTGTAGATTTTGGCCTCTAGCTCAGCCTGCACCTAGGGAAACCTACCAAACCTGTGCATTTTTTAAAACTAGAGACCTAGGGGAATCCAAGATGGGGTGACTTGTGGGGCTCTGACCAGGTTCTGTTACCCAGAATCCTTTGCAAACCTCAAATTGTGGCTAAAAAAACACATTTTCCTCACATTTCGGTGACAGAAAGTTCTGGATTCTGAGAGGAGCCACAAATTTCCTTCCACCCAGCGTTCCCCCAAGTCTCCTGATAAAAATGATACCTCACTTGTGGTGGGTAGGCCTAGCGGCCGCGACAAGACACACCCCAAAACACAACGTGGACACATCCCATTTTTTGAAAGAAAACAGCTGTTTTTTTGCAAAGTGACTACCTGTAGAGTTTGGCCTCTAGCTTAGCCAGCACCTAGGGAAACCTACCAAACCTGTGCATTTTTGAAAACTAGAGACATAGGGGAATCTAAGATGGGGTGACTTGTGGGGCTCTGACCAGGTTCTGTTACCCAGAATCCTTTGCAAACCTCAAATTTTGGCTAAAAAAACGCATTTTCCTCACATTTCGGTGACAGAAAGTTCTGGAATCTGAGAGGAGCCACAAATTTCCTTCCACCCAGCGTTCCCCCAAGTCTCCCGATAAAAATGATACCTCACTTGTGTGGGTAGGCCTAGCGGCCGCGACAGGACACACCCTAAAACACAACATGGACACATCCCATTTTTTGAAAGAAAACAGCTGTTTTTTGCAAAGTGCCTACCTGTAGATTTTGGCCTCTAGCTCAGCCGGCACCTAGGGAAACCTACCAAACCTGTGCATTTTTGAAAACTAGAGACCTAGGGGAATCTAAGATGGGGTGACTTGTGGGGCTCTGACCAGGTTCTGTTACCCAGAATCCTTTGCAAACCTCAAAATTTGGCTTAAAAAGCACATTTTCCTCACATTTCGGTGACAGAAAGTTCTGGAATCTGGGAGGAGCCACAAATTTCCTTCCACCCAGCGTTCCCCCAAGTCTCCAGATAAAAATGATACCTCACTTGTGTGGGTAGGCCTAGGGCCCGCGACAGGAAACGCCCCAAAACACAACGTGGACACATCCCATTTTTTTAAAGAAAACAGAGCTGTTTTTTGCAAAGTGCCTACCTGTAGATTTTGGCCTCTAGCTCAGCCTGCACCTAGGGAAACCTACCAAACCTGTGCATTTTTTAAAACTAGAGACCTAGGGGAATCCAAGATGGGGTGACTTGTGGGGCTCTGACCAGGTTCTGTTACCCAGAATCCTTTGCAAACCTCAAATTGTGGCTAAAAAAACACATTTTCCTCACATTTCGGTGACAGAAAGTTCTGGAATCTGAGAGGAGCCACAAAATTTCCTTCCACCCAGCGTTCGCCCAAGTCTCCAGATAAAAATGATACCTCACTTGTGTGGGTAGACATAGGGCCCGCGACAGGAAACTCCCCAAAACACAACGTGG